>NC_090022.1:122432591-123632591 GCF_037176765.1 Anolis sagrei
GTGTTACATAACTTACCATCCTCTAGAGTAGCAAAGGTGGCATAAAGATTTGCCAATATCTTAATGGATGATTTCTGATAGAGTGCTACAACGGTTTCATTTAGGGGATCTTTGTTCTTTTCCAGCCAACCGGTAATATTATAATCCACAATTCCTGCGTAGTGCACCAAGGAGAAATGAGCCTCAGCCTTTCCTTTGACAATCTTAGGCTTCTGGAAGTTGGCAGATTTTCCAAGATGCTGATCATAGAGTTTGTTCTTGAAAGAAGTATCAGTTGCCTTAGGAAACATGCACTCCTCTTCCAAGATTGAAAAAATGCCCATTGGCTACATTGAAAAAACAAACACAGATTTATTCTGTGTGTATGTGCGTGTGTACATATATACATACATATGTCTATATCTATCTATCTATCTATCTATCTAATACCTAGCTGAAGTGGGTGCTTATTTACAAGACACATATCCAATGTACCTTCTCAATAAGTTCAATGCAGGCTGCCAAATCCATTCCAAAATCTATGAAAGTCCATTCAATTCCTTCTTTCTTATATTCTTCTTGCTCCAGCACAAACATGTGATGGTTGAAAAACTGTTGCAGTTTCTCATTAGTGAAGTTGATACAGAGCTGCTCCAAGCTGTTGTACTACCAGGAAAGAAGAAATATGTTTTATTAATGCCCACAAAGTTGATGTTTAACCTAGGCTGTTGAGTGATCACCTCAGTGGAATGCACATATTCCATTAATATGAATTACTTTGGTCTTGAGGAAACATATGTAAGTATTTTTAATTACTTTTGCATGCTAGTTATGTTGCTAAGTCCAGTCACAGGGAACAGTAATAGATTTTCTTTTATTAACAGTTAAAGTTCAAAATCTATTCCAGTCTTTCCATCATAGATTCTGAAAGTCTACAGCATATTCTTATTTAACTCTTGTGTTATTCATTTGTTGCTATGCTCTGGGACAAAGTTAAAAAAAACCCTCCAATGGTAGTTAATATGGAACAGTCAAAAGCTCACAGTAGATCTAATTACCTCAAAGATCTCAAAGCCCGCAATATCTAGCACTCCAATGAAGTGTTGTCTGGGCAACTTTGTATCCAGTTGTTGATTGATACGAGCTACCATCCAAAAGAACAGCTTTTCATAGACTGATTTTGAAAGCGCATTGACAGCATGATGTACCTGAGTTTAGTACAAAATAAAAACACCAATGTTTTTGAAACAGATCCTATCTTGTCACTCAGGAATAATAGGAATAACACTGACCTTTTTCAATAGTAAATAAAGTTGTTTTATCCTAAAAAAAACCTAAAGGCAATAATGAATTGTAGAATCATAGAACTGGAAATGGCCATATGGGCCATCACTTCCAACAGCTAGCTGAATGCAGAATCTCTAGCAAAAGTTTCCTCAGCAGGAAGCTGTCCAGTCTCTTTTTGGAGACACCCAGAGAAAAAGATCTCACCACCTCCCTCAGATTTTAGTTCCATCACCAAACTGATTTTATTTTCTAATGTTCAGTACATTTTTCTTTGTGACAGACCTTGATATATTCAAAGAGTGCAATCATGTCATGTTTTAGTCTTCTCTTCGACAGACTGAACAAACCCAGATTTCAACTTTTAAAAATATTTCCTTAAAAAAGATCCTGTAGATATTTTCACATATCAACTCTCATCCCTGGCTATCCCAAACCTCAATATAGTCCCTTGCTGGTGTAAAAAAAAAAACAAAACATTGTAGTTATGTAGCTCTAAGGCAGGATTGATGTTGCTATAATATCTCCAAAACTGATACAGGTTAAAGTATCCCTAATCTAAAATGCTTGGGACCAGAAGTGTCTGGGTTTTCTGATTTTTCCTGACTTTTCAATATTTGCATATATCTAATGAGATATCTTGGGAATGGGATCCAATTCTAAACATGGAGTTAATTTATATTTCAAGTACCTTATACACATAGACAGAGGGTGTTTTTATATATAGTACTTTTATAATGTTGTGCATGAAACAAAATATGTGTATTGAACCATTAGAATGCAAAGGTGTTACTCTCTGAGCCACCTGCATGGATAATTTTGGATTTTGGAGTATTTTCGTTTACAGACTTCCAGATAAGGGATGCTCAGTCTGTATTCTTAAACTGAAGAACATACTGGAGAACATTCCTTGCCTGAGAATTCTTCATATAAACTGGCAAACACATTTTATTTCCTGAATGCACTCACCTGGTCTACTGTTTGACCTTTGGTCACATATTCATTCCCCACTTTCACTCGAGGAAAGCACAGGGCTTTCAGCAGATCTGAAGAGTTCAGGCCCATCAAATAAGCTGTCTTGTCGGCCTCTGCCCAACATAGAAAAAGCAAGCAGTTATGAAACACTTTCAGAATCCCTATGGTCCAGAGGGATGTAGATAGTGGCATTTGTGGCAGAACTAATCTGAAGAAATAGGTCATTCAGACATGTGGTCAAAGCACCACCATCAGCTGACCTGACACATCTTTTGAATCCATTTTCAAACAGATGCCTTTAAAAATGTCATTGAATTTTCTAAGTTAATTGAATCCCATATAATATCTTCCATAGAACAACAAGAGCACATTGATTGCAAAACTGCAGCACTTCATTCATTCGTTCATTCGTTCGTTCATTCATTCATTCATTCATTCATTTCTTTTCTTTTTTTGTTTTACTCACAATACAATAAAAAAGGAAAGAAAAGAAATACAGTTGTATTATTCATCGTTGGAATGCAAAAGCAAGATGGGACGAGACTAATCATTCATCGGACCACTGAAATATTATTTTAAAAGGTGAGTTGTCAAGCCTCCTGGTTGTTTACTAGACTTGGAGTGGAATAAGGAGCAGGGGAGGAATAAAAAAAATCTAATCTTCTATAGATGTTGAGGTCACAAAATCTGTAATCAATCAGTCTAAAGTCACAAGGTGAAGCCTGCAATCTTTTAGAATGAGTGCAAATGCATTTGCATCAGGTTTCACTTCAATACATGTGAAGATAATTGTATCTGTAGAGGCAGACCTTTCTCTATAGACAAACCTGAAACCTGATATCACCATACCTTAAGACAACTCCACAGGTTTGCAATCTCCATTTTAGAAATTTTAATAAAATTACAGATTTAGCAGCCTTGGCCACTGTGAATCTTTTACTTTTCTCCTCCTTATTTCTTTCCCCATCCCCAGATTGGTTAAGGGTCCTACCACTTCATTTCACTGAGGTTTTTTGCCCCTTTGAAGCACTTTAAAGATAGTCCTGGCCCAGGAAGCATTGCAAGACACAGCAACAACATAGAGGTAAGTGTGTTTGGGGTATCTCAGATGGAGCTGCTTGCATTTTTGGGCTCTTCCCCCTTTGTGATGAGGAAAAGGGCAACATGGCAATGAGCATTGCCACCCTTTCTTCTGATAGGGACAGGGTGCCAACATGCCTTTTCCCATCCCTCACATGGTATGGAAGAAAAAGGGAAGGTGTGTGGGGCACGATGAGTCACCCGGAGTGCCCTCGATTTCACCCACAACTGCTGGCAAAATGACACACACACCCCAAATTAGTCCTTTAAACATTGTTTTTTTATTCCTCATTTTTTTTCATTTTTGCACGGGTTGTCCACTCTTAACTCCTAAGAAAAAGGAAGGCAGACTGTAGAATGATATATATCAGATCCCTCACCTTCAGTGCCATCAGGCTCTGCCTGCTCCTCTCGTGGTTTCTGCTTAAACTTCATGTTTCCATAGTGCATCACTGCCCCTGTGAGTTTATAGATGCCAACTTTCTCTTCAGCAGAGAAGCCCAAGATGTCTATGGCTGTCTGCACCAGAGGGAAAGATGGTACATGCAACAATTACCATAATCGGAATGATTAACATCTTAACTGGAACTGCATGTGCTTATCATGACTTGTACTCACATCAGTAGCTATTAGCTCCTCTTGGTCATCAATACTTTTAACAGAGATCTCCCCTTGACTTACAAATGGATAGTCATAAGGGTTAGTTGTAATGAGAAGCATTTCTGAAATATAAACAAAAGAGTTCAGTTAATTAGTTGGACTTCAGATATAAAAAGAGATTTAGAAATTGTTCAAAATCAGTCCCTATTATTTCTAGACATGTGTATGTATGTATGTATGAAGGGTAAGAAATCTTGAACATAATTTTAATTTCTGTTATATATTTCTGAGCAGCTATAATTGGGCAACAACTTCTACTATGCTCTATTTTGCCTTTTGTGTGTGTTAAAGCCATTTGTCAATATATGACTGACTTATACTTCTAATAAGTACATATCTGTGCTGGGTTGGGAAGAAATCCCTAAATTGAAGAGTTATTGGTTAATATAAGAGACATTCAATGAGATAGCTGTTGTGGCTTTAAAAAAGGTTTTTGCCAAAACTTTTAAAAATTCCCTAAAATCAATAGATGTATGAAGGTTTCTGAAAGTTGGGAGGAATGATCCCCTGTTATATTATGTTATTGTACAGAAAATTCAAGGAAAGAGCTTTTTAAAAAATGTTGTTTCTAAAAGCTTTGAAAATTCCCCAGAAATCCATGGATAAGTGAAACATTCTGAAACTTGATTGACTAACAGTGGTAAATATGTTCTACCACTCTAGCAAGTTTCACCCTAATAGCTGTAAAAATGAGTGGAAAAGGTCCCTCTGAAGTTTCCACAATTAGAGTAATTATGCACAATTACTATAACAAAAAAGTATCGAAATTTCATTACTCTCGTCATACTAACAAAATTTTCACTAACTATATTTTTGAAACACTTTAGAAATGAAATGCCAGCACTCCCTAATTTTGTAATTACGTTTGGGGGAAAAATAATCAATTGCACTTGCCTAATGGCCACCCCATGGATTTCATAGGGTTTCCTTAAACAAGGAATACTCAGAGGTGGTTTTGCCATTTCCTTCCTCTGGAAGATAGCCTACATCACAACCTCTGAAATTCAGAAAGGCAATACATTAAAATCACTTACCTATTAGATCTGGCTTCTTGTTGGACATGATCTGATAGAAAATGTGGTAACTTCTTTCAGCCTTGAGCTGAAAAGTTACTCTTGATTTTTCCAGCAAATCTGCAACAAAAATTCACAAGAATACTTATAAGCCCACTTATATGTGCACTCTCATTGCATTATGATTCAAGTACCTGTACTTACAGGTCTCGATATCTGCAGAGGCCAGTTTCCCAGTGGCACCAAAATGAATCCGAATGAATTTGCCCTGCAGAGCAGAAAGTGGTAGCCATTACACAAATAAATGTAACCCTCCAATATTGCACAGATGAAAAACTTATTATTATTTTGGGCTTTTATATGCTGTCCTATCTCAACTTCCGCAGAGAGACTCAGGATGGCTGCAAACAGGGCATATGTAGTCAATCTACTTCAGAATATAGTTAAAATGACAAAAGTTTTTAATGGGGAAGAACAGACAAAGTAAGAGAGGCTACAGCAGTTTGTGCACTCTATTGCAATTGGGTTGGGATGGGAAGGAACCTTCTATCCTAATGAATTTCTTTGGTGGTGGAGAAAATTCACCATACACAAGGAGAGCCCCCCCCCCCCAACATCCTTTCACAGTTGTGACCCACTCATCCAAGTTGCTTCTTTCAGCACTATAGTTAGTAAAGTGTCATTGAAGCCAACTGAGAATTTCCCCCTAATTGTTCTATGGGAAGGATGAAAAAGGGAACTCTGTAAAAGAGAACATAGGAGCCACACTTCTAAGAGATATTGTGCCACTTACAAAGCGGGAGGAGTTGTCATTTCTCACTGTTTTGGCATTCCCAAAGGCCTCCAGCAAGGGGTTGGCACTGATGATTTGATCCTCAAGTGTCCCCTGTAGAAATTGTTTGAATATATATATATATATGAAAAGCCACAGACAAAATGATAAATATACAGTAGCTGCTACTGAATACTTTTGGATTAATGATATCTTGTGACACATTCCTATTCAGGTTTGTCCAGAGCTAATTCTCACTATGTTCAGTGCAATTTACCCCTAGATATATGTGCATAGGTTTGACCTTTGAAGCACAATTCTACACGTTTGCTCAAAAGTAAGCACAATTGGTTCTCTGTAGCCAATCATTTTGCATCTATGGATTTAAACGTCTACAGCTTGGAAGAAAATAATCTAAAAAGCCTATCTTCATTTTGCCATTTTATATAAAGAACACAATTTTACTGTACCATTTTATATAGTAGGATGTGTATCCACAGATTTTACCAAATCCTAGTGGATATCAAGAGTCCACTGTACCATAAAGTTACAATGGGGCTTATTCTGTAGGAAATGGATTTAGGAAATAGAAACCCCAAGAGACTCCAGGATCAGTGAGGAAATCTTATTCAATTCTCTTTCACCTCGGGCTCTTTGATTCTCCATCCATGGATTCATTGGTCTTTTGAAAGCAACCATAAGGTTGATGTGACCCTCCAAGAAAAGCAGTTTGACACCCCTGCCCAGAAGCATTAATGAAATCAAATAAAGGCCCTTCAAACAGCCTGGCCCCAGGCCTAAATATTCCAGATAAACATGCACTTCTGTGACTAGATCTACTGATCATACCTTCATCTTGGATTGGGATTCCTTTTTCTTGGATACATCTCCAGTAGCTGCAATTGTTGCAAAATACTGGATGACCCGCTTGGTGTTGACAGTCTTTCCAGCACCAGATTCTCCACTGTCAAGAACAATTAAGCACTTGTAAAGAAAAATTGAGCACATTAGGCATGCCATAATTCTACAATACCAAAATAAAGCCAGACAAATGTAAAGTGGCTACTTACGTGATCAGGATAGACTGATTTTCACGATCTGTTAGGACAAAAGGGAAAATATGCTTACCATGCTATAAAGATATATACTCAGTTGGCAACAACTGAATTAATTCTATTTAAACAATGATAATATGATAAAATTATCTGTGCTCCCACAATACTGTTCTCCTTATGATGCTTTATTTGCCTCATACATACCAGTTAGCATGAACTGATACGCATTGTCAGAGATGGAGAAGATGTGGGGAGGTGCCTCTGTACGTTTTTTGCCCCGGTAACCAGCCACAACCTCTGGATTGTATACAGGAAGCCATTTGTATGGGTTGACGGTGACACAGAAGAGACCTGAGTAAGTCTACATGAAAACCAAGAGAAGAATTGTTATAGCCTACCCTTCCTGGGGGCTCTTCTTTTGCCCCAGGTAACACGACTTACATAGATCATCCAGGAGCTGTAGCGATCTTTGAGGTTATACAAAACTGCAGGTTCATGCAAGTGAGTCAGCATTGCCATATCTTCACTTCTGTCAAACTTTGGTGGGTTCATAGCATATACATCTTCTGGCTTGACAGTCAATGTCTGAAAAGTGAAGAGGAAAAGACATAATATAAAGCAGGGTCAGAAAGTGGTGCAAACTTCAGTGCAGACACTATTCTTTGAAAAGAGTATAATTACTACTTGCTTTAGAGCTATTTTTTCCTTATACCTGCCTTTAGCTTGACAAGGACAGGCAATACTGTACTGATCATTTAAAACTGTCAAGGAATTAAGTCTAGTTTTCAAAATAATGCAGTTGTTTCAACAACCTATTTGAATTGAATACCTCAAGGATCTTGGAACTTATAGTTTATCCCCAATATGAAAAAAACCAGAACAACCCTCTATTTCCTTAGAGACCTGTGTATCTCACTTCTATATTTACTTTGAAGAAGTAATCCCAGTGTGTAATGTGCTTTACACCTCTTCTCCTGTTTATCTGCTGAATAACCAACTGAACAAATGCAACTGAGAGGAATGTTTTGCTCAGTGGATTTCAACCTTGTTTTCCCATGTCCAAACCCAATACTATCTCTATCGTACCACAAATAGGAAACTGGTGATTTATTACATTCTTTATTCTGGAGAGAGGGAGGGAGTTATGCTTTCTAGGGGACCAAAGATATCCTCTGCCCTGCTTGATGCTTACCCTGCCGTCATGGGTCTCCACAGTGGTTTTCCCACCTTCGGAACCCTTGATTTTCCCTTTTGTATATTCCTCCCTGGTATCAGCCACAAAGCAATAAGTCTTGGCATCAAAGGGTTGGTTCTGAGCTTCTATTCGCTCCTTCTCAGACTTTCGTAGGAAAGGGGCAGCGGCCCCAAAAACTTCCATTTCTGAATCCCTGCTCATGGCTGCAGCTATAAAAGGAGAAGAATGCTTAGTTTGGTCTATTCAAGGCTGAGACACTTGAAACAGAGACATGATACTCACTGAGCATTAGAAAGCCTTTATCCACAAATCTAGATCATGATGTATCACAGAAGTGAGTTTGTTGCACAAATACAAAATGTTAACTCTTCAGATACAACATTTGCCTTCAGTGCTTTTTTGTTGTTACAAATCAGGTTAGAATAATGTATATTGAGATAAGACTTGTATGGCAAAAGCTTATTAACTGAATTGATGTATCAATAATTTTTTAAAAAAAACAAGTCAGGTTGTGAGACCTGAAGCCTTGGAAAGGAAGTGTGTGTTTGTGTGTGTGTATGTGTAATCTTCTAGTTGAGAGCCAGTGTGGCACAGTGGTTTGAGTATTTGACTCCAAGAGATCAGGATTTGTGCCCACCAGCAGTGGCAAGTCACATTACCTCAGCTCCCAAAGAAAGCAATAGAAAACTTTCTCTCAGTACGTCTCATGGAGAAAATATAATTCCAATAACAACATACCTTGTACAGAAAATATAATTGTAAATATTGTCTTTGACACGATCACCTTTCCTTGTGATGCTAACTAAACCAAATGCATCAATGAAGTTAGATCTGTCCATTATCCTGTTGCTTATATAGGGAAACTGGAAGCGGGCAGCTGTTTTTCTCTCATTCCAAGCATGCCTTAGGCTCAGTTCTCTGCTGAAAAGTTACATCTTTGAAATATGCCTTCTGCATCTCAATAACACAACAGATGTGAAGAACTGATAACATACAGGAGCAAGAAATCCTGCACAGGATTGGCTTACTCCTTCTTACAATTTCGTCCTTGCCCAACATAAATGATTCCACAGAATAAATAGTCAAAGCCTCATGAATCAGTTGCTCTGAGTTTTCCGGGTTGTATGGCCATGTTTCAGAAGCATTCTCTCCTGATGTTTAATCCACATCTATAGCAGGTATCCTCAGAGGTTGTGAGGTCCGTTGGAAACTACCAGCATGGCCATTCAGCGGTAATCAAGGTGGCCAATTGCAACATTCACACTTGCATCAAACAGACAAGAGTTCTTTCTCCCACCCTGGACATTCCACAGATATATAAACCTCCCTTGTCTAGTTTACAACAGACCTCACAACCTCTGAGGATGCCTGCCATAGATGTGGGCAAAATGTCAGGAGAGAATGCTTCTGGAACATGGCCATACTGCCCAGAAAACTCACAGCAACCCAGTGATTCCAGTCATGAAAGCTTTCAACAACACAGCCTCATGAATGTTTCTATGTGCAGGGCTGGAGCAGGATGGCCGACATAAAATATGGTCAGTTTGATCATGAATTTCCACATGTGCATGGCAGAATGTTGTCTGAATAGAAAAGTCTCTGTGTAGAGAAGGTGTGTGAGAAATGAATATCTGTGCTTGTTATTCATGAGAAATAGAGTCCTCAAGTATCAGCTGAAAGGAGCTTCAATAAAATGATTAACACCTTCTGATAGGAGATTAGGGATCTCATTTGGGAAAGTGAATTACAATATATTAAGTGAAGATAACAGGGATTAGAGCTTTCAGTAGATGGTCAATTTATTTCTTGCAGTTCTAACATTTCACACAAAATGTGCAGATATAACAGCCTTTCTCTCTCTCCTCCCCTCTCTCTCACACAGCACGTAATTTATATCAATTTAAAGCTGAAAGACTGAAGAAACATATCACACACAGAGGAGTTTATGGAGAGGAAGAGGATGACTCCATTCCCACACCTGACTTCTCACCTTTTTATAAAATGCTCCCAACAGAAGGTAGAAAGGAACTGGATGAAATGTTTAACCTGCAAAGGAAGAGATGGTTTAAATGCTGATCAGTCCAGGATTCCCAAGCAGTCCAACAGCTGAGAATTTTTCACAATCTTCCCATAGACAAAGGCTTAGAATAGACTACAATCATCTTCCCACATCCCCCTGCAGTACACATACACCAAATGGCAATTTCTTAAACTCACCCATTCTACTGAACTGCCCTTATTTGCTATTTTAATAATTGCAAAATTCCCCAAACTTGGAAGTTCCTCAAACAAGAGGGAAAGAAATTAGAAAAAAAATAGATGTGGAGGAAGAGAAGCAGAGCATTAAACTTACCTCAGGCAGTTCGTAGACACCAAGAAACCTTTAGTCTCAGTCAGCTTATATAGGCTCTGATTCTTCTCTTAGCTCAACCCTTCTCTATATTTGGAAATCAGAGGCCAGCCCTATAGTATGCTTACCACTTATACACTTTTTTCCCTCTTTAAGTGTATTTATAGTAGTGACCAAATTCAGTCATTATTTATGAATTCTGATACCTTGGCAGGAATTGTAGCTGTTAATCTCTGATGATTTTAGTCCTGGAAGTTAAGACTATTTCAGGAATAAGTATCTGATTCCAGAGATAAATGAAAGATTGTGACTTTTTAAAAGGGTTTATTCATTATGTGCTTGTAGGGGTTAGTTACTAGACCAAGTGATGAAACTACGTATATATGCACTTTAGCAGATTATCATTAGGGCTATTTATTCTGTTTTCCTTATTACCGTATCAGTTGAATATTCACGGTTCTAAAACATGTGCAGATATTGTTTGCTCATACGCGCATCAGTGAATCTCTGCAGAATTAAGCCAAATGTTCAAAACTGTACTTTCCTGTGTAGTGTGTGAAGTGCCCAATGAAGCTGTTGATGTCACCAGTTCATAGATAGAATCAAAGTGACAGTAAGAAAACAGAACATTGGGATTTATCAACAGGTTTCTGTGGCTCATGTCCAATGATATTGATTTTCCTTTCTGATATGTGTGATACTACAACTCCCGGGAAGTCTTGGTAAATCTGTCAGTCAAATAGTTGATGGGAACAGGGAGTTATTCTTTACTCTTATTTATCTCAACCCATGTGGGTTGGATGAAACTGCAACAGTGTACAATTGAACTACAAGAGATTAATTTCCTATCAGTGGGAAGCAAACCACTGGAAAATCAACAGTGATACAAGTTGGGAAAGAATGACTATATTGAAAATAGCACAGCAAAGGAATAAAGAACTGTGAACCATATTGAGGACTGTGATTGAAAAGAGATACAAATCTAATGGTTGAATGGAATACCTACTACATGGTGCATTAACAAAACAGCTCTATAACATTTATTTAGTCTCTAGTTGTTGTCATTAAAATGGATGTCCCTCTTATCTTTTCAGACTGAGCTTATTACTGACTTGCCTCTCTCCTCAACAGTCAGGGCCTCTTAATGAAGGATGGCAAAGAATTATAACTATGTGACCACCAAGAAGGGAGTTATAGGTGACAGCTGATCAAAACACAGTGATGAGAAACTAAGGGAAAATATATGACAAAGGAAGACTGAGACTTGACAGAAACTGCAGAGTCGCAACTCTCTGAGGTTTTGTAAGTAAGATGCTGCCTTGAGCTTTTCTGTTAATAAAAAATGGGAAGGGAGGAAATCCAACCTTCATGGAAGGACAAACTGTTTCTAGGGCACCTATACTCTACAGCAGAGCTTTCCATGTTGGTGACACACCTTTTTAGGCATGCATAATTTCACCACACAGTAATTTAGTTTTACTAGAAATTCAGAGGTTAAACCAACCCTTTCTAAGAGATATGAACACATGCATACATTCAAATAATGAAATGTATGGGGACAAAATATATCTCATAAAACCTTTCTCATATATATATATGATTTATCACTTATTTCACATTGACTTAAAGGTTTCTCATTACGTTTGCATGACACACCTACACACTGCAGCTGACATACTAATGCAGTGTTTCTCAATCTGGGGGTCGGGACCCCTGGGGGCAGGCATGTAGCCAGGGGGCGGGCTTGAGGGGCTTCAGCCCCCCCCCCCCCGAAATTCTCAGGGTGGTCCATGAGAAGGCCTTACTGGTACATTATTTAAACTGTTATGTTTATTCATATGATGATCTGATCACCATGCTCAATATATCCCATATGCATGGGGGTATTGGGGTAACAGTACAAAAGGTTTGCTAGGGTAAAATCTCTTTCACTCAGACTCAGCCCCCCCCCCCCCCCCCCGAATCAAACTCAGCTCCCCCCGAAACAAAATCCTGGCTACGGGCCTGCCTCAGGGGATAGCGAGAGGGTGTCCGAGGGGTTGCCGAAGACCATCAGAAAACACAGTGTTTTCTCTTGGTCATCTGGGTTACGTGTGGAAAGTTAGGTCCAATTCTATTGTTGGTGGGGTTCAGAATGCTCTTTGATTGTAGGGGAACTATAAATCCCAGCAACTACAACTACCAAATGCAAGGTCTATTTCCCCCAAACTCCACTAGTGTTCACATTTGGGCATATTGAGTATTTGTGCCAAATTTGGTCCTGATCCATCATTGTTTGAGTCCACAGATGTAGATGAACTACAACTCCTAAACTCAAGATCCATGCCCACCAAATCCTGCTAGTGTTTTCTGATGGTCATGGGAGTCTTGTGTGCCAAGATTGGTTCAGTTCCATCATTGGTGGAGATCAGAATGTTCTTTGATTGTAGATGAACTATAAATCCCAGCAAGTACAACTCTCAAATGATAAAACCAGTCCCTCCCCCCCAACCCCATTAGTATTCAAATTTGCGCATATTGGGTTTTTGTGCCAAATTTAGTCCAGTGAATGAAAATACATCCTGCATATCAGATATTTACATTACGATTCATAACAGAGGCAAAATTATATTTATGAAGTAACAATGAAAATAATTTTATGGTTGGGGGTCACCACAACATGAGGAACTGTATCACGGCATTAGGAAGGTTGAGAAACACTGTACTAATGTGTCCCTGACACACAGTTTGGAAAGCTCTGTTCTACAGCAATGGTGCACAACCTATGGCCCTCCAGGTGTTTGGGACTCCAACTCCCAGAATAAAGCCTTAGCCAGCTTGCCCTAGAATTCTGAAGCTAAAATCTAAAATACCTGAAGGGCTACAAGTTGTGCACCACTGCTCTACAGCATGGTGTAGTGGTCTGACTGTTGAGCTAGGACACTAGGAGAACAGGGTTCAAATCCTGGGTTGGTTGTAGAAAGCCATATATATCTAAATAGCATGATGCACCCAATCATCCACCTCCTGTTTCAAGTAAAATATTTTTCAAATCTAGAGGTTATTGTCTGCCCACTTCTCTCTTTTTTAGAATCTTTTTTTTTTTTTGTAGTTTCAGCAAGTTCTGGAAAGTTCTAGGGACGGAAAAGTGGCCCATAGGTATACTACCTTTGTCTACCCCTGATCTATAGAATCACGTGTATTCAAGGTCCAGGAAATTATTGTCAAGGCAAAAGAATGCATAAGGATTTTAATAAGTATTTCTTAAACTATAGTATTGCAGACTACTCTTCTGGTCTTTGTTGAACACTGGAATTGAGGCAATTCTTAAAATGCTTTCCACTGATTCCCCAATAACTTATTCTGTGCTTCAGTGAATAAAAATACATCAAGAAAGGGAAAGTATCTCTAAAGAATGGATAAATAATAATAGTTTTATATACATTCAATCTCATAGCAGATTGTTACTTAAAGCACCATTGTTCAGAGTAGCAGTGGCAACCATGTGACCATCCAAATACTGATGAACTACTACTTTTTAATGTATTTCCTTACTTTATTGATATGTATCTGTATAGTATAGTGTCAAATTGTTACCTCTTTGGGGTGCGAAGGGCGAGATACAAATGTGCTAAATAATACTGTCATTATCTCTTGCATTTGCTGGTGAGAACTGGAGTCCAGCAACATTTGGAGGGCCATAAGTTTCATACCGTAATTTTAAAGATTTGAAGTTGGGTTAATGGATGTTTGCCTCCCCTCCCCCCCACCTACCACCACCATTGCCTCATTCAGCAGACTGTTAAATGATGCTATATGTACCTATAACAAAGCATTGCAAACACCTTCTCATTATCACTAGGTACTCCGAAGATATCTGTGCTGTGCTTGACTTTAACCTATACCATAATAACTTGTTTAAGTCTTATGCACAATACTGAAAGAGCAGCTTTGAGGAACGAGATGAAGTTATGGAGTATAGAGATATATCATTAGCTGGATAATGTAGAATGTTGATAGGAAGAGAATCAACTCATTTTAAGTATGGTGCTGGAGGAGAGTTCTGTGGATACCATGGACTGCCAAGAAGACAAGTCCTAGAGCAAATTAAGCCGGAAAAATCCATAAAAGCCAAAATGGGTAAGCTGAAACTATCGTACTTTGGCCATACCATTATAATGTATGACTCGTTCAAAAAGACAGTGGCACTTGGCAAGGTGGAAAGCAGTGGAGAAAGAAGACAACCACATTACAACTGGATAGGCTCAGTCAAGGAAGTCACGGCCAATAGCTCACAAAACTAACAGAGTGATTTTGAAGTCTCTCATTCATAGCATCACCATAAAAATTGATTTGATGACTGTTAACAATAACAGTACTGTACATATTTATGCTGGAGTCTTCTTCAGTTGAACCCCCAGGCAAAAAAGTTCAATAATACCAGTACAATATCTAAAAGCTGCATCATTTGCTGCTCACCTTCATGGGAATTCTGCACTCAGCCTCAACCTTAAACCATGACAACATTCAACACTGCAACTTTTTAGAGTTTTTAAAGTTATTTTCTTTAACTAAAAAAAGATAAGTGGTTTGTGAAACAGGTGAAAGTGGTAGGAGCTACAGATGCCAAGGTTATATCCCCAGCAAGTCACTTTCATCCAGCTCCAGATAGACTTGGGAGCATACTGTCCTTTCTTTCATCTTAGGTCACTCAAAATTGGCAATAAACAATCACATCCCTCATGAAAGATGAATTCTTAGAATCCGCTTAAGCCTGAAGAATGAGCTCTGTCTTTTTTTAGCTGCAGTCTTTGGTGGTCAAACGCCTTTTGAATGTACTGTCATGCTTGTATTAGATGTCCATGGAAAGTTGAGATGCTCCTGAAGACACATCAATTTCATGCTAGGCTTCAGATGTAGGGACAGGAACTTTGTTGGGCTTTTTGATGGTCAGAAGAATTAGGATCAGGCAGCAATGATGAATCTGAGTTCCAAAGAGACATCATCTTTCCCTGCTTTTTAGCAAGTTTTACTACATACTGGAAAGCTAAGATGAAAGAAGAAAACTCTGAACTACAAGCAGTAAGAATCCTGCTCTTTGTCCCCATTCAGTGAGTATTGCATTGGGTAGCTAGTCTATAACTGTTACACAGTAGATATTGTCTATTCAACAGTTGCCATACTCTGTGGATGCCACATCATTTCCTGATGGCGTTTAATTAACTATTTGGTTAATATATACCAGGGATAGTCAACTTTGATATCCTGGAGTGGGGTGTAGTTTGTCATCTAGGGTCCTTGAAGTCTAGTTTTCTGGATAACTGCCTTACTCATGACTAGCAATTATTAGCAACAGATTAGGATTTCATAGTTATGACTATCAGAAACAAATAAAAATTCTTCTGGGAGCTAGATGTGAACCCATGACCAGCAGTTAGCCATCCCTACTATAAACAAGCCATCTATAAAGAAACAGATATGAATGTACAGAGAAATGTAAATAGCCAGTTACAGAATCCTATCATGTTTCCTTGGATTACAGCATTGAGCTATTATTGCTACACTCCTAAAACAATTATGAGAGATTTAAACCAGTTTAGACCTGTTTACGAAGTAGGAATGGTACCCTTCAACTACATTAGTGCTGGTGTCATGTGTCTGGAATTCTAATACTACTTTAATGTATTATTACATGATGTTACACTGGTATAGCAGTCCGCATACCATATGCTAATTTGCTGGTAGTGGAAGGGCTCTTTGGACCAGATATAAATCAGCTTAAATCAGACCCCATGTTGTAAAGTGGGAGCCCATCTTCACATTCAATTGTGCCTGTATTGTCAGTATTTCTCAGCCCGAGAAATCCAACTTGTAAAATACAAGGGCAAACAAAAGATTGTCAGTTATTCGTGGTAAGTGAAAACAGCATTAAGTAGAAGCAACAGAAGAAGAAAAATGGTTAAAGGTGCTCAGTGTAGTCCACCTCAAGTGAGATGCTCTGTTATGCCTTCTAATCTAGTCTGTATTTGCATATGGCTGTGGCATATACTAGTTATGAATCTGACTAACAATGGACTCATGCCTTTCAGAATTTCTTTGTAGTATAAATAAAATGAGACCAACAACAACAACAACAACAATATGAACTCAGTCCTACAGAATAACACATTGACATTAATGAACCAAGGAATATCTATCGCTGTGCCAAATTGTGACATTAATTCATACGGCGGGAATCTCTCAAAATGGTAAGTTGTTATCTACATGGTGGTTTTGCATTAATACTCACATGTCACTGGCAACAATATAGGGATTTTAAGTTTTTGTGAAACTATTCACAAAATTTGAACTGAATCCAAATTGTATTTTTTAAAGTATTGCCTATGTAATCTTATACAAATAAAATATTTGAGCAGAGCTCTATCAGGGAATATTGGATACTAAAGCTTTTATTGTGTTGAATGCTGTTGGTTAATTCTATATAAAATATAATCATTGAATCTGTGGCTCAGTGGTGTGTCAATAAAAGGTAAATCCCATTGATTCAGTGGGTTTACTCTAGTCAGGATTAACAATAGAACACAGACCATTTTCAACAATCGTAGATGAAATATTTGAAATATTGGGTTAAGGAAAGGTCAAATATATTTAGGCAAGAATAATTTCTCAGGCTGGATCTACATTGCCCTATATCTCAGATTCTGATCCCAGATTACCTGTTTATCCCAGATTATTTGGCAGTGTAGACTCAGGCTGAATTTTAAGGTAAAAGTAAAGGCTTCCCCTTGGCATTAAGTCTAGTCATGTCCGACTCTGGGAGTTGGTGCTCATCTTCATTTATAAGCCAAAGAGCGGAAATTGTCCAGCAATACCTCCAAGATCATGTGGTTGGCATGACTGCATGGAGTGCTGTTACCTTCCCGCTGAAGTGGTACCTATTGATCTACTCACATTTGCATGTTTTCGAACTGCTAGGTTGGCAAAAGCTGGGGGCAACAGAGGGAGCTCACCCTGCTTCCTGGATTTGAACCTCTGACCTTTTGGTCAACAAGTTCAACAGCACAGCTGTTTAACCCACTGTGCCACATTGGGCTCCATCAGGCTGAATCTACACTGCCCTATATCCCAGGATCTTATTTGTTTGTCCCAGATTATCTGGCAATGTGCACTCATATAACCCAATTCAAAGCAAATAATTTGGGATCAGATCCAGGATTTAGTGCAGCCTCTGTATAATCCAAAGCAGATAATTTGGGATCAGATTCTGGGATATAGGACAGTGTAGATCCTGCCTCATATAATCAAGTTCAAAACAGATAATCTGGGATCAGGCTAAATATTAATAGAACCAGTTGGGATTGGGGAGGTGGGTTGAGTAACGTATTGACTGGAGAAGAGATCTGAAGATCTCTAAAGCTTTCCCACAATTTTGTGAACAGTAGCAAAGTGCAGGGACATAGTATTTTTAGGCCATGGATTAGATTGAACAGTCAAGGGAATTGTTTAATCAAATGCACAACAGAACATCCACATCTTTATTAGGAGCAATGTAATGTTCAGCTAGAATGTACCAAGTGTTGTGACACAGCTGGAATCAGAGAGTGTTTCTGACAAAGATGATGGGACTCAGGGTCACAGTTTGGTTCAAGATGTCCCTCCTATAGATAGTGAAGAAGTGCAGTTTCCCACAGCAAGGCATGAGAGTGTTGATACAGAAGATAGCAGCCAGATGCAGATTGACTCCGAGAAGGAGGATTGCTCTTTGCCTGGTTCTCAGCTTGTTAATGAGCAGATTGACCTTTATGATACGGGAACTTTAGATAGGGCCACCCGGTTGGAATTCCGTGATCGAAGGAGTGAAAAGATAGCTAACAACAGGGAGGCCAGAGGCCAAAGAAATGGCTTCATGTTTTGCAAAGGGTATTAAACAGGGCGTTTGAGACCAGATCTTTGTCAAAGCAACTTTCGCGTTTACCTAAGGAGCTTGCCTAAGCTAGGCTGGATTTACCTTACAGTCTTTGTGTTCATGGTTCCAGGACTTTGTCATGTTCCCTTGAGTCTTGCTTTGCTGATGCCTATTGGATTATGCTTCAAGTGCTATGTTATCCTGATCTTTTGAAACATTACCTTTGCTTTTAAGAACTTTTTATCTTTTATTTTTAATAAACCATAAAGGCTGTGTGCAGTTTGGTGTTTTTCAGCAAGGTGATTCTACTCTGAGGTGCAACACCAAGAAGCATTTTCCATCCCTCAAAACTGCTTTGCCAAACAGACAAAACTAAATAATCTCATCCACTTCTTTTAAGATAATAAGCCTGAAAACATGGCTGCCATTGATGGTTTAGATCAGTGATTCTTAACCTATGGGCCGTGAGAAGAAAAATCTGGCTCGCAAACCTCCTTTCTCGTTATTTATCTATTTTATTTTATTTCTGCTCCTTTCCGCAGAGCTGACCAGCCCCTTTGGTACTAATGTTGGAGAGTGGTCCCTGGTCAATGTGGTCCCTGGTCAAAGTGATCCCCAATCAAGTGGTCCTGTTCAAGTGGTTCCTGTTCAAGTGGGCCCTGGTCAAATTGGGCACTGGTCAAGTGGGCCCTGGTCAAAAAAAGGTTGGGAACCACTGTTTTAGAGGAAATAAAATAAAATAGATAAATAACGAGAAAGGAGGTTTGCTTTAGAGCAAGCTCTTAATTTACTGGAGGACTGGGTTAAAAATAATCATGCTGTATCTTCTCTCTGCTTTTGCTTAGGAACTATCCTTGCTCTAGGAAGCTTTTTCTGCTAAATTCAATTGAGTTGCAAATATATAAAGTATACTCCCTTCCAGTAAAGCCTCCAGTATTATTTTACAATCTCAGTAGTTTTGTTGAGTATTATTTGCTTTACCTTGTTTACATATGACATTCCGACACCTGACACACTGGCAGTATCAACTCAATGGAATTCCAGGCTCATTTCTTGGTTAGCAAGACATCTTAAGAATATTTAAAACAAATTATCTTTAAATTAACCACACCTTTTGCCTTAAAATGCAGGTATTTAGTTGTCTCAAACAACAAATATTGAGTCCAGTTGCAGCTAAACATGTTGAATTCTCTTAAATTCAACATCCCAGCCCTTGTCCCCTTCTTGGAGTTGTTTATAGCACAAAGCATGGGATTCTGGCACTCTTCTTTAACTCTTATTATGGCCTTGCCATTAAAGTTTGCTTTACTTCTGCTCTTCCCTTTCTGGATGGGCTGGCTGCAGCGAAGCCCACCTGTGCTGTCCTTCTCCATTGGAATGTCTCAAGCCTTTAGTCTTGAGCTGGACATTGTCATTCCATTGGAGAAGGCCCTTTTTATGGCACTCCCTGCTGCATACCAGGAATGCAATTGCTTTGGAAGGAGACAAATGGGACTACAACATCTCATTCCAGAGGAGCTTCCGTCATTATGCCCTTGCACAGGATGGCATAGGCTAAACAGGGAGGGCAGCTTTTCAGATAACACTATTTTATACAAATACTTCTAAATACTTCAAAATAGATTTTTTAAAATAGATTTGAAACAGACTGCAGTTGAAGAGAAACACTTGGATAGTGCACAGGGTGCTGCAAATAATGTGCAATTCCTTATGTGATTACTAAAGCCACCATCCAAAGAGTTACTATTCCGGACACTACATGAATAACATATAGAATCTCTATCCTTATGCCAAGATGCTGACTGCAATAAAGATTGTTGCTGTGGTCTGGCCCAGGCGAAGCCATGAGGGGACCAGAGACACACACACCCTCACACACAAGGCAGGACAGTGGGACCCCGCCACTGTATATTAAATATTACTTTGCTGCAACCAATTAATTATTAAGGTTTCTTGTTCCTGCCCCAATTTATTGTTTCATATGCCACCTCCTTCAATAGAATGTTTAAAAAGCCACACAAACTCTCCCGGTGAAATAAAACAAGAATATGATGTTTATTTTGTTCTTGAAGAGTAAAGATGCATAGTGGTTTCAAATAACTTGTAAGGCTTTTTTACTTTTCAGAGAGAATGGTCTTTTAACTTGATTTCTTAAAAGCAATGTTCCACACAAAGGAATACAAGCAGGTTATTTTGGACCTTTTGAATCTCCCTTCCACACCAACACTCTTAACACCATAGAGGCCTACTAAATTCTCCCAGAAAACTTGAACTCATTCTCCCAGAAAACTTGAACTATTTTCCTCAAAGAGGTATCTTCTTAACAAACAGTTACCAAAACTCTTCCTTCCTTCCTTCCCCTTCAAAACTCCTAACTAACGTCTTCAAACACCAAACTCCCAACTGGATACATCCTACTGCCAATTCTCTCCTTCCCATATCTATTAAAATAATGCCTTTGATTTATCACACAGCTTCTGGGTTGGTACTCCAAACTGGGTGCCTCTTGTCCCATGCATGCTTGTCTCCCTGCCTTCTCTTAAACAAAGTCAGGTAAAAGGGGGTCACAAGTCAAACAAGCTTAAGAAGCCCTGCCAGCATCACTGCCTTCCACTTTTAAAAAATGGCAGATCTTATGCTATTAAGCAAGTTTGTAATTTCCATCCCAATGGAGAAACATTAACAAGACAGTTCCGAATGTGTGTGTATGTGTGTGTGTAGAAAGGAAACATATATGGAAAAGCAGGAAACATGTATAGTGACACTGGAAGTGTACTGTCAGCCGATTCAACAAAGGAAACTTGCCACAATCCTGAGGTTGTTCCACAGTTAAGTGTTATTCATTGTTATACAATCTTTTTGATTGGCTCCAATTTTCTTTTTATGCATAGATTTCTACATGCCTCAGTTATAACAACATATAACTGGTATGCCTCAGTTATAACAACATAGCTTATGCTAGTTATTAAGTCCTTGCAATCCTTCTGTGGCAGCCATAGGACCCCATCAGACTCCAAGTTACTAAAAACATAAGTGATCAAACATTAAAATAATGCAATCACTAGGAATGACTGACTACAGTAGTGATCAATAATGCAAAAGACTGCATTATGATTACAAAAGGGTATTTTAATTAAAAATAAGGGTCGTGTGATGACTTGCTCAAATGTCATGCAGCATTACCTTTTCCTCTTTTTAAAAATGAGATTTTGAAACTGAAAAAGTTGCCTTTCTTTCATTTCCTGCTGGCACCTTAAATATTCTCAGTCATATTTGATCCTTATTAAATCAGGAGTGTTTGTTTTGCAGCTCTACACTTCACACTGTCCTCTTCCTCAGAGACCTCTCAAGTAGCTGACACACTTTATACTTGCAGAAACATAAGACATTATCAACACAGGATCTGTTTGCCATAAGACAGCGGAAACAAGGTGTTGACATGCAAGATGGCTTTATTGCTGCAGTGTAGGTTGTTTCTGTCCCAAGGTGAGAAGGAGATATCTCCAGTTTGAATTCAATTTCATGTTAAAAAAATTAATGCAACAGTTTAAATTATTCTCTTTTTTGGATTCCTATTATAGATAACTTATCTTATAAATTTGTGACCTTGCAGTGGAAGAGAGCCATTATCACCCTTCCTCTCATGTATACAGTATGATAAGCCCCTTCATTTGTGGAATCAATATATATGGTGTCACTTATTCATACTTTCATTTATTCACTTAAGGTCTCCTGTACAAGCTGCACCCTCTTCTTGGTACATTTGCTGTTTGTCCTATTAAAAACAATAGGGTTTGCTGTTATCCATGATTTCACTGTTCAAGAATGTATCACACATGGATGTAAGGGTTACACTGTACTTTGTGAAGTATCCTGTGCCTATTATCACCAAGCTATTTTCCAAATGTTGGGGACATTTGGAAAATAGCTAGCCACTTTCAGCAGCTTCTTTTGTTATCTTCATCTGTCCCCAATGTTACAGATTTATCTTGTACCAATTGTAGTAAGAATTTAATAAGCAAGATTCCAAGACGCATGGAACATTTTCTGTAAGGATATCAGGTGTCCTCTATTTATTGTCATTCCTGTGGTTTTAAGTTTCTCCTACTTTTTTCCCTATTTTGTCTATCTTCCCACAGTGTTAAAAAGAAAAAAAAAGCAGGCTGAGAAATATGTATGAATAGTTCCTTAATTTCCATTATAGAAGTTATTCCTCTACTTCCCTCTCACTTACAATATTCGTTGTGTAATGCCACATGCCATATAATGGTAATTGTGATTTATTTATTGGCCTCCTATAATGTAATCGGGCTAGCTCTATCAGTTACTTTCTGAAAGCTTACAAACATTGGTACTTATTGGTACTGCAACCAGCTATGCCTTTTGGAGTGGGGAGATTCTTCATTCCTTTTCCTGCCCCTTCCCTCACCAGTTTTACAGAAATATGATATTCAACTATCTTTGATAAGTGAACATGCTCAAACTTAACTGAGGTATGTAGGATTGTTTTTGTTGTCATGTGCTTGAGTCATTTCCAGTTTATGGCAATCCTAAAATGAACCTATCACGGGCTTTGGCTGGCAAACAGAGAGGGTTTGCCATTATGTTTCCCTGAGACTGGAAGGGTAGGTTTCCATGGCTGAGCAGAGATTTGAAACCTGGTCTCCAGGTCATATTCCAGTGCTCAAACCACTACACCATGTGGCTCCTTTTTTTTTAAAAAAAGAATCAGATTCTCCTGCTAAAGAGTTTTTAATATGTCAACAAACCTGATGTGTTCCTCACCCCAGCACACAGCTCCCTTTAAACTATATAGAATCATATAATCATAGCATTGGACAAGGCCATCCAGAACACCCCAGCCATACAAGAAATAATAATCAAGCACTGCCTTTTCTAAGAGTATATATGATGATAATTTTAGTACATCGGTCTTCATCGATGAAAGCTTTAGAACAGTAATGGGGAAACTCATCACATCTTCGTACCTTTTCTGAGCAGAAAGTTATTCAGCTAAAATATCTATCACAGGAATGACTTAAATCACAGGAATGACTTAAATTATCACAGGATATTTATGCCCCATACTACTGGAGAAATTACTGTTTAGCCAGTATTACACCACCTGATATCCATCAGGAAGTAGCAGCAAATAATGAAAGGGTCAAGGCAATGGCATCTCCAGCCCATCCTCTGTTTGGATATCAGCCAGCATGCCAATGCCTTAAATCAAGAAATAGCTTAGTTTCTTTGATCTACAGAGATACTCGAACACCTCAGCAAGTGAGAGCCCAAAAGTGGCAGGCTAAAACCTAGAACCTCAATCCATGGCTGATACCAGATGAGAGACTCCCCCCTGGGCACACAGAAGGCTGGGTGATTTGGAAGAAAACCTGAACAGACTGCACTCTTGCACCACGAAGTGCAGAGCCAATCTTAGGAAATGGGGCTACAAAGTGGAGTCCACAGCATGTGAGTGTGGAGAAGAGCAAACCACAGACCACTTACTACAATGCAGTCAGAGCTCTGCCACATGCACAATGGAGGACCTTCTTACGACACCAGAGGCATTCCAAGTGGCTAGCATTGTACTAAAAGGGCATTTAGTACAATGGCAAGTTCTTTTAACTTTGTGTTTTTAAATACATTATAACTGTACTCTCAGCTCACTTCTGACACGATAAGTCTGAATGTTGGCCAACCACTCTGGAGTCCAGGTTTCAAATCCCTGTTCAGCTATCAAATCTACTGGGTATCCTTGAAAAAAATACACTTCCTTGGCCTGATTCAGGCATCCTCAAACTGCGGCCCCCCAGCTGTTTGGGCCTTCAACTCCTAGAATTCCTGACAAACAAGCTTGTTAAGACTTCTGGGAGTTGGAGGCCCAAACAGCTGGAGGGCCACAGTTTGAGGATGCCTGGCTTAATTGGAAGGCAATGGCAAACCACTTCTGAACAAATCTTGCCAAGAAAAGGTTTGCTTTAGAATTGCCACAGGCTGTAAACAACTTGTAGGCATACAATGAACAAGGAAAACAAAGACCTGCAAGGATGATTGGCATTCCCACAACTTTCAGCGGCTTTGAGGGGCTCTTCTGATTGCGTAGGTCATGATTAAGGCAGACAGACAAAGCACCACAGAAAGGAATTGTCTCCTTCCCACTGACATTGACTCCCTAGTTATTTGTAGAACTTTATGGAAAGTGGAAGGAGTGCCAGAAGGAATCCGTTCCCCCCCTTGGAATGCAGCAGTTGTCCCTTAGTGTAAGAAGATCTCCAATGCCTAAAGCCAAGAAAGTGCTGACAAAAGTAAAACTCTAAAGGGCAGAGAGGAGCAATGAATTTGTTGCCTTAACAAGCGCCCTACCCGCTCACCCCCTCCCCCTCCCAAAAAGAAGCTTCTCTTTATATAAAGGCAGGAATATTGTTGATCTCACTACTCTGAACACTTTGGTAGACACTCTTACTTTGAAACCCCACAAATGTTGTAAAAAGTCATGCTACTTTTTATTGCCATAGGCTAGTGGTTCCCAAATGGTGGTCCACAGACTTCACCCCCCCCCCCCCAAAAAAAAAAAAAAAACCAGCCGGCTTGGCCAACAGTCTAGAATTATGGAAGCTAAAGAGAAAAGCATCTTGAGGGCCAAAGTTTGGGAAACACTGTAACAAGTTAACTTCTGCCTGAAGATAATGAGATAGCACAATGATCATGCCAAAAGAAAGCAATATGCCAATCCTGGGTCTTTTTGAACCACCACAATCTGCCTTCCTCTAGGACTTTTCTTTACCTATTCCACCAGCGTAAAAAATGGAGGGTTTCACACCCTCACTACAAACAGAAGAATGGAGCTCATAATTTAAACATTGTGATTTGAAAGTTTTGATCACATCCACCAATGACACTGGTCCCAGGAAAAGCAATGCATTTTCTCCCTAAAGCCCCTTGGCCAGCCTCAGAGTCTTGAAAGGGCTTTTTAATAAAAACAAACCACCAGCCACCCCAGCTCTATGCATTTTCCTTTGTACATGGAAAGAAGATAATGCTGTATTTGTTGTATGTTGCAAAGGACACTAGGTACCCAGCTCTGGTTTTTTTGTTGTTCATTTGTTCAGTCGTTTCCGACTCTTTGTGACTTCATGGACCAGTCCACACCAGAGCTCCCTGTTGGCCATCATCACCCCCAACTCCTTCAAGGTCAATCCCGTCACTTCAAGGATACCATCCATCCATCTTGCCCTTGGTCAGTCCCTCTTCCTTTTTCCTACCATTTTCCCCAGCATAACTGTCTTCTCTAAGCTTTCCTTTCTTCTCATGATGTGGCCAAGTACTTCATATTGGCCTCTACTATTCTTCCCTCCAATGAGCAATCAGGCTTTATTTCCTGTAGTATGGACTGGTTGGATCTTCTCGCTGTCCAAAGCACTCTCAGAACTTTCCTCCAGCACCACAGTTCAAAAGCATCTATTTTCCTTCGTTCAGCCTTCCCTATGGTCCAGCTCTCACATCCGTGGGTGGCTATGGGGAATACCATTGCTTTAACTATGCGGATCTTCGTTCCCAGTGTGATGTCTCTTCACTATTTTATCAAGATTGGTCATTGCTCTCCTCCCAAGAAGTAAGCATCTCCTGATTTCCTGGCTGCACTGTGTCTGCAGTAATCTTTGCAGCTAGAAATACAAAGTCTGTCACTGCCTCCACGTTTTCTCCCTGTTTCCCATTTGTCAATCATTCTTGTTGCCATAATCTTGGTTTTTTTATGTTTAACTGCAACCCAGATTTTGCGCTTTCTTCTTTCACCTTGATTAGAAGACTCCTCGGCTCCTCCTCACTTTTGGTCATCAAAGTGGTGTCATCTGCATATCTAAGGTTGTTAATGTTTCTTCCAGCTCTGGTAGGAGACTGAAAAATTCTGAAACAGTATCTAGCTCATGAACTCCACCATGACTCCTCCCTTCTCTCCAAGCCCTGCACTCCAGAAGCTACCACAGAAGTCCCATGCTCTCCAGTCACAGATCTTTCCCTTGCACTTCTATTTAGGAGGTAGTGCAGGCATGGGCAAACTTTGACCCTCCAGGTGTTTTGGACTTCAACGACCACAATTCCTAACAGCTGGTAAACTGTCTGGGCTTTCTAGGAATTGAAGTTCAAAACACCTGGAGGGCCAAAGTTTTGCCCATGCCTGAAATAGAGCAACCTGCTAAGTGTGTCATACTTATACACTCATCCCAATAAAATGGGAGACATAGATCAAACATTTTTCCAACTGATTCCACAATCATGGCTGGAGAAAATCCACAGGAAGCTAAAGTGACTCTTGACTGAAGTGGTGTCTAGGGGAGCCCTTCTCCATTCAGCACCTTGGACAGCTTTATTCTATATTGCTCCATCCAGGGCGTTGACAGAACATGATGGCATGTTGCCCATACCAAGATGCTCTCTACCTAGTCTGAATGTCTGTAAGATTTTCAGTGCCCTATTGCAAAGCCATAAGCAGGCCCATAGATTCTGCACCAATTACCTTCCCCCTCACTCCTCTTTTGGTTAGCATTTTGCTTGAGTCTTACAGACTTTTCAAAGCCCTGAGAAATATTTTCTAATTTTGTATTTGTCTACCAAACATATTCATAATGCAGGTTTTCAAAGCTCTTCTAAAAGATGTTTGCTGTTTTAGATCTACTGTCCAAAGATGTCTCTTAGCTAGGTATCACTTAGCTGAGGAATATGCATCTCTAAAGAACTACATTGCACATTTTATTTATTTGGCATTTCATTTAAATATATCATGCACATAAACCTGAACTGTAAATTTTATTTATTAAGCCTTTGTGAAATTGAACTATTTTTGTAACTTTTGCTTTTTGCCATTTTAACTCAAACTGATACCTTTGAAAAGAGTCCAGTGTTAAAGGAGTTCCAACAAAAAAGCTTTACTTTAATTCATAATCTACTTCTCACTTCCATTCCGAGATGAAAATATAATCCCCTGCTGTAATGCCATCCAAGGAAACTGACTGCAGCAGCCTCACAACCAGTTGTTGGAACCAGAGCTCCAACAACTGGTAATATTGACCCCTTGAATCACGCCCCATGTTCTCAGCATAAAAGAACCTGAAGTAGCTTGGAAAAAATCTTCCTGGAGAGGCTGGGGGAGGATTGTATGCATTCTAAGGAGTCTGTGGACATAGACTCAAACACATTAAAGATATAGCTAGCTACCAACAAAATGCAGATGAAGGATCATGTCTTGAAATTTTTGGACAAGGAATGTTTAAATGGTACAAAGGCTTTAAAAATATAGTATTCTTTATGAAATGCCAGGAATTTTCACATATACTTTAGTATATGCACGTATATTCTAAGATAGTCAATGTATCACTCTGTCTTACCTGCATGAACACAGAGGGGAAAAGAGAAAGGAGCTGCACTTTTACATCGCAATCCTTAACAGCTGAGAATGAAGAACAAATTCTAACGAAGCCCCCAAAGCATTCAGCACATACTAACCCAAGGAAATTCCTGGTGGACACTTAGATAAAAAGAGACTTTGCCTTTTTCCATCTGGTATCTTAGAAGCAAAGAAGATATTTCAGTTCTATAGGAAGCCTCTTACATTACAGTACCACTTGCTGGAAAAAAATCTCTCAAGGCACATTCCAAAGGGACCAGTTCTTCCCAGAGGCAGCTTAAAACAGAAAGCAAATCTGTAAAAGCAGTGGTGAGGTTGAGTGTGGGAGATGATTAGCAATCTTCCAACAATTTATGCCAAGTGATAGAAATTTAATAGCTCCAAATGTGCACATTCTCTATGGCATTTTTTTATTACAAAAATGATGTACATTTCATTGAGCTGCCTAAAACTTTGGTCACAGCAGACGTGAGCAAACTTTGGCCCTCCAGGTGCTTTGGACTTCTACTCCCATAATTCCTAACAGCCCATCAGATGGATTATTTATCCATTTTAACATGCCAACTGGAAGATTGGTAGCATTGTAGCAGAGGAGACTGAACTTGGATGGCATCTGGTAGCAGTGCTCATCCATGATACTTGAATCCAGCAATTTCATCCTACTGAATGAGAAGTACAAACCCCCTCAAAGATAGGCACAATGTTTCAAGGGCAACATTCATTTTAGCTGATTAGAGATCTGAAGAAAACAACATAAGCTCTAGAGGTTTTTATACTTTATTTCAGTGTCAGTACAACACATGTGATTTTATTTGATCAATAATCCCTCTATATAGAGAGTTACTCAGTGCTCTGGGGTTATGTCATAAGCTAGGAACAGGGAACCCGTAGCTTTCTACATGACGTTAGGCTACAATTCCTATCATTTCCAACTTGAACCCATGCTGGTTAGGGATGATGAGAGTCTATATTCCAACATATGGAAGGAATGACAGGTTTGCTAGTCCTCTTATAAGCTACACTAGCAATTTCATATATATTAATAACAATTCCAAAAGACAGCTTCTTTAGCTGTCAGAAAATGTCACCTTTGAAGTGATGGTGATGCCACTGATGTAAGTAAAAGACATTCACATCTCAGGCAAGGCTAGTCCCATAAATGGCATCAGGAGTACTGCTCACTTCAGTTATTAAATCTACATATAGTCTTTTAGCATTACAACAAATCATAATTCAAGTATAAAAAACAATTCCAAGGCTAGAGTGATCACCATTCAGGAATGATTATCTTTTCCTTAGGTCCGCCTGTATTGTATCCAAAGGCATTCCACACAAAAAGTCAAGAGTCAATGCACATTCTGAGAAAAGTATTTGGTCACATAGTTTTGTATAATGACACCTGTTCTTTATTCATTCTGAGTCTTAGCTCAGAGTACAGTCATAACCACAAAGAAATAAGGAAGGTACCAAGGGATATTACTTGTACTTCATCCAACCAATCCTATCTTCAAGGCACATCCCCGTTGTGTTATGTTCACTTGATGGGCAGCATTCTTGGCTTCCAGTAAGATTTCTTTCCTCTCCTAACTCTGTTTAAATTGTCTCATGTGTCCAGCAATTGAAGCAGCAATCTCCGAATGCTTCTTGTTTTGGCCATAATAATCAACGAACTTCCCATCGGGACCAACAAGGTACATTATGATGGTATGATCCACCTGCAAGAAAAATAAGACAAACTGGGGGTGAGAGTTGGAAACAGCATAACCCACACACAGCAGTAACTCCATTAGTTCACTGAACTATCAACTCAGCTATAGGTTTTTCTTTTTAAAATGAGGTCTCAAGTACAATGGCTCTAAAACCAGAATGTGAAAATGACACAAAAACTGAGCACTGCAAGAGAAAAGAACAAAGGCACCCAAACCAGGCAGAAAAAGAATTCTTCAGAAACCCTTTGAGAAGTCACTGCATGGAGTTCAAATGGGCTCTTATGGAAAACCACCACTCTCTGAATGTAAGGGAAGAATTGTAATTATCAAGTATGTTGGAGGTCAATCCTAAGGTTCCACAAACTTCAAAACTTGCACACCACAAAAAAAATTAAAATCCCTTCTAGCCCTGATCTACTTTCCTTCTATTGGATCCATGGTGATGAAATGCCCCAAGCATTTTTGAGCACCTCTCTGAGGAGCCCTATGCTCCCACCTCACAATAAAGCCTGGCTTTGAGGGGGTATGGTGCAGAATAGCCAACAGCATCCTCAAACCTCAAAGGAATGGGGTTTTGCTACATCTTCCCTTCCTTAATAATTTTAGCCTCATCTGGCCTTTTTTCCCATTCAGATACTTGCTTTTTGGAAATAGGCATTGTCAAATATGGGAAAATAGCCCAAATAGATGAGCAAGTTCATAAAATATCTCAAAGTGCAACTTAGATGGCAGCATTAGCTATTTCCATGCTGACAAAATATTCAGTGTTCCAGCTCTTTGATAGGATATAAGAAATGCACCCCTCTAGGTTACCAGAGGAAGAGAATTGGGTCTGCTACTCTATTTCTGTAGCATAGTTAGATTAAAAAGAAGGGAGAAAAAATTGGGAATCTAAATTATGGTACTGTTCCATTATCTGGGCAGAGGCCACTAGGGAGCACCAGAAAGAGAAGGATAGCCCATTTTACAGTGGGAGGGAGTTGAAGGAGGAAAACCACCCCCCACCCCCGTTTTGCTGGTTATTCCCCCTCCCCACTTCCTATATCATAACTGAGGATTAGAACAGTGCCAAGTTACTTTGAAGAACCAGAACAGGTGGTGGAGGAGTACTAACAACACTTCAGAAATTAATTCTAATTAACATTGATAAACCAGGATATAGCTAAGAAACCTGACAAGTTAAAATGTGATTAAACAAATTATTAGATTAAAACACCACTGCATTTTTAGTGTTAAATCATTTACAAACCTAATAAAGTTAAAATACAGCACACCCTACAATAAAAAAATCTTCCTGCAACTAATTCATCATTAAAACCTTGTTTGAATAAAAAGGCCCTTGTCTGTCATCAAAATGAGCAGTGAGGCCAGCCTAGCCTATGCCAAGTGCTCTGTTAAAGGAACAGCACAGGCAGAAAACTAGCCAGCTGAAGGATTGCAAAATACACCCCATCCACTATCTGGCTCCCTCATGTGGCTGAATTGTCTCAGTTCTTGCCAATTTTAATAACCCATGTAGGTAATATCTATGATACAGAGTCATAAGAGAGATAGGTTTCTGATAAAAGACTGCATATTTGAGTTTTTGGATGTCAGTGAGCCTGTCAAAACAAACTCATATGAGAAAAGAGGCCCAGGCCTATGCTCTAAGTGGTATCTGAACTACAACCACCAAAGGAAGCATCTTCAGGCCCACTACTGCCTTCAAGTTATCTTTCAGACCGTTCTCTTCCCTGGCCTCAAAACAAACATTTCTCAGCAACAATGTCCTTGTAGACATAATGGAAACATTGAAGTCATAGAAGCCCATCATCTATTGCTATTACAAGATGATCTTTCCATTATGAAGAGAATATATCCCAATCATATATACACTGTCCACATCCAATAGATTATGTGCCTACAAATGTCAATTGATGACAGCTCAACCACTCTCTGCTCCCTAGATTCCTTTCAATGGACTCCTTCAACTGTTTTACACGAGGCATTTCATCAAAACACACTTCACTCACTTCTAACAAAATTATTAAATCAGAACTGAGGTGTTTTTATAAAGCCCTCCCCAGGCATATCAGTTTCTGGTCCAATTAGAAAAACCACATTCAAAAATCATACTCACAATATAATCATTATCTTCGTCTTTGGGGCCAGAACTATAGTAGACACGATAGGCTCGAGCCACTTGATCAATCTGCTCTTTCGTACCCGTCAATCCAATCAGTTTAGGTGAAAACTCTTGGAATAAAAACAGGGCTCGTTAGATCAAACTGAATTAGGGACCTGTGAGAGGCCCTTCCAGTGCTTCAACAGCCATTCTGGACAGGGTTGCAAGGCCAAGGGCATCAATACAATATCATATTAAGAGAAAAAGCTAATGTTACCTTTGACATATCTAGCAACTGCTTCTTTATTATCTCTCTCTGGATCAATGGTGATAAAGAGTGGAGTGACATTGGGCAGAGACTGGATTGCATCTGTAGCCACAAAACATAATAATTAATATCCTAGTAGCCAGACCTAAAATTATTTTCCAGTTGTTAAACCTCATAAATAAAGAAATAAAGTGATGATGATGATGATGATGATGATGATAAATAATCTAGAACAACCTTCTGTAAGGCTCCCAGTTGTTGTACTACAAATTAATCATCCCTGGCAGCTGATCATATAGACTAGAATAGTCATGGTTAGAATAGGATTTTAGGATGCAAAATCGGGGGAAAAGGCTGTCCTAGAAAATAGTAACTTGGTTTAGCTCATTAAAAAGATGATATTCTTGTAGCCAGTGATGAGAGTTTTCTGGAAATAGCAGAATTGAATTTTTAAGATATTCTGAAAAGACTATTTTTATTCTCTCTTTTATTTTGCCTAATTTCAGGTTGTTTTGTGGTTGCTTCCACATTATGGAATTCCCTTCCTAATGGGGACAGACACCAAATTGGCGCAGGAACATTTTACATTATACCTTTCAATATGAAACATACATTTGTTCTTCATTTTGCAGTTAACTAAAACCTTGCCCTATTCTACGTTGGCCAGTGTTTCTCATTATATCCCTAGTCACCCAATTCTGCTGCAAACCAAAGATCTCCTGCTCTCTTGGAAAACTTGTTGTCTCTTTCTGGGTGATGCATAGGAGTAGAATCTGCTCCTCCAGACACACACATGGAAACATCCATCTCCAGTGTGTGATTTTATCTCATAGCCCACCAGTTCTGCGTACCGTAACTTTTCTTCCCTGCTGTAGTAAATTTCAAATACATAAGAGGGATGTGTATTACCTAGATTTAAGGTGTCAAAAATTACTGGTTTTGCTATAACAGACCAAGGTAACTATATCATTAACATTTAAATATTACACAATACCTTTCAGCTGCATACATCTCTCACCCCTGTCCCAAACTATATTTTTCCTGTTGAACTTTTTCAGTGTCAATTTCTTGAGAGTTGGGAAATCATAGAATCATAGAATCAGAGTTGGAAGAGACCTCATGGGCCATCCAGTCCAACCCCCTTCCAAGAAGCAGGAACATTGCATTCAAATCACCCCTGACAGATGGCCATGCAAATCATGTTATTGGATTGCCAGATGTTATTGGATTGACACTCTCAACATTCCTCCTGCTAGGGCTGATTGGGAGCTGTAATCGGACAATATTGGGAATGCACTTTTTTGCAGTTAAGTGCAATAAGGCAGCAGATCCAACAAAAGTACAATATAAATAATAAATCTTATTCTATCCCTTGCTATAAATGCCCATAGAAGAAAAAAGGATCCAAATATGAAGAACAAGATCCAATTCTATACCAAGCATTATTCTAGCAAACAAAACTATAGATACAACTACTATTCATTAAAGACAATTCAGTTTTCTGAATGACTCACCGATTTCATCTACAGCTAGAATCATTTTCTCCAGTTCTTCTGGACAGATGTCAGGACAGTGTGTAAAACCAAAGTAGATGAGCACCCACTGACCCAGATAGTGACGATCTGACTTGGGCTCACCCTTGTGATCAGTGAGTGAGAAATGGCCTCCCAACAATGGCTTTCCAATACTCCGGTGCCGGTCCTTCTCCAACACTGAAACAGCAGCACAACTGACGATTATTCATCTTAAAACAAATAATTCTTATAGAGCATACATAGCAGCAATCGTACATTATTGCTTCTCCTTTCTTTCTAATTCTTCATCCACTCCAGATTCTACACCTCCTTAAGACAAAAAAAGCCTACACTGTCGCTATTCTTGCATTTTCTGGATACTTCAATATACAGTAGAGGTGTTCCCACAGTAGAGGTGGCAGAGCATAGTAGGAAGAACATAGGAAAAATCAAAATTCAATTTCTAAAAGAGATCTGCAACCAGAGACATCTGTTACAGATGTCGGAAGAGTTGAAAAGTTAAATATCTAATTCAATATTGATGCAAGCGACAACAATAAATGTAAAAGTGTGGAGAGAAAAAAACAATTATTCAGAACCTATTTTTGCCTTCCAGGGTGCATCTACACTGTCAAATTAATGTAGTTTGATATCACTTTAACTGCCATGGCTCATGAATATTGAATCCTGGTAGCTGTAGTATGAGGCACCAGCACTCTTTGGCAGAGAAGGGAAAAGATCATAGAAAACTAGAACCCCCATGATTCCATAGGCTTGAGTCATGGCATTTAAAGTGAAGTCAAATTGCATGAATGATATGGCCAAAATAGATGCACCCTTTGATTATCTCACACAAGAGCTTTAGAAAATAAATTGGGACATGCTCCTTCCCCTGTTTTTTTTTTTTTAATGTTTTCATTTGCTTGTTTCCAAGACATCAGCTAAGATGGCTGGTTTCTGGAATCACTTCAAAATGCTTAAATGACCATTCTTTGTCTTTGGATCATTATAATAAACTGTAAAGTGCTACAGATGATACTCATAGTAGGGCTTGAACATGCGAGGACTTGGTTAGACTAACCTTAAGCTGACTAAGAAGAACAAAGGTAAGTAAATGACTACACAACTCCGAGCAGAATTTAAATGGTTCTGAACACATATTTGTGAAGTACTCTATAAAGTACTCTTCTGACTGAGTCAACAAGACACTGACATTCTTACTGCTCTAGGAAGGAACATAACCATTGTGTTTGTATCTGTGCAACCAGATGGTAATGAATCAAGAAGAGAAGCAATGGTGATTGATACCAACTTTCCTCTTTTTCTTTTTTGAAGTATTTCATCGTTGCTAATAATCCTCCTCCAATTGCACAGGTGATTGCCAGAGTCTTCCAAGTTACAGGCTACTGGGAAAGAGAGAAAAGAAATGGAGGTGCTTATGTAAATATATTTGTTCACTGACCTGAATCTGCCTCATAAAAATAATTTTTATTTCACTTCCTCGTTCTCTCTGGCTACGTTTTTCAGAAGCAAAGCACACACCGCATTGGGTTGCTGTGAGTTTTCCTGGCACACACAGAATCCTTTCTCATTTCTCAGACTGAAATACATCATAACTTAAGAAAAGACCAAAGATTTCCAAATGAGTGCCAGGAGATATAAAGGTAAGCTGCAAAACCTGGGAAAGTGGTTGAAGCTCATGTGTCTCCTTCTCTACAAGGGGAAATTAGAAAAGGTCACCTAGATTTGGATTTCGGCTGTGTAGTTTTTTAACACAGTCTACTTTACTAGTTCAGTTGTAGCCCAAAGACCCTGAAGGCACCAGATCCCATCTGATCTTGGAAGCTGGACAGGGTCAAGTCTACCTGTTGCTTTGTTGCAGGAGTGACAAGGAAAATCAGGTGCACTGGGCTCGGTTTCAGGGGAAAGCAATGGTAAAGCACCTCTGCACATTCATTGTTTAAGAAAACTCAGTGAAATTCATGACTGCTTCCTTGGCAAGATTTATTGCCTTCCTCTGAGGTTGGAAGAGAATAATATGCCCAAAATCAACTAGCTGTTTTTCATGCCTAAGTGAGGATTTGCATTTAGAATCTGAGTTTAACATTTCAGATCATCACACCAGTGGTCCTTTATGAGTTAGCAGCAAGTAGTGTAGGGTATTTTAAGCTCTATAGAAAACTGGGTGAGATTTTTATGCGGATCAGCACCAAGGTTACTGAAGATGTGTGCGTGAAGAAAGAATCCACATGCAGGTGCATAAAGGCAAAGGGATTTCTCTTGCTGCAATTAGTAGGGTATAAAAACAGAGGTTTTGGTATACCATTTGAAGCTCTTTACAAACTGTAGCTGTAGGTGCCAAGCTCCGTTTCCCCCCCTGCAGATTGTTGATACTATGCACCCTGGAAAGGACTGTTTGTTTTGCATATAAGGTGCTGAATTAAGCTGTATTTCCACTATGTTTAGATAAAATTGTTTATTTTTCTTTACTGGAACTCTGCTGGAAAGAGTTAGCATTTTCTTTTGTACAAACTTACTGCAACCCTGCTGTCATTTTATCTTCAAGGGAACCGCAACTGGACTTTAAGTTTAGTGCTGAGAGGGACAGATTATTTTTCTGGCACTAAATGCAATAGGGAAGACAATAGTCAGGTAAACACACAGCTCTATTGAAGCCATGAAGGGTCAGAAAAAGGGACGAGTATCAGACACCAGCCTGACCCTCACTGGACTACTGAATGTTTTATACTACTCGGGGTGGGGGGGGGGTGGATTCATTGGGGGCTAAGATGGGAGAGACTAGCCCCTTGCAAAGGCTGAGTTTGCCAAACCCTTCCCTCTAACCACTGTGCCCCAATGAAGAGGGCGCTGCCACTTCAGAAGCGTCACTTTTCTGAAGCTGGACATTGCTTTAACTGCTATAGCTCAATGCTACACAATCCTGGGACTTATAGTATGGTGAGTCCCCAGCCTCAGAGTTAAGAACAGGGATGAAACAACAGGAAGTGAGAGAAATCTACTTCTCAGAAGAGGAATTCATTCCTGAAAGAGTTATCATGGGGAAAAGATGTCTCCATTGGCGCATCATCACTGTTTCCACAAGCCACATTTTTCAAAATCCAATATCACAGGGACAGAAGGTGAGGCAAAATCTTTTGAACTGGGGCAAAGGCAGCAGCAGATGAAACAACACAGGGTGTTAACCCTTCCCTATGCTATCTATCCAAAGCTAATGTATCTCTATCTAGCTATATGTCTGGAGTTACAATTTAAAAAGAGCCCCCGATGGCACAATGGGTTAAAGTGCTGAGCTGCTAAACTTGCTGGCTGAAAGGTTGGTGGGGTGAACTCCTGTTGTTATCCCCAGCTTCTTCCAACCTAGCAGTTTGAAAACACACAAACGTGAGTACATCAATAGGTACCGCTTCTGCAGGAAGGTAACAGTGCTCCATGAAGTCACACCAGCCACATGACCTTGAAGGTGTCTACAGACAACGCCGGCTCTTTAGCTTAGAAATGAGGATGAGCACCACTATCCAGAGGCAGACACGACTAGACTTAACGTCAGGGGAAACCTTTACCTTACACTTGAAAATATACCTGTCCCAACTTTCATACAAATTCAACTTCAGAACAAACCTACAGAATTATTCTTGTTCGTAACTTGGGGGCTGCTTGTATAGGCCTCCAACTCCCAGCTTGTTCAATGGCCAGGACTCATGGAAAGTGGAGGGCCGCAGTGTGGGGAAGCCCGGCGCGGAGGTCCTGCTCCCAGGGCGGCCCACCCGAGCTCGCTCTCCCTCCCTTCCCCCGCTCCCCTCCTCACCCCAGGCTTGCTGGGACCGCTCCGCGGAGGCTCCCCCGAGGCCTGCGTGGCCCTCGTCCGCGAAGGGTGGCAGAGGCAGCAGCACCGCCATGGCAAGGAGCCCTGGCGCCCCGCCAGCAACCGCAGCCCAGCCGGGAATACCGCCGCCATCTTTGTCTTTCCGTCCCTTCCCAGGAACCCAATCAGAGGGGCAGGCTGGACTTCCGGGGGAAACCTGGCATGCGCGCGCCGGCCTGGCTTTTTGGTTCCCTCCCTCGGAACGCCGGTCTCTCTATGGTGTGCACTTTAGAGCGGCTAGAGCGGCGCCTACCCGCTCAGAGCACAGATGAGGCCACAGCGCCGCGGGGACGTTCTGAGCCCCTATTTGCTCCGGTAAGTTGGAGGCTAGGAAGCCACCCCGTTTGGAACCGCGTTGTATGCAGGCACGGCCAGGACAGGGGCAAGATATCGCCCTGTGTCGCTAAAGCCAAGGGAAGGAAGGGGAGCCAAAGACAGAGGTCACATTCCTCCCCCAGCCGCAGTCGGAGGCATCCTGGAAGGCCTAAGCTGCTTGGAGTCTGGGGAGGGGGTGTGCCAGGCCGAAGGAGAGGGGCCACTTGTTTGGTTGTCATTGTTCATTCGTTCAGTCGCTCCCGACTCTTCGTGACCTCATGGACCAGCCCACGCCAGAGCTCCCTGTCAGCCGTGTCCACCCCCAGCTCCTTCAGAGTGAAGCCTGTCACTTCAAGGATGCCATCCATCCACCTTTCCCTTTCCCTTTTCCCTTCCATTTTCCACAACATCATTGTCTTTTCTAAGCTTTCCCGTCTCCTCATAATGTGACCAAAGTACTTCATCTTGGCCTCTACTATCCTTCCCTCCAATGAGCAGTTGGGCTTTATTTCCTGGAGGATGGACTGGTTGGATCTTCTCGCAGTCCAAGGCACTCTCAGAATTCATTCATTCAGTCGCTCCCGACTCTTCGTGATCTCATGGACCAGCCCACGACAGAGCTCCCTGTTGGCCGTGGCCACCCCAGCTCCTTCAGAGTCAAGCCTGTCACTTCAAGGATACCATCCATCCATCTTGCCCTTGGTCGGCCCCTTTCCCTTTTTCCTTCCATTTTCCCCAGCATAACTGTCTTCTATAAGCTTTCCCGTCTTCTCTTGATGTGGCCAAAGCACTTCATCTTTGCCTCTACTAGCCTTCCCTTCAATGAGCAGCTGGGCTTTATTTCCTGAAGTATGGACTGGTTGGATCTTCTGGTGGTCCAAGGCACTCTCAGAATTTTCCTCCAGCACCACAGCTCAAAAGCATCTATCTTCCTTCGCTCAGCCTTCCCTATGGTCCAGCTCTCACATCCATAGGCGACTATGGGGGATACAATTTCTTTTACTATGCAGAGAGGGAGACTTAGAATTCATGCAGTTTGACGTCACTTTCCCTTCCATGGTCTAATGCAGTGGGGTCCTGGGGTTGTTGTCGCTTTCCCGCCAGAGAGGGCTGGTGTATCCCCAAACTACAACTCCCATGGCAACGAGACGTCCTACTGGAATATATAAACTTTATTTATACCCCACCGCCATCTCCCCAAAGGGGACTCGGGGTGGCTAACGTGAGGCTAAAGTACAACAAAATAAAATAAAATACAAACAAACAGCAAATAACATCAAAATAAAATGCATATAATATCAGAAAATGAAAAACAGATGCAAAATAACGTGATGAAGAAATAAAATAAAAGCATGGTGGGTGGGCCAGATGCACAGAATAGGATTGATAAAACTCTGGGTGAGATAAATTAATGTAGAAGTATGTGTCTGTGGGGGAGCTCAGAAGGGGCCAACAATGGGATCGGGCCTTCATTAAAGACAAGGGAAAGTGCGTCATGAGGCAGAACTATAGTTGGGACGGACATGATATGGGGATATGTGTTCACTCGTCAAAAGCACGCATCAAAGAGCCAAGTTTTTAGGTCTTTCTTAAAGGCTGCCAGGGTGGGGACTTACCTAATCTCACTAGGTAGCAAGTTCCAAAGCTGAGGGCCCACCACAGAGAAGGCTCTCTCCCTCATCCCCAAAAGTCGCACTTGTGATGGAGGCAGGAGCGAGATGAGCCCCCCCCCCCCCCCCAAGGATCGAAGAGATTGTGCAGTATTGTAAAAAGAGGGAGAGGAGGGCCTCCCCCGAGGATTGAAGAGATCATTCAGGAAGGCACACAACAGCAGCTTGGAGGGCAAGCCTGGAGTCCTGGTCAGATTCAGGTGATATGTTCAAATTAGACAATCTGTTTTTTATATAGCAGTGTCAATGAGGCCACTGGTGGCGCAGAAGGTTAAACCACTGAGCTGCTGAACTTTTAAATCCGGAGAGCAGGATAAGCTCCCACTGTTAGCCTTAGCTTCTGCCAACCTAGCAGTTCGAAAACATGCAAATGTAAGTAGATCATTAGGTACCACTTTGACAGGAAGGTAACGATGCTCCATGCAGTCATGCCGGTCACGTGACCTTGGAGGCATCTACGGACAACACCGTCTCTTTGCCATAGAAATAGAGTTGAGCACCACCCCCCAGAATCAGACACAACTAGACTTGATGTCAAGGGGAAACCTTTACCTTTAGATGGGGCCAGGCAGCCTTCCTTATCTACAGGTTTTGCAGCTAAGGATTCAACTAACCAGAGCTAAAAAACATGGGGGGGGGGGGGGGCATTCCAAAAAGCAAAAAAGCGAAGCTCAATTTTGCTGACTGTTGATAGGTGGGCTACCATGCTGTAGCCCAAGCATGGGCAAACTTTGGCCCTCCTGGTGTTTTGGAGTTCAACTCCCAGAATTCCTAACAGCCGATGGCCTGTTATGAATCGTGGGAGTTGCAGTCCAAAATACCCAGTGGGCTGAAGTTTGCCCATGCCTGCTATAGACTCCTGCCATTTCACAGATCCCAAGGCTCTCGCCATTTGAGTTGTTCACTATTTTATATCAGGCAGCATGCCATTTTACTGTATATAATGGGACTTGCACACCCATGGAATTTGGTATCCACTGACAATATGTGTCTGTGTCCTGGAACCAAACATCTGCATATAATTTCTGTATATATGTTGATAAGGGAGATAAGACCACTGAAACCATTGTGGCTTTCACCTGAGTAGATATCTATCAGACTGTTGCATACTGTCTTCCCAGTAAAGTTAACAATGAAAAAGATGTTTCTTTTCTATTCAGAAAACCCATGAGGACACACACTACAGTGCCTATATGTCAAATAGCTATATGCATCTCAGAGTCACGGAGTGTATGGATATATAAAAGAGCTTAGTCCACCACTGTCAATGCATGAAGTGAAGACCTATCTCTTCTGGCAGGCCTACTCAGATAGTCTTAAGAAAAATCTTAAACTTCCACTCTGTCTAACTTTTGCTTTGTGTATTTTAATATGTATTTTATGGAATATGTTTTAATATGTGTATTCTATGGAATGTTTTTTTAAATGATTATATGTTTTGATTATGTATTTTAGCAATGTTGTAACCCACCTAGAGCTGTGAGGAGAGGCGGGTAAGAAAATTATAATAATTATTATTCTGTTGGCCTAAGAGCAGAATAGTTTGTCCGAAGCCATATTAATTATGCTCTATACACCTACAGAATATCTGATATATCACTAAGTATGGTTAACCCTTATTATACACTTCTCATAAGGTTTGAAACAAAGCTTTCTTCCTTTTTGTGTTAGATTTTGGGAGGGTGTCGACACCTATGGATGAAGCTCTCTTCTCCTTTGGAGTCATAGCAGACATTCAATATGCTGATCTAGAGGATGGCTATGATTTCCTCGGAATCCAGAAGAGATATTATAGGCACAGCCTGTGTCATCTCCAGAAGGCAATAGAAGAGTGGAATGGAAGACAGATCCAGTTTGCACTGCAGCTTGGGGACATCATTGATGGCTTCAATGCCCAACACAAGATGTCAAAGAGAGCACTGAAAACAGTCATGAAGGAATTTCAGAAGCTCAAGGCCCCAGTGCATCACATATGGGGCAACCATGAACTCTACAACTTTAGCAGAGATTATCTGGTCCAATCAGCACTGAATACCAAGTATTTAGAAGACAAAACTTTACTTAGCCATTTAGTCACTCATCAAAGCCCCACTGAAGATGCTGCTTCAGAATTCTGCTATGCTTATCAGTTCTGCCCAATGTCTAAATTTCGATTTGTCCTTCTTGATGCCTATGATCTAAGTACTTTGGGGAGGGGCACATCCAGCAAAAAGTATCAAGAGTCTCTCCGTCTACTGCAACAGAAAAATAAAAACAAGAATCTGAATAGTCCACTAGGTAAAGTATTGTGCTGACCAAGGGTCACAAGTGTCCTCTTCGGCTCTCTTTAACCCATTCCAGATTTAGAGAAATGAGAGTTAACTGGTTTGCTAAGACAGAACGGTGGCTTTATGTTATTTATTACTATATTTGCAGCAGGGTTTCAGGATATTAGAATTCTTCCAAGGTAAGTTACAAATAATATAAATCTATGTTGTTGAGGGCTTTCATGGCCGGAATCACTGGGTTGCTGTGAGTTTTCTGGGCTGTAGGGACATGCTCCTGGAATATGGCTATAAAGCCCGGAAAACTCACAGCAACCCAATATAAATTTACATTAAGACAGCACAAGATTCAATTTTATATAGTGTTACATCAGTCATAAAAATTGCTCCTACAGGTCAGTTTTTGGCAATAGATGAAAGGAGTGGCCCATCCTGAGGCAGTGGTCTCTTTTGCTTTCCTTCCTTAAAAGAACAATAGATTTTTAAAAAGGCCCAGGGCATGTTGGTGAGCAGTCAGAGCAGCTGGGTTCGGGATCTGATGGTAAGAGTCATGCGAACCCAGAAAGAGTTGTGCTTCCGTCCCATGACGACACTGGCAAGCATTAAGTGCCTGGCATGTAGAGGCACTCCTCTGCCACCTGCTGTGAAACTGAATTGTTTCCATACAGAAATATTGCTAGAGGTGACTGGCAACAGAGATGGCCAGAGAGCTTTATAGGCACCTTGGCAGAGCACTATATTCGAATGGCAGGATCAGCAAAGCCATGCATCCCTGCATAAGGAGGCATCAGCATGATTCTGGTACAGTGTCTTTTTTCTTTCCACCAAAGAAACCCTAGTAGTTTTTGCTGTTTTAAGGGCACTTAATGCCTGAGCTTGTGGTCTGGGTACAGCGCTGAAATTTTCTATTTTTATCTTTAAAAAGTTGGACTGGTTCCTTCTCCTTTGTTGGCTTTCAATTGTTTTTATTTTATTTTAAAGCTATACATTTCCATAAGCAGTGGAGGTGGGAGCTAAAATTCCTAAAAATACACAGCTGAAAGTGAAGCATAAATAGCTTGTTAGTTTTCTTTTCATTACAGACCTTGATGAATGTCAGTTTGTACAATTCAACGGAGGATTCAGTCAAGACCAGCTGCACTGGCTTGATGAAATTCTTACATACGCTGATAAAAATCAGGAAAGAGTTGTGATCATGGGTAAGTTTTAGTAATTCGCATTGTTACAATTAATGTTTTAAATGTTTGTGTTTGTTGCACATTGCCTCTGGCCTTATTAATGAGAAGCTCAAATAATTTTTTGAAATAAAACCTCAAGCTCTACAGTGCGTTTGATCTATTTTCCCAAAGGAGAAAAACAGGAAGATAGGATAATAGAAAAAAAAAACTGTCTAAATGTCTAGAAAAAGAATAAATTAATAATGTTATATGGATACACTAGCATAATCATATTGTGGCAAACCACATCTGAATGTTCCTTACCTATGAAAACTCTATGAAATTCATGCATCAGTGTAAGCCAACAGGTGACATGAAGGCACTTGTACACACAATACAGCATTGCAGTTTGATAGTCCCAGGTAAGACGTGCCAGCAAGCCTCAGCTGGGTTGGCTCTTAGCTTTACAAGGACAGAAAAAAGTCAGCTCTTGAAGTGCCAAGTATCCCTGGTTGCATCTACAGCAGTGGTTCCCAACCTCTGGTCCTCCCGGTGTTTTGGACTTCAGCTCCCACAATTCCAACTGCTGGTAAACTGGCTGGGATTTCTTGAAGACCAAAACAAATGAAGGACCACAGGTTGGGAACAACTAAGGTATTGATTTAACCAACTTGTCCCTGCTTTAACTGCCATGGCTAAATGCTATGGAATTCTGAAAATTGTAGTTTGCACTCTGGCAGAAATGGCTAGAGACCTTACAAAACTACATCTGCCAGGACTCCATAGCATTGAACCATGGCAGCTAAAGTGGTGTCAAACTGCATTAATTCTACAGCATAGATAGAGCCTGTCCCTGCCCAATCCCCTTCATCCTTGCCTCACCACTAGAGCTCTGCTGTTAGTACAGGCTAAAAATAACACTTTTGAGTTGAGAAAAGCATAGCCCGCCAGATTTGCAGACATATAAATTCCAGCATTCCTCGTCATTAGCTATGCTGATGGGCACTGCAGTCAGCAGAAGGCTTGGGCGAATGAGATCCTCCAGCATTCCCCTGCCCCAAACCAAAAGTAAATCTCTGCCAGCTCTTGAGCTTGAAAGAGAGGTAGAGAGTGGATAGGAAGGATTGGGAGAAACCCTACTCCTTTCTTGCCTCCCACTCTTCTTCAGCAGCTGAACTGCTCTGTCTGGATAGAGCAGGTTTATGGACAAAAACCTTTCACTTTCTATTAATACATATAGCAAAGAACAAATAATATAAATGAAGACACTCTAATTCAAATACCATGACTTAAAATCAATTTCCTAAGGATCTGTAATGCAAATGTTTAATATTCAATATTTCAGTACCTTTACAACTTCCCTGACAAAGAAAGGCTGGGGAACCTTTAGCTCCATGCATTTTGGATTGCAATTCTAGGTCTTGTACCACTATTTTGCTGGCTGGAGTTTTTGGGACTGGAAAGTACAAAACTATAGGGTGTCAATATTCTGCATCAATATGCAAATTCCTATTCCAAATCAGAGAAATATGTAAATAATCTAAAATTTGAATCAAGTACTTTTCTTCCAACTTTCCAGCTTATGCTCACTTTGTTTCAACTGGGTTCACTTTGTAAAAAAAATTAAAAGATGAGCCAAGTGTAGCCTCACAGATGTTGCGGGATTTCAACTCTTATGATTCCTTACTATTAGTATGCTAACTAGGGCTCATAGTCCTTGCAGTTCAGTAACATCTTACCACATTTTTCTCTATCTTACTCTATATCAATATAGTTCAAACATATACTCAGCCCCAGAAAACCTGGTGATAGCATTGCCATAAATTGGAAACAACTTGAAGGCACACAACAGTTTTTCTACCAAATTCTGCAGAACTTTATGCAACTGTAGAATGCACAAAATGGTGTGATGTCTGAATTTTTTTTCTTTTCTCCCAGGGCATATCCCTATTCACCCACACGCTACAAGCAGAGTCTGCCTTGCTTGGAACTATAAAGAGGCCCTTTCCACCATCCACTCGCATCACTCTGTGATATGTTTTCTTGCTGGCCACCTCCATGATGATGCTTACTATTTAGACTCTCATGGAGTCCATCATCTTACGCTTACAGGGATCATAGCAACTCCTCCAGAAAGCAATGCTTTTGGAACTATATATGTCTATCATGACAGAATGGTATTAAAAGGTAATGGAAGTATGCCAGATCGAGAGATGCTTTACAAAAGTCGTCATTGCAGTTCTCAGTTTTAAACCATAAGATTCTTTTATTTGTCTGTAATAGGAATGACTTTACTGCTTTTACTTGAAAACATTTTTAAATATTGATTTCTAAAATATTTTGATATATGATGATTTGAGAAAACATCTCCTTTATATAAAGCACATGGATCTTTAAATAAATACCACTAGTCTCTAGTACAACTGAATGTCCTGCTTACTGTTCCTAAAGCTCATTGCATTTTGTGTTCTAGCTGTACATTCAATTTCAAATCTTGATAATCAAACTAAATGTCAACACTGTTCAATGACATGACAATTGGGAAATTAAACAAATAAATTTACACCAGAAAACCAGAAATGAAAATCCTCTAGCAAGAAGGTGAATAATTGTGTATTTATCTCTGTGTAATAATCTTACTTTAAGGATAAAATGTGATTCATACCAGTCATACTTCCACTCCTGGAGATGGCAACTGGCTGGCTAGTTCAGGAGAAATGTTATATTCTCTCCCCATCCCCAAGCTTCTATACACTTGTTGCCCTTTTCATATTGTAACATTCCTGGAACCTGGAATTATATTTGTCAGTATGTAGGTTCCAAATTTCACCCATATCAAGACATGAAAATTAGAATTCAAAAATATTTGATACTTAATATAGAAATCAGAAAACCTGTAATTGGGGGAATTTACTAACAGATCTTGCAAAGTGTATAGTAGATTGGCATGGATTTCTATCTCTCCCCTTCCCCCCCCCCCCCTTCCCAATTAATGCTAGAGGGCCAAATCAAAGAATAGCAAAAAGAACCAGAAGTGTCTCTAAACACAGTTTTGATTTTTAAAAAATAATTCCTGGGCTGAGAATGTGCTCAGAGACACTCTAGTCCTCAATTCTTTTTATTTCTGTCCTCTACCCTCCCATTATTTTGTGTTCCTTCTGACTGGTAGATGTTTGGGTTCTAAGAAAAATAAGTACATTCTGCCAAGTGTGACCGCTGCCCACCTTGGCCTTACAAGACTCATTCCATTAAAATAAGACCCGTGTGTGTCCAATAAGGGGATGAACATTTCTTAACTGAGAAGAACGACATTGAAGAGCAGAATAAGCACTGTATCAAAATATCTCTGGAGTGCATTGGTTCAGATGCTCATTTATTAGGCAAAAGTTCAGCTTGACTTTCTGTAAAATCCTAAGAACTGTTTTTTAATCACCAGCACACTGCAATGTAGACAAACACACTGGGGAGTATAGCTTCTGGGTTGAAGAGAATTTACACCAACAAACTACTCAGAGACATATTTACAAATTAACAGTTTTTTGTACATTCTGTAAACAAAGTGGTTGTAATAGTTGTGCTTGTTCCATTAAGGCTGCTTGTTGTCCATGTTTAGTTCGACTGGCTTCATCAGGAGGTTCAGGCCATCTCTGGCCTCATGTTATTTCCTCAGCACTCCAGTTTTCACTCAGTCCAGCCTCTTGCACATTATCAAGGGGATGCAGGTAACACAACCCTGATCTGTATCATTTTAACACAGTAATTTTACTTCCTGGAATTTTTCTGTCTCCAGATTACTGGACTCTGATACCATTAACTGATCTTGGTCACAATGGTGGTTCCTACTGATTTGGGATCACTGAAGAAGAAACTCTAGAGAAAGGGGTAATGGTTCTTTTCCACAATATCAAATAGCTGTTTTGCAGTGAGATGGCCAGGATTCTCGCATTTCTGCATTCAAGTAAGTGTAGAGCCACATTGCAAATGGGAAAAGGGAGAGAAAAATTGCAATGACCAAACGTATCCCACCGAAAGACTTCCTAAAAAGAACCAAAAGACAGAGGTTTTACTGGAAATCAGATTCTGTTAAGGTACATGAACTCTAAATCTGAATTTGTTTAAATTACATTTTTACACTGCCTAGATATAATTCAAAAGCAAAATCAAGAAGAGCGAAAAAGTATGTCGAAGAAAGTAGCAATTTGTGCCAGACTGAACCTCCAAAAAATGTTATCATTCTATCAAATCTGCTCTTAAAATTCTTGTTTTAGAATACAGAAATTGTAAAATATCCTATTTAGCAAAAGTGCAGAAAGCCATTCAACCACTATATGAGAAGAACAGTCAAAGGAATTCACATATATATTCAACTCTCCTTATGAAAGGATTCTGCAGCCATGCATTCAAACATCCATGGATTGAAAATATCCCCCCTCTTCTCCCTCAAAGCAAACCTTGATTTTTGCCATTTTAATAATAATAATAATAATAATAATAATAATAATAATAATGTGTATTTGTTACCTGCCTCTCTCTCTGGCTCGAGGAGAGGTACAACATGGTTAAAACAGATAAAACACAACACTATTAAAATACATATAACAAAATACAGTAATGACATTGTTTTATCACACCATTGTATATAATGAGACCTGAGCATCCTGTATGATTATCACTATAACATGCATTATCATACACATGTTATACTGATATGTATGAGGTAGTTGTTGGTGTATGGGAAAAGGACTCATAGGGTAGAGGGGAGCAGGGTTTAATTGTTGCTCAACCACAATAACCCATTGCTTGATGATGAGCACGATAGACTCTCCCAGCCTTAGAGAAAAGCTGTGGCAAACTTCTGAATAGATCTTGCCAATCCCCACCCCATTAATCATTTTTCTGTAAATCAGAGTCAACTTGAAGGCACATAACAACCTACAGTAGCAATTTCATACACTGGCATATAAAATGGAAAGCTATTACTGGCTCTTAATTCTGTACTTTTGTATCAGTGATGTTTTTTCCCTCTACCTGTATAGAATTTGTTGCAGAGCAAAAATGTAACTTGCTTTTCTACATTTAAAAAGAGCACTCTAAAGCCCCTGATTTATAACAAGATCTTTTAAAACCAGTCATTTTAAGAGAGAAGGCTGCAATACATCTTGTCAGCATAAGCATATGTTTCCATACATCAAAACTACAGAGCTGAAATAAAGGACTCACTTGGCTGAGTTACGGCAAAGGCTCATCCAGACTGTAACAATCATCAGACCCATTAACTCCCTGTTATTAAACAAATAAAACTATGAGTTATAGAAGTGTGTATCTATAAAATAAATCAGATTCAGGAGAACTCGGCAAGAAGAAATAAATTTGTGACAAAGAGTACCAAATAATCATTTTTCTGGAATGAATCAAGGACAGTCTGGTAGGTTGAGCTACATTAGCAGATCAATAACCAACCTAATGGAAATATGGAGAGGGGAATATTGCAGTAGGAGAGGGAAGCAATAACTGTTTGTAACAGTTTTAAAATGTGGAGTTGCCTTCCTTTTCACAGGGTCACTAATAGATTAGAGAAGTCAAGATTTCAGGAGATTGGTGTATTTTTCTTGTCATAGGCACTACCCAATAGGTTCCAATTGCTATCACACCAAAGCATACACATGTATGGAAGCAGCAATGATTACATCCTGGTATCTTGTTTCAGTTTTTCCAGAATACCACATCAAGTTCCATGGAAGCACATACAAAATTATTTGACCAAATGATGATGATGAGGAAGAGAAACCTATGTGCCATTAGCAATAATGGTTCTGCAGTGCCATTTCCAATGCTCTGTATGTAGCCACAATGAGGTCAGATTGTAGGAGAATACAAAAGATATCCACTAAGATCTTATTGCCATGACATGCCCTGATACACCAGCCATATTTCTCTACAGCATTTTTTCAAAGTAATTTGAAAGGTTTATGTTGTAGGATTTATGCCTGTGGGCATATTTGTCTACTTTTCAGTTTCTGATTCTTTAGACCTCCCCTTGGAGCAGGCATGGGCAAACCTGGGCCCTCCATGTGTTTTGGACTTCAACTCTGAGAAATCCCAGCCAGCTTACTGGCTATACACCTAGAGAGCCATGCCTCCTTCAGAGTGTCATAAGAATATAGCTCCAATGAACTGAAAACCATTGCAATGCATTACCATAAAAGTTTGGTAACTCAGAAGTAGTAGAGGGGAAAATATTTCAGTACTTACCTGCCTTCCTCCTCATGCAAAATGTTCTTTTGAGCATTAGCAACCAAAGACCACCCTAAGATGGCAGATCCCACAATGCAGGCTGCTGTATGTAGGTCTGAAAGAGTCCTCCACACAACGTTATCTGGAGAAATTGGGGAATCATTGGTATACATTATAATAAAATATACACATTCAGCTCATTTTTCTTGCAAAGTTTCTTCAAACAACAAAGAGAATGATAGGTAAAAAGTACAATGGAACACACAGAATTAGAGGATAGATACATTAGGCAAGTATATAAAATGCCTAAAATGATGGAATACAAAAACAGTTAACATTTAGGAAATTATGCTGCAGAAAGAAGAGAAATCGTGTATGCTAAATCCTATTTTGACTCAAAATAACTGGCTTGAATAAAAATCTGGGACAGCGTATGGTAAAATTCATTCCCAAAAAAGAACAGCAGAATATGAACATGAGGAAGAACTTCCTGACTGTGAGAGCCATTCAGCAGTGGAACTCTCTGCCCTGGAGTGTTGTGGAGGCTCCTTTTTTGGAAGCTTTTAAACAGAGGCCATCTGTCAGGGGTGATTTGAATGCAATATTCCTGCTTCTTGGCAGGGGGTTGGACTGGATGGCCCATGAGGTCTCTTCTAACTCTTTGATTCTATGATTCTAATAATGATAAAGTCTTTCAGAAATGCAGAAAGACTTTATGCTATAAATGAGTAGAGAAAAAGTATATTCTACATAGTTAATTTATTTTAAAGGATGTAAGGAGGGAAAGAGTTACTGTATGCTAAAATGAAATATTTTGGTACAAGGGAAAGACAAAATGAGCTATTACGACAAGTACAAAAGCTTATTTTTGAATTTTAGGATCATTTGTATGAATAGAAAGGGAAATGCATGGTCTAATGATGCCAGGGAATGAAAGCGGGAATAAATGTGGGATTTTGATACTATACCTGCAATTGGTGGATTAAGGCCAACAACCAGTGTGAGAGCTGCAGGTACAGAATAGGCAACCTGAAAGGAAACAAAATAAATATACTATGTAGAAAATAGAGGTAGAAAAATTGTGCTCCATCCAGATTTACAAAATAATGAAGTAATCATGGAAACCTGATGTGAAATCCCAAGGCTAGGGTACTAGTCTTACAAGAAGATGCAGTAATTCATAGCAATGGAGACCTCAGGAAGATTGATTTTGCACATGCAAGGGTGCCGGATCGCATAAAGTAAGAATGGCTTGCTAAAAATGCCCCATATTATCACCATCCTGATGAGATGCTTACAATTTGAGTTGATTCACTTATCACTAGCTGAAAATATGCTGCCTTTCTTAGAGAATAGTCTCAGCAGTAAATAATAATATAAATATAATCACCTGTTTGAACACAGTGTTAATTAGCAAAGGCCCAAAGAGGATCAAACGCTGGAAGACGTTTCGGGCAAGTGAAAGGGCTTGCGATGAAATGCAACTACCCACTGCATGTATCATTGCATTGTTAAGTTCTCCAACACTTAGAGCAGACACTGAATGTATACTTACTATCCAGATTTCTGGATCAGGGTCATTGATCTGAAACGAAGGAGGCAAAATATTGCCATAAGTTGATATCACATCATGCATAACACAAAATCCTTCAGAAAAAAAATCTGTTGTTGTTGACTTAAGATTGCCATAAATCATTTTTGGCAAGATTTCCTCAGAATGGGTCTGTCTTTGCTCTGAATCTGAGAGAGTGTGACTTGCCCAAGGTGGGTTTCCATGGCTGAAAGGATTCAAACCTTGATCTCCAGAATCATAGCTGAGTATTTGAGTCACTACACCAGTGGTGCTCAACCTGTGGGTCGCCAGATGTTTTGGCCTTCAACTCCCAGAAATCCTATCAGCTGGTAAACTGGCTGGGATTTCTGGGAGCTGTTGGCCAAAACACTTGGCGACCCACAGGTTGAGAACCACTGCTATAGACTCTGGGGACACTAAAAATATTTTAGTTTTATTTTCCTTAACTTTCATAAATTGCAACCTGCATCACTGAATGCAAGCTACAGTCAACAACAATGCCAAAGGCAACGTATTAGTCTTTTGCGGCAACAAATACAGCTGCACGTATCATTGAGGTTTCTGGAATAAAATTGATCTATAAAGCATTAAGACATGACTTTTCAGCTTCAAGATTCTTGAAAGCTTGGTAGGGTTGGGCCTAGTTAGTAACTGGAAAGCGAACCAAGGAATGGTGCTATGGGCAATATTTCAGAAGAAGAAAGTGGCAACTCATTGCCTAAGAACCCTGATGAAATTAATGGGGTCACCATTAATTCCCAGGATTCTGGATTCCATAGCATTGAGCCATGGCTGTTAAAATAGTGTCAAACTGCATTAACTTTACAACATGCACCCAATGCACATTACTCCTGAGATCTACAGCAAAATTCACTTTTTCTCAAACTTCGGGGGCCTGAGTTGGGCAACGGGATAGTGTAGGGCAGGGTTTACCTCAACTACTCAATCCCAGTTCTGACCCTTCCCCAGCTCAAGCGTGCATCTACACCATGCATGGGCAAACTTTGTCCCTCCATGTACTTTGGACTGCAATTCTCACAATTCCTAACAGCCAGGCTGTGAGTTGTATTCCAAAACACCTGGATGGCCAAAGTTTGCCCGTGCCTGGTCTCCACTGTAGCATTGATGCAGTTGGACCCCACTTTATTTGCCATGGCTCAATCCTATGGAATTCTGGGAGTTGTACCAGGTGGGCCAAAAATCACCAGGAGATTTCAATATTAAATAACTCCTTTTTTAAAAATTACAGTACCATAGAATCAGGTACAGTGTATATATAAAAGAAATGAAACCACACCAAATGTTTTCACAAAGTTATTGAAACAGGAGAGGCCTTGGTGACTTTTGGCCCACCCAGGTGTTTGACCAGGCTGTTAGCCAAAGAGTGCTTGTGACATACCACACTACAGGAAGTCCCTGAGTTATAAACACCCAACTTACAAACAACTCATAGTTGAGAACAGGGGTCAGATAACAGGAAGTGACAGATTCTCATGGGGGAAAGGTTGAAACTTTTCCACCAATCCTTGTTTCCACAACAAGCCAAATTTGTCAAAATCCAATTATCACAGGGACAGAAAGTGAGGCGAAATCTTCTGAACAGGGGCACAGGCAGGAAAACATACTACAGAGGTGTTAACCCTTCTCTATGCTACCCAAAGCTAAAGAAGATATACATTTGGCTGGGCTTTCACTTTAAAAATTACCTGTTCTGGTTTACAAATAAATTCAGCTTCAGAACAAACCTACAGAACCTATCTTGTTTGTAACTTGGGGGCTGACTGCACAGTTCCCAGGACTCCATAGCACTGAGCCAGGGCAGTTCCAGCAGAGTCAATCTGCATTCACCCTGCGGTGTAGATGCATCCGCTAATTCCAGCCTGGCGCAAACTGTTGCGTGTTTGCAAAAGGAGCAATTCTCTTTCTTGTTTGCCCAGTCGCCAGCAGGAGCAGGCAGCTATCCAGCCACCTTTGCCCCTTGGCCCTCTCTTTGGGAGGGCAGGAAGGAGAGAAGGCGAAGCCTCCTTGCGCCCTTGCTTTCCTCTTTGCGCCGCCGACCTGCACAGCCCCGGCCAGAGCGAAGAAGAGGGCCATGGCCACGTTGCTGAGCCTCCACAGCCGCCGGGACTGAAGGGGGCACCCCTCCGGGGTCCTGGCCGAGGAGGAACCCGGACAAGCCTCCATCTCTCGCCTTGGCCCCGCTTTCCTAGCCAGCTGCCAGTCGTGGCCAGCCCCCTTGACTCTCCTCCCAATGCGAGAGAGGCGCCGCCCTGGGCTCAGCCCACCCTGACACTCCCTTCCTCCCTCTCGCCTTCCTCCAAGGAAAGTCCAGCCTCTCTGGGCAAGGGAGATGAATGAAATTTGACACTCCCTGAACTTGCAAGGCTAGGGAATCTTGGGAGCCAGCCCTCTTTGGTTGAAAAGGCTCAAGACCTTGCCAAACTACAACTTCCAGGATACCATACCAGTCAAACGGGGCACCAAACTGTAGAAGCACCTTGTGAGGCATCCATCAGGGGACATTCATACTGTAGAATTAATGCAGTTTGACCCCACTTTAATTGTCACACCCTTTTATTACACTATGTAGCACATGGGGAAAGTTTATTAAAATGGGGTCAAACTGTATCAATTCTACAGTATGGATGTCCCCTGATAGATGGCTCACCAGATGGACATCCTGAAGCACATTTTGCTATAGTTTTTCAAAGAATATCTCATCGAGTCTCAACCAATTCAACATCACAACAACAACAATACTTTATTTGTATTCTACCCTATATCCCAGAAGGGACTCAGTGCAGATTCCAGCAGATACAGACACAAGGCAAACATTCAATACCTCAAAACGATGAAACACAGATACATAGATAAAAGTAAAGATTTCCCCTTCATCTCCCGCTCTGGGGGGTGGTGCTCATTTCCATTTCTAAGCCAAAGAGCTTGTGTTGTCCTTACACACCTACTAGGTCATGTGGCCAGCATGGCTGCATGGAGTGCCATTTACCTTCCCGCTGAGGTGGTACCTATTGCTCTCACATTTGCATGTGAATTGCTAGGTTGGCAGGAGCTGGGGCTAACAGCAAGAGCTTGCTCCTTCCCACGGATTCAAACTGCCAACTTTCTAGTCAGCAAGTTCAGCAGCTCAACAGTTTGTGGCAGCCAGAAAAACAACGTTTCTGGGGTAGAACAATTGCTTTCAAACTAAGTACCACACAATTAAACAGGAAATGATGTTTTCAAAGCAGGAACAGATTTTTTTTCAATTTTTGTTTCATAGTGTTATTTACCATGTATACCACATTGTGCATATTAAAGAGAGTGGTGAACAGTGGTAAAAGCAATGCAATATACTATGTAAAACGCGAAGACTATAAGGGCTGAGATAGAACTAAACCTAGTACTGTCTAAAAATGAATAATTAAAAGCATTAGACCAATTTAAAATACATAAAACACCACACACACACACACACACACGGCTCTGTCTTGAAAACTTGCTTCTCTAATAGCTTGTCTGAATCAAAAGGTCTGCTGCAGGGAAAGGGTTGTTCTGCCTTTCCTAGGCAGGGAGTTCCATAGCTCAATGCTATATAGAAAAATGGGAGCTGCTGTTTTACAAGGTATTTAGCCATTTTGGTCAAAGGGTGCTGGTGCCTCACCAAACTGTAACTCCCAGGGTTCAATAGCATTGAGCCATAGCAGCTAAAATGGAGTCAAACTGCAATCATTTTGCAGCATAGATGTAGTGTAAGACTCCTTCTACACTTCCATATAATCCAGATTATCAAAGCAGATAATCCACATTATCTGTTTTGAACTGGATTATATGAATCTACACTGCCAGATAATCCAGTTCAAAGCAGATAATCCGGATTTTATATGGGAATATAAAAGGGATCTTAGAAGATTGTTCACAGTTGTTGTTGTGCCTTCAGATAATTTCCTGATTCATAACCAGAACAGGGGTGCCACAGAAAACCATGTTACAACTTTCAGCCAACTCTGCAATAAAACATTAATAACAATGACAATCAACAACAAGTGAGGCTGGTGGGGACGAGGAGCAGGGCTTTCTCGGTGGTGGCCCCCCGCCTGTGGAACTCACTCCCGGGGGAGATTAGGGCATCATCATCCCTCCTCGCCTTCAGGAGGAGGGTGAAAACTTGGTTATGGGACCAGGCCTTTGGGCACTCGGGCAATTAAATCAGTCAATCAGGCAAGTAAGACCAGCAGGATGGATGAATGGAATGAAAAACTAGATCTAGGTGTTAACAAACACTGACCATGTAAGAGGAGAAACTGGGTTTGTATTTGGTTTTAATGATTTTATTGATTTTATGGTTATATTGCATGCATGTCAACTGTGAACTGTTGTAATTTGGTGTAATTTTGTGTACGATTGTTTATGATGCAGGCATCAAATTGTGCCTTGCTCCTGTAAGCCGCCCTGAGTCCCCTTCGGGGTGAGAAGGGCGGGGTAAAAGAACCCCCAAATAAATAAATAAATAAATATTTTTGTTGTTGTTGTTGTTGTTGTTGTGTGTCTTCAGGTTAACACAGATATGAGGGCTTCTGGGCAGGATTTACTCCAGATTTTGGCACTGCTTTCCTCTGAGACTGGAAGAATGTGACTTGCATAATGTTGCCCATGAGGTTTCTGCAGCCCAGCAATCAGACAGTACCTGGTCTCCTAAGTCTTGCAATCTCATCATACTGGCCACTGGAATCACCACTGATGATGGTGAATCTGGTGATGCCCATCAGGGGGTGTGTGGAATCCATCACCCCAGGTCTCGCATCCCTCAACTTACAAGAAAGCCCATCCTATGTGGGGAAAACATTCGCTGTCTGGGTTCCCTCCACTGTTACAAATGTAACACAAGAACCGTCCCATGTTGCCATGGCAGTGGCATGTGCTGCTTCCTCTTTACTTTTACAAAAGAGCCCCACCAGAAGTAGCTGTATATCATGGGATGACAGCCAGTGGTCTCTGTCACAAAAGTAAAGAGGAACTGGTGCATGTCGCTGATGAAGTCCTTTGTCCAACACTCAAGCCATTCAGAATTAGAAGAGGCCTTTTGGGTCATGGATCCCGTTCTGTGCAGGATCCCCAACTGAAGCACCCCAAGAAGCCTCTTTTCAAACATGTCTCAACCTACTGCACCCATGTTCTGAAATGGTGAGAAAATAAGCTGATTATTATAATGTTATGGAGCCCCCGGTGGTGCAATGGGCTAAACCCTTATGCAGGCAAGACTGCTGACAGACAGATTGGTGGTTCAAATCCAGGGAGCGGGGCAAGCTCCCGCCTCAGCTCTAGCTTCCCATGTGGGGACATGAGAGATGCCTCCCACGGTATGATAAAATATCAAAACATCCAGGCGTCCCCTGGACAATGTCCTTGCAATTCTCTCACACCAGAAGTAACTTGCAGTTTCTCAAGTTGCTCCTGACATGGATATTATTATTATTATTATTATTATTATTATTATTATTATTATCCAACATGTGATCCAATACAACAGCCAGCAGAGTGTCTGCTGTGGATTCATCTAGTTGTGTTTCAAACGATGATTATGATGATATTAGGCAACTAACAGTATAACTAATTTAAATGTTTATATAGATTCTGTTAACCATAGCTCAGCAACAGAGTACAAGCCTAGTAACAAAACAAAAAGGTGCCAAGACAGTTCTGTTCCCGAAAGATTCCAAGTAAACACAACAATCAAATCAAAGATAAACACCACAGCTAAACCAGCTTTAAAATATGGGCTCAATCTACTAAAGTTTATTGGGCAGGAAGGTCAAATAGTACCCTGAATACAAATGCCTTGACTATTGATTACATGAGATCATTTAAGGATATTAGCCTGAGTCCAGGAAGCAGACTCTGGATGCATCTACAGTTTGACACTACATTCATTGCAAAAATTCAATGCTATGGAATCTGGGAAGCTATAGTTTTACAAGGTCTCAAACCTTCTCTACCAAAGAATGTTGGTACCTCACCAAACTACAAATCCCAGGATTTCAAAGCATTGACACATGACATTTAAATTGTATTGATTCTATGATGCATCATCTGATAATCGTAACAGGGTTTCTTGCTTTGTTTTTACCATCATCTTTCAAATGATACTTTAAACTAAGGGTGGTGGAAAGCTTTAAAAAGTAGACATTTGTTTTCTTTTGGAAGTAAAAATGGTTGTCTAGTAGGTGACATTTAATGCCACAAGTAAGGCAAGACCCATGAGCTCTGAACATGATTTTTTCCATTACTCTTTATTTTCCAAAGCTGTTGGAGAAACCCAAGTCTGTCTTCTGTTAACCTTTGTCCAGATGTCATATAGGTTGGTTGTGTATATGCTGCACCCTGGCACTTCAGGGCCCTTAAATATAGAAGGGTTTGGGATTAGCAATAAAATGGTTCTGCACTTGACAGCGAAGCAGCCTGTGCACAAGGCACAAAAGGTCAAAACTTTTAAGTAGCGCTTTCAGAAATCAATTAGTGGTTCCCAGAAACAAATGTCACCAAATTATTCAGGTTCTATTCCTGGAAAGTGTTCAGAACAACAGTCTAAAGCACTAGTTCACTCATAATTTTTAGAGATGTTTATGGGTTTACATCCCAAGTGTATATATAATTTGAACAGAGCACATACGAGTGTACATATGTTATGCAATTGGCAACAACTTAACAATAAAAGGGGGGGTATGGTTTGGGGTTTCTCCTGTGGGGGGTTTGTTACAGCACTTCTGGAAGCTTGGAAATTAGTGTTGTTTGCCATCAAATTGTCTTAGACTTATGATGCCTATGAATGAGAGATCTTAAGGGGTTCCAGTCACTAACAGTCCTACCTTCCGTTGTTGGATAAATCTTCCCCTTTTCAGACCACTTTCCCTAACATTAATGTATTTTCTAATTAGTCATGTTGTTTCATGTGTTCAAAGTACAAGAATATTTCTTTCGTCATGTTGCCATTTTTCAGTTCAACCTTGCTTGATTAGCTGTCAGACCCATTTTGTACTACTTTTTTGAGGTTCATAGTATCTATAGAATTTTTTCCCCCAGCACCACATTTTATGAGTGGATTTTCTTCCTTTTAGCTTTTTTCACTAACTTTGACAACCATACACAGCTACATGAAAATACCATGTAATAGATAATTATAATGCATGATTATAAGGTTGGTCAATTATCTATGTTTACTTTCAGATCTTATCAAGTACCTTAGCTGTCCCTCCAAGTCATAGTCTTCTTCTGAATTCCTCATGTCTCCATTTTGATGAATGTCAGAAAATCTTATCTATCTTGTTGTCTTCATCATCAACTTGTATATAAAATCTGGTCTTTATTTGTATCTTCTTAATATCACACTGTAACCCTTCCTTTCCTTTTCATTTTCTTCCTGAACTTGAAGATGTGGTCATCCCAGTTCCTTTCTGCAAATAATATGGGTATTTGTATATCATAAGTGGTCTATGCTCCTTCCTCCAATTGGTCTAATTTTACTACATTGTGTTCTAGAGTAGTGGTTCTCAACCTGTGGGTACCCAGGTATTTTGGCCTACAAGTCCTAGAAATCCCGGCCAGTTTACCAGCTGTTAGGATTTCTGGGAGTTGAAGGCCAAATATCTGGAGACCCACAGGTTGAAAAGCACTAAAGGCCAAAGTGCAGCTTTGGCTGATTCAATTGGAAACCATTCTTTACTGTCATATTCAATCTGACAGTGGCAAACCTCGATGTTGACATTTTATATAAGGGTTGCCATTTTAATAGGTTGTTACATATAACAGGACTTGAGCATCCATGGCTTTTTATATTCATAGGGGTCTTGGAATAAAACCCCAGTGGATACCAAAGGACACACAAATCAGTGTAATCGACATATATTTATCTATATAAAGTCAATGTATATTTGTTTGTTGGTTGATTGGTTGGTTTATACCACAAAGGATCCTACATGGTTTGGTGGATCTGGACAAAACTTGGTATACATACCCATCATTATCCAACTGAAAGTAATGAAACAATTCCAAACCTTTGTTGGGTGCAGAGTGGGGAAAGATTGGCTGTTGCTTGGTGAAATGGCCCTTACACATGATTGAGAAAGAAAGGGAGCAAAATAGATTGGTTGCTGGTAGGTGTACCAGGGAAAGGAAGGGAGGAAGGAAAAAAGAAAGAGGTAAAAAATGGTAAAGAAGGAAAGGAGGAAGGGATAAAGAAAAAAAGGATGGATGGAAAAGAAGGCAGAAGAAAGAGAAAGGAAAGAAATGGGAAGGAAAGAAAGAGAAATAAGGGAAAGAGAGAAAGGGCAAAGGGTGTGGTTGAATCCACAAACTATAACTCCCATGGAGCCAGGGCAGTTATAAAGCGGTGCCAAACTGCATCTATCCCATGGTGGAATAACACAATGCAACAAAATTTGAAAAAATTGAAGTGTTACACAAATCAAGAAACATGAAAGGCACTGCAGATGAATTCAACCTGAGAAGTCAGCCATAGCAGAGCACCTGATGAACCAACCTGGACACAGAATATTGAGAACACAGAAATGCTGGACCACTCTAACAACCACCATCTCAGGCTACACAGAGAAGCCAATGAAATTTCAACAGATAGGAGGAAACCATGAAAATCAACAAAATCTGGCTAACAGTATTTTTTAAAAAACCTCTAAAATCAGGACAGTAAATAAGAACACTTAAAAACGGGAATTCCAGACAAGAATCAATCAGGGCCAGCTAACAACTCCCAAAGAAGGGCCCCCAGGCAGGAAGCAGCCAGGCTTTGAAGCGGTGCTAATCAAGGTGGCCAGTTGCAACATTCACACCTGCCTCAAGCAGACAAGAGTTCTTTCTCCCACCCTGATCATAATTCCACAGATATATAAACCCCACTTGCCTATAGTTTCAAGCAGACCTCACAACCTCTGAGGATGCCTGCCACAAGATGTGGCCAAAACATCAGGAGAGAATGCCTCTGGAACATGGCCACACAGCCCAGAAAACTCTCAGCAACCCAGGGCCCTTCCACGGGCAAGCTTGGGCCCTCCTGGTGTTTTGGACTTCCACTCCCACAATTCCTAACAGCCCGTAGGTTTGGTGCAGTACTCTCAGGGGCCCTTCCACACAGCCCTATTTCCCAGAATACCAAGGCAGAAAATCCCACAATATTTGCTTTGAGCTGGATTATCTGAGTCCACAGATAATGTGGGATTTTCTGCCTTGATATTCTGGGAGACAGGGCTGTGTGGAAGGGCTCTGGGAGTACTGCACCAAACCACAACTACAAGGCGGGCTTCCACAGCAGGCAGGGCGGTGAGAGTAGGCAGGGGCAAGCTTGGGCCCTCCAGGTGTTTTGGACTTCAACTCCCACAATTCCTAACAGCCTACCTAACAGCCTCTCACCGCCCTGCCTGCTGTGGAAGCCCGCCCTACAGTTTGCCTGATGCTTGGGTGAGAGCGAGGTGCCAACCTGCCCCCGTTCCCTAGAAGAGGGGTGGCAACTGGGGCGGGCTCTACGGCTGTCCCTCCCTCGGAGGCGCCTCCTCCTCCTCCTCCTCCTCCTCCTCCTCCTCCTCCTCCGGCTGCCTGGGAAGGAAGGAAGGACGGACGGACGGACGGAAGGAGGAAGGACGGAAGGAAGGAAGGAGGGGTAATCCGTGATGCCGTGAGGGCGGGAGGGAAGCGGCGGCAGCGGCGGCGGCGGCAAGTTTCGCGGACTGAGGCCTGAGGGAGCCCGTGTGCGAGGGCGCGCGAGAGAGAGAGAGAGGGCGCGAGGGAGGGCGCGAGGCGAAGGGGCCCGTTCTCCGCCTCTCCTCTGCTGCATTGCAGCCTCCCTCCCCTTCCCTCCCTCCCTGCCTCCCTCCCTCCCTCCCTGGGCGTCTGAGGCGCTGCACAATGGCGGCTCCCGGCCCTGGCCCTGGCTCCGGCTCTGGGCCCCAAGCGGCGGCGCACACCACCGTCAGCAGCATGCAGGGTAAGGCAGCGGTGGCGGAGGAGGAAGGCCCGGGCTCCCCACAAAACGCCGCCGCCTCCTCCTCCTTCCTCGGCCTCCACACTCCAGCCAGGCTCCCTAGGCCGCACTGGGAAGAGAAAGAGGAGGCAGGGAAGGAGCAGGCCTCTCGCCCTCTCTCTGGGTCATTCTCCTCAGGTCGGGGCCCCCCACGGCGGCCAAATCGGGCCCGCATTTGTGCGTGTGAATGCGTTCGCAGTGTGAGTGTGACCCTGCGTGTTGAGATGTAAACACCGCCTCACAGAAGCTGAGGGCCTTCCACACAGCCCTAGCTCCCAGAATAGCAAGGCAGGAAATCCCACATTGGGTTGTTGTAGGTTTTTTCGGGCTATAGGGCCATGTTCTAGAGGCATTTTCTCCTGACGTTTCGCCTGCATCTATGGCAAGCATCCTCAGAGGTAGTGAGGTCTGTTGGAAATAGGACAATGGGTTTATATATCTGTGGAATGACCAGGGTGGGGCAAAGTATCTGGCCACCATTATTTAAAAAATTCTAAAATTACAACAGCAAAACAACAGAGGGGAAACAATCAAGCACATCTAATCACCTCTCAACAAAAGATTGCCCCAGGCACTGCCAGGCCATCAAATGCCAATCAAGGTGGTCAGTTGAAACATTCACACCTACCTCCAGCAGACAAGAGTTCTTTGCCCCACCCAGGTCATTCCACAGATATATAAACCCATTTTCCTAGTTCCAACAGACCTCACTACCTCTGAGGATGCTTGCCATAGATGCAGGCGAAACATCAGGAGAAAATGCCTCTAGAACATGGCCATATAGCCCAAAAAAACCTACAACAATCCAGTGGTTCTGGCCATGAAAACCTTCGACAATAAATCCCACATTATCTGAACATGGACTCAGATAACCCTGTTCAAAGCAGATATTGTGGGATTTTCTGCCTCAATATCCTGGGATATAGGGCTGCGTGGAAGGGCCCAGAGTCCACCTTACTATATATGCCAGTTCACTGCCATATAGCCCAGTTCGAAGCAGATAATGTGGGATTTTATTCAGATGTGTGGAGGGGACATGAGGGTAAACTTGGCCACAGGGTTTGACACCACTTTAATTGCTACGACAAAGTCTGGAGTTTGTGGTTTGTTATTGGACCCTTCCACACAGCCCTATATCCCAGAATATCAAGGCAGAAAATCCCACAATGTTTGAACTGGGTTATCTGCGTCCACACACAGATAATGTGGGATTTCCTGCCTTGATGTTCTGCGATATAGGGCTGTGTGGAAGGCCCGTTGTTGTCCCCACACCAGGGAAGGGTGGTCCTCTAGCATGTCAATGTGGATATATTCTGAGGAAACTAGTGGTGCCCCTTCTGTACTGGAGAATGGACGTGGTTTGGAGCTGCCTGAGTTATTTGTCATCGCTGTGGCATCCTGGGAGTTGCAGTTCGTTTGGGTGAGACACCATTTGTCCCAGTGCCCTTCCACACAGCTGAATAATATCCCAGATTATCTGCTTTGAACTGGAATATATGGCAGTGTGAACTCAGATAACCTCGGGCCCTTCCACACAGCCATATAATCTAGAATATCAAGGCCAAAAAAGTTCCCACAATATCTGATTTGAACTGTTTTATCAGAGTCTACACTGCCATATATCCTGGTTCAAAGCAGAATATGTAGGATTCTATTCAGGGCCCCCCGTTCAAAGCAGATATTGTGGTATTTTCTGCCTTGATATTCTGGGTTATGTGGCTGTGTGGAAGGGTCCCCAGAAGGCATTGTTAAGGTAGCACCTCCCAGGAGCCCATAGCATAGTGGTTTCTGGGGACGTGGGGTCGAGAAGGACGCATTAAGGGGAAGAAGGTGGGGAGGGCCCCCACGGATTCCTGGCCGGAGGGAGGGACGACGAGTCAACACGCAGCACTACAGGCGTGTTGAGCGCAAAGGTGGAACCATTTGCTCGGGAATGGCGGGGCGGGGGGGACTGGCTGATAAGCTGCGCCTGGGAGTGCGCATGCGCGAGGGTCGGGAAAGGGTTGCACAGATCACTACGGCTGCATTATCCATGCGGTGTGAGCCTAATTTTATGGCTCAATGCTATGGAATCCTGGGGGTTATAGTTTAGTGAGGCACCAGCACTCTTTGCCAGAGAACGCTAAAGGCCTTGGGTACAACTCCCATGATTCCATGGCTTGGAGCCATGGCAGTTAATGCGGTGTCAAACTGCATTCATTCAAGATGCACCCTGTGGCTTCTGCCCCTGCCGTTATCCATGTCTGTGTTTGTGTGAGTGGGTATAAGAGATAAGTAGGGGCAAAGGACCACAAAGCCGGTGGTACTCAACCTGTGGGCCCCCAGGTATTTTGGCCTAAAACTCCCAGAAATCCCAACCAGTTTACCAGCTGTTAGGATTTCTGGGAGTTGAAGGCCCAAACATCTGGGGACCCACAGGTTGAGAACCACTGCACTAAGGGTCTCTCCATAGAGACCAGAAAAATAGGGGTGGAATGCATAGGGCAATGATGCAAGATGTATTCCTTTCTGAAACTAGGAGTTAACAAGTACTCCAGATTGAATGAGAAATGGTGGCTGTTGAACTTGCTTCTCTTCATATTGCAGGAATGAGGAGCATATAACTATCTGAATGTTGTGAAATTTTTACCTCTGGCCTCTGTGCTCGCTAGGTATGATGGGAGTTGTAGCCAGCAGTACTCGGTTGGCTACACATGTTTCACCCTTGCTAGAAAAGAGTGAGAGGAAGAAGACGACCGTCACAGCTTTAAGAATGATGTAGCATGCATAAAGCTAAGGGCATATCTACACTGTAGATTAGAATATGTGTAGTTTGACAGCACGTTAACTGCCGTGGCTCAGTTATATAGGCTCATTGAAGTTGTAGTTTTAAAAAGCATTTAGCCTTCTTTGCCTAATAGTGCTAGGCACAACTCTTATGATTCAGTAACATTGTCTTGTCAGTTAAAGTGCTGTCAATTCTTACAATGTAGACACGCTAAAGCCCCTTCTACACTGCAATATACAATCCATATTATCTGCTTTGAAGTGGATTAGGCAGTGTAGACTCATATAATCCAATTCAAAGCAGATAATGTGGATTATCTGCTTTGATAATCTTGATTATATGGCAATGTAGAAGGGGCCTCAGTGCAATTATGCCTGCATATAGAGTCTGATACTTATAAGAAATGTGGAATTTCTATAGTTTAGACTCCGTACCTGAAGGATTTCTCTCAATTTCTGTATATACAATAAACTATAAGGAAGAATGCACATCTACATTCAGAAAGCATTTAAATGTATGTACCTGGGTGCATGTCTTAAATATCACAACATAGACTCCACTCCAGTCTCCTGATAGGCTTGTTTGTTATTCTGGAAGTTAAAAAAATGTGGCATATACACATTTGCGTTATTGAAATTAAGAGTAGTCTTGTGGAATGCCTGTAAAAGATATCAATTTTCTAACTCTTAACTAGACCACAACCAAGTGATTTAATTGCTGAGTGGTAAATCATCACTTGTGTATATTACATGGATTCAAGCAGTCTACTCTAGTAGGATTTAAGCCATTGTGTTAAGCCTTAATCCCCTCTTTGCCATGCTTAATGCCATTTTTTTTGCTGCTGGACAGAGGACAGGTTACTGCACATTGGCATTGCATTTTTAAACCCTGGAAAGGCTGCTCTGTTTTTGCCTGTACAGGCTCCTGATTTAATCCCTAGCATCTCCTGTTCAAAGCATAGCAGGGTTGAGAAAGATATCTGCCTGAGATCTTAAAGAACCTCTGCCTGTTATAGTAGTAAATAGTACTGCTTTTGTGTAGACTTGTAGTCTGGCTAAGTATAATGTAGCCTCTCTTCAATATCTGCTTGTTTTGTTTGGTATACGTTCTCATAGGCTTCTTCGGATACAAGTTGTCTGCAGACCATAAAACCTTATGTCTATTGCAATGTGTTAGTTGGTCTTTAAGGTGTTGCAAGATTTTTTTTGCACCAGCGACCTAATATAGTTATTCCTCTAGTAATTAGGTGTGGAATTGCGATTGTTGCTTCCCAGCAAATGTGTATGAAGCAGGAGACATGTGTTTGCAGTCATCAGACATGACATTGATTGTATTAGTTGAATTCAATATCACATACAAAAGTTCCATATGTAGAAGGATTTTGCTGTGTTTGAAGAAAGTCTAGTATATACAGACAGTAGACCAGTACATGCAATGGAGCTTTAACAGTGAGTTTTGTTTGGGGAATACTTCTTGTCCTGCTTTTCAGAATATCTGGAAAAGACCAACAATTCAGAAATTATGTATACAGGCAGTTATAAAAAGATTCTGTAGTTTGTTCTTAAGTTGTATTTGTTTGTAAGTTGGAACAGGTACATTTTTAAGTGTAACTCCAGCCGTGTGTTGTGTGTGTAAAAGCATTGGATAGCACAGGAAAGGGTTAACACCCCCGTGGTGTTTGTTTTGCTTTTTGTGCCCTGTTCAGAAAATTCCTCCTCACTTTCTGTCCCTGTAATTATCAAATTTTGAAAAATTCAGCTTATTGTGGAAACAACGCTTGGTTATAAAGCTTCAATGGATACACTTTTTCCCGATGATAACTCTTTCAGGAGTGAATTTCCCTTCCTAAGGGTAAATTTCCCTCACGTCCTGTTATCTCACCCCTGTTCTTCACTATGACTAATCATAAGTCACATGTTTGTAAGTCGGGGACTGCTGGTATAGTAACACCTCCTTTTCTGTCATAAATTTTACTGGATGGATTAAGGCAGTGTTGGAGAATAATATTTAGATTTTTTATTCAGATTCTGACAACATTTATGTAATTACATAAAAGGGATGGTGTTTAATTTGCATGTTTACTACACTATAATTTATTATTTAGTCTGATGTAATATTTTATTTTTGGTTTAGTACTTGAAAGTACAGTTTGACATGCATTGGGTGGGATATAAACATAATAAACATAATAATAATAATAATAATAGAGTTATTAATAACAAATTAAATCTTATCAGATGTTGTTGGTATGCTCAGTTTAATCCTTAAACACATTTAAATGTGTAGACAATTAGCTCCTTAATAGCTGTCATAGCAAGGCACTTTTATTTGGCTGATCCCTTCCAGGTAATCTTTAGTTTGTGATTTCAGAAGCGTTGGTTTACATGGTTGAGGATAAGCATTTTTCTTTCCACTTTGTTTTAGGCTTTAATTCACGGGGTCGTGCTCGATATATTGTTGGGCTACAATTGCTGTCTCCTTGATCTGTGATCATGCTGGCTGGGGCTGATGGGAGCCACAGTCCAACAACATGGAAGGCCACATGTTCCTCCTCTCAAGTATTACATCCAGATAAGACAATGACTGGAACAAATTCTTCCATTTTTATGAAGCAGAAAAATAGAATAGGGACACAAGAGTCTGTTCACTAGTTCCCCAACATGTGTGCAGGTAACAGCCAGAACAGGTAGCAACATTGTTTTGATCATATACCTGTATTGCCCTATGGAAGGAGTGCTAATTCTATAGTGAAGTGAATGTTTTTAGGCATTACAGTGTTATGTTAACAAAATGTCTTTCGGATCTCTCTTACAGTTGAAATGTTGCAAGATAGGTTTTTAAAGGGAGCCCCCAGTGGCGCAGTGGGTTAAAGTGCTGAGCTGCTGAGCTTGTTGACCAAAAGGTTGCAGGTTCGATTCCGGGAAGTGGCATGAGCTTCCGCTGTCAGCCCTAGCTTCTGCCAACCTAGCAGTTCGAAAACATGCAAATGTGAGTAGATCAATAGGTACCACTGCAGCAGGAAGATAATGGCGCTCCATGCTGTCATGCCGGCCACATGACTTTGGAGGTGTCTATGGACAACACCGGCTCTTCAGCTTAGAAATGGAGATGAGCACCACACCCCAGAGTCAGACATGACTGAACAACCTTTACTTTTACCTTAGGTTTTAAAACTTTCTCATTGTAAGTAAAAACTAACTTTAAAGATATAGTGAACCACCCTGTGGAGTTATTTGCATGTTTAGAAGTAATCACATCAGTAAATTGAATAACTTGAATAATTTATTTCACCCCCGAGGGGGGACTCAGGGCGGCCTCACAGAATTTAATATCAAGTCACAATATGGTACATCTCCAGTTTTATTCTTGTATCTTCTATACATTTTGGATTTATGGTGATCCGAAGGTGACCCAGGTCTGAAAGAGTGTTTTGCTGCAGGTTCCCATGGCTGAGTAGGAATTTAAACCCAGGTCTCCAGATTCGTAGTCCTATGCTCAGACCAGTACACTGCAGTGGCTCTTGCCACATGTAAGGCTTCATTTCAGGAAAGATACCTTTGTTGATTATTTAATTAGGTCAAATACTGGAAGAGCAGAAAACTAAGCAAATTAATATTGAAATGTTTGTTGTTCAGAGTGTGAGTCATATTAAGGCTTGAGGTGTTAATGATAACTACAAATTTTGTTATTTGTTTGGAATTGTAATTGATAAGCCAGATTTTGGTGAATAGTTATTAGATGTTCTGCTTACAGACTGTCATGGAAGCATGTGTGCACCTGTTAAATGCCCAGTCTTTTGTGAATTGGATTCTGTATTTTCAGTTGGCTGAAGAATGCAGTCTTCCACTTCTTGGGCCAGCACTCCCATTTATTCCTTTGATTTTGTTCCATTTTAGATTATTTATTTATTTATTTACATTCGTTATATACCTTTTTCTACTTTGTTATTACCAAAATTTTAATAATATCAATTTCAAAGTCATTATAAAATATGAAAACAGAATCAATAATAGCAATTGGTTTTATTCCCTTCTACTTATATAACTTGGATGCAGTGAAACATCCCATCTCAGTGGAAATTTGTTAGCAAAGGCAAACAGTGCTTGCTGCAGATCTGAAAGGTCCTTTATTACTAATGGTAAACTGTGAAAGACTGTAAGTTACTTTACTGGAAAAGCTATGATAGATGGTTTTGCGATCTCAGTCTTTTCAATGTTTTGTTGTCTTATCATTTCTCTTTCCCCTTCCCCTCATGTGTGTTGCATGTGTGACTGAAGCAACCTCCAGTGGAAGTACATTTTGAATTTGCTCACTGATGGTTCTTCTCTCTTTCCTCAAAAAGGTGTTCAGACTTCAGGAAATGTAATGTTGAGTTCTGGATGGCAAATCATATCAATGGCTGAGCTCCATGAATGTGCTCAGTGTGCTTCCAAGCTGTTGTGAAATGCTTTCTTTTGATTTGTATATGATTCTAAATATTTTGTTTTTAGCGTGTAATGTTTTATCTTGTAGAGACTCCAAAGCAACATTTTAATACTGTTTTCAACCATATTTAAAGTATTTTCAAGTATTTCATACCTCTTTCTGTACTTTTTCCAGAAATCAATACATCTAGCCAGAAAATTTAATTTTATTGGCAAGTTGCACATGCTTGTAATTATGTTAAGTGTCAGAGGGTGTAATGTTTCTCCCTTTTTAGGACGCATCTACACTCTAAAAATGCATTTAAATGCAGTTTTAGCTTCTATTGCTCAATGCTGTGGAATTACAGGAATTGTAGTTTTACAAGGTCTTTAGATTTCTCTAAAGACTGGGGGTTCACCTAAGTCCAATTCTTAAGATTCCATAGCATTGAGCTATGGCAATTAAAGTGGTATCAAAATGCATTAATTCTAGTGTGGATGCACCCTTACTGCAATCTGATCTGAACATGTATTTCTTCATGATTACATATAATAGCATTTAAACTGCTGACCATTTCTCTGTGGCATATGATCAGAAAATCTTAAGGCTTTAGTTTGGTTAGAATCCAAAAGCACAGGAGATAGACTGTGTTTTTCTTTTCATTTTCCAATATATTATTAATAAAAGTCTGATTGTAAAAGGTAGAGGCAACATAATGTTAAGCAACCCAATCAAATTTCGCTAAAGCATGTTGCCAAATATACAGAAAAATGACCAATTAAGCCAGATGGACTGCTGTCACCTCTAGTAACTACTAGTGTTGATTGAATAAAATATCTACTGCTTATACCACTTCAGATAGCTCTTCAAAATTATCAACATAATATGTATCGGATGACTTTGTGACATTGAACTCTGACTTTGAATCCTTCTTTGAATCCCTGCTTGGCCATAGAAACCCACTGGTCTACCTTAGGCAATCCCACTCTCTTCATCTTAGAAGAATGCAAAAGCAAGCCCCATTGCACAAATCCTGTCAAGAAAACAAATGATTGTTTCACCTTTGGATTACCATATAAACAAATTAAATCACACAACAACAATAATGGTAAATGGGCTAACTTATAGCTGAGTAGAGTATTCATGATTAAAGGCAGTGCGTTTCTGATTTCTGGGTGTTGAGAACATAACTGTTTTATTATCATATTGTCGAAGTCTTTCATGGCCGGAATCACTGGGTTGTTGTAGTTTTTTGGGCTAAATGGCCATGTTCTAGAAGCATTCTCTCCTGACGTTTTGCTTGCATCTATGGCAGGCGTCCTCACAGGTTGTGAGGTATTTTATTATCACTTACAATTGTTCGAGTCCATGGGTCAACAAAGAAGGCTGTCATTTTCATAGGTCATATTTATGTACCCCTGATTTCTCACCAACACATTCAGTGTGAGCATATTCTCTTAATTGACTGCTCTCAGTCAGTTGGATTACACAAGAGAGAACTGAATTCAAAGTTGTGTTCTAGGTGTATTACCAAATAAATCCTCAGCAAATTTACTACTATATTGTTATTTGGCAATATTTGGTTTAAAAAGCAATATGACAAGAACTCCATAATTGTATTATTGGCGTTATTTGCCAAATATGGAAATTGGTATTAGGTACAGAATATGTTTGTATGCACTGTACCATCAAGTTACCAGTTTCTTTGTGGAGTTCTCAAAACTTTCATAGGGATTTCTCAAATAGGGTTTTGACAGAGTCATTCTCTGAAATGTTATTTATGTATTTGTTGTCTCCCAACCAAGTACAGACTAGGGGTGTCACTATTTCGTTTCTAAGATTAGATAGTCATCTGGTGCCTTGAGAGTATTAAGATCCTTCAGAATTTAGCATCTTGATATGTTCAGGCTTCATTTAAAATAGTTGGAGAAGTTGATCTCGAAATGTGTAGAGAATGCTTAAGAGAGATTTTTTTAAAATAGCATATCACTGGATATTAGCTTAGATATTTAGTTGTGTCTTTTAACAATTGGTGAAAGAAGCATCAATTGTGCAAAAATCAAGTAGGTTTATTTACATAAGTTATATAAGTTGGAGAAATGTCTTCCTCTATGTAATAAATATATAAAAATCAGTGCTTGATATATACTGTTTGCATGACTGTGTATGTAGACAATATAAAACATGACAATAATACTTAAACATTCATGTATCAGGAGAATCCTTTCTTTATATTCCGAAGGTTGAAGAGGGAAGTCTTCAGAATGCATTTATTTTCAGATTTTTTACTTGTAACAAATTTGCTGCAGAAAACTAGTAAAAAACCATGTTTGTTCTTAACATTTTGTTTTTTTAAGTTAACAAATCAACTAATACTTAACCTCTTATATAACTCCAGGAGACACTATATGTTGACAAGAAAACTGAGATTATCGGAATCATTTCTTTGGAAGTCATTTTACCTATGTCAAACATTTTGTTTGGTGTTTCACTTTTTAAAAATGAACATTAAATGTTATTTTAAAGGTTATGAAAATATGCAATTTCAGCAAATGAACAAGAACTTATCTTTTTTGCTTTAGGCTTTCAGATAAACTTCTGTGAAAAAGCACAAAGTAAGCTACATGTTTTTATAGTATTTGCTATTTTATTTTATTTTTATATCATTCTTGGTACTGGGAATGTGTCCACTGTTGATCTAACTAACCAGCCATGCATTAATATACGGGCAGAGCTTCCATTTTACATCGTACTTCAAAATTTGATTGCATATTTCTGTAATGCTACTTCAATGCAGCTTTTCCAACTTGAAAAATAGAGATCTGTGTTTCTATAGCATATATCTAAATTGTAATAAAGGGGAAATATTTATACTTTTCCATAAATCAAATTTAGTGAAATCATTTTTCTTTGGCTTTAGAATTTGTCTTTGGTAACTTTTTCAAAAAGTATTCATAACTACTTAAATTGCTTGCTCTTTCAATAATGAATTATATTTTAGTTAGATTTCCTCTTCTTATCAGATAGCTGAAGAATTTTCTTATCAGATAGCGGCTTTATATTTGTCAGGCCATAACTCCAATAGTGTTTAGGCTTTCTGGCAGTGGCCCTTCATGAACTTATGGACTCCTCTTATCTTCACTTACATGGGAGTTAGCAGTGTAGGGACCCTAGGACAGTGAAAAGCCTGCAAATAATCAAAGCTATTGGTTTTATCTAAGAAAAACATATTTCTAAGAATTTCGAAGTCCCCCAATGCAATTCCATATTCAACCTGCAGTTGATGATAGAATCATGCTGGATGACCTAGAGAGAAGATATTAATCAAATTTGCAAATATTCAAATCTGCAAATGTAAAGGGGCTGACTGTACTGGTAGATATTCTGGAAATGCTGGCCTTTAAAACTTGAATCTCAGGAACATGAAAAACACGTGTCCTGTCATTCAATCAGAGCTCCTACCTTGGAGTTGCAGTTTTTATTTTTAATTATCCAGTATGTTTTCTGGTACTAAAATTTATCTTTTGATGACTTAATACTTCCTGTAATGCCTAAGTTTCTTCAAAGGTCAGGGGAAAAAACTTGTTGGTTATCTTCAGCCCATGTTTGGATGTTTAATGGAAGTTCTTCACAATTAATTTTCATTAATTGTTTCATTCTTTTATGGCTTTTGTTTTGTAATTGCTATGTCCACTGTGTCTTTATGATTGCTTGCCATGCTTTAGTGGGAATTTTATTAGAGACCAAAGCATAGCATTGCTAGCATTTTTCTCCTTACTTTATAAATCTTGCATAGTTGAAAATCCCCTTTATACCTTAATTCGGATTGCATTCTCATTTTTATTGGATATATATATATATATATATATAAGAGCACACACACACACATAATAATATCATTTAGGATTGATGAAGGGCTTATCAATAATGACCCCATTCCTGTTGGGATTTTATGTCTGTTTATCTCGTTAGTGGGTTGTGTCAAGAAATGCAAAGGAGTTGGTTTGAGCCTATTATGTCATCACTTAACTTGCAAAAAAAAAATCATAAATCTATTTTTATCACTCATAATCTGATACTATGGATGTCTAGGAGAAGTAATATTTTAATCAATTACCATAGAGATCCATAGTACCAGTTTAAGAGAGATAACATTTTTCAGTAAATCATACAAATACATCCCACCCCCCACCCACCCCCCCAAAAAAGCAAGTGGAGTTTGGGAGAATTTTGTCATAGAGTTTCCCCTTTCAGCAATTTTTGTATTGTGCAGAATCTTGATTTCCACCCCCTCAGCCCTTTTGCAACTGTTATAGACTGTGCTTTTCCCATGGATGTTAAAGTCTTAGTACTTAGCAATGTGACTGCTTATTACTTAAATTGCTTTTAAAAGCAGGTAGCAGTGTCCAGGATCTCAGGCAAATGTAGTCAGGAGAGTGATAAGTTTTAGACTGCGGATTAGATCCAAGGCAGAGGTTTGGATATCTTTTTCATGATATATTTGACTTGGTTTTGATCCCACTTTTCTCTGCCTTCAGTTTTTACTTAGTGTTCTTTAAAAAGTTGATGAGAAAAGTCAGGTTGTCTTTTGGTTCTCTCCAGTAAGATGCTTAAAACCAGCGTTTCTGCTTTAGTCTCACTTTTCCTATGGCTCCCCCCCCCCCCCCACCACCACCACTTCTGTTGCATTCTTATGCCTTATGGCTCACCAGTTCTTTCCACAATTCCAGTTTGTGTCATTTTGGAGCTCCCTTTTGTAAGAATGAAAAGAAAACTGCACATGTTTCTTCTGTTGTTCCTGATTGATTTAAACATAGGAGTAAATCTAAAGCAGAGCTTGATTTCCTAGTCCTGAGTATTGAGTTCTGGCACCTACCTGCTAGAACTGGAGTTGAAGCCACACAGTGCTCTAGCTGTTTTTGGACTGCAACTCCTAGCATTCCTTGCCATTTGTTATATTGGCTAGAACTGTTGGGACTTTCAGTTTAACAACCCCTGGAGGGCCTTGTGATTGGTGTTTAGTGTGAACCAAATCAGCCTTGAGACAGTCTGAATTAAAACAGAAGTTGCCCCAGGGTTTTTCACTTTCTCTTTAAATTTACAATCTTTTGGTTACATTGCTGGTAGGTATCTGGCTATGAAAGTTACCACCTTTTCAAAATTACACAATACATTCATTGATTTGCCCTAAACAATATTGGCAGTGTTTGTATATGCGATGGGGAAAATCAAGTGATGTCAAGACTAGCAGGTAATGAGTAAATGATTCCAGCACTTAAATTTTATGGTTCTTGGAATATTCTATTAAGTCTACGGAGAATGCAGATCAGAATACTTTATTGGCATTTGTCCACATAACTAACTAAATGGGTAAGGATCAGGTTCTAGACTTGCTCTTGTGTGATAAGAATGTTAATGAGATGGTGCAAAAAGGCAATTTTAAACTATGCCCTCTGCAGTTGCCCTTGTCATCTGTTGCACTATTCCAGATGCCCTCCCAAATCTCTAAAGAAAATGTTTGTGGGTCCAGAGAACTGGTTGTGGGAGGAAATTCCATGAAAATCGCCATAATTTTAAGCAGGATACAGAGCTTAGGACTCTGCCTACCAAATTTTATAGTTTAGGTTAGTACTGCCAACTATCTCATGATTCAATTAAAAAAAAGAATATTTGGAGGAAATACCCAAAGAAACCTCTACAGTGGTGCGGGAGCAGCAGAAGGGATATATGCAGTTGCAGCTTCCCAGAATTATTGGTTCTAAAGTTACATGTTAATTAGAAATGCAGGAAGCAATATTTGCCAAAAAAAAAAAAGCAAATCCAGATTTGGGTCAGTTATGCATTCCTTATACCACAGGGAGGAGCAAATTGCAACCCCTCACCCCCCCCCCCCCCGCCACTGTGGAGGTCAAAACAAAATGAGCAAAATAACTATTTTTGCCTCTATATGTGTTTTGGAGGCCTGGAAAGACCCCAGAACATAATAATGAGAATGCCTCTTGCTCCCTGAAGGGCTTTTGAGGGCACAGAAGTGCCCTGAAACAAGGCTTTATTTCTCAGATTTTTTCTCAAGATTTTATGAACTGAATGAATTCAACTGTTTAATGCTTGGCTAATGGAACATTACTATATTGTCTCTTGTATCCAGTTTACCTTTTTTAAAACTTTGCTTGTTATAAAATGATTTTAAAATGTTTCAAGATGTTATTTTAATTGTCTTTAAATTATATTATATTTTGATTTGCTATCTCTAGAAAGGTATGCTGGATATCACTATGAGAAAATTCAGTACAAAATAAATAAATAAATAAACTACTCTGACATAAATTTAACATCCTTCCTATTCTGTATATTTGGCTGATAATACTAAGGGATAAGGAACCAAAATCATAATGTTCTGTATCCCATTTCTGTAACTTTTTAGAGTTTAGAACATAGACATAAGTTTATGTATATACTCTAAATTTACATTTAATGTTTTATGCTTCAGGTTTTCAACTATATCAGATAATATTTTAGAACCTTCATATAAACTTCCTAGCTTTTCTGGGTGTATGTAGCCTAGATCATGCAAGTAGGTATCAGAGAATCTCTCAGTTTTGAAGGCATCAGAACAGAGTTCCTGCCTCCTGTCATTGTGTAATTATTTATAAAGCTTTGGCCTTATTAACAATTAAAGCCAGTCAACCTTCTTTTTGAAATCTCTCCACTCAGTCTATTTTCATATGTTATAGAGCTCAGTATTTAAATCAGCAGCTTTTGAATCCTGCAGACCTCACCTGAATGGGTGCTCTACTGCTTTTTGATGCCATCTTCCCTTTCCCATTTCAGGAAGTGATGGGGAACCTCTTCCTGGTTATAGTCTGATGAATAGGCTAGCAGCAGCATGGTTTAAGACAAATAAGGCAGTGTCTTAGCCTGAATTGTGAGCTTGACTGCTCTGTGTTCTTCAAACCTGGAAATTAAAATTGTATCTGAATAATAGACATAATAAAGAAGGGGAATGGGATGGCAATAAAAAGTAAATAAAATTTTTATCCTTTGCAAAGTGCTACTAATATTTTTTTGGCTGTTTTCTCGCAAATTTGATTTCAAATGGTGGGCCTTGAAGATACAGGGCATACAATGTAATCCTATATATATGTCTACTCAGAAGTAAATTATACTAGATTCAGTAAAGTTTACTTCCAGGTGAGTAAATATAGGATTGTTGCCTATATCTAGCAAGCAGACATCTGAAATGACCATTTGATTAAATGTCAGCATGTCAATGAATTGTTATCTTCCTTACTGTACACTTAGAGGTAAAAGCAGCCACACAGTGTCTGCTAGTTTTCACATCAAATGACAGTTTAAAATAATCTATTTTATGTTCTCACAATAATCCCCATTGTTTGTAAAGGGGTGGAGTGCATATTTCACTTTAAGTAAAAATACAGAAAGGATCCAAGCCAGAAGGGATGATGAAACTGCAGTGCTAAGCCCATTGATTTGCCGTTTAATTCACTTCCAAGATTAAGTGCTTTTTGATTTAATGTGGCAAATACCAACCATCTGTATTAAATCACAGGAACCTTTTTGAACACCTTGTCCTGTCTAAAATAAAAGTACAGTAAGCTCTCCGCTTTTTCAGGGGTTAGGGTTTTAGGGTCCCTGCAAAAGTGGGAAAAATGAATAAAATAAAACATCTGTAGTCTTCCAGATCGGCTCTATGTTCAGTTTGTCCTATATGTTAACCATAGAGTTGCCCAGGAAGGTTTGGAAGTTCCTGGAGAGAACATGTTAATCCAATCCATAAACAACCAGATCTACAAATGTGAAACCTCCAAATGTGGAGGGTTGACTGTACAGTGTATTTACTATACTTACAATTAAAATTCTTTTGAGACTAATAGTGAGTTAGGTTGGCAGCTTATCACTGTATTAAAGACAAATGTAATATAAACTGACTTTTTAATATTAATGTATTTATTTTGTAATATATTTTTAGTTATTTGTTCTACATGCTTATTAAGGTTTACTAAGTAGTTTGCATGTATTATGACCTCTCATTATGCCTCCTTTATTTGTTCGATTCAAGTCTCCTTCTCCCCTGCCCTGAAGACTAGGTGATAGTGCAGAAGATTGTGGGTGTTCTGGTAAACATGTTCTAAAATGGCTCTGGAAGGTCTGAAAACACAATGAGGCATCCTTGTCTTCTAGAGGTCATTTGGGGGCAAAATTTGATACTTTCTATGGGAAAGGATTGTAATAGGGGCTGCAGTTCATAGTTGCTCATCCCTGCCCTGGAGAGCTTGGGGAGAGAGTTAAAACTAATCTTTTTTCAGGGTGTGGAAAGATGAAGCCCTTTAAGATCCTTTGTGAAGGCTGTGCAATGCAAAAAAATATATATTCATGTGCAGACTAGCCTTATTTAGTTTGGTGTTCAATATAGGACCTCATCCTTTGTCTTTTTTAGTGATGTTGTGGTTGCCATTAATAAAAATATTCATTGCTTATGTGAAATGTTGTTACATGTTGTTCTGAAAGAGTTTACTGTTTTGTTCTGGTTTGTTCCAAATCTTAATGCAGTCATCTGTGTTTTCTTGTTGATAAGAGTGTCCTTTTGTGTTTGTTTACCTTTCAGGTAAGCGCAGAGCACTGAAGCTGAATTTTGCAAACCCACCTTTCAAATCCACAGCACGATTTACTTTAAACCCCGGAGTTCCTTTTCAGAATCCACACATGTGAGTATAATGGCAGAATTTCCATCAGATGGAACAATTCTGAAGCATGCAAACAAAGAATTGTTTCATATATTGTGGGGAATTGGGGGAGGGGAGGCAGAGGGAGAGGCGGAAGGCTTGGGTTAAGTTATATTTAAACATACATTTTTCACATGTACTTTTGAAAGTTAGAAAAATAATAAATAATTTCACCCACAGCCTTAAGTTGAGAACTGTATGCATAAAAAACCCTGCTACTTACGATAAATTTGTGTTAGGCGGTGGTTATGTTGATAGCTATTTGCTACTTTTTAAGTTGGCCAAGTTCTTGTCCCTGCATATCCTTAGTGCTAAAATTGAGAAGACAATCAAAATGACAAAATTCAGGTTGCATGAAATGATTAGAAATTGATAAATTTTTCAGAAAATGTGTTGTTTATGGGCTTATATATAGATGTAGTGTAAAATAAAAGATAATCCAGTAGGACATTTGACATAACACAATCCTTTTTGAAAACCAAGCCTTGTGTCCTCAGATCCACCAATCTGGATTGATGGGTGACCACTCGGGCTCCAAGATTAATAAAATTATTTTATTAGCTCTTTGTGTTCTATGGTAAGATTTCAGAAGTCTAGCCAGTGAAGGTCCTGAAGACTTTTTTCCAGGTGCTTTTACTTCACTTTAACAGTATTGCCTTGTGTTCTATATTTACTGTGCCTTTGCTTTGCTGTATGTGCTGCTGCTTGCTCATGAAGCTTATAGATCTTTTTTCTTGTAAGTTCTCTCCTGCTTTCATTCTACAGCTAATTATTGATGGCTATAGGAAAGGTTTCCTGATGATTATGAGTGAACGCTAGAATGTATATGTTCTAACAGCTAGAAAAGGTGAACCTTTCATACAGATGTTTTTATAGGATCTCAGACTTCATATCCAAAAAGAGCAAAAGCATGGTTTCTCATCCTGGTACCACTTTTCATAAAGTGCCATGTGATTAGTTTTAGGATATTAGGATATTAATTTCCATTTTAGAATGCATGAAATCTTTATGCACTTGCTTCTCACTTCTTTTCTTTCAACAATAGTTTTTCACAGCTGATTTCCTTCAGGCTTTTTTTAAATTGTATTTTGGGGGTTTTTTTCCTCTAGGGGGACTCCCCCCTTCTGTTATAAACTTTCTACTTTCCTGCTATTCTCTATAGCTAAAATGTTCTCCTACTTTCGTTGTAAGGACTCTATATCTTTTTCAAACTTTGGAAACTCTATTGATAAAAATATTTCAAAAAAAAGTGATCTACGTCTTGATTATAAAATCCATCACTCACTTGTAGTGGTTTTCTTTCCTAGTGTCATTTTTCATCTGTTGACTTTCTGTATTGGATTTTTTCTAGATGGTAATAGCTTAGAATCTTTTTCCAAATAATAAAGCATCCAATTTCAAACACAGCAAGGTGCTGATAACATTATTTATTCTTGGAAATATTTTCATATAGTACTTGGAAGACAAAAGGGTTTTTGTGTGTGTCCTTTGGAGCTTTCCAAGAATTTTGTAAATTTGTGATTTTCTAGGCCAGGCATTGTTTAGTACAGAGAATAAATGTATTCTGTATATGATGCTGAACATTCTGTGACAATACAGAAGTAGTATACCTTTTAAGAATAAATTCAGATTTTCATTGCGTCTCATATGTTGAATAATCAGAAATCAGAGAACATATTTTATACATTTCAACCGCTTTTCTGGAATAACTTATTTTTGCAATCCTATATGGCTAATGCGGCTTTCCTCTGCTTATACGTGTACAGATTACAATGAAGATTTCAAAGGTATAAACCCCTGTCATGCCACATGCCCCAGATCCATTCTTTCTTCAAATTAAAAAAGGATTTTCACATTCTTTTTGAAACACGTTATCTAGCCACCTCATCACTCGGGTTTTTTGGTCCCTCATTCCTCTTCAGCCACAGAGCCTGCTGAACGCACGTTGAGGCCCCACCCCATTGATGGCTGAAGTGGCAAGGAAACATCACAAGGAGCTTCCTCACCAACCATGGTGAGCCACACATCTTTTGGGTAGCTCTGACAGAGCTCCCCACAGTATTTGCCCCCCCCCCCCCCCGGTCTGATGGGGGAAACAGCAACGCATGTTGCCGCACTTGCCCCATCTGAAAGGAGAAGGGACAGGGCACCAACCGTGCCTTGCTCCAATACCCCCTTTACTTACTTACTTACTTACTTACTTAGGCGATTCTTTGTTGTCTGGGTATGATGGCCCTACAAGTGTTGTGTCTTGGCTGTGGATATGTAGGTGGCTGTAGAGCCCTATTCTTGATCTGCATGTTCTTCCACAGTGAGGGCATCAGTTTCCAGGTGGAAGATGGTCCCGGTCAGAGTTGGCTTGACGCGCCTTCCTCTTGTCACGTTTTGCTGGTGATTGTCAGTGAAACGGGAAAAATTACTTTGATAACTTTTCCTTCTACGTTTCAAAAATGTATGGACATTTTGATTGATGTGTATATCCATGATGGTAATGTAGGAGGCAAAAGCATATAGTTGAGGTTTAAAGTGATTTCAGAAATGAAGATGTATTTAAAATGTAGTTTTTTAGATACTGTGTTTGGAAAGAAGACCTTCTTTTGACATTACTGCATAAAGCACAAAATTTGTGCTTTGTTGCTTTTTTAATGATAAGAACACCTGGCTTGTATAGCGCCTGTATTTGATAGCTTTGTCTAAAACTTCACTTAATTTCAAGACAGAATTTTCCTTCTTTTTCTTTCTTGATGACTACTGGTACTTAGAAAGGATTTGTTTTTACATTCTTTATGTTTTTGTACTTGGGTTTAAGAATACTTCAATATAATGCAGATTATGCAGCTTTCCAAGTGTTGCTTTATTGCAGCAGCCATCAGTTCGATCCTGCACAGTGGATAGCTGCATGATTTCCATCCCATTGTATTTTTGTTTTGGTCCTAGATGTGAAATGTGGCAAATATAACAAGCAGATTTTCTTTTTAAAGTTAATCTGAAATTGTTATAGCCTAAGTTGGTGATTTAGCCTAAGTGTGTTTTAAGTCAGCTTAAGAAAGTTCTCTTGAATTAATAGTCGCATTGGATCTTAATATATGATTGTTTTTGAGTGAACAAAGATGGCCCAATCCAATATCTGAAATAGTATCCTGCTACATTTTGTGTTGCTTGTTTCACTATTTATCCTAAACTTTCACAAGTTGTTATTCTGTGTGCTGCTTTCTCATCTTTTGTGTCTCTGGATTGCTTTCAGTTTGGTTTTTGGATAGAGGCCAGATTGTTAACAGATTATTCTGAAAGTTTGTGGAAATTTTAGATCAATATATAATTTTCCATATGTAGAAATTTGTTGTTTAACATTAGATACATAATGTTAGAGATTGTATAATGATGTAGAGAAACTCATAACTGTCTGAAAGAAGAGTGACAGCATTCATCTTTCAGCATTCATCTTCCATCTCCCTTTCCAGCACTCCAGCATTCATAACATTCCAGGATTCATCTTCCATCTCCCTTTCACCTATATAGTTTTCTTGGTACCATTGAAAGCTGCTACAGTGAATCGTAAGGGGTTTGTTATTTATTCAGTGTATTTTCAACTCTTTAGTAGAGATATTTTTCATTTCTTTGCTGCCAGATTGTGCAGGATCAAGCTTAAGGGTGTTGGCGCCAGGATAAGTCCACAAATGGAAACTGTAGCCAGTTTCCACACAGTGACAGACATGCTTGTTCCCTGCTGCAGCTCAGCTGTGTTATGCAATGAGTGCTACGGAGCCAAAATAATATGTACATGGCTTTTCTTGAAAATAAGGAGTCAGGTGGGGTTTTCTGAGGTCAACCTTTACCTAATTTAATGGGGCTAACATACTGAAATACAGTTTACAGGTTCTGATAGGTATTCGTTCTCAGAATTGGTCAAATCTCGTCACAAAAGTAACAAATAAAATGTAAACAAACTTTAAAACTGATCAGCATTTTATTACATTTATGTTTGATCAAAACGAGCTATATTGAAATTTTGAGCACCAACATTTCCAAATTCCTGTTTTGCATGTTTTTTCTTCCTTAGTGCTATAAAGGTGACAACAATTGGAGGAGGAGAGGGGGGCCAAAAAGCAAAGATCTTACTTTTCAAAGTAGCACAAACCATCAGCTTTTCTTATTGTGTAAAAACCATTATCTTCTCTTCAGAAACAAGCATAATTGAAAATATCAAGGTGTAAGAGATGCTCTATATAGAATGATATGCCGCTGCATTTAGAGTTTGCTTTCCTAAGATGTTCAGAATTTCCTAAAGTTCAGAATTGAGGAGTAAAACAAAATCTTTAATTAGACTTTGTTCAGAAGGTGTATAGCAATATCTTCAGAGTCAGATGTAAACTCACTAAAATTCCAGAATTCTAGAATTACTGCATTTATGTTGCGTCTGTGTCCATGACAGGTGTTCTAGTTTGTTTTATTTCACACTCTAGTTGACTATACTGAAACGAGAATGGATAGCCAAGATGAGAACAGATAAGAAGGATTATAGTATATCATTGGCATGTTTATCTCAGTTGTCATTATAAGCTTTCTTATTATTTTATCCTTATTATTTCATGCCATGAGGGGTGGCATGAAAATGCATGTTGCTTTAGTCAGTGTGCTGTACCTCTGATGCTTGGTTGGATCATTAAGTGTCATATCTTTATCCATAATGGTGTCTTAGGTCTATACTGTAGAAGATATCTTCAACTCTTGAGTTATTTACTCATCTTACTTTAGAGATCTTGACCAGACTGAGAGATCAGATGAACTTTCCCCTCCTCTTCTTACTTAAAAACAAGATATTTGTTTGTTTGTTTTCAAAGAAAAAAATGCTAAGCAGCAAAATAAAAGCAACATAATATCACTTTATGCTTGGTTAACAGGGGACACAATAGATTTTATATGTTATTTTGCATGTGGATAATAATTGTCTTTTCATGTTCATATTTGTGCAATTTTTTTTATTTGACTGTCCTACTCTACATTAAAGGGGCAGTTTTGCTTAAGTTGGAGTAGGAGATTTCTTACCTGGAAATATTTGTGAAAGGTTCGGATCCAGAAAATCTTAGCTTTTCTTCAAGTAATTACAAAGCAGACAGTAAAAACTAGTCCATAGCTCTTCCGGTTGTTCAGAAAAGGGTTTAATGCAGTTTACTTTAGAGAATAAGATAGTAGCTGTCACTCCAGATTGGTGGATCCAAGATACAAGCAGTAATTTTCAGGTAAGAAATTTTGCTTTTTTTCAAAGCTGTGTGATGAAACTGTAAGGTTGTATGCAGTGTAGCCATTTGTTCCATGGAGGACTGCTACAATAATTTGCCTATTTTAGTGAGCAATTTCAGCACTGGTAATTCAAACAACAAACGAAAGTATTACATTTGAAATTAAGATTCCTCTTAAATGAGTTCTTCTGGACATAAATCTTACAAACTTGAGCAAGGCTTAATTATAAGAAAGTTTATCTCAGATTGTAGCCTTCCACCAATTCCATGTAATGCACTGTCCTACTAATAGTATTTGTTAAAAGAGGCCTCAAAATTAACACCCACAATTGTAGTCTCTTGAAAGCTTTCAGCATGAAATGTTTCAGACTAATCATCGGCAAGGAAATGAGATAGTCACATGTTGTTGATTTTCAAAAAAGCAGTCTGTGTCCTTGATTGCTATGTGTGTATGTGTTTACTCTGTTATGTGATAACGGCATTGTGTTTTCCTGTCATTTTTACAACTCTTTTCCTGGCTGAAGTGATACTCAAGCAACAATGGGTAGTAATCACATTGCCCCGTTCACTTTCAAAAGGAGAGAAGCGGAGATGATCGTGAAACTTTCCAGCAGGCTACAGTAAGCGTAACTGTCTGTTAGCCCCATTGTCAGATATTTGCATAAAAGCCCCGCCCACTGCTATTAGCACAATAACGTACTGAAATGTATCATATTATGAGTAAAGATGCTGACAATGATTAAATATTATCAATATATATATATATATATATATATGCACATATTTCCTTATTTTTTGTATGATGAAAATTTATAGTTGTGTTCATACCTGCAGTTCAAAATGTTCTGTTCTTATTGACTACCATGGGTATTAGAAAGGGAATGGAATATATTTAAATATTTGTATTTCCCTTCTGGTGTGGTGTTAGTTTATCTACTTATAAGATTTTTGGATATAGTGAGGGCAAGTCCTATTGCTGAAGGTCTTCCAAACACCTTTGTCCTGGAAAATCTGTTTCAGGGCAAAGCTATAGCCATGCTTTACATGTTGATGCTAAATACTTAAGACGTAGACCTTTTCTTGTTAGAGTGGGATGACTACTGATAAACGTTTGCTGTGGACACGTGAGTAGAAAATAAGAATTCCATGATTGGAAATCCCTAAATATCTCAAGTTTATAAAACCGGACTTTTCTAGAGAAGTGTAAGACTAGGAGTAACAATCTTCCCAGTTCCTACCTACTGCAAATCTGAGGGGTCATAGGAAGGAGCCATGCAGAGGTGAAAAGCAGCCATAATTCAACATTCAGAGAACTTTAATGGTAACCAAACTAAGACAGCTTTTTCTTAATTACTCCTCTTATGATATGCTGTTTGTTATTTATTAGATCAAATTAAATTTATCATCAATTTTATTATGTCAGTGAAAACTGTAACTTCCAAAATTGTGCCAGTGTCATTATACCAGTCAAAAGCATGATAGTGTTTGATAATGATCAAATTATTGGGCAGCAACAAAAATAGTGAATTAAATGGATAAGATAAGATTAAACTAAGTCTATAAAAAATATGTATATTCAAAAAGGCTCTTAAATTCAAAATATTCAAAATATTAACCATGTACTTGTCATTTTATAGCAACCACATTTACAAGAATGGAAAACAATAGATGTAGCATATATTGTGCTTAGTAACTCTGAGCCTTTAGTCGCATGTGCCTAGGAGTTGCCATAAAAGCTGATATTCATAACTGTTACGTAAAATTTTGACTTGGATCTTCTTAGCACTTCAGCAATTTGTGTTAGAATGTGAAGTTTTTAAATATATTTACAACTCACCTTGAGAGATAGACAGCTTCTGATATACCACTTCCCCGCCTCCCCCAAGTTTGTGGGTGCTGTATGTATCTGGATAATTCAAGTGATGGGAACGTATGTTACTGAGTCAGTGAATAGAAATAATTCTATCCATGTTTTAAATTAACTCTCATCCAGAGTAAGCTTTTTATTTTAATGCTGTACTCCAGACATGACATTAATCTCCATAAAATGTCTAATAATAAAATAGAATTTTAAACATTTTTGCAGAGTGGAAGCTTATTGCAACCCTCGAATAAAAATAAGCCTGAACATAATGCTTTAAAAATGTATTAAGCTACTACCACAAACATTTAGAAAAGGAGGTCTTTCATCCTTTTTAAGATACTCTTTTGGACATCGTATAGGACAGAGGTGGTCAACTTTGGAAGACAGGAACACTACACCCCCCCCCCCCCCCAAATAACACATTGGAGGGCCACATCTGCTCCTGTGGGAAAGGTCCTCAGAATGATCCTCATTCCGTCCATATTTTCGTTTACAATAAAGACCTTTGCTTGGGTTTACATTGGCTGAAAGGACCCACAAAATGAAGTTATGATTCTCCTCAAAGTATCCCTAGTAGACATTTTGTAGCATTTGGAGACAAAACAAACATTGTTTTAACCCCTAGAACTCCAACATCACTCCTAAATGTGATGGAATGTCCTCCACACTCCCTATAATATATTTTTGGTGTCCAGGGGCAAAAAGAAGAAGAAAGAAATTTTGAATCCTGGAGGCCATAAAAATGTATTTCATGAGTCTCATCTCACCTATCCCTTCAATAGATATCTTACATCTTCCTGCTTCATATGTTACCCATACAATAGCCACAGAGCAGCGTTAATGCGGATCTACTAGTGGTATTAAAATATAACTTTGGGTACTCCTCCTGAACTAATACAAATGTCTTCAGGAAGGATGCCTGTGTGTGAGCTATTCATACCTAAACTTTCTCCTTGAAAAGATGTTAATTTGTGGGTGTACACTGATGGCCTCTGTGGTCATAATACTAGCCCCAAGCCTTGTCATTGTATAGAATATATTTCTTAGGATTAGTATGATCTGTATTAATGTGGTTGATAGGTTAATGCCTTTTCATTTATTTCTCATTGTTTGCCTTGGAGATTGGAAGGGGTATATATTGCATGTTTTCATAGTTCAGTACTTGTAATATTTGACTCTTTATGTTGACACTCAGACCAATCTATATTGCAGCCTGTTTTAGTTTGAAGTACCCGCTACTATAAATGTCTTCTGCCAGTATAAATATTATATTATGCCATTATTGACAATCAAAAAAAGATGAAAACCAGACTGAGAAATGAATAGTTATAGAGGTTATGAATGTTGCTTGTAAAGGCAAACACCCTACTTCTTTTCCTACAGAAAAACAAATTTTGGCTATTGGATTTTGATGGCTTTATTCATATTAAATTGTATTTGCAGATTTTCAGTTGCTGATTCATCTTGAGCTTTTTGTCCTAGCACTCTGTGAAATATGGCAAATATTTTGGTAGTGTAAGCTGTTGCAAGCAGTGCAGGAATAGCTGACTTTCATATTCAGTGGTACTATTCCAACTCTACATTGTTACTTTGAAGTATTATGTTTGATTGGATTTCACTTATAGTTTCACTGTTTGCAAGTTATACTGTGGTACTTATTGTACAGTGTTCCCTCCCCACTTTGCGGTTTGCTTTATGCGGACCCGCCATATCGTGATACCTCCCCCCCCCCCGAGCCGCAGGAGTGGAAGGGGAGCCAGGCACTCCTCCTCACCACCTCTGGTGCTCCCTGCTCCTTCCTCAGAGGCCTTAGTCCAGCCTGGCAGCAGCATCAACGGCGCCCAAGGGGCCTCCAAGGCCAGAGAAGCAGAGGTGGTGAGGAGAAGGCTTCGCCCACTTGTCAGCATCCTCCTTATCGCCTGTACTCCTGCTGGCTTCGGAGGCCCCTTGGCCGCCATTAATGGTGCTGCCAGGCTGGACTGAGGCCTAAGCTCAGCCTGGCAGCACTATCAACAGTGGCCAAGGGGTCTCCAAAGCCAGCAGGAGCACAGGCAGCGAGGAGGAGGAGGTCACCGCCGAGTGGACGGAGCTTCCCTATTTTGCAGATTTTCACTTACCATGGGGGCTCCTGGAACGAAACCCCTGCGATAAGTGAGTGAACACTGTATATAAAATTTTATTAGAAACCTGGAAGGAATTGAGACTTCTTTCTGTTATTGCCTATGAATTTGGAAGATAGATGTATTTAGAGTTGTTTTCCTCATTTAATTTACCTCCTAGTGTCCATTTACAGTACCAAAAAGATTTATAGTTGATATAGGTACCAGAGGTGATTTAGGGTTAGCTGTGTTTCTTATCTGTCAGGGCTGTAACACTTTAGATCAAAGGTTCTCAAACTGCTTCGTGGAGCCCTTTGAGCATCATGCGTGAAAATTAACGGCTCCGCATCACCATGCTCCTTTCCATCTCATCCTCCTTCATCTTCTTAAGAAATGCAGGGAAATTAAAGTTTGGAGCTGCCGAAACATTGGCAGCAGCATCCCCTCGTGGCACAGACCCTTTCTCCCCGCCTTCCTCACTGCCCAGGCTCTTTTTCTTGCCATCTAGACCCTCCCCACTGCCTTCTTTGCTTACAAAGCCCTATTTCCACTTCTCATGGGGTGTTTTATTGTGCTTTTCCTGCATGGCAGAAGAGAGTTGAACTGGATGGCCCCTACTATTATGATTAGGTTGCTGTGAATTTTCCAGGTTGTATGGCCATGTTCCAGAAGCACTCGCCCCTAGTGTTTCGCCCACATTTATGGCAGGCATCCTAAGAGATTGTGAGGTCTGTTGGAAACTAGGCAAGTGGGGTTTATATATCTATGGAATGTCCAGGGTGGGAGAAAGAACTCTTGTCTGTTTGAGGCAAGTGTTAATGTTGCAATTGGCCAGATTCCTGCCTGGGAGAATCCTTTGTTGGGAGGTGTTATCTGGCCCTGATTGTTTCCTGTCTGGAATTCCCCAGTTTTCTGATTGTTGTTCTTTATTTCCTGTCCAGATTTTAGAGTTTTGCTTAAGTTAGCTGGAAAAATGAAATAAATTCCGAAGTCCTCCTAGCAGACTGCAAGACAGGTTTTAGATGATCCTGGAGCTTAAAGTAGGTTATGAAAATGAAGTGTGATTAAAACATAAAGTAGACAGTGTTTTGTTTTGTTTTTTGCATTCAGATTCTAAGCTAATTTAAAGGCACTGCTGGAACTTGAAGGCAATAAATCTGTTATAGGTAAATGAGAGCATGGGTCTGACAACCAGTTTTAGTCAAAACTTCAGCTGCTACATTTTGAGCTTGTCCTGATTTCTGGGAAATTGTCAAACAGAGCCATGCGTAAGGCCCATTGCATTCCTGAATCACATGTCACTATGACCAGCCCTCCTGTCTCTTTACAGGGATGCAACTAATACACCAGCTGAAATGAGTGTAAAGTTCACTTAAGGGACACACGCGTTTTTCAAGTTCCCTTCATACAAGAGTGGCTGGTGGCTGTTTTCTTGTTATTTGGTCATTATTACTATTAGCTTCTCTAAGCAACTATAAAGAGCAAGGCTAGTAGGCTTAGGTATTTTGTCTCATACCAATGAAGATCCCATCTGCAGTCACAGAAATCTGAAAAGTACCCATAACAGCAAGGAGCAGCCAAAAGTGTTTGTACTAAATGTAGTATTCAGCTTCAAGTGAAAGGCATAACTAAAATGTTTTATTCTCAAATTTATAATAGTCACATAAAAGAAATACATCATACTGAATATTATTACTCTCCCTATCCCAAATAATAAGAGACTTTACCATAGCTCTGCTTGGCAATTCTGTACAGAAACACTGGTAGAAAAGGCTTTTTTGCCATCACTGCCATGACAAATCTTACAACTAGTGTATTTATTTGTTTTAATCCTTTATTTCATTTGTTTTATTTCTATTTTTTCTTGTAGAAAGATCATGTTATGGTAAAATGTGGTGGTCAATTTGAAGAAATGGAATATTCTCAAGTGCTAAGACAGTGTGCATCTGTCTTTAGAACTGGGTTGTTAGTATAATCTTGTATAGATTGAAGTTGTATTGGAAAATAAAATACCAAGAGTCATGGACAAGCACAGTTGGAAGCCACAGTCAGGTATAAGAACAAACTAGTTTGCCAGAAAAGATGGTCTATGAGAATATTGAATTCCCAGGGAAGAACATGGAAAATTTGAAAGAAAATACAACCCTCAAGAAAAAATAGAAAATTTGATGCTTTCTTTTAAAATGATGAATAAAAGTACACGAGACAAAGCGTTCTTATATTTGCTCTCACCTTATTTCTAACAGCTATGTTGTAGGTAGAATTTGGGATTATGAGTCTCTTTGAGCTCCTTTTTTAGGGATACAAATGATTATGATGATGTTCAAACTTAACTGAAATCTGCAGCTGGTGGTTGTGTTTGATTTGGCCATGATTATTAGTTTTCAAAGGGTTTTCATTGGTCTTTGTGATTTAGGATATGGAAGGAGGAGCTTAAAATGCAGTCTTTGAAATGTTTCCATAGTGTGTGCTGGGCAGCTGACAGTTTAATAGTCTGATTCTAAACCTGATTTGTTAAGTAGGTGCTAGTAAGTTTTGAAACTTGACGACTATTAAAATGCCAAGATTCCTAAGGCGGTGGCCATGTAGAATGGATTCATGTTTGTCCTGAGAGAAGTGCTGTGCTTACTGGAAAATAACACAAATGTGTGTGCTGCTTTATGCAAATCCACTTACCAACAAAATACAATAACATAAAACACATTTGACAATACTTTTAACAAAATGTAGAGGTATATTACATGCCTTCCCCAAGTGATAAGAAACAGCCTCTATCCTGTCTTCCTACCAAAGAAGTAGTTTGTCTGTGTCATTTAATGATAAAAAATATGCACCACAAGCTTTCACAGTTCTTATTTCACCTGAAAATACTAGCCATGCATGCATTTTTCAAGGCAAAAAAAGGGATGGTACCCATCCTGAGTGTGCAGTCTGTATTTAGATTGTATTTAGATGATACTATCATTCTGCATTTTATAGGATTGTGCTAAGAATGTATCAACCACAACAGAAATGAAAATAAAATTGCTCCAAGGCACTGACTAAGCTTTTCATAATTGTTTAGCATATTGGTTTCACCTTCAGTGAACCTAATTCCAGCCTCCTAACATGTGCCCCCCTGTCTAACTCCTTCCTGGAGTTTGGTTTTTTCATTAGCCTTATATATACTTTATCTAAATGCTGATGATGGAAAAGTTTCAAACTATTTAAAATGTGGAAAAATTCCTTCCCAAATCTTTTGACAGAGAAAGACTGAGAACACACAGCATTGAATCATCGGGAAAGTTGAAGATTTCCCCTGAACAGCATTGGGACTTTACTGCAGAGGACCTGAAAGACCTTGGAGAAATTGGACGAGGCGCTTATGGTTCTGTCAACAAAATGGTCCACAAACCAAGTGGACAAATTATGGCTGTTAAAGTAGGTGATGCCCATAAATACATTTGCTCTTCTGACACGAAAAAAAAGGATGGAGAATTTTATGTTCATCCATCTTAACAACCCAACAACTGTTCTTTGCTGCCCTCTTCCTCCCATCGTAAGGCCTAATTTAACAGTACTGTGTTATTAAATAGGTAATCTGATATTAAATGTAAAATTTGAAGAGAATATTTTTAAATATGCTTGGCAAAAATTCAAACAAATACACATGAACATCAAATGACATGAGTGTATTGCAAAGTCATAGTTATATAGAAGCTGATACTTTCCACTTCTAAGTTACTGGTTTAAATCCAGCTCCTGCGGATGGAAAGTGGGATAGGCAAAGATCCCTTATAGCATTGATTCTCAAAGTTGCCGTTATTGCCCCCTTGTGGGCGCTGCAACGATCGGGGGGGGGGGGGAGTAATGGCTACAGGTGCATTTGGGGGCAATCAGTAACTGTAAGGGGGCGGTAAAAGCATAAAAGAAAGAAGAGAAGCTTTAGAAAAATTGATTTCCAGAAGGTAGACCAAATAAGTTTGGTAACCACTGCTTTATAGAATGAGTTCCTTGTTTTTTTCAGCTTAAGCCGTGATACTCTTGCATATATTTTCATAATCATAAGGTTTACAGTATAGAGGTGGAATTATGACTCCTTTCCCCCTCAAGTTGCTACACATGCACTCCTTGTTATGTCTGTAGTAGTGCTTCATTTCTGATACTGCATCTTTCACCAGCTCTATACATTCTTGGAAGTAATCCATTATTTCCCTTCACGCCCAAAATGTAATTTTCTGTTTAAAAAATGTTGCAGATAGCATTGCAAGTTGTCTGAATTGATGAATTGATTAGCCATCTTTTATAGATGAATTGGGTTTTACATGTCACCTCCATCAGCAGGGGGGAAAATCCATTCTTTTTATAATCACGTGTACACGCACATACCTGATATTATATTGATTTATTGGTAAATTAAGATTGCACCGGCCCTCCACTTTGACAAAGTTAGAGGCGTAGAAATCCTCATGGAAATGGAAAATCACAAAGAAAGAAAATGTTATTTCTAACCTGAGAGAACATGTCTCTAGGAATCTCTAGCTACTGTAGGGTGACTCTGGCCAACTTCTGCAGAGTAGGCCATAGGCTCATGCTGGATGACCCAAAATTGTCTGTAGGAAGGAATATCTAGGGTCCCCAGTATAACTTTGTGATCAACTTCTGCCAAAGAGAAAATTTGTTAATCAACTCAATGAATCAACACCATATCTGCAAAAGTTAAAGCTGCAGATAGAGAGGGTGACTATAGTTAAGAAATTATGATGACCATTTTTTTAAAAGTAAAGATGAAAAAGTTGCTAAATCAGAAGTGAATCTGGTCTCAACTCAGATGCTTGTAAGTATGTTCCCTGGAATACACAATCAATATGCTGCTGATCATTAGATATAATAGTGGGCAAATATATGTAAAACCTTAATAATTTTTCATTGAAGTTTTATCTTAGTTCATCAGTGCAAATATCTGTGAACTCGATGGACATTATGTAGGGGAAAGCCAATGTAGTGTGTATTTAAAATTTCTTCCTTTCCCAGAGCTTTTGAGCAGCACAATAATGGTCAGATACAAATTAGCCTGAGTCACAGTCTGGAGGAGCTTTCAATATAAAGACAAGGTCTATGACAGTTCAAAATCCAAACACACCAGGGGCCTCATGACCACTAGGTCGTTAGGACATAGAGATAGCAACGTCTTCTGCTAAGCCAATGATACATCAGGAGTTTATCCCTTCCCAATTCAAGTGATATTGTGCTAGAACAAAGACATTGTGATAACTGAGATGTTTTAAGCCTGAGCATCCAATCCAGATCTTAGCTACAGTGTCATGTAAACACATTCTTGAAAAGTACTCCACTCAACCAAGAGAACTTTGGTGTGAAAGTACTTTTATTTCTAGTGGTTTGCTGAACCCATATCTCCTCTTGGGAGCTCGGTAGCCTCTCTATGTTCTTGTCCAGTTCAAAAGGCTGTCAGTTTCTTAAAGGAAAGTTTCAACTATCAGTTCTCCTAAGGTTCTCTGATCTCCTTGGTCCGCCTTAAAGTCTTGTAACACTGGCTGACTTCCAAGAGGTCATTCTACGGTAAGGATTCTGCCAGCTAGAGCTATGGCTGTTTTCATGTCTCTGGTAAATTATTTCAGTGTTGAGACAACAAAATAAAAAAAAAGCTACTAAGAAATAAAACTGATTTCTACCAAATATCCAAGTTACTTTCAGTCTACTGGTGCTTGCTTCACATTTTGTATTTCCACTAAGGTTGGTTGCAGCAGACACAGGAAATGGGACTGGAATACTGTACACCCTTAAACAGGTCCCATGGAGCTGTATCCCTTTGTAGCAGATAGACACACACACCAATTTATCAGGCTATTGGTCATTTTAGGATTCATGTGCTTCATTCTAGGTTTTCCTTGATGGTTGTAGGCAACATGGGAGGCTGGTAACTGTTTGGTAAAGTGTAAAAAACATAATAATAAATACAAACAGAATACAACAAATGAAAAGTATTCAAGGTTGCAATACTATGACAAAATACTGCTACATACCTCACAGATTGCGTAACTCATGAGCTATAAAGTAAATAAAATAGCTCCGAGCTCACCACATTGTGTACATGGCTTCTGTGCTGTTGATTGGGAATGTATTGTTTTGCATATTTTGAAAGTATGCCTGATTTGGATATACAGCTATTCCAAGAATAGAGGGTTGGAGCATTGCATCCTAATTTCAACAGTTTTGAATCCCATTTTGGGAGAACAATGGGCTATAAATGCAGCTAAATAATATATATTGTGGAATTTGATTCTGGATGAATGAATGATACATTTATTGGGCCAACTCCAAAGCAATTCTGTAGTGGGAGAGTTTAAAGTACTGTATTTATCTTCTCAACAGTTAGAGTATAGGGATTTCTAGGATGAACATGCTGTTGCTATAGCAGTGATTAATTTTTGTGACACAAATGCTTTGGGACAAAGTACGTATCAAGGTATGTTGTGTGTGTTCAAGTAATTTAAGACTTAAGGGAAACCTAAGACTACCTATCACAGGGTTTTTAGCAAAAATTATTTACAGGAGATTTGTCTTGTTCTTCTGAGCTAGCTGCTCAGTTGTAATGCTGTGATTTTTATGTGTGCCTGCCACAATTCTTTAGCAATTTCCTCTTGTGAGTAAACAGTGCGGCAAGATAAGGGATTGTATTCTTATGAATGGTTGGTCATCAGTCAAGTTGTACAATATAGTGAAGATGAAAGTACAGTTTTAGTTTGTAGGTTTCAGTTGTATGATTGGTTATTAGTTCTGCACTCATAGTGATCAGGGTATGTGACCTTAAAAAATACAACTGTCGACAGGGTCCTTCTGCACTGACACTACAATGAAACTCATAGCCAACTCAAGGCCACTGTGGCCACAAACCATACATCTGCAATGGACTCTGAAGCATGCATCTAAGGGTATACAAGATATTTAAGAAGTCACATGAAAGTCCAAGTTCAGCCAAAAAATGTGCTGCAGCAAATGCCAATAAGTCCCAGATCCAGGGCAAAATTGGGTCTGCAGAATGTATAGCTCATTGTAGATACCAGCCCCTTGCTGAAACACAGTAAAGAATCCAAATGGGTGCTTCTGAAAAACACCCCAAAGACATGGCTAGGAATCAGAGGACTAATCGATACCCTAGGAGGGCAAATGGATTATCTCCACCCCTAACAATTACTTTCCCTTTTTTTCATCCCGTATGCCTCTGGTGCACTAATGGGCCCCTCTCTGGGAATTGGGGGGGGGGGGGGGACTTCAACGTGGTTTGAGGCCAGATTATGTGGTAAATGTCATCACCTTCCTGGCCTCAAACCAGATCCATGCATGGCAGTGTGATAACCCATGCAGCAGAAATCAGCTCCTCCCTAACCAGGTTCAAACAGGATTGTAGTGTCAGTGTAGAAGCAGCCACAGCAGGTAAAGAAAAATTGGGTTCTCTGTTAAAAGAAGAGAAAAGAGGTGTATCAGGGAGTAATGCTAGCATTAATATACATTACATAAAAGTAAACTTGATTAAAGATTTTGTGATATTTTGCTATAGGATCAGATATGTATTAAGTATCAAATACAACAAAATAAACATATTAATCAAAATTCCAAAAAAACAACACCAGTATTAAAACAATTATTACATATTGAAGAGATGAAATAGCGAAGTGATAAAAATGAATGTTACACATGCATAACTGCAGAGGGTGCTGCCAGCCAAGATAAGAACTGAAAACTTTCTTGTTTGGCACAACCACATACTTAGTACAAAAAACATTCCCCTCACTTGCAAGGGCAGCCAGTGCCTTCATTTTTATTATCTCTCAGACTTTTCCAAACTCTTTCCAGATTACACACACACTACTAAAGAAGAGATATCTAGATTATAGTTTACAACAAGGTTTAAAGGAAGATAATTAAAATGTATACATTTTACTTGTTTTTCTTAATGAGAAATATAGATATCCTGTGTTCTTGACTCTATAGAAGGAATTACTCAAGATACCTTGTATGTAACAAGTTTTTTCCCAGTTCTTTTAAAGGGACCCGTGATTAGAATATATAAGATTGCAAATTCAATGAAGTCTCAGCAGTTCACATTTCCACTACTGTGTTCAATGCTGCTGTTGCTTGTGGTTGACTTGATGCTCTCTTTCGTTAGTGTTGTATATAATGACCTCTGCACATCAACTGTAAAGAGGGGTCAACATTAGGACTGGCTAGCTGCATAATTGGCATTTTCACTGTATTTGGTTACTAACTTTATGTCAATTGGTGGATGCTGCTATTTCTTTTTCAGGTGACATGGAAATTAGAAACCAAGTAATTATGTAGTATATCTCATGAAACTATTCGCCAGGCATCACCATGCTACTATGTCTAGCATTTTACAACTAGTAATACCACCTTCATGTTTTGTTTCTATAATTGATTGTGTCTAATTGCTAATACCACCCTGAGTCGCCTTCGGGCTGATATGGGCGGGATAGAAATAATGTAAATAAATAAATAAATAATTAGAAAGTGGTCAGCTTGATTAAACAACTGATTTGAAGACTGACAAGTTAAGATTTCCTTCTAGTAAAAAAATCTTAGGTTGATGCCATAAAAACCTATCTAGGGACGAGTTCTTGTCATTTCCTTAATTGATGATAGTATCTCTTCCTTTTATCATTTCAGAGAATTCGGTCAACGGTGGATGAAAAGGAACAGAAACAGCTTTTAATGGATCTAGACGTAGTTATGCGAAGCAGTGACTGCCCATATATTGTTCAGTTTTATGGAGCACTATTCAGAGAGGTAGGCACTTAGAAATAGTTCAGTTTGTAACAAATTATATTTAATACATTTCTGGATTGTTATGGGTAAAAATGTATTAATTAAAGAGGCAGAATGTGGCATTGTCTTTGGTGCACTAGCTTTGATAACCAAGATGTTAGTGCAGAAAATGCTATTCATATAACATTAATTTTTTTAAAAGCTACAAAATACTCCACTTTCCCTATACTTACCTGCTTGAAAAGGTGATATTCAAGAGGTCAAGCCGGTCCCTTCTGTCCCTCTATTGGTGTCCGTATGCAATACTAGGTAAGGATGCAAGAAAGGAGCTTCTCAGTATGGTTCTGCTATTGCCAAATGCGGTCCTTCTGGAAGTCCAATTGATGCCAGTGCTGGTTTCGTTCCGGTGCCAAGTAAAAACATGGCTGTTTATCAAAACTTTGCTAACATAACTAACTTATTTCAAGATGTCTGTGAATGTTGTTTTCAGTATTAAATTATTTCATGTGTATTATCTTTCCTGCAAGTTGATTAAAATAAATTATGGAGCCAGAGTGCAGATCAGAAAGGGTGATTATGGTTTTCTGCTCTCCTCAGCTTTGCTTTTCAAGCTTTCTGCCTTTCACATTACAACTCTTCCCCCTTTTTGGAAAGATCTGAAGATGGCAAACATAGTTCTTGTTCTCTTGTTCTTGTTCTCTCTGTGTCTCTCACTCACACATGCAGACATATACATTTTGTACTCATATCAACACCATGAGATAGTAGTTTAGACTGAAGCCCTGCTTTGGGATTACCTACCCTGGTATTTTCATCCTGAGAGTGACAATATGTAATATTTTACACTAATAGCCATTTGACAAAAGAGAAAGCAGAAAGTATTGTTATATGACAATTGTTCACCCAAAGTCATATACTAAATATTCTGCTTTCTCCATCTCAGAAAGGCAGGATTAGGAGCTATGTTTTGTGTAAAAGATGACCTTTCCAGCTTGCCCTTTCCATCACAACATAAAAAGATCTGTGTGCTCGTATATGTTTACATCAGTTTGACAACAACACTAATAAAACCCTTTCATTTTGGTTTTAGGGTGACTGTTGGATCTGTATGGAGCTCATGTCTACCTCGTTTGATAAATTTTACAAATATGTATATAGTGTATTAGATGACATTATTCCAGAAGAAATTCTAGGCAAAATCACTTTAGCTGTAAGTTTTCTTCCTGATTTATTGTTGCCGTTTTTATGCACAATTCTGTTTTGCTTTCTTAATCCATGTTGTAGAAAGGAATGCATTTATTTTATTTAGTTTCCTTTAAAATGTAACTGCAATCCTGTAGTTTCATCTGGCCCACTGAAGTGTTCAGGAGACTTAAACAACCTTTTCTGTTGCCTTTTGCTTGTATTAACTACCTTGCAACATTTATTTATTTCCTGTATTTCTGTATCACCTCCCAATACAAAAGGGCCCCTGAACACATAAACCAGTTAAAAATGTTGTAAAGCACATTAAAGTACATTTCAAAAATCTTCTGAAAACAATCTAAAATGGTCCTAAAATCCAGTTGTGAGCAGTTGTTGCAGCACTTTCAAATACTTAATGCCATGTGGACCAGGATTGTTTTGGCTTCCCACCAGAAGTTTTAAAAAGGTCCACCCTAACTTCCTTGGCTACTAAATGTTTGAATGAATGTTTTACTATTTCTGCCTTATTAGTTTCCTAGGATGAATCTTGCTTAATTACTACTCTGAAAAGGATTTCTATTATTTATTTTCTTCCTTAAACTGTTTTGCTTTTCTTTTAGACTGTGAAAGCACTAAACCACTTAAAAGAAAACTTGAAAATCATTCACAGAGGTAAGTTTTGCCTTTTCTGTAGCAATAACACCTCTTCCTCTTAAAATTATAAGTGTTTTCACCCATTGTGGCTCTCTGTGGAATTGACTGGATAAATTTGATTTCCCCTTCTCCCCTCGACATGGTTCTCTGCTTTGGAGAATTGCTATTCTTCATGCAGATATTGAGAAGGTTTGACTCATTTCGATCCCAGTTTTGCTACCTGCTATCAAATTCACAATTTAGATTAATATTCTACCCCATTTTATCTAAATTGATATGTCAAAAGTAGCATCCAGTCACTACTGAAATTTGCATTGTTTCTACTTTGGTGTGGCATAGTTTTAACTAACACTCTTCTTCTGAAAATGTCTACATGGAAAGGAAAGTGAGGTCATGCTCTCTGTTAATTGACCACTTTAAAGGGCAGAGTGACTTTGTAAAGAAGCAGTGAGTTTCCAAGCTGAGCCCCCTAAACTTTGAACAAGTATTTGCTTTGCAGAATTTATTTATTTATTTCTATCCCACCTTTCTCTGAGGTGCACAATATGTGAACAAACAACATCTGTAATAGAGATAATTATAGCAATATAAAATTATATTATAAAACCATGACATACATTATAAATAAACTGACAGAAACACTGTTTAAATATTCCAAGTTAAAACCCCATCTAAAAACCATTCCTTTCACTGTAGTCAAGTCCATTATCAAGTCCATTGCTGAAGGTCTACTATATACTCAGCACATTGCGTACGAAGATCTGGTGTTTGTCATGCTAATGATCTCCTTCACGGAAGGTCTGCTTCCATAGGAAGATTTTAACTTGATCTCTAAATGAAAGCAGGGAGGGATCCATTCTAACATCCTTAGAAAGGGAGTTCCAGAGCCACATGGCCACCACCGAAAAGGTCCTCTCTCTTGTTCTTGCCAATCTCACTTGAGATTATGGCGGAGCTGAGAGTCGGGCCTCTCCTGAGGATCTCAGGGCTTGAGTCGGTTTATAGGAGGAGATGCGGTCAGTTAAGTAGGCTGAGCCCAAACCATTTAGGGGTTTATAGGGTAATACCAGCACCTTAAGTTGTGCCCAGAAACAAACTGGAAGCTTGTGTAGTTGTTTTAACAGGGGAGTGGGTCTTTCCTTGTATCCAGCTCCTGTTAGCAATCTGGCAACTGATCTTGGAACCAGTTAAAGTTTCTGAACGCTCTTTTGGGGCAGCCCCACATAGAGTGCGTTACCGTAATCTAATTTGGATGTGACCAAAGCACCACCATGGCCAAGTCAGGCTTCTCAAGGTACAGGCACAGTTGGCGAACAAACTTTAACTGCGCAAAGCCCCTCCCAGCCACTGCCAACACCTGGGCCTCCAGGGTCAGCACTGAATCCGGGAGGACCCCCAAACTGCGGACCTGTGACTTCAGGGGCAATGTGACCCCATCCAGCACAGGTTGCAACTGTTCAAGAATACATCTATCTGGTTTAGGATGGCATCCTTGATGTTTGGTGGAAAAGCGTAGTAGAGTTGGGTTTCATCTGAGTACAGATGGCACCAAACTCCAAAACTGGATTATCTCCTCCAGTGGTTTAATGTAGCATAGTGGTGGGGAGGGGTCAAGTGTTGCCTCCCATCAGAGGTAATTGCACAGTCTGGGAGCAGCCACCAAGGATATCCTTTCACGTGTCGTCACCAGTTCTACTTGCAACAAGGTGGGACCTAAGAAAAATCTTGTCACCTGAAAAATTTAAAACTCAGGCAAAATTCTGCAGAAGGACCACAGCTCTTTCTACGAAGTAGCAATGGGAAAGAGACCCTATTTATTATCCAAAACCTTCTTTTATGAACTAAGTAATTTAGTCTTCTATATAATCATTTTGATATATTGATATACTTCCTGGTTCTCTCAAGACGGGACTGATATTAGTCAACATGCGAATTCATTGTGGTGCAGTTTGACTTCTGGCACTTTTGCTGGAAGGAAATAAAGCAAGATGGAAAAGGATATCATTCATCCAGCCTCACTCTTAAACAGTTTCTCAGTTTAAAATAATAGGATTGGGAGATCCAGTCACCAGTCTCTGGTGGAACTGACCCTGAAATCTAAGTGTAAAACATATAAAAGCAGTTGTTCTTACAATATGCTCTTGATGAAGAAATTGTAGCCCTATTGCTGTCTTCAGTTCTCATTTTCTTTCTTTTAGCTATGTAGCTTCCAGCTGTTTGAAAGCGAAGAACACTGTTTGCAGTTTACCTATTTAGATGTGTGTCTGCTTCTTCACACCCTTTGCAGATATTAAACCTTCCAATATTCTTCTGGACAGAAATGGAAATATTAAACTCTGTGATTTCGGTATCAGTGGACAACTTGTAGACTCTATTGCCAAAACCAGAGATGCGGGATGCCGACCATACATGGCAGTAAGTGGGTTTTGAAAATTTACATGTGATGGAGGGAGGTGAGTGAGAAAGAGAATGAAATCATTTGCTTCAGTCTCCCTGTTGTGCAGAAAAGCGAAATATTCAGGACTAGCTTTCTAAACCAACCTACAGCTTGGTAACATTAAGTGTAGATACAAACCAATAATCTTCTTTGTGAGATTAGATGGTATCCTTGGTCTTCAAGTTAGGAACCCAACAGCCTTAGAGTTTGTTCATCATGATGTCTTATCTTGTACATGGGACAAATGCAAGGGATAGAGCAGGCTCTCTTACTGCTTGAAGCAGGGACAGAAGTGCTTCTGGTATCATCCTCAATCATCCTCATCATTTCTTACTACTATTGTTTCTTCATCTGCCCTCTCCCCTTTCTCTTTCCTGATACCCTTCTTCCTGCTCTGCTTTGCCTTGCCACCTGTTGCCATTTGAGAAAATCAAGGCACAAACTCACTGGCAGTGCTGTACCCAGGACTGCTTGGGTCTCAGATACCAAACTCTGAGAGAGTATTTTTGTAGCCCAGTACTCTAATCAGGTGGTCTTGGAGATTGCATGTATCAGCAGCACCCATATGCTTGCATTGTATTACCACTGGTGTAACTATCCTGGTGTAGCGCATAACTACAAAAGAAGAAATGATGTGAGCAGAATGACCATGAAGGAAAAAACAAGGTATTGGGGAAATAGAGCGTAGGAAGCTGGCAGATTTTTCTCTGCCTTCCGTTGTCATTAATACACAACTCTGGAAAGAGGAGAACTAATTTAGTGCGCTGATTGAATTTTAGTCACTATTCCCCAGGGCCCCCTACCTGCATGATCTAATTCCTTAGATCAAGGCCATTGGTTCTGTGCTGGCTCTAGAGAGGGAGGCTCTCCAAATCAGCATCAAGGTGAGGCAAAGGGAACAGTATAATGCTGACACTCCTTTATCTGAAGCAGGCACTTCTCTTTGCCTACCAAACTGGATGTATAAATATTACCTGTTGGAAAATACAACATATTCATAAACTGCCTTTTATGGCAGAGCTTTTTCAGTGCCGCATCCAATTATAAAACTAACAATAAAAACAAAGATAACATTGTAGGAAATATGAAATGCAATTCAGCCAATAGAAAGGTCATAGAGCAGTTGTAGCCAATGCAGTGCTATGGTGCATTGGCTGTGTTGGTGGTGGGAAATACAAGACTTTCCAGATTTTCTTGGACTGTTAGCCATCAGTGTTTCTAACCATTGGCTGTGTTGTGGAACTATGGGGACATGCTTAGCAATTACGTTACGGTAGGGTGGAGGAGAAAGGCTGGGCATTTCTTTCCATGTGTGATTTCTTAGGGACTACGAATCATGTTTTTTGTGAATCAGTTTTGTGTAACAGAGGGGATTTTGAAATGCTTGAGAAACTGGAGTATGCATGTGAAAAAGCACCCAGCTTTTCCCCCCTGTAGTCGTATGGCTTTATTGGCGAAAAATCATCCCCGCTCCTCTGAGCACTGGCGTTTTGATGGTTGTCTTATAAGAGAAGTTATTAAGATCCTTTGTCCCCATCCTAGAAAGAAAATAATCATAGGTGTATCAAGATTGGTTTGTATAATCCACAAAGAGCCCAGAATATGGGCCACACAGCTGATTCCAGAACCATATCTCCTCAGCTGTAAGTCACCCCTATGGATAAGTCAAGGGCAGATTTGGGACCCAATATTTCATCAATTGCTATGACCTATGGCTTAGTCAAGGATATGCTAGGGGCCAGTAATATTCAAATAATTAATTCTCTTTTAAATATGCTTTGAGGAAACATACTTAAGAAGAGCTAACAAGAATGACAGAATCTGTTTTTTTATGGACTTACTATTGGGGTTGGGGGAGGAGAGAAATTGCATTGCTGATCTTAAAATGTCTATAGCTGTACAAATACAGATGAAGGACTATAAATGAAATAACTGAATGTCCTGTGTTGCAAAAGGGAAGCTAAATTTGTCTCAACAAAGGTTTCTGTTTAGATTAAAGTGTGGATTAAAGTGTGGGATGATAAGAGCAAGTAAAGCAACCTGCCTTTACGAGGGGCCCATTACAAAAAGCAGTGTTAAGAATAGAGTCATGAAGGCCCTCTTGACATGGCAAGGTGTGAAAGTAGTCCTCCCCTCCTTATTCCTCCCTTGTCCAAACTGGCATGGAAGATTTGTCAGTTACTGATTCTGCAGGGGTGCTTCGCTTGCGACTGAGGAAGAAGACGTGGAAGTGTAAGGCACTGAGGTGGCCCTCGTCACTCTAGTTGTTGTTACTTCACTCCATCTCAACCTCCCAAATTAGTAAGAAGCACATTGTGAATTGAGCCATCACAGTCATCTGTTTCAGCATTAACTCATGGAAATCAATCAGTCAGTCAATCAAATCATTTATTTCGGTCATAGACTAGCACAAGAAATAATAATCACATTTTCATACAAACTTGGTACATTTAGTACATTTAAAATGTAAATACAAATACTGAAGCACAATAGGAGGTGAGGATAAGTCAACCCACATTTTAAAATTAAATGTTTATACAACTGTTCTCAACTTATAGTTGATTATATAGAGTTGCAAAAGGGGCTTACATTTCTTGCTCTTTGTTCTCTTTCCTACATATGTGACTGTTTTTTGTTGTCTTATTTTTAGCCAGAAAGGATAGACCCCAGTGCATCCAGGCAAGGTTACGATGTCCGCTCTGATGTCTGGAGCTTAGGAATTACATTGGTGAGTATAAGGCATTAAGCACGAAATTCAGAAATCTAAAGACAAAGAGTCTGTGGACATCTATGCTTGCACAGCTTGCCTGAATGCTAGGCATGCTCCTGCTTTTTTTGTATGGCAATGTTTTAGTTTCCTTGTATCCAGTATGTGAGCAGTGAGTTTGCTCTCCCACCAGTGGGGCAACCATGCTGCTGAACCTGGTGAAAAGAAACAAACGTATTCTAAAGTAGGGGATTTTGCCCTTTGTTCTTCCTTCCCTTTTCACTGATACAAGATACACATAGTCATCCTAGCGTCAGCTTCCAATCCTGGTATATATTGTAGAGCAGCATAGAGGATTTCTGTGAAAAGAAGGATGGTAGATACAGCTAGCTGACCTGGCATTTCTCGTTGGACACACACGTGTATGTGTATGTTTATCTCAGGCAGAGTGTCAAACTCATTTTCATGTAGGGCCTTATCAGAATTATTGTTGCTTTTAAAGGGCCATAATTACACACTTGAAGCCAACCACAATGGCTTCAGTTCTATGAATGCAAATCTGTTTTACTTATTACTTTAAGTTGCATGTTCCACATGACAATTACATCTAATGATGTTTTGAAAAATGAAAAGTAATACGGAAATAAATGAAAAACCAACCAGTAAAAATTGAATCAAAACAATAATGATTTCCAGAGACTTAAGGAAAAATATAGATTTGGAAAACTGGGAATACCTATGGAAAAAAGGATTTAAATTTTCAATAGCTGGGCCCATTAGAGAAAATATGTACACAATTTTCTATAGACGTTATATAACTCCTGAATTAATGGTTAAATTGGATAAAACCCAATGGGGGGAATTTTGTAGATGCGAAATACAGAAAGGCACCTTCTTCCATATTTAGTGGACCTGTAAGGAGGTAACAAAATTGGGAAAAAGGTTCCAAAAGAAAGTAATAAAATGATTTCTAAAAAGGTTAAGAAAAACCCAGAAATTTGCCTATTGAGTTTGTTTCAAGAGAGAATTGGTAAAGAAGATGTAGAAATTTGCCAATATAGTTCTGTGGCAGCGAGAATTACAATAGCAAAGTCTTGAACGGGGGGGAAAGAACTACTTATTAAGGATTGAAAAAGAAAATTAGTTGAGTATATTCAAATGGCCAAGCTCTCCAGTGGCATAAGGGAAGGAAACAATGAAGAGTTCGCTAGAAAATTGAGATTTGTCTTTGGGTATTTAAAAAAATAAGACAAAATAGATTTTAAAATGGTCACACAGGAAATTTATTAGTGTAATAATAATAGATTTTTGTTAGATTCTAGTTTCATATGTTGAATTTTGTAGATTGTATTCTTTTTTCACATAACACAATAAAAAATAACAAACAAACCAACAAAAACCAAGCCAGAACGTCTCAATATATTCTTTTAAAGTATGCCTATGAGAATTCACTTCTTCATCAGTTTTCTGGAAAGGCTGTGAAGTGTGCGCACTTCTTGTGAACAGTCTTTTGATTAGTCAAACCCCATATTATTCCTGTCTCTTTTTCATAGTATGAGCTGGCTACCGGACGGTTCCCCTATCCTAAATGGAATAGTGTATTTGATCAACTGACACAAGTAGTCAAAGGAGACCCACCGCAGCTGAGTAATTCAGATGAACGGGAGTTCTCCCACAGTTTTATAAACTTTGTCAACTTGTGGTGAGTATGCCTCATTCCAGGGCTGTAGTCAGATTTGTGGTTCAGGCTGGGATCCCCCTTCCCCCAAATTGCTGGGTGTTTCGCATGTGGTTCAGGCAGTGATTCTAGAGAATGTCTGTTGTGTTGGATGAAGCACATGTTTCCTCTCAGTAGGACAATGGAACAGCAAGTATCTGCAAACTGGCTGACATGGTATCATTCAGAAAATACTTGTAACACTTGCATCCATCCCTAAGACATAAGTCACTCTGGGGAGCTTAAATTATAGCTTACATTCTACTTAGAACAAGCCTAAATTTAAAAGGCAAGGAGTTTATAATTGACAAGCTCAGAAAAGACTGCAAAAATAGAGCTGAATAAAATCCTGTCTTCTGATAAAGTAGCGAGTGAGGGGCCACTACTCGTTCTATGTAGGTGGTTGGGAAAGAGGTTTAGGTCTGTCCTGGCCAAGAATATGGTGAAAATTTGCTCTTGTCTTTCTATATCATGATTCGGATGCATGATGGGTCCTGTTGAAATAATCAAAATCTGGTTAATCTAATGTTATGGACACTTCTTATTTTTGTGTGAACTGGGGGATGAGCCAGGAGGATGAACTTCACTATAGCTTCTTAATGCATTCAAAACAGCAACTATAATTAATGTCTAGTGCCAAGGTAGAAGAAACAGCTTTTCATTATGGCTTCTTATTCAAACTTGTGTGATGCCACTAAGCATAGTTTCCTCATTTTGCTGTGGGGGGACATATGGTTAATCGCAGCTTCCTGATTTCTTTCCCATTTTGCAGAGAATATGCAAGAGACTCAATCCTGTCTTGGCTTACGTTGTGTTTTTTTAAAGCTACTGTGTGGATTTGCTTCTGTACATTTGCTGATTGAGGTTGTAATGACTTGTCAATGTAGTTAGTGAGCTTACTTTTGGTTTGTTAAATGTACATGGACTTTTGAGTTTATCTTTATCCTATCCTTTGATCATGAAAGTCTCAAGGTAGCAAAAAGATAAATATTTATAAGCAATTTGAAAAAATCCACATTATAGCTTTAAAGGCTAAAACTGTGTGCAAGTTTACAAGTAAATTGGGCCCCCAAGCTCTTTGAGTTGATGTTGTATAAAATAATTCCCGGTTATTTCAACTAATGTATTTCCTAAAGGGGGGAAGTTTAGGATTGGGTTTATGGGTCCAGAGAGCAACTTGTAACATCCTCTCATATCTTTGTGTCCTATATTTGTTTATTTTTACTATGTTGGCAGCATAAACTGGGGCATCCAGAGATTTTCTTTGAAATTTCTCTTTATAATAGATAATATTTATTTCTGCACTGGCCTTGTACAGAAAAAGCAAATATGACATTTTTAAGACGCTATGGCAGATACAGAAAATATTAAAATTAGCAAAAAAGAAAAAAAAAGAAATTTAAATTTTACTCAGAGCTTAATTGTATTGGCCTATAAACTTAAGAATGATCTGAAAGTATAAATGACTAGGCATATGCATCAATATAAATTGAGCAGAAGTATAATTAGCCAAAAATATGCCTAACTGATCCTATTCTATGTAATTCCTTTCTACCTATTTTTCTTAACTTTTTCATCTTTTAAAATAATACTTTAAAATCTAATTTAAAAGAAGCACTTGAGAATTCATGCTAAATTTAGCATGCAAGTAATCTATACAGAAGTGCCAGAAAAGTCTTTGTAGACATTGATATACCAGTGTATTATGAAGTATCATTATCAGGATCTGAAAATTTACTTTTCTGGTAGTTTCTACCATTTACTTCCAGCTGTTTTTCAGTGATTGATTTTCTCTCTCACTGTCTTTCTGATATTTTTAGCCTTACAAAGGATGAGTCTAAACGGCCAAAGTATAAGGAGCTTCTGGTGAGTACTCATTCTGAAAAGTTTAGGATTATGATGTTAGAGTTTCTGTCCTCCTCACATCTTACATGACTCATCATATTATATAATTATTCTTTAATTAATCTGTAAGTTTTATGTACTGATGATTATAAAAAGGAAGCACTGCAATAGTCCTGCTTTGCGGAGTACGAGCTGCAAGTATTAGGCTGAGTCTATCTTGCCATATTGGTGTTTATTATTTTCAAAGTTGCATTATAATGGTTCTGTATATAGAAAAATTGTTTTGTTGCACCCACGATAGAAATACATGGCATCTTTAATCTCTGCAGTCTGTTTTGATTGTAGGATATATTTGCTTCACCCTAATTCTCTCGCAAAGTGTATTAGCAATGACTGTGCAGTGTCCTTACTCAAATTATATCAGTTGTTAGATCTTTTGAACAGTGCTTCACAAGACAAGACAATAAATTGAAACCTCTCAATGCTGTAATCTGGTTTCTGCAAAGCAAAATGCACGTTTTATATAGGAAACTTTATTCTGGATACTTATATTTTAACACTGGATATTAGAATAATAGAATCGTGGAGTTGGAAGAGTTGGCCACCCATTCCATCCCTATTCGACCATGGAAGAAAAGCACAAAGTATCCCTCACAGATGGCCATCCAGCCTCTACTTAAAAACCTCACTTGTAGGAGAATCCACCACACTCCCAGGCAGTATGTTCCACTGCCAAACAGCTCTTGCCATTAGGAAGTTTATTGGGGGCACTAAGAATTCTACAATTGGTACTCAGTACTTGAAATGGCAGTATGAATATGTTTATAGAAATTGAATTTGGCACTTAAATTTCTGCCACTTCCTGTTGCTTGTAGCTGCTACATATAGTGGTCTAGTAATTCCTGAACCCATCCATGTATCTGCATGCTGATTGATGTGAATGACTTTTGTGGTGGGCCATATTAGTCATTAATTCAGTTGAGCAGCTCATTGATTGCAAGGAATTAGCTCCACAAAAGAACTGAGGATATCCGAACGTATCTCTGCCTATCAGCCCGCCAGGACCCTAAGATCTTCTGGGGAGGCCCTGCTCTCCATCCCGCCTGCTTCACAGGTGCGGCTGGCGGGGACGAGAGACAGGGCCTTTTCTGTGGTGGCCCCCCGTCTGTGGAACGCCCTTCCCAGGGAGGTTAGATCAGCCCCCTCACTAATGGTGTTTCGAAGAAGATTAAAAACTTGGATGTTCGAACCAGCAGTGCAATGAATGTTATGATACAGGAATGGAAAAACGGACGACGAACTGGATCACGACTCTAGTTATGAGATGTATTGTGTTGTTTATTGTTATATTAATATTGTATACCATGCTATTAGGGTTTTAAATTGTATATCTTTGTCTGATTTTTATCCTTGTTGTAAACCGCGTTGAGTCGCCTGTTGGGCTGAGAAACTGCGGTATACAAGTAAAGTAAATAAAATAAATAAATAAATAAACAATTTTCTGTAAAGATGCATCAAAAAATGTAATGGTTTTGTGATTTCTTCTATTTCCAGAAACATCCCTTCATCCTAATGTATGAGGAGCGAACGGTGGATGTTGCGTGCTACGTTTGTAAAATCCTAGATCAAATGCCAGCAACTCCCAGCTCTCCCATGTATGTCGATTGATACTGCTGCTACATCAAAACTCTTGGGCAAAGTGCTGAGAGAAAGCAAAATGTACAGAACCTTCACCCCCCATATTGCAGTGTTTTAATGCTCGTCCAGACACCATGTGCAATAATGTTGGTGTTTTTCTTCCATTCTGTCTGTATATTATTATCACTTAAAAAGTGCATCCATGTAATATCTGATCACACACAGTGTTAGTGTCAGTCAAAGAGAGACGTCATTTTGCTCTTTTTGTGGACATATTCATGAAATGTGGAAATAATAACCTTTTATTTGTTGACCATGATTGGATAAGACCTAGAAGTTGATTTCTAGATTCAGAGACTTCTCAGCAGCTACGGGAATGATTTTCTTCTCTCAAACTCTTCCAGTTATTACAGATAACTTAAAAGAAAGGAAGTTAGGCATTGGTCTGTCTGATTCTGAACATAAAGAAACTCTGCCTGGGAAAAGAAGAACTTGTGCAGCCAAATGAGCTACTTTTAACTTCTGGTGCCAGAAAAAGGCAAACAGGGGATAATATATAAATATATATAAATATATATATATTTTCTTCACGAAGTGCAATAGATTGATTGATTTGAAGTTCTGTTGTTTTTCAGTCACAGTCAGTGTTTTAAAGACAGTGCGGTTCAGCAGAACTTCTATGTTTTTGGGGAGGCGGGGGGCAGAAGATGTGATCATGTAAAATGAACTATGTCATTACCAAAAAATATAAATAAATAAAACAAAAGACATGCATTGAAAGAGGCTAACAGTGAAAACTTGTGAGAGATGGAAAATATTGTATTCTTTCATTTTCCAAGTAAGCCATTCTTTGATAGAACTAGGTGTCCTGTAAATTGTTACCTGGTGAGATAAGACTTTGACCTGAGGAAATATTAAACTACTCAATTGAATTTAACTGGCTTATGACCACTGATTTCTAATTATGTAATGCTTGTTAGCTGGCTAAACTTTTACATTTCAAAATGCACTGTACAGCCTGAAGTTGTTAAGAACCATGTTACATTATTCATAAATATTTGTAATTCACTTCCACTAAATGTTCTCCAAATGCATAATCTAGACTCTTCACAGAGCTCTCGGTGTGCTTTGGATCTGTGCTTCATATTCTGATAACTGCTATCAGATCAAATACACTTTCCGATCCTCTTCAGTTGAATAGTTTGAGTCCCAAAATGATTATAAGGATGCTAAATATGTTGAATATAAATTATGGTTGAATTAAGACCCTCTGTAAACATTCATTTTTTAATCAGAGGAGTTGCCAAACAAAATAATAAATGAGAGAACTGAAATGTTAAATTATTCAAAAGTATTTGTCCAAAAGAAAAAACTGTAGAAATTGTATTGCCAAATCAAGGAGGAAAATCTTTAGACAATTCTTAGTATTTGGGTCACTCAGTGAAAAATTAACTTGCGACAGAAGGAAATGGACATAGACTTGGAATAGCCCAAAGCTCCTTGGAATGCCATAATCTTACATATAAGACTATGTAGGACTTGGTCAGTAAAACAAGTGACAAGACATCATTTCTGCAGCCAGGTAACTCGCATCTAGCTTATCGATTGGTTGATAGGCTCTTATAGGAAAACTATTGATGCAATATGGTCAACATCAAATGACAGGATGGGAACGAGTTATGAGTTTCCCAACAGTGTGATTCTTCCTTGTAATCGGGGTGGGCATCTAGCCTAGTCTGGAGACTTCCAGCCTGCACATGCCAAACTCATGGTGGTTATTCATTGTCTCTGCCAAAAAAACCTGGATTGTTTCGATAGCTGTATCTTCTTTCCCATTCAACTCTAATGTATTTTGGTAGAGCACTTTCATTAAGTCAACCAGGAAATGGAGTTAGCTTCCTATTAAGATTCAATGGACGACTAAGACAAAGATGGACAATTCTAGCATCATCATAGATTGTTATAATATACTCTTTAAGGGTGCAACATTTATATTACAGTGTATGTTTATAAAGATGTATAGTGTTCAGAAGCTGTGAAAATAGTGTAAGAACTGTACATTGTGAGCTCTGGTTAATTTTTTTTCTTGTACCATAGAAAAATGTATAAAAGTTTATTGAGAAGCTGATGTGCAGGGATATTGCCTTATCATCTGTAAGTAAAATGGAGTTTGACAACTTGATGACTTCTAAGAGCTTCCAAATATTTTATTTTTCCTGATTTCATTTCTTTCTCTTCCATCTGAAATAATATGCATGGTATCAGAAGTGTTAACCATTCTATTTTTCCCTGCCTTCAGGCCAGTCATATTGAATTGAGGATGTGATTATGACCTGGCTATTAGGTCAGACACATGATGGGGAGATCAATAAATGCAAACTGAAATCTAAAAATGCCAGCTTCCTCTGCTCCACTAACACCACCAGTAGTGTCTTGCCCCTCTGAACCAATGTGCAGTTTGGCTTTTAGCCTAATCCTCATCACTGTGACAATTGAGCCCTAGCAGTGTCACCTGAATGGTCCAGCGAAATCTACAAGTTGAGACTAATTCGTCCACATTCCATAATTGTGTGTGTCCTTTGGGCAACTATGTCTGCTGACGTAACCCAAAGTTGTACAGCAACTCCTAGCATCTTTTGTTGTTGGCTGTTCTGGCTAGGACTGCTGAAGGCTGCGGTACAACATGTAGAGGGACTCGCTTTGCCCAGCCTTTCATTGAATCCAACATAATTTATGTCTTCAACACTGTCCTGCAGCTTTATTTAATAGTTGTTGCATTTCTCATGTTTGCATTTTGTGTTACTGATGTTTGATTTCAACAAAATTATTTAAACATTTTGACCTAATTTCCATAGTCTCCGTTTATTTTAGCAGTCTTTTCCATTTTTGTTTTTACAGATTTCCACTTCTGTGGAAGTGGGAATGAGTGAGGGAGAGGAAATCTCATTTTCTGGTTCTCCTTTAATATCTAGACAAGAAGCTGATCTGCCTTGATCTGAATCTGAGTCTTTGTTCTGGCAAAAAGCTTACTGGACAAGACACTCTGACTAGCCTACTATGCAAAATGATTTACAAAAGTGAAAGGAAAGAGATTGTAATCCACCCTGGGCCCTTGGGGTAAGGTGCTGAAGACATTTCAGTCAACGTGGGTGTTGGATACTGAAATAAAATTGCTATTGTTAAACTTAACATGTGATAAAATAACAGCAAAACAAGAGCTGAGTGTGACATCACCGATTCTTTTAATAGGTATTGGCAGTGTTGGTCACAGAGGTAAGGCAGTGTATTTATTTACAGTATTATTTTGAGTGTTCAGTTGACAGCAGCCCTTTAAATAAGAATAATCATCAAAGCCCTGTACCGCACGACAGTGTTGCACCTAAAACTATTCAGGATTCAAGTGCTTTTTAAAAAGTCTCAATGGAATGACTTCTAATTCTGCATATTAACATTAAAAAGGAAAGGAAAATAAGCACGTGAAGGATTGTTCTATTCTATCAGTGCACTGTGAACATTTGTACAAAAGAAAAAAAATCATGCTTTAAATAGTGACATTACAAACACTTTAACCTTTTTATACAACATGCAGCAATATTAAAGCCAGCCATTATACTTAAACCTCAGGAGTTTAGTCACCTTACTGATTCTGGAATTTCACACACACAGGTCTGTAGAGAGAACTCTCCTGCTTTTCAGTCAAAAATGTATTTATGAGCACAGTCCTTTGTGACAAGTCTTGATTTCAACAAACGTTTGTTCCAGTAACACAAGTTTTAAATATGCTCGTTTGCTAAATATTTTTGTATGATATTTGGTTTGCAATTTGGCTTTTTACAAAGCTTCATGAAATAACTGGATCCATAGGAAGCAGCCACAAAGTGAACCTCCACCCCACCAGTGCTAACAGGCTTTTCGAAATTGCAGTGCACAGGGATTTACACAAGAAACAAAGGTAATAGCTGGGAATGGCTAAGACGACAAGATATCCAACTAACTTAGAAGAACAAGCTCCTCCTTTTCATCCTGGATTCACAGCTGTTCTCTAGAGGACCTTCCATGTGGTTGTCATTCAGCTCCACTTGCAGCATGTGGGGCCTGGCAGGACATCTAGAAAAGAGCAATGGCCACTTGGCTAAGGCACTAAAGCGTGTGTGTCTTGAGTCTTGGGCTGTGTGGCTATGTCACAGTACTGTGAATGGGAAGAGTGGAAATATGTTTAAGGTGACTTCAGTAAGACTGCTTTGGTTAATACTGATCTCAGACACGAATGTGTGGAAGGAATGACACCGTGACAGTGACAGCATCCAACTTGAAAAAGAAGTAAGGCACCATTTTAGGCAAAAAGAAGAAATTATTTAATTAGCATTATGTACTGGACTACTGTTGGCCATCTGAGGTCCATTCTGCTTTGACCTGCTATGCTAGAACATGTATAAATGATGCCGCAGGATACTACACTAGTGGTTAACTGCCGAATAGGCAAGAGTTTGTTCAAAGACTTTTATATGATATCAAACTGCTACTGCTATTCTTCTGGTTCCGTCATCTTCTGTCAGCAGAAAACTATTGAGAAAGAACAAAAGTCTAGCTGCCAGCCACAGGTATATATTGCCTGAGGACTATTGCTTTTTAAGGGCATTGGCTTTGACACACATTCTTTGGCACACCATTACCTTGTTTTCCCTCCAACTAGCTTTTAATTTGTGCTTAAAAGTACTTCCTTTGCTAATTAAAAAGAACCCAATGCATTTACACAGCCATGCTTAAATGAAAAGCCCTTTTAAAACAAATATTGAAAGATTCTTTCAAATAGCCTTTCAAAAATCTGTATTGCTTTTCATTTGAGTCATTTTTTAAAAGTATCATAAAACTTAAAAAAAAATAGTTTTAAAGCTTCAAATTCCCTGACCAAGTTGCAGCACTTTAAAGTGCTTGAATAAGTTTTTAATAGTATCAGAAAGTGAGGTATTACGTTTGGTGAAACGCTTTGATTGCCCATCTATTCCACTGCTCCATAGACTGTGGGTCCCGCCCCCAAATGGGGTCCTCTTAAGCTTAGTATTGGGGTCCCCAATATTTTGCCAAAAGTAAAAGTTTTCTGAATATCACCAAGTGGCTGTTTTATACCACATTTACAAAAAATTGTTGTGCAGTTAAAGAATTGCAGCCACATGGTGGCGTTCAATGGACTGCAGAAGATGCTTCAGCTGTACTTCATAAAAAGGAAAATGTTTAGGAAGCCTTGCAAATCCTGGTTTGTTATCATTAAATGTTTTCTTTTTATACCTACTTTATATACCTATATACCTGGGTCACATAACGTTTTCTCATGTGGAAAGGGGTCCTGAGTGGAAAAGGTTAAGAAGCCCTGTTTTACTCTGTGAATAGTTTATAGGCCATACTGCATGGGATGTGATTTTGCCTTGGAGTTTTGTTACTTTTTCTGGCCAGATGGTGCCGGTTTTCTAACATGGAAGTCCTGATGGACCATCTTTGGCAACTGCCTGCTTATTGCTCCTGGTCTGCAAATATCTTCAGAAACAAAAGATTTTGCCATTTTTGTTCCATTAGTCACCTCTGCTTAACAAGCAAAAAGAAAGAAAACATCAGAAGAATTTGTGGGTTGTTGTAGGTTTTTTGGGTTGTATGGCCATGTTCAGAAGAATTTCCTACTAGTAAATTCTATAGAACTTAGTAGGACTAGTTTAAGAATAGAAATACATGGGATTACAGTACATAGATGTCGGTTTCAGTAGGTACAATTTGTTTTTAAAAACCGATGTGTTAAGAGGCAATATCCTAGTGTGTGTTTGTGTTTAAGACAGCTATGGTTTTTGAGGTATCCTTGAGACTTTTAAGCCTGTCTTATGGCATTACAGAAAGAGCTGATTCCTTGATTTTGTTAAAATAAGCCACTTCACATTTCTTTTTAAAGGCACAATCTCCCAAGTTTTATATGAGTATGGCAGCACTTTTGGCCATGAAAACTATATAAATAACGTTTAAAGTATCTGGATTTTTTGCTTCACTGCTTCCATCAATCTTGCACTCGAATGGGACTATTGAAAAAGATTAATCTTTTCTCCTAAACAAAGCCTATTCCTGACTTCTTAGAGCCAGGAATTGTGCATCTAGGCTACTGGGAAAAGTCAAAAGCCACGTGTTTTGTTGGGGAGAAAGATGTTTTGAAAAGGCAAGAATGAAAGGTACACAGGAAAAAGTGAAAAACTAATGGTAAATCAGGGAGAATTATTTACATGGCTAATAAACATTTGTGTATAGGCAAACTGTAGTTAGTAGGCTAACAAACCTCTGTGTTGGGAAGAAATAAATCCAAGTTATATTCTAAGTTGATACAAGAAATATATAAAGTACATCATCACAAAAATATATGGCAACTCTAGTTAATTTGGAGGACCAACTTAATTAGTTCTCCAAATTAATTGATTAGAAAATTTTAAAGTTATAAGTAATTGGTTTCTAGTTTATTATTTATACATGTACGTATTAATGTTTAAACTAGCGTGTTTCATTATTATTAAGACATATTTAGTACCAAGTTGTTAATAAAATTACTTTTATATTGTAATGATCTATAAATAATATTCTAGAAAGAATCGCAAATTAAATTAAATTATTTAATAACTAGTTTTCTTAATAGAGAAACCCAGAGGAAACTTGATCTCTTTTTAAAAAGTTGTAGTTCATAAACTACATAAGGAAGGCTGAGCGAAGGAAGATAGATGCTTTTGAACTGTGGTGTTGGAGGAAATTTCTGAGTGCCTTGGACCGCGGGAAGTTCAAACCAGTCCATACTCCAGGAAATAATGCCCAAATGCTTACTGGAGGGAAGAATATTAGAGGCAAAGATGAAGTACTTTGGCCACATAATGAGAAGACAGGGAAGCTTGGAGAAGATAGTGATACTGGGGAAAATGGAAGGAAAAAGGAAGAAGGACCAAAGGCAAGATGGATGGATGTTATCCTTGAAGTGACTGGCTTGACCTTAAAGGAGCTGGGGGTGGCAATGGCCAACAGAGAGCTCTGGTGTGGGCTCGTTGGAAGCGACTGAACGAATAAATAACAATAACAACCATCCATAAACTGGAGAAGTAAGGAATAACGTGATAATATGGATTAAAGCAGAGAAACAGAAAAATAATAGAAATATGTAAAGATAAATTCTTAACTTTTAAATACTGAAATCTGTGCAAGGAATGTGGGAAGAAACAAGAAATTTGATTCAAGATTCTCCATACAGGAAAAAGTACAATAGATGTTTTTGAAATTAACCAGGCTATCAGAACTTGTTTCTACACTGTCTAAACAAATGAATGGTTTGAAGAGTTGGGTAGCCCTTTCAAGATAACATCACCTATGGACTTTCAACTGTGCAGAGTGGTTCTGTCTCTTTTTCTTAATAGATCAATTATGTATTGGTTCAAATTTCAGATAGTATCTTGCATTGCATATTTATTCCTGGTTAATATTTTCATTAAAATGAAACTGTTACCAAAATTTAAACTGACTCAGAGCAAGAATTAAAGTTGCCTTTGATGCCTATTTTTAGAGACAAAATTTATATGACATAATCCAGAATTTAATCCTGGGAACAAGAAATTAAAATTCTATAGCTGTGCAAATAGCATCACGTGGATAAATATTCAAATGCTTCTCTGGCTGAATTGCTGAAATGTATAGAGAATTGAGTAACAGACCAGATTATAAGTATTTCACTAAAACTTAGATGCATATTTTTAAAAATCTAAGCAAAAAGTTATCTGAAGATTAAAATGGCCTTTCCAATTGATGGTGGTGCAACTCTTGATCTTTAATATTCCGTGTTAAGGCTAACAGAATTATTTTGGGAGTTATAGAATTAATTTTTGTTAAAAAAAACACTGAAGGGATAGTAAAATGTCTAAAAACAATGAACCCATTACCTGATTTGACATCACCTGACTTTGGCATATATTTGGAAGAACAGTACTATGGAGGTAGAAAAGGAAGTCTCTGGCCAGGAAACTGCCATTTTCAAGACTCAGTGGCAAGGATAGAAACTGCTGGTGGTGGAGAGAAAACAAGTCCACCTGCTTGAAGTCAAGTACGTTTTCCTTCCTTTGTGGGGACCTGCCTGACCCCACACCTATTTATTTATTTATTTATTTATTTATTTAAACTTTTATATCCCGATCTTCTCAACCTCCGTAAAGGGACTCAGACCGGCTTTCAGCAAGGATTCAATGCTAATAGTACAATCTTTCAATGCTGATAGTACAATGGGAAGATCTCCAAGCATAGAACTTCCATCTCTTTCAGTCTTCCCTTCTTATCCATATCAATGGTGGTCCATTCCATGCTCCTAGCAAAGATTCATGGTTGGTGTTGCAAGTGGCTCTAGACATTGTCAATACCCATGAGCAAAGGCTCATTAAATTGACATTAAAGGCACTTTTATGGATATGTACTAGAGAAAAGAGATAATGTAAAACTAACAGTATTGTAGATATATGGAATGCCAGGAACCCTTATATAATTCCCCAATCCATCTGCTTTGGTATCTTACACCTTTAACTTAGAAAAAATAAAGATGCTTCTAGCAGTACTCATGCAGCTGGACTTGGTATAATATACATTCCATTATTTGATTGAAGAATAACAATGCTTAAGAGTATAAGAAACATGAGGAAATATTTTCATATTTTCAAAAATAATAGGTCAAAACATACCAAACATCTCACCTACATCAGCCCAGCAAAGCTAACTCCTACTTCCTCCCATGGCTATCATGAGTTGGAAGTGACATGCAATCTACTATTTAAATGGCAGTCCTCTTGCCCTGGTAGGATTGTAGGGGGGTTTTAAAGGGGGGGTTTTTTTGCGTTGCTGAGGGAATTGCCCTATAGTAATGAATTAAGTGAATCAAATTGTTGAAGAATTTTAGCTAATTGGTGTCTCCCACCCTGACTCCCTCAATCCTGATTTAATTGGCAGTAGCTACTGTGAGCAATGGGAGTCTATTCTCCTCCTGATCAGGATGCATGAGACTGACGTTCCCACCTCCCCTCCCTCCAGTGATCTTGGATGTAACAGTCAAAAACAAGATCACTGCCAAAATTTGTACTCCTACCACAAATTGCTTGCAGGAAGAAAATGGGAATCTTAACCTGCTGCAAATTGATTGACAGGAGAATAGACCTCCCATTGCTCACAGTAGCAGCTGCCTGGTAAGTCAGGACTTCTATGATTCCTGTGTATTCCCTACAAAAATGAAAATAAAGATATTGAGAACACGGGTCAGTTGTGCACATGCAACTCCAGATTACAGATTCATAACTGCAATTCTGAACTCCGTCAATGGTGCCAAAAGAACAGACCTTTTTCATATGCCATTGGCAGCAAGAATAATATACAAAAGATGAAGAAAATGAAAGATGTCTCTCAAAAAATGGTATGTTAAACATTGGGAGTTAGATAAATTGAATAAAATTACTTGGTGTGCACACATAAAACAATGGGAACCAAATCGAAATAGATTTTTGTGGAATAATCATACTTTCTTAATATTCATAAGGAATGATCATGGTCAAAATATCAAACAAAATATTTCAGTATTGATGGAATTTTGCTAGTTATTGCAAAGTTGCATGTTTCTATATTTTTAGTTTAGTAACATGTTTCTATATTTTTAGTTTAGTTAATTAAAGATGTGAACAGTGTACTTAGTAAAGGAAATGAAATTTCATGAGGTCTTGATCCACCTCCCTCCAGTTTCCAATCTACTTTCTAATTTCTGTACTCCTTCACTTTTTCTCTGGATTTTTTTCCAATACCAAAAAAGGTTATTCTGTTTTAGTTTTCTTCCAACAGCTTTTGAAAATAGCAAAACAAAGGGCAGGATTAAGAAAATATTCAGAAACCTTAGAGCAAGAACTGAAGTAAAGGCATGCACCCCAACCTGTGGCCCTCCATATATTTGGGTCAGCTTGTCCAATGGTCAGGAATTCTGGGAACTGAAGTCCAAAACATCAAGAGAACCACAGGCTGAGTAGACCTGGTCTACTCTGTTGCAGGATATGCTATTGCTGTTATTATTGCTGCTGAATTTCAAAAGGTTGAGTATCTGCCTCTCTTCCTGAAATGACGGAGGGAAAGGAGCAGTCCATCAATAGAGGCATGGATGCTGGTGACAGGCTGCTATTGTGAGTTGTGTGATGCCCAGCCTTGGCCCTGAAAGTCATTTGAGCTGTGGCAAAGCTACTAAGAGCTTGGCAGTTGCTGGTCTGATAGTCCTTAGAAAGCTTTTTAAATGGATGCTAATAAAAAGTGATGGTTCCCAGATGGTGATGGTTCCCAACACAAGGGATGAAATTGTTGGATAGACAAAGCAATAGGGCAATATAGAACAACAACTTGGTAATGGCTACCATGTAGGGCAGGGATAATACTGACAGGTACATACCAAATAAACTAGTGCAGAGATATTCTTCCTTGGAAGAGATTTAGAAGTCACCTATGTTTGCTGGAAATTGTCAGTGAAAAGGAGGAGAAAAATTTCATGCTAAGGGTGCAGAACTGGTTTGGTTTGGTTTAGGTTTAGGTATGTGGGGACAATTCTTTGGTGAAACCATTTGTCATGCTCTGGGAAAAGTGACTCCAGTTTCTTTTCCTTCAGTGACACCAGAGCTCTTATAACCCCTCAAATGGGATCTTTTTTGGTAGTTGGCTGCATTCCTATTCATAAAGGTTATTCAGTTCACCACTGTTGTAGGTGCAGATCCATGGTGCTGTTCAAGTTGAGATCAGTAACATCTAAGAAATCAATGTTGAAGATGCTTGGCCCTGTGGTGGTGAGAGAACCAAAACCATTGGCTGAGCTCGGTGGAGTAAGGTCCAGCCATTCCATTGTTTCCCAAGGAGACTCTGTGAAGCTCATGTGCAAAGCTGATCCTTCACCAGAAGAAGGAGACAACTGAGTCTCCATGGGGGAGAGGGGAGTTGGCAGGATCTCATGGGGTGTCAGGAGGTCCTCTGCAGCTTTGCTAGAAAATCCTTCTATCACCCCTTCAAAGTGAGGTTCCTCACCACCCACCTTCAAGAGGGGCATTTCACTCGACCGGCCCAGAGGACTGTGGGAATTCAATAAGATTTCCAGATGACTATCATTGCTTCCAGAGCAGTGTTCAAAAGGAAGCTGACTTGAGGCACCTTGTTCAAACGAAGCAGATGCCTTGAGTAAGGAGGATGTTCCAGGGGTCCCTGAAGACACAGTTATCTGAGGCACCTTCTGAAGGCAAGGACGGTCTTCCCTGGCATTTGCAGGCATTTCTGTTTGCAAACAAAACATGACAGATCAAGACTAGATCAAAGACTGTAACTTCTATGCTAAATATTAGACACAGCAAGTTTATCCCCACCTTCTGCAGCAGGGATAAGGGACACTAGAACGGCCAATATCCCTACCCTAAAGTATGAAGCAAAACACACTGTGAGTTTGCTACTGGTATGGAGGAACATCCCACTGGTTTCAGATGGAGAAACCTTTATATGAAGCCAGGTCAAAATAGCACAGTGTATGCTCACAGAAATATGTGGGCTGCAGAAGATGGGGCAAGAGCTGTCAATTGAAATTTCTATGAAAAGAAAGCTTTCATAATTGGTAGTCAAGGAACAAACAGTGCAAGAGCTGATATGAAAGGATAACAGGAAATAATATCAGCAAGAATTTATCACAAAGTGTGTGTATGTGTGCAAATGTGTGCATGAGTGCACAGCAAGGGCTTGTTAAAGTATTGTTACATTAAGGGACTTCGGCTGGACAGGGTGAGGAATAGAGGGTGTTGGACAAAATGGACATTCGTGAGAATAACAGTATTGTTTCATTTACCTTGTAATTCAGTCAACTAGTTTTTAGATTTTATTTTTTCCTAGTCTTCTATTATGCCATGTTTTTTTATTGTTGGTTGTTGCAGTGGGAAAGTTTTTTTTATTTTGCTTATTATTTATTGATTTGCATATTATTAATCTTAAATAATCTCAAGCAACCTCTGAGAGGCAGTGGGGCAAATAAAAATGATTTCTTCTTTTGATTGCTAAAAGTAGTTGGAATCCCATTCAGTGCCAGTAGAGCATATACCTCCACCAGTTTGTTATTGTTGGCCCTCCCCTTTTGCTCAGCTTGAGGTGCTTGAATGCATCTCCACAACCCACCAGTGGTCAAGGAGGAGGAGGTCTCCAGGTATGACCTGGTTGCAGTTTTGCAGCCAGAAAAAAGGAAGAACTGTTGCTAACTCAGATCTCCAGTCTATTTGCTGGAGGATCAGGAAAATGGCCTCAACCAGATGATGTCTAGAAGCCTCCTGTTCTCCAGCCACAAATTGTGCCCCAGCACTTCAACCTACACTTATGAACCAGAGCATAGTGGACGTAGATTATGCAAGGAAGTACCAGATACCTTTGGCAATGGCAAAAAAGTACATATGCCGCTGTTATGAGCGATTCTATCAGCACGTGTCATGTGCAGCACTCCCTCTCAAGTTATCTGATGTTGGGGGCCAGCAATTATTTATTTTCTCAATGCACCAGCAGCTGACACCGTATTTAGGTGCCACTGGCCACCATTGTTTATTTATTTTATGAAAACTCACCAGGGACCAGGCTTATGGACTGGCTTTTGAGAAGCACTAATCTACAATACTCCAGACAATATCTCATAGTAGCTATGTCTTAAATGCATTAAGGAAACTATACTCTTTTGAGTCTAGAACAAACCTTTGTTTCATATCACAGTGGCAAATGGACTAGGTCAAAAACTGAGCATATGGCTCCCCACTATTGTTTCCTCTGACCAACTACTATAGAGCAAATTCTCCAAAATTGCCATGTCAGGCAATGAGGAAATGTAGCTATAAGTTACCATCTTTGTAGAGAGGAGGGACACAGTCTCCTCTATGGATGGGAAAATGCTGGAATCAAGTTTTCCTTCAATTAGAATTTAACTTCTTAATGTGTGAGCATCACCTACCTCCAGTTTCGATAAGCACATCCAACAGCTCATCCATTTGCTGACTTCGGGTCAACTGCTGCAACAAGAAATAAAACAAGAATTTATATATAAAGTGGTCACTGGAGCTACTTGATGCCAAACTCCACAAATTCCAAGTCAGTGAAATACCTGGTTTTCAGGAGAAAACTGAACACTTGGGAACAAACTAATCATTCATTCCCTGCAATTAACCCTTAACTCACTTCCTTTCTCACAACATCATTTCCTCAGAAATATGTGCCTCAGCAATCATATTTGGAAACTAAACACATTTATAACTCCCGAACAATCAATTGCCAAAGAAAGCATATAGGTCAGGAAGTGCTTATGACGATTATCTTTTCAGCTCTTGAGGGGGCACTCTGGCACTTGGGATAAATGTGTTATCTACTTTGATTTTTGGAGCCATGCAGAAAATGGAGCAGCTGCAGAATAAAGAGCAACACAGAGTAATATTATAAAGCAAATTTCATTTCGCAAAATGCCTGAGTAGGTTTAGATGCATATAATTGTGTGGGTAAATATTGCAAATATACCATATTATGTAACATCTTGATTCAAAAAAGTCTCATAATATACATGTCCTTCCACGACTGGAAATATCAGATTCTACTTCACTCAACTATTTTACCTAGTCTTGGTCATGTTAACTTAAAATAGGAATCAAGAACATTTAGTGGTAATTCTTTGGATAGGATGGTAACCTTTTATAACAGCTTTTTTTTAATGAACAAAACTCTTCTAAGTGTGATCTAGTGCTATCATCCACCCTAGAAGGTAGCCTGTGAATTGTATGGAGCCTCTATCCATCCACTTCTGTGGCCCTGAAGCCCTTGACCTTAATCCTGGAAAAACGGAGTGACTGTGCTTTTCAGGCAGTGCATCAGAAATAATGTTGTGTAACTTTTGGTCATGGTAAAATGTTGCATCCAATGGGTAAATAAACCCCTGCCCCTTCACTGTCACCCACTTTGGTTTTAATCAAGGATGAGGAGCCTCTTTCAAGCCCTGGATGAATATTATTTTAGAACAGTTACACTGACAATATTCAAATGGTAGCAAAAATGTAAGAGAAAAACTACCATCATATTGTAATTTAAAGCTCTTACTGTCAAGAATGAAGCCTTTCAAGAGTTATGGTGGTGGGTAGGTGAATGAAGGAAAAACGTCAAGGAGTGGTGCCATAAGAATGAGATGTGGCCATGTAAGGTAAAGATAAAGGTTTCCTCCTGATAAGTCCAGTCATGTCCAACTCTGGGGGCTGGTGCTCATCTCTGTTTCTAAGATGAAGAGCTGGCGTTGTCTGTAGACACCTCCAAGGTCATGTGGACAGCATGATTGTATGGAGCGCCGTTACCTTCCTGTCGGAGCAGTAGCTATTGATCTACTCACATTTGCATGTTTTCTAACTGCTAGGTTGGCAGAAGCTGGGGCTGACAGTGGAAGCTCACACCACTCCCAGGATTTGAACCTGTGACCTTTCGGTCAACAAGTTTGGCAGCTCAGTGGTTCAACCCACTGCACCACCGGGGGCTCCCATGTGGGGGCCCCTAAAAGAGCAAGATTTAACCCCAGGAGCTCATGGCCCTCATTATTTGTTCACATGGTTACTCATTGGAGGAACAGAATGCCCAAGACCCTTGTTTTGCCAGGGATTACTGACACTCACTTCCTCTTCTGCAACTTCTGGACAAATCTAAGGTTGAGTGCATTTCCTTTTGTACAGTTTTTCTAATCCAATTGACTGTGGAAACACTCGTTCCATAATAGCAGGTGCAGCTTTCATGCCTGGTAGACATCTTTTGGGTTAACTCATGGAACATACAACAGGCTAAAATTCTATGAATGACTTTGCTCCCTAACACTGTCACAAAACAATACACCACCAAGTCCAACCCAGCAGAACACAGATGTTTACCTGTTTCACAGCATCAGCATATGGAGGTGGCTGCTTTCCCTCTGGGAGGGGAGTGCTTGACTTACAAAAGCTGGGGGACAGGATAGGATACTTCTGGCCTCCTTGTGTAGGTACCTATGTGGGAGCCAAGCAGATTACACTAAGTCAGCTGCTAGGCAAAGTCTCTGCTTGTCTGTCATTTTATTTGAAAGTCTCCAATCCAAAACTGGTTCCATTGGTGATGAGTGGGTGGGATGGCCAACAATTTCAATACACGTTCAAGGAAAATACTGCACATGCTTGACAGATGTTTCTCCGCTGTGGTAGCGCTTCTAAAGAAAGCTGAAATAATCTTGGCTCTTCCAGAGGAAGTACCGCCAAAATACATAGAACATCTGACAATAAAAGCTGTCCAGCTTTGGGGATTCTCTCTTTGCAAGGTTGGGGAAGACTAACAGGGCATCAAAGATAACTATTCACAGAAAGAGAGAGAAACACTGGTGACAAATGCCAAGTTTCTTAATAACCTCTGAAGAAATTGAGCCAGAGGCATCTGCATATTACCACTATTGTATGTCACGTAATTTGAATGTAAATCAAATGTGCGTGTGTGTGCGTGTATATGTTATGAGTGGAAGTTGGGCAGTTAAAAGGCATCTTCCCTTTCCTGTTTTGTATCTCAGTGACTTGAATATAACAAAACTGTCTATATCAAATAGCATCTTTAAGATGATCCAGGCATCTCTTTCATCTTCCTGTTGCTGGGCTTTTTTCCCTGATGGCAGACCCTCTCTGTTCCTCTCTTCACTACACATCTCCTAGAACTAGTGTCAAAGAGAATGCCTTCAGAAGGAGGCTGGAAGCAGCAGACATGCGGTTCAAAATTACCCCATAGGTACATCCACAGTTACAACAGTTAGAGACCAGTTTAACTGCCCAGTTCCATCCTAAGGAATCTTGAAATGTGTAGTTTGTCAGGTGCTTAGAATGCACAAATCTCTGGAAAGCACAAGAGCACTCTAGCAAAGATGTTTAAGTACCTCACAAAACTATAAATCCCAGGATTCCATAAAATGGAATCACTGCACTTGAACTACTCAAAAGCTACAGTTTTAGTGTGTTTCCCTCTATGAACCACCTTGGAGGTTAGGATCTTTTGGGGGAGCCCTGCTCTCAGTCCCACTTCCTTCACATGTGTAGTTAGTGGGGACAAGAGGCAGGGCCTTCTCAGTGGTGGCCCCTTGGCTGTGGAACTCCCTCCCCAGTGAAAACAAATCAGCTCCCTTTCTCCTGACCTTCAGAAAGAAATTAAAAACGTGGTTGTGGGACCAAGTCTCTGAACAATAATTCAGTGAAATAAGTGGATTCAAAATAAGTGCAATTGCGACTGGAATGACTCCTAGACTATTATTTTGTATTGTGTGGTTTTAATTATTGGTTTTAATCTTTAGATGTTTTTAACTTTTTGATTTTTAAATGTATATGTTTTTGTTTTTATGTTTGTTCATTTGGCATTGAATTGTTGCCTACTTGTAAATATTTCTGAGTCCTCTTCAGGGTGAGAAGGGCAGAGTATAAATAGAGTTAATAAACAAACTAACAAATAAATGCCACAGTCATGTAAGTCGGATACGTCCATAAATGGGCTAGAGATTCTCTGCTAGAAAATGTATATTCTCCAAAAATGATACTATTCCTTTGAACCAAACATACATTGTTTCAAATTGTATGTATTTTTTGGAAAACACCACTCCCTCTTCCCCAAACGTAATACAGTAAATATTTCTCTCCTCAGCATTGCCAGGTATACAAGGCTGAAGGAGACGATGAAATGGCACGTAGCTAACACAGGAAGGGTCAAGCGCTGCCATGGTTTACAGTCAGCCCAACCTCTTGACTATAGTCTTCATTCGCTTCCCATCAAGAGCTTTTGATATATTTGTTTGTTGGCATAGTGGCATTTACATAAAAGTTAATATGCCTCCATCTCTTGAGAAAACTGCCTCATTCTATTTAGACCTCACATCCAGCTGCTATGCAACATGCTTATGCCAGGTGATCTAGGCCAAAGCTTACTTTTGGTATAGCATCCCTTTCCACGAATATACCAAAATTAAATATTTCCTTACCGGAGCTGTGCACAGACGATTGCTGGGTTGTGGAGAACTGTGTCCTTCTGCCTGAGTGCTGGGAGATGCAGAGAGAAGGTAGTGGCTGTTGGGCGAAGGAGGGAGGCTGATGTGCTGTGGGCTCTTTGCTGCCTCTAATGGCGAGTGCTGGGGAGAGCACTGTGGGCTCAGGAATGTGGAGGACAGTATGCCATTTTGTCCCGAAGTTTCCATGCAATGGCTATTTCCAAGGTGGGTCAGCTGAGATGCTGTCCCACAGTTACTTAGTGTGTCAGAGCTGCTGGCCTGGCCTTTCAAGGCAACATGCTTGGCGGCAAAGGGGCAGCTGGACACTGCGTTTTCTTGTTTGATTGGAAAGCCAAAGAAATGGGATGTGGTCTGCTTCTCCTCCACTCCATGGCCCCTTTTGCGCTTTTGGAGCTGCATCCTCAACTCCTCCACCTGCCTCTGCTCTTGCTGCAATTTCCAGGTTAGCTCATTGATAACTTTCTGTTTTTCCACCAGCATCTTGTCTTTTTCTGTGTCAACCCTTTCCACATCAAGCTGGATGCTAGCTCCATTGACACTTCCCATCAGGCTCTCTTCGCACCCCCCTTGCACAGGAGAAGGGTGCAAGACAAACTGCGGGGAAGACATTGGTCCCTCATTGAAACTGTCCGGCAATGAGCCATTCACTGACAGGTCAGAGGATGCTGGGGAAATGGGTGGAGTAGAGCTGGTGCTTCCAAAGTGGTAAAAGCCATTGGACAACAGACTGGTGGAAGACTGTGACTGGTAGCTGGAGAGAGAGCTAGCTGGGGTCACTGGGAAGGTGACAGTAGTTATTTCACTGAAGCTGGGCACCGAACCCCCACTGCACTCTTGGAAAGGCCGCAGACGTTCCATCAGGGCTGTTTTTGTACCTGATACTGGAAGGCCCCTTATTCGCAACTGCTGCCTTAGCTCCGACACCTGAAAAGTAAGTCGTTTGGTCAATATCTCTCTTTGGTCCACCTTTACAACAAAGGAGCAACTTGCCTGAATTAAACACTTTTAGCCTAACCCAAGGCTAAAACTGCTGGTCAAGACACTAAATGTTGATGCTGTACTAACTACTGTTATGGGGTCATATCTGGCAGTTCAAGATTGTGTTGCTTCCTTTACTTGCTTTTGTATTGTTATAAACTGTCTAAATCAAAATCATATACATTGATCTCAAAAAAGTGAAACAAAATTTAAGGCCTTATGTCCAACATATATTTTGGAACAGAATTCAGTGCAAATTAAATGTCTTACCTAATATATCAGAACTTTCAGAAGCATCCTATTTCAATATTCCAGGGTCATACTGAGCTTGACCATGTATGTCTCTGTGTTAATCTGTATTCGAAAACCAAGCTATAGTTTATGAAGGTGGCCTAGCTGAGATATAGCCATGGCATGTAACCTTGGCCCAAAAGCCTGCATTTAAAATATTTTAAAAAATAAAGTTACTGAATATGATAATAATATAATAAAACTTTATTTATACCCTGCACTCTATACCCAGAGGGACTTAGAGCAGCCAGAGGGACTCAGGCGGTTTTAATTGTGATTAATCTTTGCCTATTGACTAATTGTCATTTTTCAACCATGCACTTTGCAGCATTGCTTTCATTTGTTGCATTCCCATATACACTCATCACTCACTTTTAAGTCATCTAGATTGGATGGAAGAGGACCTGGTTTGAGAGACGAAATGCAGGATTGTCCTGAAAAGGTTCCCTTCACAGGAGAAAGGCTGTGGTTCGTGATTGCTGCTGGGGAAGAGCTGGAAGTTTTGGTCATCTGCTCATTTGTTTGCCTAAAAACAAACAAAGAAACAAACAAAATAGAAAATGGCAGAACGTTTATATTTCTTGCTTTAAAAATATATATGTCCAAAATCTTGGTCTATATAATAGGTTTGGAACACACTTAGTGCCTTAAGCATACATGCAACATTTTCATTATAGTCAACAAAGCCTACAAATGACTAGGGAAGCATTTACATACACTGTAGCTAGACACCACTTTAACTACCATGGCCCAATGCTATGCAATCCTGGGTTTTGTATTTGGCAATGCACTAGCAATCTTTGTCAGTGGAGGCTAAAGGCCTTGCAAAATTACAACTCCCACAATTCCATAGTATTGAACCATGCCAGTTAAAGTGTTGCCAAACTGTATTAATTCTACTGTGTGCAAGCACCCTGGGTGGCTAGATTCTAGAGTATGGCCTTTATGCAGCCCCCTGGACCCCAAACCTTTAAAAAAATATACCACCCCTCTGCTGCACATGTTGAATTCTCCCAACCCAACATGCCAAAATTAGAAGTCATACAATAACTCCAGACACAGAATGAAGAAGATGACTGTTGGAAACATTTTCATTACCAACTCACTTCAGCGAAGTGGAATGTGACCCAGGATAGTTGAAATGCTGCTGGTGTCGGTGCTGCTGTTGCTGGCTGAGGATCTGGAGCTGGAGGAAAAGTTGCTGCTGCTGCAGGAGCCTAGCATAGGCCGAGTCCATAGGAGGGGGAGACTTCTCAGCTTTTTGGTCTGGGGGAATGTACTGGTGGTACTTTAGTTTCTTCACTTTGGGCTTCATCTCCTTGGGCTTTTTGTGCCGATTCTTGCTGTCACTTGTTGGCTTGGACTATTACATGTCATAAAGAAAAATTCAGAAATATTAACACCTTCAGCATGATCTACCAATTAGATGGATTTTTTTTTTTTGCGTGTGAGCTAACTCATTTAAACTGTATCTGAGAGTGACACATACTTTCAGAATTACTAGTAAACCTCTGTAAACCAGCTGCTCTTGTTTTGAAAATGAAATCAACTTTGGATGACGAAACTTAAGTACCTCTATACTGTAAAAAACCCTTTACTCTTCATCTATTTTATGATGTGTCGATACATAATATACTGACACCAGTTGTGAAGATTGAGCTATCAATTAAGCAAACATTCCTTCAGCGATGAAACACCCAGCTCCTTCCAAGCATTTTAAGATGACACAAAGCGAATAATAAACACAATGTCTCCATTACAATTAACAGAGCTCCTTCGAAGTTCATATTCACATGCCAAGTGCAGCATTTTGAACTGTGAAATGACTTTCATATAGATCAGTGGTTCTCAACCTGTGGATCCGCAGGTGTTTTGGCCTACAACTCCCAGAAATCTCAGCTAGTTTACTAGCAGTTAGGATTTCTGGGACTTGAAGGCCAAAACATTCGGAGACCCGCAGGTTGAGAACCCTGATATAGATAGAGGAAACATAAATGTTCTGTCCTTGGTGATTCCTGGACTCAGGATGGCTGTGAAGGGTAATGCCATCCACACTTGGTCCACAAGTCAAGACTGATGAGATCAGCTTCATAAATGGCAAAAGACTTAAAAAAATTAATTTCAATGTATGCCATTTACATCCTTCTGACACTCCACTGTTTTGACTAAGTTAATTCTATGTATTGTTGAAGGCTTACATGGTTGGAATTACTGGGTTGTTTTAGGTTTTTTGGGTTGTATGGCCATGTTCTAAAAGCATCCTCTCCTGACGTTTTGCCTGCATCTGTGGCAAGCATCCTTGGAGGATGCTTGCCACAGATGCAGGTGAAACGTCAGGAGAGAATGCTTCTAGAACATGCCCATACAACCCGAAAAACCTAAAACAACCCACTAAGTTAATGCTATAGGAATTAATTTTTATGATTGAAATGGACCCTACTGTTGTGATAGGAGGTGGCACAGCCTTCCCCAGGTACATCTTAAACCATCTTTCTTTTTGCAAATGGGTGTTTACCGTTATCTAGCTAGAAGGGTAATCGTTATAATTTTTCTTCACAGGAAGTGAAAGTAAAAAGTCATACCTTTGCAGATGAGGACATAGTGACAGGAGATATCTGTTGCCCATTCAGCTGTTTTGGACTTTCTGGCTGGTTGTTCTGAAGAGATGTTGAATCAGAAGCATTGTTTTCAGAGCTACAGGGATGTCCCTGAAATCAGAAATCCATTGGATATGCAATTAATGTTCCCTCAGGAAGTGTTGAGAAGTTAAACCACTTGTTTACTTATTTGGATGTTTATAAATCGTTCTTCATCTCAAGCTCTCAGGACATTTAACAAACAAATGTGTAATAAATGCAATAAAATGCATTATAGAAAGCAAAAGCTAGAAAGATTTGCAGCTAACCTAATGGGCTAGGCAACCAGATGTTTTAACCTGGTTGCAAAGTTGGTGTCAGTTTGACCTTTGTGTAGGGGTTTTCATAGGAAGACCTAGTGATGTATCCAATTTTGTTAACTGAGCTCTGCCTGTATATTCTCTATATCTAATTGGTGTCATTTTGTTTCCTGGCAGAAGCAAACTTCCTCTGCCATAAGGCAAATGGTAGATGGGCATAAAGACTGAGGTTGGTGAAATAAATGGATAACAAGTGGTGAAAGGAAAAGACTGGACCGTTGAACTACACCCTTTGGAACTTAAAATAGATTCAGTTTGCCAAAAAAATCATTCAGACTCTTCGGTTCTACACAATATAATCATACATATTTTAATACACTAAAACCACTCTACGAGGCTCCCAACTGATCGGTTTCCATCAAAGTCCATTAGGATTTTCGGTTGGTAATGACTCCCCATTGTAGTATTTCTATATAACTGAGACCAATTGCATTTATCAGGCGGGTGTTATTAGGGAAACCAAATGGACGATCGTTGGGCTCCCTGCCATAAGTGCTTGGAAAATGAAGGTGCCCTATGCCAAGTACACTCTGTAACAAAGCTGCTGGAATGGAGGAGGGCAATCTAAGCCAAGAATATGTCGTGTTCAGGTTAACAGTGGCTTGGGATCCTTAGCAGGACACCTCGGTGTTTTACGTAACCTCAAGAGGTTGACCTCACAGCTGATTTCCTCCATTAGCAACAGCAACCTTAGAGATATTCAGGCAGGGTAGGGGTGCATTGCAGCTTGTTACCCACAACTGGATCTTCTTCCACACTTGGAAACAGGAATATTCTTCATTTGGGTTTGTTTGGGGTTTTTTTGTTGTGTCAGGAGCGACTTGAGAAACTGCAAGTTGCTTCTAGTGTGAGAGAATTGGCCGTCTGCAAGGACATTGCCCAGGGAATGCCTGGATGATTTGATGTTTTTATCATCCTTCTGGGAGGCTTCTCTCATGTCCCCGTATGAGGAGCTGAAGCTGATAGAGGGAGCTCATCCACCTCTCCCCGGATTCGAACCTGTGACCTGTCGGTCTTCACTCCTGCCGGCAAAGGGGTTTAACCCACTGCGCCACTGGGGGCTCTGCATTTGGGGGGTATTGGATGCTCAGTAGAAAAAGAGAGGTTTCTCGAACAATCGCAATTGCAGTCACACTCTGCAATTGTGTACTGCACTGACTAATTGGCAACCATGATGTCACTGAGAAAACTCTTAAAAAAAATATTGAGAATAAATTGTCTCCAATAGGCTAGAGCATGAAAAAAGTTTTAAAATCAAGATACGTTTACAACAAAAGTGTGGGAACAAATTGTGGAAGGAAAGTAGGAAAGGGTAAAGAGGGAGCTGAGAAGGGAATGAAGAAAAGAAAAAAAGGGAAAAAAACAAAACAACTTCAAGGTTCCTCTAGGTTTTGTTATCAACTCTTTTCACTAAGTTTTCAGTCTGTCTGCCGTCTAGTTTCTGTTTCTCATTTGGCCTTTGAAACTCTTTTAAGCCTCCTAGATATAAATTTCTGCATTTTCTTTTCTAATAAATTCAATAATTTTTTCCCAGTTTTTTTTTGTCTTTGTGTATTACTTTCTGTTAAGATTTGCGTGAGCAAATCCATATTCATTATATCCCAAACTTTCAATAGCCAGTTTTCAATTGGTGGTGTTTTGCTGGATTTTGATAGTTGTGCCAGTTTGATCCTAGCTGCTGTTATTAGGTAAATGAAAATTCTATTTGTGTTTTTTTTCCATTTCAAAATCCATTACTCCTAATAAGAAATACTCTGGTTTAAACTCAAAGTTTATCTGTAAAATTAATTCTATCTTTTTAATGTATCAACTTGCAGAAATATTGGGTTTTCTTGCACTTCCACCATAGATGTATGAAAGTGCCTACATCTTTTGCACACTTCTAGCATTTGTCGCTAGTTCTGCCTTTATTGATTTTTGCTAATTGTTCTGGTGTTTGGTACCATCTGTAGAACATTTTATACCAGTTTTCTTTGAATTCCATGGAGTGAGTGAGTTTTGATTTCTTTGTCCACATCTCTTCCCACTCTGACATACTTATTGTTCTCCCTAGATCTCTGGCACACTTTGTCATGACCTCTTTTGTCTGCTCTTCTTCTGTTGACCATGTTAATAATTGTTGGTAAATCTTTTTAGTTAGTTTCGTCTCCATTTTTAATATTTTATCCCAAAACAGCTCCTTTGTTTCAAAACCTATCTTCCTATCTATCAGGAAATTTTCTTTTATCTGCCAATATTGAAACCAGGAAAGTGTCAGGTCAATCATTTTTAAATCTACTGGAAAAACTCTTATGGTGAGAGGAAATGTTAACTTTCTAAGCTAATTGGTGGGGTGGATTATGGTTAAATCACCTTCCAGTCTGGCCATTTCTGTTTCAAAGCCAATGACACCCTGCAACTGGGAGTCTTCTTTAACTGAGAGTACACTGCTTCTCTTCAGTCTTTATGCAAATCACAAAATCCACCTATTAATCAAGCCAGTCATTCCGAAGCACATGTTTAGGGCTTGGTCAGGGAGGAAACTGTAGAAACCTGGACCCCAAAACAATTGACAAAATCTCCATCAGTGTTCTTGGCTAGAGAGCCAGAAAGTCTGCCTGCTCACATGCTCTCTACTTTACAAGTGTGACAGTTATAAGATGCTGACACTACCATTGTGGTCTTTCATAACTTGTCAGGAGGGCAAAAGTGCCAAATGGAAGCAGGAGAGCAAATTTCTGACACTTTCGTTGGAACCACTGTTTGCTAACTTAGACCTGACTTCTCTAAGCAGTGTCATCTAATCTAAAATGGCTTGTAAATCTGGAGAGAAAGAAGTGTCAACCCTCATCTCAATGAAGGGTCAAAGCCTATAGGCAGCAGAGAGAACTACAGATACTATAGTACTCTACACTACTATAGTATAGACTAGCACTATAGACAAGAAAAGTATGACACTGTGTATTGTATGAGTAAACACTTTTGTGATTGCTTTATACTAACTCAAAAACAACTCCGATTATATTCTAATATCTCAAAATTTGGAATAACTTAGACTTAAGCATATGTAGAGGTCTCCTTTAGGACTTGACTTTGGTCTTGGCACCAACTTTCAAAACAGTCCCTTAGTCAAAGCACCAGCAACATTTCATTCTACTCCAGTCTTACATGGGAGCTTTAAGCCAAGAGATTCCTGTGGAGTATGATTTTTAATATATTCTATCCTTTTAAGCAAAAGCTTTTTTTCCCTGAGAATAAGATGTAAACTTCAAAAGTCAGACGTTAATCACTGATGAATACGATTGAAATTTTTATCACTTACACCCACAATACTAATTTCCACTGTGTGTTTAGCTCTAAGTGAGTCGAATTATGCTTTTAAAATGTATTGGGTCATTTTCCTAATACGCAGCTAAAACAACACTACAGTCAATTTAAATTTAAAAGTCTCATGAAACCTGGAGGGTCTGCCGTTAGAAACACTGTTTTACCTGAGTTGACCCCGCTGCTGAGGGGAACGCTGCTTCTGAAATTTTGGTTCCTGCTGCTGACTCTGTGGACTCTGGGGAATCCTCACTCCGGACCTGCTCTGGGGACATCCCATCATTGCTGCTGTCTTCTTCAAAAGCAAAGGCATCCGAAGATTTGGAGAAGTTCTTCTGAGTACCTATGGAAAAAAGAAAGAAAGAAATTACAGTTGGATCAAAAAAAACCATGGATTTTGTATCCACAGATTCAACCACCCACAGCACAAAAATATTTGTTGTTTTTTTAAAAATAATCTAAATGATAAACCTTCATTTTGTCATTTTATACCAGGGAAACAGTTTTATTACATCATTTTATATAAAAGGACTTTAACTTCCAAAGATTTCATGTTCATAAGGAGTTCTGAGACGAAATGGATTATTAAAAGAAGTGTGTGTTTCAGGTGGTTTTCCAATAAACACACAAGCAAAAAATATACCAAAAAAAGCATGGCAGTATAGTTATGCATTTTCCTTGCTCATCATATACCAAAAAAGACATCCATGAAGCTGAGAAGTACTCTAGCTTAAGTGCAATCATGCAGCAATTAAAAAAAACAGCAAGGTTTAATTGAATTGCTTAACTGAAAAAGCCATGAATTGATGGTGAAACCCTAAAATTGCATGCTAATAAAAATCTCAATTTAGCAATTGGAAGAAACTAAACACAAATACTTTGTTTTGGCTGCAGAATTTTTTCAAAACATGGGCATTTATCAAAACATGGGCATAGATAAATCTTTGCTGGTAAATCAATATGAAACTTTGCTAGCTGGAAATAGTTTTCCAATAGGATCTGATTCCTTATTTTCTGTAGACCTTAAAAAAGATATTCATGGCTTTTCTATAGAGAATAAATTAGATGGTATGTGACATTATGTGTATCCATGATGACCTAACAAGAGATATTTATTAAATATTGAAATTAAAATATGGAAGAGAAAAAGAACTGCCATATTTTATTTTTATGACAGAATTTTTGCAATTTTGAAAAATGTAGGACTAAATCCATTGTTAGCTCTAAATGAAATGGACCCAATAAAACTACAAGATTTACATAAAGGCTGATTTAATGGGTCTCACTAAAACTAAAGAGTGTATTCTAGCTGAATTTACGTTGCAATTGGTACCCCATGTTTCAGTTTGTTTGAAAATAAAGATTATTGGAAAATGGCAGTAGAGGGAAGACAATCTCTAATCATAGAATCATAGAATCATAGAATCATAGAGTTGGAAGAGACCTCATGGGCCATCCAGTCCAACCCCCTGCCAAGAAGCAGGAATATTGCATTCAAATCACCCCTGACAAATGGCCATCCAGCCTCTGCTTAAAAGCTTCCAATGAAGGAGCCTCCACCACACTCCGGGGCAGAGAGTTCCACTGCTGAACGGCTCTCACAGTCAGGAAGTTTTTCCTAATGTTCAGATGGAATCTCCTCTCTTGTAGTTTGAAGCCATTGTTCCGCGTCCTAGTCTCCAAGGAAGCAGAAAACAAGCTTGCTCCCTCCTCCCTGTGGCTTCCTCTCACATATTTATACATGGCTATCATATCTCCTCTCAGCCTTCTCTTCTTCAGGCTAAACATGCCCAGTTCCCTAAGCCGCTCCTCATAGGGCTTGTTCTCCAGACCCTTGATCATTTTAGTCGCCCTCCTCTGGACACATTCCAGCTTGTCAATATCTCTCTTGAATTGTGGTGCCCAGAATTGGACACAATATTCCAGATGTGGTCTAACCAAAGCAGAATAGAGGGGTAGCATTACTTCCTTAGATCTAGACACTATGCTATGCTAGGCAAGAGTCAATCTTGAAGTTATATGCAGTCAAATAACTATCCAGCACAATCCTGTCCATTTTTTTCATGTCAGGAGTGATTTGAGAAACTGCAAGTCAGTTCTGGTGTGAGAGAAGTGGCCATCTGCAAAGACATTGCCCAGGGTATGCCCAAATGTTTTGATGTTTTACCATCCTTGTGGGCTTCTCTCATGTCCCCACATGGGGAGCTGGAGCTGACAGAGGAAGTTCATCCGCACTCTCCTCGAATTCAAACCTCTGACCTATTAGTCTTCATTCCTGCAAGCACAAGGGTTTAACCCATTGCGCCACCTGGGGCTGCTGTCCATACCTACGAATTAGTTACAACTGTGCTTACTTCAGGGCAGTGAGTTCTGCAGCATAGCCTTCAATCCCACCTGGTAACATAACTTTGAACAATGTCAGTAATGGGTCTTCATATAACTGATTTGCTTCCTCAAATCAGTGTGGCTTAGACCAGATGATATTTCCCTGCCACTCAGCAGACTTGAGGAGCTCTGGAAAGTGTTCCAGTGCAATATCCTGCAATCTAGCAGGCAAAGGCGCTTGACCCTTGACTTCTAGCGATAAGTAGAGTGCCGGGAAAGACAGGCCCTATCACAAAAGCCTCGAAGGACTGTAAGATGCAGGACAAATTGTGGAAGGAAGGAAGATGCCTGCTACACACTGTAATCTTTCCAGGGCTATGTCTGGCTTTGATCAAGTGTCTTCCTGCTAGGCTAGAAAAGAGATATGCTGGATTTGTGTGATGGTAACGGTGGGGGGACAGGTCAATAATGAATGGCCCATGCTCGGATATTAGTATTTCGCCAAGATTTATGTTCTTTCCTGAAAGTTACTCCAAAAGCATTCCTAGGTTGAAGAAAAACCCTACAATATACTGTAACGGCTCTCTTTTGTGTGCTCTGCAGAGATGCTGGCACAGAGTTAAGAAGAGGGACTTTTCTAGCTTTACCTTTGATAGCCTCCTTCACAGCAGAGTCCACAGGAATGATATTCTTCTCCACCAGCTCCAAAGGACCTGGCCTAAGAGCAATCTTTTCATTCAGATTGTCTGCAAGACGGGCTCTTTTCAGTTTCATCTGAGTAGCTTGAATTGACTCTTCTGCAGCTGAATCTGTACAGTCAACATTGAAAATATCAATCCTTGCACAAAGTGATCTGGTTGTGCCACAATATAAACCCAGTAGCCAAAATTCTATTGTTAATCCGAATTAAAGTAAACTCAGAGGTATTTCATAGAATCATAGAGTTGGAAGAGACCATATGGGCCATCTAGTCCAACCCCCTGCCATGCAGGAAAAACACAATCAAAGCGCTCCTGACAGATAGTCAATCAAATCTGTCCATAGAAGGGACTTCCACCTTACTCCGAGGCAGAGAGTTCCACTACTGAACAGCTCTTACAGTCAGAAAGTTTTTCCTAATGTTCAGGTGGAATCTCCTTTCCTGTCATTTGAACCCATTGATCCGAATCCTAGTCTCCAGGGCAGCGCAAAATAAGTCTGCTCCCTCTTCCTTATGATACCCTTTTACATATTTTTCTACATGACTATGATGTCTCCTTTCAACCTTTTCTTCTTCAGGCTCAGCATTCCCAGCTCTTTAAGCCACTCCTCACAGTTCATGGTCTCCAGACCTCTGATCATTTTAGTCGCCCTCCTCTGGACACCTTCTAACTTGTCAATATCTCTTTTGAATTGTGGTACCCAGAATCTTGGCATACTGCATAAATCTTGGCACACTTTCTCAGCAAGTGATTCAAGGGACCACCAAGAACAGGTCAACACTTTTTTAAAAAAAAAATAGGCTAAATTTCATATTGAGGTAGTCTATACCAGAGTTTAGAAGTATTACAATCACAGAATCACTTGGCCAACAAAGTCAGCCAGCTGAGGAATTCTGTGAATTTTAGTGCCATTAAAAAAAATACCAAGTTCAGGTGAAGACAAAGAGGATATACGCTATTATTTCCCAAGATAATGAATCAGGATGCAGTTGTAACACAAAACACCCCTCATGACTCATATAATTAAAACTGCTCTAAATATCCACATGTTAACTGCTATGAGCCACAAAGGGCAATAATTAATAGTTTAGTTTGACCATATATGAACTTTTTCATGGCTAATTTTAAACTCATTCAATTTACACAACATGCAAGATGCAGAAGAAGTGGCTTAACAACACAATTCAATGATTTCCAATCTACCCTCTTCATTACAGCATATATGTGCAAGAATAGTTTCCACCTGGATCATGGACTAATCATTAATATGCCGAGATTAGCATGTAGGGATCTGAAAAATTCTTGAAATATGAACTGGGGCCTTCATAAATTCTGTGTAGTTAGTTTTTTTTTGGGTATACCTACTATTTGAAGCTGCATTAGATCTCAAGAAATGATTTAAGGCCTAGATCTAGTATGCATGCTATTGGCATGGAAGTCTCCTCTACTACACTTAATATGCCATTTTTGGCAAAGGCGGCCCTTGCTACAAAAGAGCAGTCAGGGGTTTTCTAAGCATAGTTCCACTGACTGTGGACACTGCTGTGCCCTAGTATGTTCCAGCTGCTCTTGCACACCCAGAGGATGAGAGAGCAGTTCTTGTCTACAGATATTAACAGATATTTGACAACAGAAGAGGCACCACTGTTGTGTAGAAATGCATAGTATATATTACAAACCCTGAACATGCAGGATCAGGGTTTCATCTACTTGCATTTGACAAAACATGTGTCTCAAGAATGTTTAGATCCACCAGAAGTTACCACAGAGTTGTCTTCGATGGCTTAGCAAATTCTTAGCAAGGACACTTCTCCAGGAATTTTGTAAGTCCTCCAGGGTGACTTTATGCTAACTTTTGTTAGAAATTGTTCATTTCAATAGGGTTCACAATTATCCATCATTTCTTCAATAGTACATTTAGGACTGAAGCCCCACAGATATGGGGCTTGTATTGTATCTTCTTGCATCATATCATTCAACATTCATATGTCAGCGTAACCAAAGATTATTCTGGTAGAAAACACTAACTAAGTCAAGGATATATGCTTTCCCCCCCAGTTCTCCTGAAGCAGAAATATAAGAGTGCTGGAGCTATTAGGAATTTGATTAACCCACTGCTTGATTAAGTATTGATTTAGATACCATGCTAAATATTGTGAGAAATATTTTTCATAAATGCATTGCAACAGATACAAGAAGCTTCCATGTTCACATCTGGAGAGAGAACAAGGACACAGACTACATAGGAAATAATGGTGCTGGGTATATCAATTACACACAAGGGAACAACTCTTTCTGTCTCACCCTTTAAAATGTGCATATCAACCAGTTCGGAGTGCTCAGATCTGTTCCGGATCTTGTGCTTTAAAAAATCTTCAGCCTACAAAATATAACAACAAAGATGATTATTTCACTAGATTGTTTATGCACAAGGGGAAATGTTTCGTTAAGAGGATGTAGCATGGCCTTAGGGAATTGGACTGGATGGCCCTTGTAGTCTTTTTTAACTCTGATTTTATGATCTGGTCAAACCATTGTAATTTATTTACCTGAAAAATATATGCAGCATTTAATCTCTATACTTAATATTAGGTGGTTAGAGATTGACTACTGAAAAGGTGACTTCTCTGCAAAGTGTCCTAGAATGTAAATTACTTATCACTGATATGACAGGGAAATATGACATTAAACACTGGCTTAGGATATGGACTAAACCCAGTATGTCAGATTTTGATTATAAAATAAATGGATAAAGTCTACTTCTTAACCCCGTTTACAAAGCTATACACAAGTTGAGATGTATTTCCTTTTCAGATAAGCAATTGTTTTTTGCTTAAAGTCATAGTAATTACATTTCTTTGTTCACATGTAATTCATGTTATGTGTGAACAAACATGGTCAAACAGATTTCCCATCAGGCGTATTAAACTAAGCAGCTTGGAGATATTCCGGAGTTGCCTCTCCCCGTATTTTCAATAAAGGCTTAGAATACAGTTTTGCTCCAGTTTAAGGCTTTTGACTCATATAATCCTTTTTTCTTCCAGGCAACCAGCCAGTGGAAGCCTTTGAAGAAAGACAGTGAGATATTAACCTATGCCTGAACATTGAAATATACAGCACTTCAAAGTTACTTCAGACGGCTTGAAGTCTCCTAAGCACATTAATTTTTCACAGGGAGCTATAGATCCTTCCTTATGTTACTCATGGGTTTTTTTGCAGGATGTTCATGTACAGTAATGTATCATAGGCACCCTCTGATATTCCCAATGCTCACATATAAACTTCTGCTACAGATTAACCCTTCACCAGTGTTTACTATGAACAGGTAGGTGAATGGAAAACAGACATCAGATGACCTATACGTTTCTATTAACTGGGAACAGATTGCAGAACTACAACTTCAATTTCTGATCACCTGAAGTCAAGAGATGTTTCAAGAAGTTTACAAAGTTGTCATGTACCATTGGGGAATGCACAGAGTGGAAAATGGAGACTTTGTTGGATTGGAACTCCCATTATCCCTCATCAGAAGGCCCATCTTTGATCTACAGTGGGTGGTGATCTCAGTGTGCTTCCAGCAACACTGCCATAGGCTTTAACTACTACACCCTGTACCCTATATGTGCAATGACTTGTACTTCTGTTCCATATAAAGTAACTCATTGATCTGAATCACTTGGAAAATGCTGCTTCAAACAAACATAAATTGGTGTCCTGTTAGTTAATTCTAACCAGAGTAGATATTACCTGCACTATTGTATAAGAAGGGATGGTGAATATGATTTAAGAATGTGTGACTCTAGGTAACTGTGATTGTGAATTCCAGCCAAGTTTTCCTGAGCTCCTCAGCACTTTAGAGATTGTTAACCAAAGTGGTGCCATTCTTTCCGCCCACTCAGATGCCTACCCAGGGTTACCTTGGCTCTCTCCAAGCTCTTCTTTTGCTCATGAAAGGAAGAGGGGCTTTTCAGAGCTGCAAGCAGAAAGAGACAGAGGCCCAGTGAGCATAGCACAAAACAGGCATATCATCATCAGCATCATCCCATGGTAACAGGATTAACAAAATTAGCCACAGACAATCAGCCAATTTCTTTGTTATGATGGGGAAAAAAACCCACAGAAATTACCAGTCTCTGTCACAGGTCAGGTTGTGGCAGGACAAATGAGGAGTGAGAATGCTGAGCAAAGACACAGATGAGAATCTAAGCAGAGGGAAATTAGGGATCAGGTGGAGATAGCTTAGAAATTGTGGCTGACTTAAGAGAGAAATGTGTGGGCTAGTTGAGAAGCATAGCCTGTCCAGTATCTGAACACATTCTGCAAGAAGCTCAAGAGATGACATGGGTGCATCTGCAGGCCTTGCACTTAAATCCTTAACACATGCCCTACTGATACAAATGCAATGGATTTCCACTCCAGCCCTTTTCACACAATTATAGCAGTTTGATATGGTTTTAAACTGCTATGACTGCATCCTGTAGAATCCTGGAATTTGGATTTTGGTGTGAGAATTCTCTGGTGCACTCCACTGGTGCAACACTCCTCTCTCTGGTTATGATCTCATAAATCAGTGTCATTCTGTAGTGAAGATATGGCCGCAAAGCACTGACAATTTCAAACAAAATGGCCTTGGCTGGTCTTAAGTTCTGTATCCACAAGTCCCAAAGGGCGAGAACCTCTTCTCCTTTTTCACAAAATCCCATCCACTAGTGCCAAAATACAAGTGTGGTCCCATAACAGGAAAGCACACCAGTTTCCCCGGCCATGCAATTCCACAGAAGTGGAATACCTAGTTGCTTGACTTTCCAAACTAAGAATCTATTCAGATATAATTCTCCTTAGTCTAAGAACTGCTGTCTCTATTCATTATCATAATAAGTGGAAAACCATCACAGCTCCAGGGGAAGTATGCATGCAAGATCCATACTGTTCATGTAATGGAGAGTACAGGCAACCTAGGTGGAGACACAATTCCAGAAGAAAGTGTGCACAAACCTCTCTCACTGTGCAACCGTGAAACAACAAGTACGTGGAATAACAGCTTCTTGTGAGATGGTGAAGTCTTGTAATTGCACAACATTGGCGGGGGGGGGGGGGATTAAATGGGGAAGTGAAGAAGAAGGGCAACACATGGGTTGGAAGGAGTCCCCTAGCAGCGGTGCAGTAAGACAGATCTGCATTATTTTATTAAATACTTTTGGTTTTTTAACAACAGGAGTATGATGGACAGAATGCCAATCCAGTGCTCCTCCAGAAATCTATGAACATGGATTTGCACCAGTAGAACCTGTTTTCTGATCAACGTGTGATAAGGTCCCTAAACTCACTCTGGCTGAGAATCCTAAATATCTGTCAATACTACAAAACTTAGGACTCCATAGACCCCTGTCATGTTAAAGTGGCACTGAAGTGCTATAAATGACCAATATGATCTCTTTTGTAATAATAATTACCAGCTAGTTTCTCCTATGATCAGGAGCACTGCTTGCAAAACTTATGTTTGTGGACCCCAATTCCCAGAATCCCTCAGACAGCATGGCCAGTTTTCTGCTGGCTGAAGATCTCTGAGAGCTACCATCCAATACAGTATCAGCTGATCTAGAGGATACACTACTGAAATTTTACATTGATGCATATATATACCACATTTATGTTAGCACACAGAGAAGGACAACTCACAAAGTACTTTATTTAGTCCCCCAAAGCTTTCCCAATTTGTTTTCTTCAAGCCATGAACCCTTTCTTTCTTCTGCTCCATCCATAGGCATGTTTCCTTTTCCTCAGCATCAGAGAGTTTCCAGAATGTCCCTACTTGGTTTTAACAGTGCTCATTCTTTGAACCAAACCTGGGTATGCTTTAAGGGCACATGGGATAAGCACTGCATCTCTGTGTTTTGGGAGCAGTGAAATGCTGCATCTGTCTGTGGGACCCATGTTGGGAATGGCTAAGCTACACCTTCTCAGCATCAGAAAGCCATTGTTTGTCCTCATTGTTAAAAAGCAACACTTTCAGACCACTCACACTGCAAAAATCATAGTAGTCTGATACCACTTTAACTGCCATGGCTCCAACCTATGGAACCCTGGGATTTGTAGTTTGTTGTGGCACCTGCATTCTCTGGAAGATATGGCTAAATTGTATCTCACAAAATGACAAATCTCAGTCATGGCAACTAATGTGGTATTAAACTGCTATAATTCTGTAGTGTGGATAAGTCAATAAGCGACTTGAAGGTACATACATACACAAAAATCTAAACTTCCATATGTATATCCAGACTAGAAGTTGAAGGTATTTGAGTAACAGGTTCAGATCTACTTCCTACTATATTCTGTATTAGGACTGGTTATTTTCTCAAAAGGAAACTTCCACTATAAATCCCTCCATGTTGTTAACATTGTGAGAGTCACCATAGAGACTTAGCTTCCAAGATCATTGAAGGCAGGTTGGGAACATGACGGCATGGATGTAGGTCCTCTTTCTCACAGGATATAAGTGACCACTTGGCATAGTTGGGCCTATATTTCTGGACCATTTCTGAACCTTGCTGTGCACTTCATGGAGTAAAGACATGACAGAAAAGCTGTGCAAAAGCTTAAGGAACCTTTTTTTTTCACTGTTGAAGTGTAACTTAGTTACTGTATTTATACAATGAAAGTTGTCCAGAATCCAAGAATAAAGATTGTGGAGTAAGGTATCACTTTTTGTTAAGTGTCACATTATTTTTGTTAGTTTTCAATGCACAAAATGTGACTAGAAACACAGTCAAAATGAAAATCTAGAACATCAAAGGTTGAGAGTGTCATACTTTGAGGTATGACATCTGTAAGTTTCTACATTTCCCCTCACAGAACATAATAAAGACAAAACAACAAAAAGAGAAGGCTGGGAGGAGATATGATAGCCATGTATAAATATGTGAGAGGAAGCCACAGGGAGGAGGGAGCAAGCTTGTTTTCTGCTTCCTTGGAGACTAGGATGCGGAACAATGGCTTCAAACTACAAGAGAGGAGATTCCATCTGAACATTAGGAAGAACTTCCTGACTGTGAGAGCCGTTCAGCAGTGGAACTCTCTGCCCCGGAGTGTGGTGGAGGCTCCTTCTTTGGAAGCTTTTAAGCAGAGGCTGGATGGCCATTTGTCAGGGGTGATTTGAATGCAATATTCCTGCTTCTTGGCAGGGGGTTGGACTGGATGGCCCATGAGGTCTCTTCCAACTCTTTGATTCTATGATTCTATGATTAAGTGCTTTTAAGTAATGACTGCTCCAGTCCCTGCATGCCGATTGTTACCTCCCTTCACTAAATAGATTTGTTGTCAGACTTATGAGTCATTTTGCATTGACGCAATTAGATGAACTAATTTATTATTTGCCTCCTGCAGTTAAATGGATTCTAACATAGGATACATATTTGTTTTGACGATGACACAAATTATGCACAGTAACTTAGGAGGATGCTAAATAGGCCAAAAAATAGAGGAGTGAACGAAGACAGCCTCTAGGACAGGATCTAAGGCAGTAAAAAATGGGGAAAGACAACTAGGGAAAAGCAGGGTGAGGTGTAAAATAGGCTCTGGTAAATTTTAAAGATAACAATCCTCTTTGCTCCTTAAGATATTGCAAAAAGAACAATAGAAACTAATGTACCAGTGCAAGATCTTAGTGCCTAGCCACTGGCATAGAGAAAAATGTGTTGAATAAACTGCAGATTAAAAAAAATGAGCAAAAAAGAAAAGAAAATCAAAATCAACACTCCATATAGTCCAGTTCATACAAATTACAGAAACCTAAAGTTATGCGTATCCCATGCCATGGGATGACGAACACAAGAATTTCTAGAGGCTGCTCCACGTGAAACCAAAAACAATCACATCACTTGGTAGAGCCTCGCTTGAATATTTATAGATGTCTTCCATTTCAATTCAAAATTGAGACCCTGTAGATGCCATGGCTTCAACACCAAGTCAGTGTTTTTCTTCACATTAAAATTTGTCTTGTCAAATATTTCGTCTGATGAAGAGATCTGGAGACCTCCAAAGCTGCCATACATTTTGTGTCATTCTGGGTAACCTAATAAAAGTATTATGCTAACAGATTGAGGGGTTGTTGTTTTTTATGCAGCCAACATGGCTAACTTGCTCTTTGCCAAGAAGATTTATGTGGATGGAAGGAAGAAGATGGTAGAGGATCATCTACCGTAATATGCATAATATGCAAATGTGCCAGCTCTTCTTTGGTGTAAGTGCTGGCAGCAATGAACATTTCAATTGGGAGTTACAATGCCAGGCCGAAAGGGGAAAGCACATACTGTACATGCCAATGGCCCTGCTACTGAGTACTTGTAGATTCACAGTTTTCAGGGGTTATTGTCTTGCTCTTGTTTTGTGAGGAAAACTGTTGAAATGTCTGTGATTATGGTCAAATAAATGTCATTGTTTTCACAGAGAAATGTAACCAGAAAACTAGTAATTCTTTGCTACAATTTCATAAGGCACATATATCATATAGTTTTAAACCCTTTTTATTTTAAAAGACTGACATAAGGAATGTTGGGGGGGGGGGGGTTCAAAGAGTTTTGCCATGGTGGCAGAGAAGCTTATGATTTTCTAGATCCATCTCAATCCAGCTTCAGGCTGGGACATGGGATGGAAATGATGTTGTCACCTTGGTGGATGATCTACGTGGAGCTAGGCAAGGGGATTGTGACTCTGCTGGTCCTCCTGGACCTCTCAGTGGCTTTTGTTACCATAGACCATGGTATCTTTCTGGAGCGACTTGCAGGAATTGGACTGGGAGGCACTGTGTTGCAGTGGTTCCAGTCTTTCCTTGTGGGCCGCCTCCAGCAGGTAGCATTGGGGGGGGGGGGGTCCTGCTTGGCCCCATGGCCTATGGACCATGGGGTCCCACAGGGCTCATATTTATCCCTGTAGTTATTTGACATCTACATGAAACCGCTGGGAGAGATCATCCAGAATTTTGGAGTTTAGAATCATCTGTAAGCGGATCATGCTCAACTCTCCTACTACTTTCCAGTGGATGCCAAGGAGGCTATCTTGCACCTGAACTGATGCCTGAGGTCAGTAATGGTTTGCAGTTTGGGGGTTATTCTGGATTCTGCCTTAAATCTGGAAGCTGAGGTGGCGGTGGTGACCAAGACTGTTTTTGGACAACTAAAACTTGTGTGCTAGCTGCACCTGATCCTAGAGAAATCTGACTTGGCCACTGTGGTACACACACTGGTTAATCCTGTTTGGACTACTGTAATGCACTCTACATGGGACTGCCCTTGAAAAGTGTTGGGAAACTCCAGTTTGTCCAGGGAACAGCAGCCAGTTTACTTACTGGAGCGAATTCCAGGGAACAAACCAGTCCGCTTTTGAAAAAGCTCCACTGGCTTCCAATTCATTTCCAGGCCCAATTCAAGGTGCTGGTTTTAACTTATAAAGCCCTACACAACTTTGGTCCAGGTTACTTGAGACACTGTGTTCCCCTATACAGGCCGGATAGATCTCTAAGGTCTAGTAAGGAGACCTTTACCTCAACACAATCCCTGGACAACATGCACTTAAAAAATCACTAGAGATTTTCCTCTTAGAAGCAGCTTTTAACTGAAGCCAGGCACTTACTGATACAAGGAATTTTAAACTGGTTTTAACTTTTAATGTTTAATAATACAGAAGGGTTTTGGAGATCGTTGAACCTCTATTACTTGTTTGGTTAGGGTTTTCAATTATTTGTATGTATGCTTTTAAATATGATGTGAGTTGCCTTGGATCCGTGCTGGAGAAAGGTAGCATAGAAATCTCCATAATAAATAAATAAATAAATAAATAAATAAATAAATAAATAAATAAATGGTTTGCCAGCATACTAATTACTTTTTGCATACTAAATGATTGAAAGTAATTAGGAATACTTGTGCCTTATACCTTACTAAGGGAGAAGAAGGTAGTTAATTATTCAGATGACTTTTAGTTCACTTATTGATTCAATCCGTTCACATTTGTGTACCACCCGGAAAAAGCCAATAGTTCTAAATAGCTTCTGGCATTTTCAACAATGTCACAGTAGGCATTATCTTAGAAAACACATCCTGTTTTCTTTCTCATACAGAATGGAATGACTTGTTTCAAATACAACTTTCTATTTGCAGCCTCAACAAATAATTATGGGACCCCAATTATAGCTCTGTGGTATTTCATACCTGCTCATCTTACTTATGGAGTGCCCAATAGTTTCCAATCCAGCTTCACAGCCATTTAGCATCAACCATCTCACATTCCCAGCCATTGGCTGAACAAACGATGTGTCTGAGTGTAAATTTCAACTTTTTTCTATAATGGACATTATTACCAATGATTAAGTGAATCCTGGACATCTCTTCCCACAATACTGTAATTTTAAAGGCGTGCAACACATAATTCCAGCTCCTCATGCAGGGACAGAAGATAAGCCTCCCACAGGTTGGTAAAACATCAATGTCCTTGCCGACAGCCAATTCTCTCACACCAGAAGCAATTTGCAGTTTTTCAAGTCACTCCTGACATGAAAAAAATAATCAGTTTTTATTTTTTCCTAGAGCAGTGGTTCTCAACCTGTGGCTCCCCAGGTGTTATGGCCTACAACTCCCAGAAATCCCAACCAGTTTACCAGCTGTTAGGATTTCTGAAGTTGAAGGACAAAACATATGGGGGCCCACAGGTTGAGAACCACTGTCCTAAAGAGATTTATTAAAAGCACATCAAGAAAGAAAATGGCTAAAAACTTTTGATAAATTTAATGCATTATATATATATATATATATATATATATATATATATATGTAGTCTTACCAAGCCAATCCCCACTCCCAGGAAACCAAAAGAATTGTTGGATTATTTCTTATATGCTTTAGAAAATCTAAGTATGGAAGTGTCATTGCTTTTACTTTAGTTGTGATGAACCACTAAAATGAACTGTTTTGAACTCAAAGAGAGCAGTGAGATGAAGGTGTGTTGTTCAAGTCTTGAAAGATCATGTAGACCTTCTTGCATCTGGGGCCTAAACCAAATTTTTGTTTCCATAGACCTTGTCATTTTCTCCCCCCACCTTTTCTTTTAGAAATAAAATGCCTTTTAGGGGGTAAACCAAATACTTTTATGGGGTGTCCGATCATCTCTTGACAGTTGGCAAACACTAGTGACACCTCATTTTTGCAGAACATGACAGCCTGTTCTGATAATGGGATAGAAAGAAAACTGCCAAGAACTTTGGGCAACACATTAAATAAACAGTCTCTGTGGATCCACTTGGCAACCCTACACATGCTGTACCTGTTCCACATACACTGAAATGCCCTCTGAAAATGCCAAACCACTGCATGCACCCTTGTCTGGAAGCAACAGACATTCCATGCCAGCAATGTAGAACATTTTTTGCAGGAGGTAGTCTTAAGAGGGAAGCAAAGCAGAAGTTAACAACATGCTGCGCCCAACAAAGTCTTAGGCAGTCCCTGTGTGTGGTTCAAGGATTGGTGTGTTTCAGCAAGGAGAGAGTGCTTGGGCTGGGAGACCTGGATTCAGATACTAGTTTGACCATGGACTCACTGGGTGGCCTTGGGCAAGGTGTTATCTCTCTCAGTCTCAGTTTCCCCATCTGCAAAACATTGGAATAAGAATGACCCGCCACATAGGGGTTCTGAAAGGTACCCTATTCCCTTCACAGCCTAGCTATGCAAAGGATACATTATAGTCTATACCAAACCTCTTAAACTGTGGGTTCCAACCACAAATGGGGTCCTCTGAGCTCCATGTTGAGGTCCTGAAAAATTTGGCACCAGTAAAAATTTTCTGGACATCATCTAGTAGCTACACTGTTATGCAGTGTTTACAGTGAGCCATGCAGAAGGTGCTTCAGCTGTACTTCACAAAAAGGAAAATCTTCCTGTTTAGCGAGCATTGCAAATGCTGATTTGCTATCAGTAAATGCTGATTTTTATACCTATTTTATTATCTATATACCTGAGATCATGTAAAAAAAATTCAGACAGAAAAGATCAAGAGTGGAAAAGTTTAAGAAGCCCTGATCTACCTAACCTCTCAACACTCTTTTGAAGAGTCTGTTGGCTCAAGAAAATCTTAGATCTTATTTGTGTCTGAGGAAATCTGCTAGATTTGCTACAAACTGATTAAGTGGGGCAAAAATCCCATGCACTCTTTAGTGCTGAACTAGCTGTTCCACTTAATCAACTGCTTACCTTCATACCACAAAGAAGGAATAACTGCTGTTGCATCACAATCTTTTCAGGACAAGGATTGTGGAAGAAGAGCAATCTCTGCCACATTGTTTTCTTACTGGCAGAAGAATTGATTTCCGTAAGGAGACAACATAGGTCCAGAGTTGTTTGCTACAATGATGCACCTACAAAGGCCTGCCTTGGCTTTGAGAAATCACCACTAAGGATGCAGTGTCTTTATCAGAGGTGAGTGACAGGGCCCTCTGATGAAGTTGCATGGGCCTGTTGGTGCAGTAAAGATAAGATGAGAAAGCAAAATACTCACGTGGCATGATTCCCTGGTTGGTGAGCTGTTCTCTGCTTCTTCGCTGCTGCAGCCGCAACTGTAAAACTGGGAGAGAGTGCATCTTTCAGGAAGGGAACTCTTTAACTTTTGCCACAAATAACTCTGAGACTCTGCTGTTACAGAGGGAAGGTTTAGAGCTCTATCACATGCAGAAAGGAATTGCCCTCGTATAACGGCAGTGTGGATCTTCCCTATTACTGGAATGCAGTTTTCTTATTATCTGACTAAAACTAAGCCAATTAACCTGAAGTTTGGTCAAATGACTATTTCCCTTTGCCCACCCTCTCCTTTCTCTCTCTCACACACTAACACACTGTAAAACTTTACAGCATAATAGGGAGCTACAATGGGTGAATCTCTCACAGTTTGCAGAGCTGTATAAAAGTTTCAAAAATATGCCGTTATTTTAAACATATTGCTTATTAACATTAAGAATTAATGCTTCTGTTTTGCTAGTAACAGTCAACTCTGAAAGGTGGTGATTATGCATATTATTTGGAGGTGAAGGAAGATATACTCTCCCTCCATTTTTGGTAGTAGTTTATATTTTAGAGTTCATGATGAAGAGTTCAAAAAGGAATTACAAACACTGATTCCAGTCTAGAAAACCTGAAATGTAATTCTATTACATTTAGCAAGAACAGGAAGAAGATAACCTTGATCTGCATACATTTTAACATCAAGAGACAGACAAAAATGAAAATGTGATTGGACCCTTGGTATCCCTAGGATTTGCCCCTTTCCTGTGGATACCAAAACCTATGGATGCTGAAGTCCCATTATACACAACGACATAGTAAAATTGTGTCCCCTATATAAAATGGAAAAGCAGAGGTATCATTTTTAGTATTTTTAAAGATAATTCAGCTATGGATAGTTGAATCTGTAGGTCCAGAATCTGTGCCTACAGAGTGCTAACAACATATATATTCTTTCTGTGAGACCAATCCAGAATGCAAAGTGCTGGACCAAAGTGCTAGACAAGTCAAACCCACCCTAGGAATAAGAGAATATGTTCTAATGTTCAGTGCTCACACATCTAATCAGTCTTCCTCATAAAGAAAGCTGCAGGATTAAGCATAAATAGTGCAGCAAGCAAACTAATGACTAACTCTTGTTTAGGAATGAAACAGATTCTCTTAAACGTGGGCTCTTTCAATGACAGAGTTATTGTGGCTCAAAATGGAAAGCTGTCCTAGAATAATGGGCCGTCTTACACAGGAGCCCCAACTCTACCTTGAACCAATTAAGCCTTGAAACCTCAGTACCGTCTTTGTACCGTTCTGCCCTTATGATAAGGACAAATGCAAAACAGTGAACATCCACCTTTCCCCCCACTTGCTCTCATAATGGCTGACCTCTTATATTTGGCATATCATAAACTTGTCTGGAAAGTCAAAGGAAAAACATTATCACCATAGCTATAAAATCTTGCTTTATTTGTACTGAAAGTTACTTTCCTAAGACCAAAATTATTCAGCCTAAAAGCTGATATGCAGGCAACATGATAGCTAATTATTACATTATTATGACAGACATGAGAATTGATTTAAATTGCCTCCCATATAATAACGTCAGTTTATAAACATGTCCTTAATGTGGGATGAGGACAGAGGTTGCTCATTAGTATCAGTGGTTATCTCCCTACAATAGGTTTTTAAATGCCAGTTTCCCTACAATATATATGAGATGTATACATTCAAATATGACCTTGGACCTTGAACTCAGGATGGAGTGTTTTTAACTTTGAATGTATTTTAACCATGTTTAATATGTTGTAATTTTAAACTATTTTTAGGTGAACTTGTTGTTTTGATAGGCTATTGTAAGCTGCCTTGACTCCCCCTGCTGGAGTAGAGAAAGGTGGAGTATAAATATGGCAAATAAATAAATAATAGAGTTGGCCCACTGCCCAACAATTTGCCCCACTGCCCTATGTGTTGCTCACATCAAGGACCTCCATGTGATATAAATAAAAACTTTATTTATATTTTGCCCTATCTCCCCATGGGGATTCATGGGGATTCAAGGAGAAGTCCTTAGTAACACATTTCTAGTCTGCATAGATTTCTAACATTCTAATTTGATGCAGTGGTTTAGTGCACAATATAGAACAAACAAACAAAAAAAGTGGGGAGGGGAGTTAAATGGATTGAAAATCCATCCAGGCCAATGAAGAATATGGAGCTCTGCCCTTTTCAACAAAGCCAGGTCTTGTTTGGAGTAATAGAGGAAAAAATCCTTCCACTTCCACAAACCATCTTGAAGAAGTGCGTTCTGGAGACAAATGGCTTCCTTGATGCACCAACACCCTCTTGAAAACCTCTCATGGTTTGTTTATGCCTGTGCAGGCTTAGCACTATCGAGGGATTAAAGCATCTGTTTGCATGCTGCTTTAATCAAAACTAGTCAAGGAACTTGTTGCATACTTAAGTGATGTCACTTCATGGGAGGAAAGACAGCAAGAGCGTGCCGGGGAAGATGGTAGTTTTCCAAGGGCCTGGTCTTTATGGAAAATGTGGACTGTTTCATGCAGTCTTAGGAACCAGATACAAAGCTCCCACACCACTAAAAAACCCCACTGCACATAAGTCAAAAGACTTCCCATTCACTGTAATCATCTCTATCATGGAAGAAATCTTAGATGAGTTGCTGCTGTCATGCAATTCATTTACCTTCTGGGATTTCAATGGTATGGTGAATGTTTGCTCTCAGCATTGAGCCCACGCACTTGCTACACATTCCCATCAACTTAAGTGGAATTTACTCACACATGAAAATCCAAGGAATGGAAAATCTAGGTATTCATCTAATATTTAGACACTTTTTAAGTTCACTGATGTGTTATCGCAAGGGATACTATTCATTTTTAAAAAATAAATGCCTGATTAGGAATTTGGGAGAGTTTAGGGGGATCTTCTTGGTGGGAGGGGTTATTTCATTTGTACAAGATCACTTTACCATTTTCTTTTAAAGGACAGCAACAGAAGAAGAGCTGACAAAAAGAACACGAGACACTCCAGAAATAAATGGACAGCAATTAATTGATTTCTTCCTCCCACTCCGTCAAGCCTTCATCCAATGGAACATATAAGCAGTGCTTTTATATAACAAAATCAACACTTAAAATAATCAAGGACAAGTCAAGGCTGAAATCCCAAAACAAAAAAATATGGTGATATGATAGAGGGGTGATGAAGAAACACTTTATTTTGTAATATAAGCAATCAGGAATGTCAGATGGAAACTTACAGTGAACAACCCTTCTGAACTCCTTGAAATCATTGTATTCTGCAATCAAATTGCTATCATGATACTGAATATATGCATCATAAAGACATCCATGTGAGAGTATTTTTTTAAATTTCATTCTGGGTATTTTTCCTTTGATGGCTGCTTTAAATAAAATCTTGAACCAGTTGAATTATTCTTATTTAAAATGCATGGACCTGAATAGTAATGGAGATAGTCCATCCATCTGTCTTGAACTAACAGCAATCTATACATTCATCATAGAAGTTAACCTGGCCCTACAAATTGACCAAGGAACGATGCCAAGATGTTGGGTAGAGTAGCAAAGTTTAATATGGCACCATACACAGAAATCAACCATGCTATGGTTTGAATGTTACTTAAACACTAGCAAGGGTCATACCACACAAAATGTATTTTCAGCATCAAAACTGCAAAACAGCTGGTTAAGGCCAGCTGATGTATAATATTTAATTCAAAAATATTTATTCATAAATGAAATATGACTTAACCTTGTTTATGGAGCTAATGCCATTCCTGTGAGACTTTTCAGTCTTCCTATATCACATCAGTGAAAATAGTATGGTCAAAGAAATTAGCATGGCACCCCAAAATTAGAAAAAGATTGCAGGAAAGTTACACAAATGCTTGTGTATAATCTAGCTCAGTATGAACAAACACAAAGTCTCTGGAAATCATAAAAATACTTCCTGAGCTATAATGGATTTAGTCTTGGGAGTATGAGGTTGAGTTTGATAACTTTCTAGGTCAACAATTCTATGATATAGAAATACCTCTACTGCCCCAAAATCATCTGTCTATGACATTTATTCGGAAGGAGGTGTTCTCATAGATTCAATATTAATATTCAGTAAATAAATTATCACAATTATAGATGTTATCTCTTAACAGGTCAGGTGGTAATATGTATGCATTTTTTGTGGTGGGGCAATAATTATACCTGTATGCTTTCTACATTACCCACTACACCTGGTGCTGATAAGTGTATCGTCTTTTCTATTGTGCATTTGGAACAGCATTGAAAATATCACACACTATAACAAAGAAGGACAAAATAAGAGCAGGGATCAAAACTAAAAACATTTCAGCTTATTTTGAGGAACTACTCAAAGTTTTACTTTTAAAAAATCAAACTGGCAATTCAATGTGTAAGAAAAACGATATCTCTGATTACAAAAGACATCCAGTATTTGATTCAAAATTAAGAATCAAAACAAAAAAAATCCAACTTTACACTTTGCCATTTATTTTATCATAAATGACTGCATGTAACTATACTGCAGCGTAGAAATAAAGCAGGGGTCCTCAAACTAAGGCCCGGGGGCCGGATGTGGCCCTCCAAGGTCATTTACCCAGCTCTCACTCAGGGTCAACCTAAGTCTGAAACAACTTGAAAGCACACAACAACAACAACAACAACAACAATCCTATCTCATCACCCAAAAGCAGGCCCACACTTCCAATTGAAATACTAATAAGTTTACATTTGTTAAAATTGTTCTTCATTTAAATTATTGTATTGTTTTTAAGTGTTTTTTGCACAACAAATAAGATATGTGCAGTGTGCATAGCAATTCATTCATGTTTTTTTCAAATTATAATCCGGCCCTTCAACAGTTTGAGGGACAGTGACCTGGCGCTCTGTTTAAAAAGTTTGAGGATCTCTGAAATAAAGGGATGGAATTATTATTATTATTATTATTATTATTATTATTATTATTAGATCAATTATTTCCTCCAACTTCCATGTCCTATAAGGCAACATTTTCCTTCCCCAATATATATATTTTAAAATTACTAAGATTACAAAGGCCACACTCCTTAGACAATGTTCTGTTCTGAAGAAGTGGATGCTTTCTAAAAATATTTAGACAAGATTTTTTACTTTTGTATTCAGCATCTCCAATTCTTAAAATTACTCAAGCTAAAGTAATATATTCAGAGGGGAAATATAATATACTGATAATAAATAAATGAATGAATGCTTGGCACCAGCTTTACATCTGGGGATGTGAAGGAGACCAGCTCTATCATCCATAGGTAGATAGATAGATAGATAGATAGATAGATAGATAGATAGCATATGAAATGATTGTGTAAGTTAGGTCTCAGCTCCTGCATGATTAGATACACAGTGGCTCCCCATGAAAAGAATAACAGCAAACACTCGCATCCTTTGCCATGTGTAGCTAAATTCCAATTACATGGGACTGTCCTCTTTGGATACAAAACACAGCCAGCACTGAATGCTTTTTGTCTCCAGAAGGATTTATAGCGAGCAGCTTTTGTACCATCTACCATCCAATCTGAACAATGCAGAAGCATGGTAAATCCCATGTCTTCTACCTTTAACACCAAGTTGTCTCATTGCCTATGATTCAAAATATAGTCACTTAATTGCAGAAGTTGGTTCAGAAAGTTAGAAGTCTCTGTTTATCTACAAAACATAATATGGAATCACCCATACAATCAATCGATCTTTAGTGGAATCTTTAGGATGATCCAGTCAATTCTAACAAGCCTTTGGAGCCACTTCAACTGAGTTACCAGTGGGGTTAGGCCAATGGACCACCAATGTCCTTGTTCCCCATGTTAGTCAATCAGAAAGCAGCAACTTACCCAAGCTGTACTTTCACTGGTGGCCAACAGAGGAGAAATAATTTCTTGAGTTTTCTGAAGTGCATCTTCCAATTACTGCAGTGAAATCTGTTTTCCGGATTTCTTGGAGCAACAACTCTATGGATAGTCTCCCCACTCCCCCTGCACTTCCCTGAGAACAAACCCTCATACTTTGTCTCAATTGATTTAATGTAACTCCATTGATACTCGAAGCCTGCCAGGCAGGCAGGCAGGCAGGCAAAAAGAATAATTGTTTCTATGGAATTTGTCAGGATGACCTCAGGTTTGTCTATTTATCTGTGGCAAAATAGACAAAATAAACATGCACACAAATCCTTAGTCTTTTGATTCAAACAAAGCAGGAGGAGAGAAAACCTCTGCGCCTGCAACATTTCTGAGGATTTCGGACATGTCAGATTTATCCCCTACTCCAAGCAACAGCCTTGTTTTGTCTTAAGTAACACAGAGTTTTCTCCATAAAGAAATCTTGCTTGCTTATCCTTGGCATGATATTGGCAGGACCTCACCCAAGTATATAGCTTAATTTATTTAACTACACCTAGACTATTAATTACAGTTAGGCAAAGTAGATTGGAATAGATAAATTCTTTAATCATCACCCAAAAAAGCAACTCAAGGATAACAAGCAAACAACAAGATCCCGAAAAGCTTTTCAAAATACAACTTTTGCCACCTGTCAAATTGTTTCAACATCAAAGATCCATTGAATCCACTTCAGAGACAGTTTTACCATCATCACCACTATTGTCATAAAAATGTGCCACCACCATTGAGAAAACACTATTTCTTGTAGAAAATTCACTACAGAAGGTGATGGCACCTTCTCCACTTGATTCTAATTCCAGGGAGGGGAAGTATATATGGAAGAAATCATCCCTTAAATATTTACGTTCCAGTTGTTTAGGGTTTTTAATGGCTACCTTGGATTTTGCCCAGATTTTGCCCAGAACCACTAGAGCCCTCCTAGAATGATACCCAGTCCACCTTGTGAATTAGTACGAGACAAAAGTCAAGGAGACACATTTTTAACCAGTGGATGTTTCTGAACTACTAGAGCAATCCAAAGTATAATGCATTACAGAAATTGCATCGAAAGATCACCAAAGAATGCAAGATAATGGACAGACCACTAGTCTCCACAATATTACCAGTTATGCAGATTACCACACAAAGAAATTTCCAACAGGTGGCCACAGGAAGGATTTCAATAAATATGCATGTGTTGATGAAAAACAGTTGCTAAAGGCTTATTTCTATTTGTATACATTAATTGTTGATACTCTGTGGTTGAGTCAGACAGTCATTCATTCATTTATGTTTGGGGGGGGGGGGCACTATTTTATGCAAAAAGAAATGGAGGTGACAATTTTCCCAGTGACTTTTGCACAAATTAAGGCTACATATACATTAAACATATAAGAAGATTTTTGGAGGGTTTTGAGGATTTTGCAAGCCTGATGGCCTAAACCGCATTATATCAATGCCATTCCTAATTAGCTAACGGATAATTTTGAGCATATTTCCTTTATGACCTGTGAGTTTTCATTAATAATTCACATCCCAAGATGCCAAAATATCATATTTCTAACTTACCTACTTGTAAGTGGTAGATATCAACCATTAGCATCAACTGATTTTAAAATAGTTTCAAAAATAATCATGGAGACAGTATTAGACACAATGAAGTTTATATCTCAATTCACAATTCTTTTGTCAACCAGTATGTGTCGATGAAAAATCACAGCATTGTTTTAGGACAAGGGTCCCAAAAGTAAGGCCCGCGGGCCGAATGCGGCCCTCCAAGGTAATGCAACTTAGTCTGAAATGAAGGCACACAACAACAATTTTAATTAACTTGACTATCTCATTAACCAAAAGCAGGACCACATTTCCCATTGAAAAATACTGTTTGCTTACCGTTGAAAATTACCTAGGGCCGCCTCTGGATGTAGGCTTAAAAAAACACTTGATTTTTGGTTTTTTAAAGGCAGACATAAGTCAGCCAAAATTTGGGACTTGACATTTTACTGATCCCAACAGGTAATAGTTGGGATCAATGAAATAATTGGGATAGTTGGGATTAATAGCAGCTACTACTCTGTCAATCATCCCTATCTCTCGCTAGCTCAGAGCTATGTCTCGCCTGTTCCACTGCAAACTGTTATTCAAAATTGGTAGTATAAATGAGCCATACAAAAATATTTTCTACAGAGAAAACTAGGCTTCTTCCTAACATGATGTTTTTTATCCCCTTGGAGTTTTATTTTATTTTGTATGTGAGCAGATGGAAGTGCACTGAGTGGTATAAGCATCCACCTATGTTCTGAACAAATACATCAGTTTTATTATTTCCATGAAAACAATCCATTCAAATTGGTTGTAGCTCAGTTATTTGCTGTCACTGTGATAAGGCTTCTAGAATTGAGCACTAGATTTGTATCTGTTTTGAAAATCATAGGGCACAGTAGAAATCTGTTTCTTATCCTGGCCAGTTCCCCAGCTAATGTTGCTGTGGAACCACTGAAAAACAAAAATATCTTAGTGACAAGGAGACTGCTGATTACTGACTTTGAGAGCAGTGATATGGAAAAACTATTTTTGCTCTCCTGTAGTGTAATCAGCATTCTCTGACAAGGTTCCCAAAGGGCAAGGAAATCAACATAACTTTTTTAGAATACAACTACCCGAGTTCTCCAGCCAACATAGCCAGGATGGCTATGGGATTGTATGAACCATAATCCCCAAATCCCAATTTTGCCAGGATTCTAATTCTTATGCAAAAGGACTAGTACGCTCTGTTTATCTAGTGCTTGAATTCCATTTTAAAGAGGATGACAAGGACGGCAAAACTGAACAAAAAGGACTGATCATCTACTTCCAAGATCTCCATCATTACAGAAGACTGATCCCAGTTTAAAAGATGCTGGTATGTGACAGAATAAGCAAGAGTCTGAATGGCATCATAGTTTGAGCATTGAACTATGACTCTTGAGACCAAAGTTTGAATCACCACTTTCCCGTGGAAACCCAATGGGTGACCTTGGGTAAGTCAAACGTTCTCAGGCACAGAGAAAGACTAAAGCAAACCTTAAAAAATCTTGCCAAGAAAAACATGAGATAGAGTCACTATAGGGTTCCATAAGTTAGAAATGGCTTGACAGCATACAACAAGAGGACAAGAATACATCATTTTTTTTCTTATGAATACATGTATTTCTCATGACAGCAGGTATACAATTATGCCTTAGGCAAAGTGAAGCAGTTGCCTCAAGGAGCAGGTGATGATTTCTGTTGTGAAGTGCCCATGTTGGAGTTTAGAGCCACATCTAGGCATCTTACCTGTGCCTCCTAAGCTCACCTGCTGCCCCTTCTGTGAAGTGGAGAATCTATACTAGGCATGGGCAAACTCTGGCCCTCCAGGTGTTTTGTACTTCGATTCCCCCAATTCCTAACAGCCAGTAGGCTGTTAGAAATTGTGGGAATTGAAGTCCAAAACACCTGGAGCGCTGAAGTTTGCTCATGCCTGATCTATATCATCATCAGGTTTGAAGTCAAATAACACTACTAGCCCAGCTAACTTTTCTAGTCGGAATAAGGCAACACATTGCCCTGTGCTTCACCTTTAGCAGGAACCTGTCTTGGGGCAGCTTTACCTATTTTATCTTCCTTAATATGTACAGTAACCCAAATATGCCTATTTGGCATCTGCTAATTTTACAGCCCATTTTTTAATGTTGTAGTAACATTGTTAAAACTACCTTTACTTTTAGGGAACAATCCGTACAGGTATTCCCTTCAGTGACACTTTGATCCTGTTAGAAAAAGTTTTCCATAAAGCTGGCACCTAAAAATAATATGTGTACAGCCATACTGGCATCATGTATGTCATCATCCTAGGACAAGGAGATGGTAATTAAATTGTGAGAAAGAACTAAGAGGAACAAAATTTATGAGACTTAGAGTCATAAAGTTTACTTTTAGCCTAGAATCATTTGAAAAGTATGTTCCCCAATCCTACCAACTAGCTCCATAATCTCTCTACCCCCAGCACCCCCGTCTTTAAAAATAACACATAAATGAGTCTTGAAAACAGTGCTGGCTCACTGTAAAAGAATGCAGTGGTCCAGAAAAGCTATCCCCTTGTGTCCTGCTTGTTTCAGGAAGGTGGCAGTATTGCTTTGAAACGGCTGGGTGATCCCTCTCCTTCCCAGTGAAGGACTCTGTGCCATTATCATAATACACCAATGGATTCTGAGGAATGACTTATCCACATGAAATGGGAGATTGCAGTGATAGAGAAACCACAGCAAAGTACTGGATCCAAACTGTGTAGAACCCCAGCCAGTCAGCGCCTCTTGCATTTGTACACACAACCCTGGAGTTTTCAACTAGCTGCCAATTTTGTATTTTCTAAGCAAACACAGCAATTGACCACCCAGCTGTCTCAAACAGCCTGATAATACCCAAGCACATTAGCATCAGGACGATAAGCTCTGATCTTCTCATTATCTCTGGTGTTCCAGAGATGAAACACTGTAGCCACCCCCTTTCCCCATTTTGAGTGGGTGACATCCTAGAGTGGGCACAAGAGACAGGAAAATGCTCCCATTCGAAGACAGATTGTGAGCGAGCAGCAGTACACTCATTGGTGGCATATGTAGGCATTCATTCTCAGGACAGACCGCTCTCCAAACTAAGCACCGTTCTAGCTCAAAACACAAAAACAAGAATGAATGCGCACAAGAGCCCTCCGCTCCACTGCGTAGCATATCGTGCTGAACGTCTTTGAAGTCCCTACGCTCCTACCCAACAGAGGGGCAGAGGTCAAGGTGACTTTTCCTGTCCTTGTTCACCATCACTCACCTTGATTCCTGGTGGAAGTCCTTCAAGGAGAAGACCCCAATAAGGATTCAACCCACTCTGGAAATCTGGTGCATGAGTTTTTTTGGCTGAAAAACTTCAGAAAATGGCAATCGGTCGTTTGGCTCTAGCTTTATTGCTTTGGTGATGTCATTTTAAATATTTTGCATGTTCCATTTGTTATTTGTACTTCTAAAAAAACGATGCCTTTCTGCAAATTCATGTTTGTCCAATTAGTCACAACCCAAAAGGGAACACGCTGCCAGCCAGGATTCTGGAGGAAAGAAAGCATCCAGCAAAGGCAGGATGGCACCTGACTTCTATGGATGGGAGGACATGGAGTACTACTTGTCCCAGAAGCCTTAGTGGAAGCTGCCTCCATTCTCCTCCCATAGTACCTACCCATGTGCCTAAAACAGTGGCTCCCAACCTGTGGAATGAAAATATGGTCTGTGGCTTCACCATTACTACACTGTTGCCTCAAAACCACAGGGTAACAAGAGCAACTGGTCTTGTAAAACCCTCTTATAGTGCCAAGACAATGGGGATGTTGGGAAGTGAGAGGCTGACTACCCATGAAAGATTGCTATTACCACACCAGCTCTAGATGATAAAATATGGTTTTCTGTGGGCGAGCAGATGGCGACTACTGGATGGCATACGTTCTGTATCAGAAACTAGAGCCGATGTGGTCTATCCAATGCAATTTTCTGAATAAGCACCCCAAATAACCACACTGAATCTAAAGTTGACCAAAAACTGATTTGTAACCCTTTTGGTACTGATGCTGGAGAGTGGTCCCTGGTCAAAGTGGTCCCTAGTCAAGTGGTTTTGGGTCAAAGTGGTCCCTGATCAAAATGGTCCCTAGTCAAGTGGTTTTGGGTCAAAGTGGTCTCTAGTCAAAAAAAAAAAAGTTTGGGAAGCACTGGCCTAAAGGGAGAGAGCTTGCGTTTTCAGCCCTGAGGTTGAAGGGCTTTTGAAAAAGGAGCGAGAGCACAGATGCAAAGTGTGAAGTGGCGAAAGGGCGGAAAGAGAGGGAGCCGACTAGACAGGCAGAAAGGAGAATGCGCGCCTTCCTTTGGAGAGCAGCCCCTGGGAGGGCAAGGCCGTGACAGCTTTACGACTCTCTCTTGTTCTGCGCCTTGCATGCTGCTTAATGAGAGCCAGCCTGGGAGAGGGAAGTTGGAGGAGAAAGGCTCGCCGGCCCCGCCGCCCTACCTGATCTGAATTTGCTCCGAATCAGCATGGAATGCTCAGACCCCAGGAGAGTCATGGTGCAGCTGGCGGAGGAGGCGGCGAGGAAGTCCTAAGTCCCCGCGCCTGGAAGCCCCTCGGCTCCTCACTCCTCACTCCCGGAAGGGAAGCGCTTGCCCCCAGCTCATGGAAGAGCCAGCCCCGGGGTGGCAGGGCAGGGCAGGCGGGCAGGGCTGGCGGGCAGGCCGGGGCACTTAGGCAGGGCTTGGTCCCATCCAGCCCTGGCCCTCCTCCCAAGCCGAGTGCATGCCCGGGCCCCGAGCGGGGCTAATGAACGCGGCGCGCGGCAGCCAGCCAGCCAGCAGACCCCTCCTTTCTTTCCCCGCAGCACCCTCCCCTCCCCTCCCCTCCCCTCCCCCCCCTCTCTCTCTCAGCCTTTACTATCAGCAGCATCACCGGGTGTCCTGACTGATGTCATAGTCTAGCGGGGAGCCGGCCATCCCGAAAGGGGCTTTAGGGAAGACAGGAGTTGGATATCTGATCCCTTATTACTACCAACAGGAACTTGGCCAATCAAGAGCCTCCCTCCCTCCCTCGGACTCGCAGGGGTTCAGCCTGAGACACGCTCTACTATCAACAGGCTCGGGCTTCACTCTTTCCACCGGACCCAGTTGGAGAGACCAGGAAGGAGGAGGAGGAGGAGGAGGAGGAAGCCCCGTTGCACAGCCGGCTTTGAACGCACACATGCTGGGCTGGACATCGGACGATTTTTCGGAGGCTCTGCCTTTGCTTTGAGGCAGGCAGGGCAAACTGGGGCCCTCCAGGTATTCTGGACTTCCGCTCCCATAAGTTGCCTATGCCTGCCTTAAGTTTTTGGTCAACTTTAGATTTGGTTTGGTTGTTTGGAGTGCTGATTCAGAAAATTGCATTGGATAGGCCTCATCAGCTCTAGTTTCTGATACAGAACATATGCCATCCAGTAGTCTCCAACTGCTTGCCCACACAAAACTGTATGTAATAAGCCTCAGCACGATAAGAGGGTTTTGTGAGATCAGTTGCTCTCATTGCAATGGTGTAGTAATGGTGAGGCCATGGATGATATTTTAGTGGATCACAAGTTGGGAACTACTGATTTAGATAGACCTTTAAACCCATGTAGCCAGAGGGTCTTTTAATTAGCCGAGTTGTGGTTTTATCCCTTCCATTAAATGTATGCTTTAAACTCTACTTTAAATAAAATTTTAAGTTTGCCTGTTTTTCTTTTTAATACAATACGATTTTAGTTCTGTCTTGTTTTAATTTGTTGTAAGTCATCTTGGGTCTTATGCCATATAAGCAATGAGATATAAATGTAATAAACTAATAGAATAAATACACTGAACTACAACTTTGGCTATGAGTTGTGGCTGGTATGATACCCGCTTTCCTCCATTAATTCCCTGTTACTCTATGGGACAATGGAAAACTTTGCTTCTCTGAAATCCTGCTGGCCTATAACTCTTATCAGCCCTGGATACCAGAGCTAATTATAAGGAAGTATAGAAGCTATAGTCAACCATATTGTAGGTAGGTAGGTAGGTATATCTCCACCTTATCTATGCATTTGATATCCATAGTTTCACTCACCCATGTTCTCTCTAGATCAGTGGTTCTTATAAAGGCTATGCAGATGGTCAAACAAATCCCACCACTGCCACCAAATTATAAATACATGCAGATGGCAATACGATCAATCCCACCATCTGACACCAAATTATAAAGGCACGTTTATGTGGCCAAACAATATAACTGGACAGGGGGTAAAACAGATCCCACCACTGTCCCATCAATGTAAAGGATTTACACCACTTTAATAAGACTTCACTGGCACCTATATAACGTTTGAGGGGATGTCTCTCTATTTAAACTTTCGCTGCCACCATATACTAAATGAACAGGAACCCTCTAGCTATTTAAAGATATTAGAAAGGTTTTCTAGAACACCAAGTACTGTGTCTTTTAAATGGCTTCTCTGAAGGAAAACAGGTGAGGTTGATTTAAAAGGAAAAGGGACTAAATCCACAAATGTACACTTGACTCAGGCTTAAGTTTCAAAATAACAAGGAAAGTTTATTGAATAGAAGTACAGAATGAAGTGAATGCTGTCTAATAAGCTTGGCTGTTACAGATAAAATGTTTTGGTTCTTGAAAAGCGTAACGGTTGCATGAGAATGATTCTTTCTTGGTTACAAATATAAAACTCAGCTATTTCTTCCCTAAATAGCTGTACCCAGTTTGCCACAGCTTAATTCGCTGGCAAACTTCAGGCAAACTGCCTATTCCTAACATGAACTCCTAAAAACCTCTGTAATCCTGCTCTAACTCTAACATCAACAGACTGACTGACTAAAGAAGCTTCTTTCTTTCCCTCCAAACAGTCTAACTCTGCCCCCCTTTAATAAACCAATCCTGGCTGTTTCAAGGCTGGCTCAGGCCTAGGCCACTCCCCCTCTCTGAACTGGAGCTTTCCCTAAACTAAAATGGCTCCTGCTGCCCTCTGCCAGGCCTTCTAAGGCTGAAACTAACTAGCCTGCCTCTCCTAGGCCCTGCCACCCAGGCTGGCAAGGTAAGGGATCTTCACAGTTCTCAACCTGTGGGTTCTCAACCAGGTGTTTTGGCCTACAAATCCCAGAAATCCTAGACAGTTTACCAGCTGTTAGGATTTCTGGGAGTTTAAGGCCAAAACATGTGGGAACATACAGGTTGAAAACCACTCCTCTAGATCATCCAGTGCAATTTGATAGTATGTTTCCAGTCCAAGAATAGTCCAAATAAAATGTTCGTTACTATCCATAGTTTCAGGAATCCACTGAAACTTTTGGAAAATATTCCCCATGGGTACAGGGGAATTGTATTGTACACCAGATGGCCTGTCAAAAAAGCTTGACTGTTTGTTATTTATCAACAACTTAACCAAAACTAACCAAAATGGCCCCACTGATGCTAGCCATCCCTTCACAGGTTGCAAAGTTTAGAGGATCATATTATACTGCTTTGTGATAACTGAGGATTTTATTCATGTGTATTTCTAAGCCAATGAGAATGAGGCTAGTGCTTCTTGCTTTCTCTCTTTGGGATTTCTGATAGACCAAATAATGGCATTTTATGATTACTAAAAGGAGGATGCTGCCACAGTCAAAGAGAGAATAAAGACATTTACTCTCTACCCTGATAGCCTCCCAAATTGGAGCTTTTTAGTGCATATCAAAGCATTTTGGTGCATGTCTCATGTGTCTCATTTTAATAAGCTCTGCCATTAGATTCAGAGATAACTATTTAACCTGAGCTTCATGACCGAATATGAACTACTCAGTTTGATGGCAGAGACAGTGTATTTCCAATGATTCTCAAACACTGCTATGCAAATAATTTCTGTGTTGGTCTGCTAGTTTCTAAAGCTCCAGGCCTGTGAACTGCCAAGATACTGCAGGATACTGCTGGCATGGGAAGAACTGGGAGTATTTATTGGACATGCTAAATCTAGGGTTTCTTTCTCATGACTGGGAACTTAAAAAAAAATATTGTGGTTTTCAGGTGAGCAAATTTGCATAAAAAGGGGGGTAGTATATAGGATAGATTATGGGAAGGGATAAAGTAAAGGGGAGGGGGGCTTTTGATGTTATTGAATATGATGGACACATGTGGCAACGTCTCCTGCATTGCTAAGGTAACATCAGTCCAGGCCGTTGACTAGCCTTTATTCCAGCTCTAAAGATCCTAAGGTCAGACCACAAGAATAACCTTTCTCTGTCGACTAGTAGCCTATTGGATGTTTTGCAACTGACAGCACTACCAGAAAATGCTTTCTCCACTCTCCTAAAGTCACTACTAAGCTGTCTGATGTTTCCATCATAATATTTACTTCTTAGTAAATAGGCTAAAAATCTTCACTTCTGATTCAGAACTGAAAGATTAGAGAATGAAAAGAGCGAGATGACACGGCTGTTTAAAAGAGCATGCAAAATGTTTTCTGCTTAGTGTAAATATTTAATTGTAACAAAAATGGCAATCTGTTGTGTTTATTGAGTAAGGGATGCAAAATGTGAGCTGAGTGCAGGGTGGGGCAGGCTGGCTTTGCTACTACAGATTCCATCTCTCTTGGAGATCATGTTATGCGCTCCCTAATCTCCCGGCCAATGTAACGCTGGTGGGCTCCTTTTGAAATGTCCTCATGGGAACTCCCTGGGACACACACTGAGCATATAGCAGAAGCTACTAGGAAGAAACGGGTGTGATCAAAATGCCAGCCAAAGGGCGCAACCTTGCTCTCTCATCTGTATACATCCCATAATGTCAGTTTCTGAGTGCCAGAAGTTCATAAAACTCCACCTGTTTTGGATTTCTTGGACATCCAGGTAGAGTTGTCACAGCAAAACACCTTGCTCTCTTAGTATTGCTGCTTCTCCTTCAACCTATCCCAGTCTTCGAATATTACCTTTCCCAACCATAAGAACAGCTCATATGGCATTTGTGGATAGGAGAGCAAAGGGATGAGTGCACGGCAGCAATTCTGATACAAGGCACTATCTCAGATAAAGAATCCACATCTTTAGAAGACTCATCCCTATAAATAGTAGATTTGTGCATGGATCCATTTTTCAAAACAGACTCCAGCTGTTTCAGCCAACCGTAATGGCACAGGCTCCACCGCCATTTTCCCCCCGGCCACAACAGATCATATGGCTGCCAAAAATGACTGTTTTCTGTTTCTTTCAGCTACACAGGGAGCGCAGAGAGGCAGCTGTGTGCCCACACAGGGTTTCCCTATGAGCCCTGCTTGCTGAGCCAATCAGAACAAAAGAGAGTCATGGCTTGTCTTTTAGCCAAGCTGGGCTTCCATTTTTCTGTTGTGAGCAGGCTTCTGAGAGACACAGACTGGTGATCTAAATTCTCAGTGCTGCCTGCAGCTCTGCATGGCTTGGCTTGCTTTTTTGCTAAAATAGCAATAAAAAAGCAGTTTACTTTCTATACACTTAAGAAACTGCCACCGATGGTGCCCTTCACGCAAGGCAAGCTTCAAATGTGGGGCAGAGGACCATTTCTAAAGCCGCCATAAAATGGGGAGGTAATTTTTATATTTTTAAAGAATGGCAAATGCTTCTTTGCATGGTGTGACTCCCACTGAAATAAGTGTTTTTAAAGGGTGCCCAACTTAACTCAGCTTTATTGAAAGGGTGTTGAGGGCAAACGATCCCAGAAGGGGTGATTTCTTACACTGGCATAAAGAGTCTTCCACCATCTGATGGGTGGGAAGCCAATACGGTACAAGTCGCCTCTGGCAACACAGGCTGAGGAAAGAAGGGAAAGTGGAGGGAGAAATAGCCAGGTCTCCCTTAAAACCTGAACCTATTTGGCTTGAGGCCTGAAGCAGCTTAGGAAAGAAGGGTGAGTGAAAGAGAAATAGCAGGGTCTCCCCTTTTAAAGCCTGAACCCAGCCAGCTTACTGAGGCTTTGGCTTCCCTCCATGTGCTGAGGGGGATGAGGGGGAAGCCTGGATGGTGCAGGGAGTGGGGCGGGTGCCACAGAGAAAGGGGAGCCTCATAAGTTCCCCATTGCCACCAGTGGGTTGGATCTTCCTGGATCTTTTGGTTGCCAGATCGAAAAATTGGTTTTTCCCTGACCAAATTTGGGAGGCTCCCAAAAATGGATCTGAGGGTCGCCGAAATCTGGACACTGAAAACAGAATGGGGTGTAACCAAATTGCACACCCATAATAAATAGCACCCAGCTGCTATACACTGAACCTTTTTCATTGCCAGTTCCTGTCAAAGGCAAATAACATCTCTTTCAATCATACAACAGCCCTGCAAAAGGCAGTTACATTTTGGCAGAATATAAATGATGTTAGGAAAAAACAATGGTTTGTCCAAAACTGTGCAAGGAGTCCATGGCTCAGATAAACTTTGATACCCAAGGAAGCAAAATGTTTTATCAACTGGAAAACAAATGAGTCAAACACACAGCACAAACAATACATTCTATTGCTTAAAAGCATTGTGCAAGCAAGAAATATAGAGTACTTTGGAACACAGGCATAGCAAGCTGAGAGACTGCAGCCATAAGTTCATCCTTTTCAATGAGGCAAAACCACATTAACGATGAGGCATATCTGGAAAAACTAGATGATTGACCCCATTTGGTTCCCGAGTTGGGTGGCAGTTGGGATGCTAAAATGCTGACCTAGCAAAAGAAACAGAATGGATGAAGGTACAAAGAAAACTGACAAATACTCTGACTCAATTTACAAGCATTTATTAAAATCAATGAGTAGCGTACTGTATTCAGATAAGGGACATCTGGTTTGAAATCCATGTTTAGAAATGAAGTCCACTAAGTAATGTAGGGCCAGTTGCTCTCTCTCAGGCAAACCTACCTCAGAGGATAATTGTGGGAATAAAGATATTCAAAATTTCAGATATCATACTAAGATCCATGGAGAATGAGCAAGATAAAAACAAACCAGCAGTTTTAACTAGGGCCACAATTTTACTCTTCTGTTCATGTATAAATTGTGCAATTGCAAAGCATCCCCCTAACATAAACATGGCATAAACATGGCAGGAAAAAGGGGAGCTGCAAAATGTACCGTAACAATTTATTTGTGACATAATCTATAATACCTATAATGGATTATCTGCATAGGACTGAAGCTTTAATTTTTTTGGGCTGTAGAAGTCACCCTAACTTGCTAACAGAAGTAGGACCTATTAAAAATTCTGATACTGTGAAATCAGTTTAAGTAATCTGGATATTGACTGTTTGCACTGATTGATTTATTTATTGAATTTATACCCCATTTTTCTTTCAGGATAGGATCCGATGCACATAGAGGCAGGTACAGATTATACAAGTATAGTGAGGATGTGCCTGAAGTAATTCAAGTTAGGTAGGAAGTAGCAGATACATTATTTTGACTCCTTTCACACCAGGCCTCTTGGGTATTTCTGAAACACATTGCTTAACTGTGATCAGCTGGACATGAGCCTAACACTTATATTTCTTATTTCTATCCACTTTTCGCAAAGATCTAACAACATGGATGTTCCGTTGTGCGTTTGACTAGACAATTCCCTTGATAATTGGCCTCACCTAGGATCTAAAATCTTGGCCACACACTTTACTATTGCTGTATCCAAAGTTAGACTGACCCAGTTATACTGCTCTTATCCTACACAATCTATGTACGTTATTCACTAGCCCTATCCTTTGAATTGTTATGCACCACTCCGCCTTGAATTATCCTATTGTTGTTGGTTTTAATGCTTGTTTTATATTTTGTTATAATGTTGTTTACATTGTTTTAAATTGACGTTACACATTCTAATGTGCTACATTTTCACTCTGTTGATTAGGCTTGGCCCCGTGTAAGCCGCCCCGAGTCCCTTTGGGGAGATGGAGATGGGGTATAAAAATAAATTTGTTATTATTATTATTATTATTATTATTATTATTTATTACAGTCCCACACTATACATATTCAAGTAATAGGCAAAATTGTTGAGAGCATTTTTACATTAACTGTTGTCGTCTATGTGGCTTCAATTTTTAGTTTGTTTTTGTTCCTTACCCAAACATTAAGCTACCTCCCAAAATTCACTTCTAACACAGGATTACAGGATAAATAAAGGCAGTGGTAGGATGACCGAAAGTGACTTTGTAATTGTAGAGCATCAGGGAACAGGATGAAGGCCTTCTTGATATATACGCGGGTTGACTAAGTGGAGGGGGGGGGGGGCACGATATCATTTCAGAAAGCCTTCTGATCTTTATTAAAATGAGACCACGGTCAACCTCATAGAGCTCATGGACCAGGCTCTGGGCCAAGGATAAGTTCCTTCTGCAAATATTTATTTTATCATATCAATGACAAACTCCTTCATATAAACATTTTTATTTAATCATAATTTACCAATTATTTTAAATCAATTGTTTGCTTGCTTTCTAAACACCAATCAAGAGGACCACATTAAAAGTTGCTCAGACAGATAAGATGTATTATCTCACAGTGGGTTTGTGGTCATAATAGTCTGGCATGTTTCCTGGGGTGTGTTTGAAGGAAGATGGGGGCATGGATTAATGATCTCACACCCTGTGGGGGCTCAGTGCCCAGATCCAGCTGGCAAATTACATCTCTTGCTGCTGGCCAAATTGAGAGACAGAACTTTCATGCTGTGGAAGAGTTAAAAGACAGTATGATCCTTTCTTGCTCATCCCTCTGACACCAGTTTGTCCCAGAGCATCATTCCTATTATCCCCTTTGCATCCATGCAACAAACACTAAAAGCTCACGGGCCCACTCTCACATTCTTATCAGGACAGACCTCTGAGGATGCCTGTCATAGATGTGGGAAAAACATCAGGAGAGAATGCTTTCTACTTTGAATCCTGGCTCTGAGGATCAAGATCCATGTCATCAGAGATCATATGGTCAAAATGAGTGGAGCATCCCTTACTTAAATAATTGTTTATTGATTCATCACATCATCATGATCATAGGTGATCACTTGTAGCAGCATATGATTGGTTTCCAAAGGTAGAGTAATGGCAATGAGTTAGAACAACTGAATCCATATCCACCTCTCATGGGCTTGTTCGTAGTTGGATGCTTCCAGATTTCACAGCCTTGTCCCTGTCACCACTCGCTGATTGTCATGGGAGTTGTGTTGGTTTTGATTTGCTTGGAACACACATGTGCATGAATTCATTGTATGTGTGGGGATCAGTGACCAACACAAACATACATGTCAATTGACTAATGGACTAATAAACCTTTGAAGGATCCATGCATATGCATATGACAAAAGAATAGACATTCTGGGGTAAACAAAAACACTGTTTTGAGATGAGTCACAGCAGGTATCACTTTAGAAAGTGTATCCCTTCTTTAAGTTGAGGGGTAGTACCTCTTTCAAAAATGATGCTTCTCACTTCAGCCCCAGTGAAGTTACATCATAGGATTCCCATAAGCTCTGTAAGAGAAAGATTGAAAGAACAAAAGAAAGAAAGATGTTTCTATGAGTCTCCATGAGAAACTCTTCTAGCATTTCACTCCTCTTATGGCTTCAAATCTTCTTGTGATAGCCAACAGAAAATTTTATTGAAGTGATAAATCCATCATATGTGATTAGTCAATCACAAAGTGTGTACAATCAATGTTTTGTATCCGGCGCCAAGATACTAGGATCCCTCACAACTTTATAGGGGTCTAACATTAGATAGGGGGTATCTTACAGCTAGGCTGCCAGATGTTTTTTATTTTAAATATCAAAGATTATCCCTCCCCAGAACATAACAAACATTTCTGCTTTACAGCATGATGCAACAAAATCCACATAACAGATGATACGAAATGGTGTCTTTAAGCTGAAATAAAGGAAGTAATATCAGCTAGCTTGCTTGAAACATCAGTATTTCTTTTTCATTTAATACAACTGGGGCAGGGAGGGGGGAAGACAACATATGAAAATGAACCTCCAGCATCAGAAGATGAAAGGGAAGCTGTGTTCAGAATATTTGGGAGAAATCAGTCACTAGAAACAGATCATTTGTTGCTAGAGCTGCATAAATCTGCAGCAACAACATCTACTCTAATTCTAACAAAATACTTTTAGCTTCTAACTAAATCACAAAAACTTCTGTCAACAAATACGGAAGACAAGACAATGGATTCGAGACACTCAATATACCATACATTCCAACACCTAGACATAGGACATCAGGCATTGCATTAAACACAGGGCCATTGCATTAATTTCCCATGCAAGGGAATGTGATGCTCAAATTCCTACAACAAAGATTTTAGCATATATGAAGCAAGAAATGTCAGATGTATAATCTGGGTTCAGGAAAAAAAAGAGGCACTGTGGATTATATTACAATGAAGGTAGTGTACCAATGAAAAGCTAGGGATCACGCTTAAAAGAAATGCAGATGACACCATACTGCTAAGTCAACATGATGCTGCTCATCCCAGTGAGTTATTTATCACAGTTAGACATTCCCAAATTTAGAAGATCCTTCATCCTGGTCAGATTTAATGTGTTGCCACCAGCATTATTACAATACAATAAAATACTATAATACTAGCTAATGTGGAGGGCAGTGGAAAAAAGAAAGACAGCATTACAAAGACATAAACTCAATCAAGAAAGCCATGGTTCTGAGTTTGTAACTCCAAAGCAGGGCTGTTGGAGATAGGCTAACTTGTAGGTCACCATAAGCCAACACTGATTCTGGACCTCATCCCAAAGGCTGTCGGAATTGCCACACATCGTGGCGATTCTGGCGGTGCACATCAAAGGATGTGGGGAACCTCTATCACCTGACTTATCCAAGTAACCATCCCATGGGGAAAAGCATCGACCACCCAGCTTCTTCCCTTTGTCTCCCGTGTTGCTGCAGCAGCAGCATGCTCCACTTTGATGGAAGTACCTGTGCACCATGTAATGGGAGCTGATGGACTGAGTGCTTAAAAGAAAGGCAAAATGGAACATGCCCCATTGTTAAGACACTTCTACAGGGTTTCCTTCCAAGCCCCATGCTAATAAATTTCTATGGGTTGCTTTCCTTTCCAGGTCCCTTTGTTAAGACACTTCTATAGGCTGCTTTCCTTCCAAGTCCCATTCTTAAGACACTTCTATGGGCTGGTCCCTCCCAAGTATCATTCTTAATAAGCTTATCCATCAGAACAAAGCACTACTTCCCATCCCATGTATTTTCCAGCTGGAAATATGGATATGATGCTCTAGGAGCTCTGAACACAGCCTGTGTTCGGATTTCCCTCTGTTCAGGATATTTGTGCTTCTTTTCAACCATGGAGGGCAATGCATTATCAAAAGTAGGTTAACGTCATGTGATGAGCTCCTTGCCTCTCCATGCTTGAAAAGAGGCTTTCAACCTCTGAGGACTATGCGTAATGACCAGAATATCTTTTGGGACCTAGTAGTCATGTATAACATTACATGTGGTTTTATTCTCAGTTGTTTCGCATTTATGGCCCTAATATGTTAATAGCAGAAAAAGTAATTATAATAATTCTGAGTCCAACTGGATCCCACAACATTCTGTCTATGGCACAAGAACTGCAACAGGGTTTTGTTCTCATCTAGGGCTAATTGCCCAGCATTCTCCATTCTCATACACACTTGTTTGTTTCCACAGAACCTGCCCCTTCTACCCACCAGTAACACTGGTTTGGAGACAGCAGTATCAGGACAGGCAAAGGACACCATCCATTTCCTGAAATCTGCCAATTTGCTATACACTCCAAACCAGGTATTAAGAATGTTAGGAAATTATGTTTTCCTAGTAGTATTGGCAAATGTCAATCAGAAATAAAACTGTATTTTTCTCCATGCCTAGCACCTGGGTTGCAGCTATAGCAAGCAATATTTCAGGTGCTTGGAGATGTAACAGGGGGAAGATAGAATTCCCGCTTATGGCTCCATAGCTGTGAAGTACGGGATAGTGGTGGAAGTAGGGATGAAACTGAATAAACAAAAGGACTTGACTTCTTTACTAGCTTGAATTTTAATCTGAGCTGAACAAGAATGGAGGAGTCTGTAAGGCTTCCCTTGGCTTTGAGGAAAGCATTATAAACACTGATATTTGTTCTTTGGCGCAAGGAAAAAAGAATTTTAATAACGTCATTTTGAAAAACTGTTCATTTGTTCTACAGGCTGCTCTACATGACAAGTTATAATATGTGGTCCTATTACAAACATGCTTGACAATAGCCTATACTTCTAACATGCTTCTACTACAGTTTTCAGCATTACCTCCACATCACTTTTTTATACATTTACTTTGGGGACATGCATATTGCTTTACAAACACTGAAAAAGAAAGATATGAGTAAACAAAGGTAACTTTTGTATGGTTGCACACACCAAGTCACTTATAAAAAGAGCATAGAACAAAGCTAATTCTCTCCATTCTGTTAAATATGAATACTTTCCTGCTTTTTACTGGGAATATTGTGTTTCTGTTGCAATACAAAATATTGCATCTGGAAAGTACCCTTTCTGTGACTGTAAAAAGGGAAGAACCTAAGAGATTTGTTTTGACTTTTGCAGAGGATATTCCCTCTTCAATATTTTCCCCAAAATTCAGATATTTCAAATATACTAAGGACCTGATCCCATTATAGAAATTCCCCATCCTACCACACCTGACTGAGGGCCCTTCCACACTGAGGGCCCTACATCCCAGAATATCAAGGCTGAAAATCCCACATTATCTGTGTGTGGATTTAGATAACCCAGTTCAAAGCAGATATTGTGGGATTTCCTGCCTTGATATATGGTGTAGAGAAATGTTTATTATAGAGTGTTTATTATAATGTATTTAAACTGTATTTAGGTTTTACATTAGTTGCTATGGCCTAACTGTGAGGGATAGGTTGCCATGGTAACACAGCCTCAGAGGAGGTGGGCGGAGTTTAAGGAATAAAAGGTTTGAAAGCGTCAGTTAATATCCAGTCCGGTGGATGAGACCCGGGGAAGAGGTTAAAAGTGTTGTGAAGCTGTGAGAATTCAGTAGTTCTTAGAATTTGTGAATATTTCTTCAGCAAGAGAGCTGAAGGTGTTACCTTGTTAGATTGCTTAGGTTAAAGAATCTAACAGAGGGGGTTTAAAGGATCGCCAGTAAGGAAAGACTGGTGATCAGTGGTTTGTTCCGAGTATAGGGCAAACAGTGTGGATATTCACAATAGGGAACTCTGAAGTAGTATAAGCACTTCACTAAAGAAGGAGTTTGTAGAATTGTAACATCAGAAGCCTGAATGTATCTCAAACCAGCCATTTTGTAACATCAAGCCTTGTGCCAAGTTCAAATTCTCAAAACTGCAACAATTACGTTCTGTTGACAATAAAACTTGTTCCCTTTATATTTCAAACCTGCCTCATCCATTGCTTTCATGCTTGGTGCATTCCACACTACCAAAGTCACCTCACAACACAACTAAAGATAAACAGAGACCTAAACCAGCGTCTCTAAACATATTGGTGGCAGCTTAATTGATATCTAAAAGAAGGTTCCTCACAGAATTTTGGTGGCATTAAAGAAGATTAACGCTTCCTCACATAATTTTGTTGACAAGCGGTGGGATTAACGCTTCCTCACATAATTTTGGTGGCAGACGACGGGATTCGTGTAACAACTGATCGAGTGCCTTAAGTTTAATTTTAAAATAAGTTGTGAGGTAAAAGTTGCTGAAAAATGGCTACCAGGCGGCAGAGAAAGCTGGCTGAGGAAAGAGAGGGAGACCAAGGAGAAAGTTCGAGCTCTGGGTCAGAGACAGAGCCAGTGCCTATGTCAGAAATGGCTTTTAAGTACAAGTTAGAGATGAGACGATTGGAAATAGAGGCAAAAGAAAGACAAAGAGAGAGAGAACTAGAGATGGAGGCAAAACAAAGAGAGAGAGAACTGGAGGAAAGACAAAGAGAGAGAGAACAGGAGTTAGAATTAAAGAGAATGGAGTTTGAGCTAGAAAAACAAAGATTGGCTTTGTCTCAAACACCCAGTGAGGTCCAGGAAGGGAGATCTGGGGTGAATACCCCAGATTTGACAAAGAAATTCCCAAAATTTACCAAAGGTGATGACCCAGAGAAATTCCTTATATCTTTTGAGAGATGTTGTCGGGATTTTGGGTTGGCTAAAGATAAATGGATGATATACCTAAGGCCTCAAATAAGTGAGAAGCTGTTACAGATTTATGGACAGATGCCGGAGGAGTCTTGTAGAGACTATGATCTGTTTAAGAAACAGATTCAACAGGAATATAGATTGACTCCTGAATATTATAGATTTAAGTTCAGGACGTTGAAGAAAGAAAAAACACAAAGTTTTGCTCAGGTGGCCTCTAGATTGTCTCAACTGTTCGATAGTTGGATAAAGACGTCTGAGGTAGAAGATTATCAACAGCTGAGGGAACTTTTCAAATTGGAACAATTTTTCCAATTAGTTCCTTATGAAATTCGTTGGGTGATTCAAGATCGCAAGCCATCCACGATTGTAGAGGCAGCGGGTATGGCAGATCAAATAACAACCTTGAAAGAAGGATTTAAAAGGGAAGATCTGCCAGGGGACAAAAGAACAAACAGGCAGCCATTTTATCCACAACAAACGCGCCCACAGCAAGAAAGGGGCTCTGACATAGAAAACACCCCCTATAGGAGGCAGAGTGTAATAAGACCAACTGCTCCTGAGGTAAAACGACGGTGCTATCAATGTGGAAAATTGGATCATATAAAATATCAGTGTCCCCTGTTAAGGAATGAGAAAACAACCCTCTTTATAAATAAAATGAAAGAAACACCAAAGGCAGGACCAGAAACTGTTGCAAAGGAGAGTTCAGGCTCAGAGCCTCAAGAGAAACAATGTTTGTTCATCCTGTCAGGCAGCCCATCTAAGGATTACTTAGAAACCATTTCTATTGATAGCAAAGACAGGAAAGGACTTAGAGATACAGGTTCCGAAGTATGCATAGCGCACCCTGAAATAATACCTCAGAAATTTCAACAGCCAACCTCTGAAATAAAATTAAAAGGTTTAGGTCCCGCGATCCCAACACCCGTGGTGACTTTGCCAATAGAATATAAAGGATGGAAGGGTATGTGGGATTTTGCAGTCAGTCCTGACATACCATATCAATGTTTAATTGGAAATGATTTGGCTGAGGAGATTAAATACTGTAAGATGGCGTGTGGGGAGAAAGAATGTAACAATGAAAGCCCTGAACAAAAAGCCATGTGTTTTGCCATACAACAAGATGGGGACGAGAGTCCAGAAACCAGCGCTACAGTGGCTGAGCTTGTCAAGAGGACGGGAGGAGTTGATGAGATTCGGCAGGAACAAGGAGCCGATGAATCTTTGAAACCTTTATTTGCTTTAGCTCAAAACCCCACAGTATTGGCAGAAGAACAGCCCTCCGAGTTTATACTGAAGAATGGTGTCTTATATAGAGAACCCAAAGGTGTAAACTCGACAGAAAGATCAGTGACATGTAGTCAAATTGTAGTGCCTCAAGGTTTTAGAGAACAGCTGATGAGGGTGGCACACGAAAACCCTCAAGGTGGACATTTGGGCATAAGAAAAACCACGAAGAGGATCACTAAAAACTTTTATTGGCCTGGCATGTTCCAGAGGATCAAAGAGTTTTGCCAATCCTGTAACATCTGCCAGAGATTGAGCACTGGAAGGGATAAAGTTAAAGCTCCATTGATCCCTATGCCAATAATTGGAGAACCATTTTACAGAGTAGGCATTGACATTGTAGGTCCTCTCTGTAAACCAAGCAGACGTGGTTACCGTTACATTTTAACCATGATTGACTACGCCACAAGGTATCCAGAGGCTGTAGCTCTGACTAACATCGAAACAACTACAATTGCAAATGCCCTGCTGTCCATTTGGGGAAGAACTGGATATCCCAGAGAACTGGTCTCGGACTTGGGAACCCAGTTTACTTCCAAGCTTATGTCAAAATTGCTGGAGTTAAGTGGAATTAGACACCTGACTTCCACAGCATATCATCCGCAGACAAATGGACTGGTTGAGAATATGAACAAGACTTTAGTCAAAATGATAAAGTCTTACAGTCAGGAAAGGCCTTATGACTGGGACGTCAAGTTACAACAACTGCTGTTCGCCTATAGGACCGTCCCTCATGACAGCACCGGCTACAGTCCATTTGAATTGCTGTATGGAAGGAAAGCTCGTGGTCCGTTAGATCTGTTAAGAGAATATTGGGAAGAAAGTCCGGCGAAGGATCCTGTTCCAGTGACGGAGTATTTAAGAGATCTTCAAGCAACAATGCAGCTGGCTAGAGACATTGCTCAAGAACATTTGCTTGCGGCTCAACAGAAACAGAAAGACTATTATGACTCTACTGCTAAACCAAAGGTCTTCGACATCGGAGATGAAGTTTTATTTTTATCTCCCAACAAGGCCAACAAGCTTCAATTGGATTGGTCTGGACCATGGAAGGTCATCAGAAGACACAACCACATAAACTATGATATTTTTGATGAACAATCCAATGTAGAAAGAAGAGTCCATGTAAATATGTTGAAGCCTTATGTTATAAGATCTGCAAATGTATGTTTTGTTGTTTCAAAATAGAAATCCGGACCCTTTTCTTTTTGGGAGGGTGATCGTGAACAGTACAGGAATTTAGATCGAGTAGATATGAACAGAGAATTGTCCCTACTTCAAAAAAGAGAGGTTGTGGAAGTTTTAAGAAAAAAATGGCATTCTAATGAGTATAGTATGTCAACAATTGAGAAAGAATGCTATGCCATTATCTGGTCAGTGAAGAAACTGAAACCGTATTTGTGGGGTAGGAAGTTTACTTTGCAAACAGACCATGCTCCCTTACGATGGCTAGATAATGTAAAAGGTACCAATAACAAATTGTTAAGATGGAGTTTGGGTTTACAAGATTTCATATTTGACATAAAACATGTTTCAGGTAAACGAAATGTAGTTGCGGACGCCTTATCAAGGATTCCATAGGTTAAAGGTTTCTATATATGTATAGTTGAAATGTACCTAACTATGATGCGTTTCCCTTTCAGAATTGATATATGTATATTTATTGTTAAATGTTATGTAGGATTATTTTTGCTATTCTAGGATTAAGAAATGTGCAAAAATATTTTTCTGGGGGGGGGGGGAAGGTGTAGAGAAATGTTTATTATAGAGTGTTTATTATAATGTATTTAAACTGTATTTAGGTTTTACATTAGTTGCTATGGCCTAACTGTGAGGGATAGGTTGCCATGGTAACACAGCCTCAGAGGAGGTGGGCGGAGTTTAAGGAATAAAAGGTTTGAAAGCGTCAGTTAATATCCAGTCCGGTGGATGAGACCCGGGGAAGAGGTTAAAAGTGTTGTGAAGCTGTGAGAATTCAGTAGTTCTTAGAATTTGTGAATATTTCTTCAGCAAGAGAGCTGAAGGTGTTACCTTGTTAGATTGCTTAGGTTAAAGAATCTAACAGAGGGGGTTTAAAGGATCGCCAGTAAGGAAAGACTGGTGATCAGTGGTTTGTTCCGAGTATAGGGCAAACAGTGTGGATATTCACAATAGGGAACTCTGAAGTAGTATAAGCACTTCACTAAAGAAGGAGTTTGTAGAATTGTAACATCAGAAGCCTGAATGTATCTCAAACCAGCCATTTTGTAACATCAAGCCTTGTGCCAAGTTCAAATTCTCAAAACTGCAACAATTACGTTCTGTTGACAATAAAACTTGTTCCCTTTATATTTCAAACCTGCCTCATCCATTGCTTTCATGCTTGGTGCATTCCACACTACCAAAGTCACCTCACAACACAACTAAAGATAAACAGAGACCTAAACCAGCGTCTCTAAACATATTGGTGGCAGCTTAATTGATATCTAAAAGAAGGTTCCTCACAGAATTTTGGTGGCATTAAAGAAGATTAACGCTTCCTCACATAATTTTGTTGACAAGCGGTGGGATTAACGCTTCCTCACAATGGGAATATAGGGCTGTGTGGAAGGGCCCTGACACAGATGGCATGGAGTCCACCAGATCTCATCACATGACATACATCTACTTCTGGCAGGGCTGTGTGCTGGCTGCGTCATTGAAGTGTTGTAGGAGGGGGAAACCTGAACACAGGAGACTACCCATGTTCATGTAGCAAATCATAGGAACAAGGTGGTACTCTTTCTGGCATGTGATGGGCAAACAGGTGGTGTGGGCAAGGTGAGGGCCAGGTGACAGATTCATCCCACTACCCCATTATTTGCTCCACTGTCCTATGAGTCACCCCACTGTCCCCTGCATCAAAGACCTCAATGTGATGAGGCCCATAGTCTGGCTCAAAGGAAAGGCAGACTGCATGGAAAAATAGATTACAACAAAATCAGAAACACTGACACCCCTCAGGGAAAGCTAATCTGTATGCTTCTTTTCCATAGTGCCCATAGTGAAAAGCCATACACTTTTTCTGAGATATGATGAATATCCCTTAAAGTTCAATTTAAAAGCATGGCTTATTTAACCTTGCTGCTTTTATTACTTGCTCAAGACATCTCAGCTTCCTCTTCTACTCCAGAATCTTTACTCCCCACTTCAATCAGCATTGCTCCAGTCCTGTCTCCGGGGGAATGCTTTTCCCACACCCATTATCTGCTTCTCATCTACAGCACAGATTTTGATGTTTATTGTTCAAAAGATAAGCCTTCCTAGGCTCCGGCTTTCCCAGCACAGTATATGGTAGCTGCCTATCCAGCCTCTTTTCTCGGTCTTTCCCATTTTAGTGAACAACACGGGTAAGCTTCTTGCTATTTCTCCAGTAAAATGCTGCAAGCATCCAGTGTTCCCACCAAAATTAGAAAGGTTACCAGCATTGCTCTTTGCACCAAACACCCTTCCTGCTGCCAAGTGATTCCAGACACTATTTCTGGTGACAGAAAGAAACCACAGCTATTGTCAGCACCAGAAACCTGAGATAATCCAGAGGAAGCCATTCACAGCATTCCTGGTCATTCAGGTTTGCAGTCAATGAGAACTTTCCTTGGGCCTAACTTTCAGGGCCCTTCCACGCAGCCCTATATCCCAGAATATCAAGGCAGAAAATCCCACATTATCTGAGCGTGGACTCAGATAACCCAGTTCAAAGCAGATATTGTGGGATTTTCTGCTTTGATATTCTGGGATATAGGGCTGTGTGGAATGGCCCCCAGTCCAAAATCTGGGTTCATAAAAAACATAATTTATTCCAAGCCAATATTTGCTATTTGTTATTATTTCTCTTCAAATGAAATAATTTGAGTGGACGGGTTGAGAGAAAGACTAGCTAAAAATTAGGTCAACATGAATTCAGAATTCCAAACAGGTAGAAAGTTGCTGTTGCTGTTTTCGTGAGTTTTGTTTCTGACTTATGGCAACTCTAAGGTGATCTTATCACAGACCTATCATGGACATTTTGGTATCCAGTGAATCAGGGGGAGATGAAGAAAGGGAGTTAACATCCTGATTGTAAGGCGTCGAGCAGAGAAGGTGTGGAGGAAAGGGGTTTAAAATCTGATTGAGGCTTTGTGGTGGAAAGGGTGGAAACGAGTGGGGGGCTGGCCCTTTTAGGGTGCTTCCACACAGCCTTATATCTCAGAATATCAAGGCAGAAAATCCCACAATATTGGCTTTGAACTGGGTTATCTGAGTCCACACTCAGGTAATGTGGGACAGTGATAGAGATGTGGAGGAGCAGCAGAAGGAGTTGGGGCAAGAAAGCCAAGCCATTTAAGTAACAGCTACAAACTCACAAATACTCAAAAGCATGAAAGAGAGACTTGGGAATATGGGGGACCAAGTGTACTAAACTAGAGGGTCCCAGAATTTGCCTTAAATTTGTCAAATGGTTTTGAATACTACAACATAGAAGTTGTTCCTTGTGTTACTTTTCTGTAATGACTAGCAGAAAGCAAGCATTTTCAGTCACCGATAGGTTTTTTTTCCAGAAGAGTGAATTTGAAAACTGAGATGACATCATGGAAAAGGCAGTGAACCATTTGCTAAGCAGGGCCTGCTGGGACAATGTTAGCAGTCAAAGAAGCTGATATGAGAAAAGCAGAAGATGGAATGCTATTTTTAACATCTGATTCATAACTTATTTCTTATTTTAAGGCAACTCTTTACTGTTTTTTTATTTTTTTTTGAAGAGTGGCAAGTTACTAAAAGCGCAATAGGTTACTTTTAACTTTTTAAACAATACACGTTGAAATGGAGAAATGGTTCATATGCCTCCAAATAATGCATAGCAAAAGGAATGTTCTGCCTTCATTTCCAGTAAAAATGTTGCATTATAGTGAGCAATGTTATTTGTTAGGGGTGTGAACAATGCTCAAAAACCACACCATTTTTGGCTGTTTTCGCCTCCCCTCTCCCAATTCCATTTTCTGGGAAATTCCCAAAATCAGGAGGAAGGTGCAATTTTCATCCCAGTAAGATTTGGTCCACTGATGCCAATGGGGAAACTTTAGAGGCCTATCAGGAAGAAATGTGCATCACTTGTAGGCCACATTTACAACTACAAGCCTTCAAAATGTTTCACCAATCCACTGATTTTTAAGAATTTTTTTTTTACCATAACATTTTTTTAAAAAAAGCACACACACATAAGAGGAGTATCTGGGAATTGAAGTGCTAACCAGTGCGTGCCACAAGATGGGAGGACAAAGGGCACAGTCAACCAGGCCTCTTGATTGGCTGAGAAAGAAATGTGAGAAACACACAGAGAGAAAAGCCTCAACTCCCATCATGCTCCAAAAGATCCAGCTGCTTGTGATCCATTCCAGTTAAAGGATTTGGCTTGGTCCTACTCAGTCTGTTTTTGGTGATCTGGCTGCCGGATCACCACATTTTCCCAAATCACTAAATGGAATTCTACATACATCCCTATTACTTGTAATACATACATTAATTCCAAGCTCTTGAGAAATGTTACAGTTATTTCAAGTATTGGTTTGTTGTGAAATGAAGATATTTGCCTGGGATGTTGTACATAAAAAGAAATGTTTCCTTGGAATGAATTTGTCTGTTGATCATCTGCTACATTACATCTTAATACCATTACAAGTGAATTTCAGTTAGCTGAAAGTGAACATCCAGGAGTGAAAATAAATTTCAAAGCTACACAATGTGCTGAATTTTAGTGATTGCTTAAGGCAACTTCTTTTGCTCCAGTGCACGCAACTGAAGAAAAAAATTAGAAAATTAAAAATTAAATCAAATAAACAAACGGTTTTCCAAGAGAATGAGAGAGAAAGAGAGAGGGCTAAGGGAACTATTGGATGGCTTTCCTGGTGGGGTTAGAGCAGGTAATTTCATTATGCTGAACCGTGGAGATATTTAAGGGCCTCTTGCAAGTCCCATAATAAAACCCTCTCTCACGGTATGCTTAGTTTCTCGTAGAAAAGAAATAGAAAGGAAGTGCTTTTCCATGAACACATAAAGAGATAGAAGAAGGAGAAACTGTTTTGTTATTGGAAGTGGTCCACTGGGTACAAATCTGTTGGTGAATGGAAAGAGCCTCCTGGCGCAGAACTGAAGCCATAACCACAAGCCAAATGAGACAACAGAAGATCAGGTTCATCTTGGAGGCAGTAACCAGAGATGGGGGCATGGAAAGCAGCCTGTAATATGCTACACTCCTTCACCTTGTCGAAACGTGCCCCATCCTGGCCCTTTTCAACTTCTCCCTTGGCTAGAAAGCAAAACAAGCAGATCATTTATGTTACTGCTTCCCCATTCCCAGGCACACATCAAGTGATAGAGCATTTAGTGTGTTTCAAAAAGATAGACCCAATCTGAGATCATTATATCTCTGCAACCACAAACTGTTCAAAAATGAAACTCTTACTACTTGAAAAGGTGAGGCATACTGCCTCTGTTCAAGCAAGACTATTTCTTCTTCCCTTGAAGGAGATATTTACTTCCTCTTGATAGCTTAGCCACAGAAGATTTTAATAGACATGGGACATGGAGACAAAGGGCATTTTCCCACTAGCTTTATAGAACAGAGGCTACTGTCTGCCAATCATCTGATCTGCTCCTGCTGAATTCTGGGAAATGTAGCTTAAGGAAGCCAAGGACCTCTCTTGTTGAGAACTCCAAAGGCTCTGCCCTGAACTACACTTCCCAGAATTCTGCGGGAGCAGATTAGACAATTGGCAGACGATAGCCTATGTTCTATAACACTGGTGGGAAAACGTCCATGGGAAGTGATCTCCAGACTGTTTTTAAGCAGAGTTCATGCTCCCTCAGGCTGTTGGGCAGGCTGGACTATAGCTGGAAAAAAATGAACAAATTACTATGTACAATAAGCATATCTTATTAGTAGTGCAAAAAAAAAAATTCTAAAGAACAATACAATAGTTAAAATGAAGAACAATTTTAACCAACATACACTTATAAATATTTCAATGGGAAGTGTGGGCTTGCTTTTTGACTGATGAGAGAATCAAGATCACTAGGATTGTAGTTGTTGTGTGCCTCCAAGTCATTTCAGACTGAGAACCACCCTAAGTCTACAATTAAACTTAGGATTCAGTTTACCTATTGAATGTATCTCCCTTTATCAGCCAGCTAGAACATTAAGATTGGCTGAGAAGGTCCTGCCCTCAGTCCCACCACCCTCGCAGGTATGACTGGTGGTGAGAAATACAGGGCCTTCTCAGTGGTGGTCCCTCAGCTGTGGAACTCCCTCCCCAATGAGATCAGATCTGCCCCTTCCCTCCTTACATTTTAACGTTAGCATTTGGGGAATGAGATGAAACAGTCAAGACAATTTGGGATTGGTGCAATGTGGAACCTATGTTTTAGGTTGTCTATGTTTTTGGTTTAAATATTTTGTTATAAGCTATTTTAATTATGTGTTACATTTTATACTCCATGAGGCATTGAATTTTGCCATTTATTTTGTTGTGAACCACTTTGAGCCTCCCTGGGGTTGAGCAAAGTGGTATATAAATGAAATAAATAAATAAATGAGGGGCTGCACCCAGTCTGTGGGTCTTAGTTTGGGGGATGTGGCCTGTAGATCCTCTAGTTCATATTTAGTGAGGGGTTACATTTCTACATTACAGATATCCAGTAGACTACCTTATTTTATGCTGTATTACTTCATAGGAGTTGTTGCTTGAGATTTCTACTGTAAGGCTCTTCTTTTGGACTTCAGGTTAAACGTGGCTATGTTTTGACTTAATCTGATAAATCAGTTTCATCAAAATATTTCAAGAAGGACCAATTTGATTGAGTCAGCATGTCATGGACAAGGTTCAAATGTGTACAACAGTTATACTGCATAGTCTTCATGTGCAGAAAAAAACCCACTTCTCTTTGCAGGAAAGAAAAATCATGCTATGCATGAAGTGATCCTTAGCAAAACAATATGTGCAATGGTGACTCTCTAGTCTAGAAGGCAGACCAACCGTATTTCATCTTGTTAGAAAGCTAGAAAAGCCATTCCTTCAGTGCACAGTCTAAACACACAGTAGCTTCACTTGGTTACATTTAATTAAGAGCTTTTAATTTTAAGGCCTGCTTTATAAGAAACAACTGTTGCACATTAAATAACACTGAGCCTTCCTGGGGTCCAAAGACCAAGCTTGTCGTCACAGGGATGTCTTTAAAAGATCCTGGCTGGAATGTTATTTTGAACTCTTTGAAATGGCAAAAGTGTTTTTAAACACTGAAGGTCTCTTGGGAAGCCCAAGTTTAAACTTAGTAAAAGGTTTTTAATTTTAAACTATTCCTTAAAATAGTTGACATAAAATTTGGTGGGAAATCTTTTAAAAGCCTAATTCTCCTGAACTGGAAGTGACATTTGGAAACTTGAAGCAAGGAGGGGGAAAGAAGGCACAGAACACTTGTTTTATTGTTGGTTTAGTTACTAAATTTTAGTATGAGCTCATCAGTGCCCCATGGGATCAGCTAACACCCCCATATCCCACTCCATGCCTACCCTTCTCCCATTCCCCCTGTTCAGTACTTTTCCAAAATCAGGTGCTAATAGGAAACCATATTTATCTAGAATACTTCCAAAAGTTTGTATCCTCCATTGAGATGACAATATTGTCAATCAAGGTTGGTTCTAAAACAAAATCAAATTACTGATTATTTTTCATGAGATTTTGTTTCTTTCTTAAAGGACCACTTTCATAATATAGCTTTAAAAGAAATGGCCTACCCTGAAAAACCCCACACAATGGTACAATGATTTTTCTATGATGAGAAAAAAGTTGTTATAGAGTATATCTATGTTTATGTGAAATCTTCAGAAAGGAAAATACTAAAAATACCTTCTTCTTTCTTTCTCTCCTCAATACCTTCGTGTAGATTTTCTATCAGAGCTTGACTTAGAAGAAAATATGTCTCTCAGGAATCTCAGAGAACTGCATGGTGTGGCACACAGGTGCTGATCCCTAAAAACAGCTCCATTTTTATTCCTCTTCTACAAAAATATTTGATACGATTCAATGCGTGACATGATGCCATTGCCTTATGGGTTTTCCTATTATCTGCAAGTGGGAGCCAATAATGCCACATATTTAGTATTCACATTACTCAACAGTGATGAACATGCCCCAGATAAGCACAGTAAGCTTTAGTTCTCATGCAAGCGTTCCCTGGGACCATGACTGGAAAACTCCTGGATTAGTGGAATCAGAGCAGCCAGCTTTGGCTCAAACTAGATGATAAATTAAAGATATTTTTATCATTCTCAAATAGTTCAAGATGTCTTTTTCTCATAGCACATAATTTTCCTGATCTAAACATCTTGCATACATTGTGCCTTGTTTTGTATCTGGTCATTGGTTGTTGTTTATTTGTTCAGTCACTTCCGACTCTTCATGACCTCATGGGCCAGCTCATGCCAGATCTCCCTGTCAGCCATGGCCACCCCCAGCTCCTTCAAAGTCAAGCCAATCACCAAGATGCCATCTATCCATCTTGCCCTTGGTCGACCCCTCTTCCTTTTTTCCTTCCATTTTCCTCAGCATCATTATCTTCTCCAAGGTTTCCTGTCTTCTCATTATGTGGCCAAAGTACTTCATTTTTGCCTCTAATATTCTTCCCTCCAGTGAGCAGTCTGGCTTTATTTCCTGGAGTATGGACTGGTTTGATCTTCTCATGGACCAAGGCATTCTCAGATTTTTCCTCCAACACCACAGTTCCTTCACTCAGCCTTCCTTATGGTCCAGCTCTCATATCCGTAGGTTACTACAGGAAAAACCATTGCTTTAACTATGCAGACCTTTGTTGCCAGTGTGATGTCTCTACTCTTCACTACTTTATCAAGATTGATCATTGTTCTCCTCCCAAGAAGTAAATATCTTCTGATTTTCTGGCCGCAGTCTGTGTCTGCAGTAATCTTTGCACCTAGAAATTCAAAGTCTGCCTCCGCATTTTCTCCTTCCTCTATTTGCCAGTTATCAATCAGTCTGGTAGCCATAATCTTGGTTTTTGCGATGTTTAACTACAACCCAGCTTTTGCACTTTCTTCTTTCACCTTGGTTAGAAGGCTCTTCAGCTCATCTTCGCTTCCAGCCATCAAGGTAGTATCATCTGCATATCTAAGGTTGTTAATATTTCATCCAACAATTTTAACTCCAGTTTTGGATTTGTCAAGCCATATACATCACATGATGTGTTCTGCATACAAGTTGAATAGGTTGAGTGAGAATATACAGCCCTGCTGTACCCCTTTCCCAATCTTGAACCTATCAGTTGTTCCATGGTCTATTCTTACTGTTGCTATTTGGTCGTTATATAGATTCCTCAGGAGACAGGTAAGGTGACTTGGTTTTCCCATACCACCAAGAACTTGCCACAGTTTATTATGTCAAAGCCTTTAGAACAGTCAATAAAACAGAAATTGATGTTTTTCTGAAACTTCCTCCCTTCCTCCATTATCCAGCAGATGTTGTACATCTGGCAACTGTCACTCCATTGGAAGGGACTTAATTTGTAACTCTCACTGTTGAAGCATGAGCACTCATAACTGGAACAACACGAAGAACAGACTGAGGGTCATGTTGTACTGTTGCAGAAGATGGAGCCGAATATGAAGATGTGTAGAAGGAAATCCAAGACAATGGTCTATGCCAAAATTGTTAAAGCATTTAAGAAGTACCAAAAATAATCTGATGTGAAGTGGATCAGATTAAGGAAATTTTGTCAGCTGGAGGAAAAGAATTTGCTGAGAACTATTTTTTCCTTGAGAAGCTTCCCTTGGTAGTAATTCAATGAAGCAGAAAGAAGCACGGGTGAACAGTAACTCCAACATGAACTCATGCAAACATTAGGAAGAAATCAAGAGAGGACAACCTCTGACAAGATGCAACCAGACACTGTTCAGTGCTGGAAAAAAAAAGGAAAGATAGCTGATTTATGGTGGAATGGGAACTGGCACATGAAGATAGAGCTGGCTAATATTTGAGAGAAAATGATTAAATGATTTTGTGGATTGCAAGATGGTGAAGATCTAATGTCATGACCTTTAAAAGTGTACAGTTATGGTTCCAAATGGACCTCGAGTCCTAGCTTTTGGACAGCCAGAAGAGACAGAGGAATACATCCAATTTAATCAATGAACTAAGAAGATGGATTCAGACTGGAAGTTACATTGACTAAAGCTAGGATCCGATCAAATGGACTGTTACTATAACATTTTATAGTAGAAATATCTCCTTCTACACTACTGGAAATAAAATTTCTCTTTCCCAGATGGCCCTTTAATGCTAGGATAGGACATGTTATTTGCAACCTCTGTTTCTTTTTCTAAATCAGACCATATAGTAGGATTGTATGTAGCAGGAACGCTTCATTCTTGAACAATTTAAATGAGAAAATGGATACCCAATAACAATTTCTTTAAAAATATCTTATCTGATGTGGACTCAACAGGCTGGAAGGGAGGGGGTGGGGAGGGGAGGGGAAGAGATTTCCCTGTTTAGTCCTTAGCATAATCCCCATTCTTGTTTCCTACATTAATTGCATGGCTCCAAACCATCTTCAACTCAGTAGCTTGTTTAGCCAAGGCAGTTTGTCACTGGATGTGATAAAGCCACCTCCCCACACCTCAGGTTCCCATACCCTCCCCCAGCCGCAGAGATGGCAGATAAGGCAGGGAGGTTTCATTTCATGTGCTATGAAGCTGGATGGGTTTAAGGAGAGGCCTGTTTAGGAAGCTGCCACTGATATCTCTGTGACAGGTGTCAGCTTCACATGGAGCTGCCAGCAGACGTTAAGACGGAGATTAACTGAGCATCGCTCTTGCCAAGCGGTACAGGGGCTGTTATGGGGCCTCATTTGCTTGTTTGTTTGTATGTGCCTGCATGCAGGATCACATTTAAGGACATGTGTTCACAAACCAGAAAACAATTTAAGAGGTTCATTATAAGCCTTTTGATCTTGATAAATTATTCAGTACATGTCTTCATTGTCTCTCCTTTCCTTTCTCAAAGTCTAAATGGAAATTGTATTCTTCTTGGGACAGAGAACAAATTATATATATGTGCTCCAGGAGGCTCAATAATGGCAGGAAATAGTCATTAATATATTAATTTGACCACCTTTAAAATAAGACAGGTGTCCTATGCATCAAGTGGAATTTACTTCTGAAGAATCATGTTCTCCTTCCAAAGGGATTTAAGCCAGAAGATGCAGAAATGTAACAAACACGTGGAATTAAAGCAGAATATGTAAAATTCTATATATTCTGCTTTAATTCTGTTAGTTCCAGCTAGCATAGATCCACCATATGTAAATTCCATCAATTTGATCACTCCACTTTAGCTGTGGCTAGCACCAAAAGTTAGCTCTATGTTTCTAAACTGTGAAGTGCAAGGTAACAATTTAAAATTCCATGAATTGTAATGGAAATTGGATTTTTAATAGAAAAATCTTGAATAACTGAGCAAATGACCTGAAGCCCGCTTTTGACAAAGTATAATTTTTTAACATAACTATGGGAAACAAATATTAATTTTTGAGTTAAATACCTTGATTAATGATTGCTTAATTTTCCTCTTTTTAGTGGACTGTATTGTCTTCCCTGCCCCCTTCCTAGAAAATTGTGGGTGAGGAAAAACAGAGTCCTCTCTAATGGATGTCCTGGAGATGTCTTCTGCGTTATGGAGGCAATGCAGCTTGTGGCACTTGTACTTTACACTATACTGTGTGCCTTATCTCTAGATAAAGCTACATTGAAGCTTTCTTTAGATTTCCTCTTTTAGCACCACTTAGCCATCAGAAAACTCAATATCAGGATGCAAAGTATTTTTTCACTTCTATAAAGTTCATAAATGAGCATGAGTGTTTTTAAAATGAAGTGTGATGATTCAAACCTAACTCCCAGAGAAAATCAAAGGAAAATTTATACCAGTAGTTTCATTATACAATGATAACCCCCTCAATGAGAAGTATAATGCAAAGGCAAAACTTTAAAAATTGCCAAGAGTCATTAAAACTGACCAGCGGGGCAAAGACATTAATGATAAGAAAGCTTAAAGAATTACATAAGAAACCATCAAAAGCCAGATACATATGGTACTGGAATCAATAAAAATATTGAAAAGTGTAAGCAAGTAAGGACAGGATGCTTCTGGAAAATGGCCACACAGCATGGAAAAAACACAAATCTGTAAGCAAGTTCTCTTAAATAAAATGACTTGTGAACAAAGCCAGAGAGAATTCAAGTTGTTTGAAATTTAATGGCTTGATGTAGCCATGAAGTTTGTAGCCACAGTTGTAAGACAGATACAAGAAGCTTCTGCATTTATATTCACATTTCCTTGGAAGGAAAATTTACTATGCTCGGTGGGAATCAATATTAGAAAAAATATCTACAGATTTGTATCTTCAGCTGGAATAAGCTTATTCAGATTCCATCCCTGTTTCAGGTTGCAGGTAGGATTGCCAATTCAAAGAGATGGTACTAGTTCAACTGGAGTCTGATTTAACTGATTCTGTTAAATCAGGGGGACTGAGGAATTATTCCTTTCTCCTTTCAGTCACAGAGCAGATCCAAACTAGATATATGTTACTCTTGCTATATTATTATATATACATAACAACACAGCACACATGCACATTAGGTGCAAGTGTCTGGGATTGGTCTCTAAATATCGGGTTCTTCCCAAGGGCCTTCCCAAGGATATTAGAGGTACTTTTGTAGAATGTGCACAGTTCCGAGAAGTGCTGCCTTCTGCAGCATGTGGAAAGATGTTCTGTCCAAATTAAGGCCTTTCAAGTGCTTTTTGGGGTTTTTTGGAATGCCTCCAAGAGCACCAACAACTACTGGTACCACTGTTGTTCTCTTTTGCCATAGTCGTCCCATTTCAGTTTGTAAGCCCTTTTATTTCATTATCTTTTCCATCTCTTTATCCTCTACTCTACTGTCTTCTGGTACTGCAATGTAGGCTTGTGCATTTTGGCTGAACCTTGAGCCATTTCTGTTATCCGGATTCCAGGGGGGAGGGGCTGTGTTTCCACTTTTCGCTCACCTCCCAAAAATGGGCTGGTCCTCACCTCCCAAAAACTGTTGGGAAACACATTGCGACAGAACCCTTGCCATTACGGGTGTCCAAATAAGCCAAAGAAACTGAAGGAAACGAATCTGTGCATAGGTCTACTGCACAAGTCTACCATAAAAACGTGTTTCTTTTCCACAAGTTATATCTGGCGAGTGTTTATCTGTTTGGATTCTACAATCCCAGAATATGTTTGCTTCTTTGTTTTCCATGGTCTTTTTTGGCTTGTGCGCATACTGGGTTTTACTGCAGAGTGGGTCATACTTCTTGCAAAGGTTCCAGTTTCTTTTCCACAACAATTATATCTGGTGTGTTATGTGGCAGGTGTTTATTTGTTTGGATCCTAAAATCCCAGAGTATTTTTGCTTCTTTGTTTTCCATGGTCTTTTCTGGCTTCTGTTCATACCAGGTTTTACTACAGAGTAGGCCGTTCTTGCAAAACTTATTTCATTGTACCCATTCACATTAATTTCCAGGTACCCATTAACCAAGAAATCTAACTTGCATTGCTTCCAACTCATAATGTGACAGCAATGTGTGAACAATTACCTAGCGCATGAACAGCAATGTTAAGGCAATGAGGATGAAATGCTACCATATTTCCACATAAAAGAGGAGAAATAATTGTGAATTCAAGACATCATATTTAGAAATATATTTGTGAAGGAGAAATGTCATCCTCACTGATGGTATCCCCCAGTGTGGTTCACCCCACCCCCTTCCCCAGCAATGGCAATGTTGTAGCCCCTCTAGTCATGGAGGGCTATAGGTCAGAAGCCATCCATTAGGATGGGAATCAAAATTTCAACTCTTCACATAACAGTGAAGTCACGGTAGACAATAAAGAGAGTAAAGGCTGCCTACTTCTGACTGCAGAAATGAAGATGGCAAGGTTATGTGCAAAGGATTTTTCAACTCCTGATGAGGGCTTCAGTCTCTTGGACTCATGTGTGAATTTCATAGAGTTTTATTATACAAGGAAAACTCAAAAACAATTTTGCCACTTCCTCTCTCTGAAATATAGCCTCTTCCTTTGAAATATAGGCTACAACATCTGGGGTTCACTGGCAGGCTCCCATGCAAGTACTAAACAAGGCTGGCCCTGCTTAGCCTCCAAGACCAGATGGGGTTTGGTGCTACTATATCATAAATAAGTCTACAAAATGATGAAAACAGATTGGCAGAGCAGCATATGATCTACACTGTAATAAAAAAAATTAAACTGTGAAGCTTGCCTATGACTTCCTTGGTAACAGAATAGCTATACTCAATAACCAAAAAACCTACTGGAACCTGACCCCTCTCCCTAAATCAACACGGTTGCCTCCACTGCCTTCTGTGCTCAACAAAGTATCCCTGTGCAATCCTAGATGTTTAACCTAAGAAGCCACATAGTTGCTGAGCATTCTTACTAAAACTTTATTCAGGATTTGACAGCAACCCCTCTGCTTCTGTATGTTTTGATTTTCTTTGTGTGGGAAACCCCTCCTTCTTCATGATGTGAGTCTCCATCCACAATATCGCGCCGTGGGCCCATGTTACTTCAGCCCTGGAATGAAGGGCTCAGCCTCTCAGCCTATCAGATTGGTCTAAAACTCCCTCAGCATTCCAGTGGCCTTTTGTTTGGCTCTAGCAGTTGTTGTGTAGGGCAAGGTGATTTCTCTGGCAGCAAGGGCTGCTTTTATTAAACTCTCAACAGGATGTTATACATCCCCATGCAACCAGACTCTCTTTCCTACCACTGAAGGCTGGCACTCCTGCAGGGCACCCACGCTACCCAGCCAATCTAAACTTTCCTGTCCTTTCCAGAGATATTTATAGCTGGGAATTTTAACAAGAATGAGTTTCTGTTTTGGAAAGGATGCTTCTACTTATTACAATTTCTGCTTTTAGCTCACGGGTATCCAAAAGGTGAATGTAATTGACAAAACTGTAATGTGTGTGTGTGTGGATGTGGATACACACACACACTTTCTAAAGAATTTGGTTAATAAACCTATCATCACAAGGCTGGGATGGAGGTGAGGAGGCAGCAAAAAAGAAAGATTCAGAAAAATAGCAGCGTGGAAAATTAGTCCCTTGACCACATAATCTCTATTTCCCAACCTGTTTGCCAACCCAAGCAGAGAGAATGGGTGCTGTTAACAAAACCGTAGAAATGTGTTTTCCTGCACGATCCTGTTTAGTAGTGTAATAAAGTAGAGGATTTTTTCCCACAAGCAAAAGCTTTATGTTCAGAGTACCCCCACCCCTGCAAAGCTAATAAACCTTCTAATACATGTCGTGCGTGCTGACTGCCATTGTGCTCATCACTGTTATTTGATGTAAGGAACTGTAGACAATACAAAGAATTGCCTTCGGCTACTTCCCTTCTGGAATGCCAGAAGAGTTCCAGGTTCATTGTATTTTTGACACATAGGAAATTGTGTTTTTGAAGGACAGGTTAGCTATGTCAGTACATGTGTTTTATTAAACTATGCTCTTTTAGTAAACTGGTTTTGCTCAACCCACCCACCCCCATTTCATATAGTTTGAGTCAGAGTTGGGCAATATGTGGCCTTTCAGAATTTACACCAAGATCTCCTTTTCCCTTCGGATATGCTGGCTAGGATTTATGGGAGTTGCACTCCAACACCATCTATAGGGCCCTAAGTTTAATATAAAGTCTTCAAACCACATTTTGTAGCTTCCATATATGATTAGCAGCCTTAGATTAATGAACATGAGTAAAAAAAAAAAGCTGATGTGATTCTAGGCTGCATCAATTGGAGCCTAGTGCCTAGTCACCTTATTCTTATTTGGTGAGATGTCACCTGGAATACTGTGTCCAATGAAGGGCACAAGGACTGAAGAAGAATATTAACAAGCTGGAACATGCCCAGAGGAGAGTGATCAAAAGCCAAGAGGAGAATGATCTGGAAGTCAAGATCTATGAGGAATCGTTCAGAAAAATTGGTATATTTTATCTGGAAAAGGGACATTTGAGAAGTGACATTATAGCCATCTTTAAATATTCAAAAGGTTGTCACATTGAAGATGGAGCCAGCTTGTTTTCTGCTACTCCAAAGACTAGGGCTTGGTGCAATTGAGTCAGATTTCAGGAAAAGAGGTTCTACCTAAATATTAGAAAGACTCTCCTGATGGTAACACTGTTTGATAGTGGAATCAACTCCTGAGAATGGAGTTGTCCCATCTTTTCTAGAGGTTTTCAAACAGAGGCTTGGGTGGCCAATTGTCAGAAGTCCTTGGTTGTATATTCCTGTTCAGTAGAATGGGTTTCGACTTAAAGACTCTCATGGTCCATTCCAAATCTATGAGGCCATGAAAGAAAAGTTTTCTCTTCTTATGGACTTGTGAGATGAGAACCTGCATCATAAAAGGGGACAAATCTGACTGTTTCACTTATCATGACATTTGAGTTTTATGGATTTTGTGGCACAATACATTCTAAACAAATCCAAAATGAAATGAAATTTTCAGTATTTTGCAGATGTAGGTGAAATTTGATCAGAACCAGGTGGAAAAAAACTTCCATACCAATCTGTATTACTGTCTCGCCACTGCCTCATCCCAAAAGAGGTCACATCACATGTCTATATCCAATACATACAAGCTTTATTAGAATAGTTGCTTCAAAGAAATGTGCAGTACCTATGTAATTCATGTAGTATCCTGTCTGAGATACTTTTTGGTATTATAATTCTGACATAACACCACATTCCTCACTTTGTAATGCACGTACAAGGTTAACTTAACCAACATTTGATGGCTTGGGGAAAGAAATGCAGCTATCTTATTACTCAAGGCGAAGACAGAAGGTGCTACATGGCACACATGTTATAGGAGAAAGGGAAGAATATTTTGCTCACTGACACTTTCAGTGTAGTACATGAGTGGAGTGAAATGAAAATTCAGAATGTATAACTATGATATATATAATAATTCAGTTGGTTACTTTTCACATCTTCCTTAGCACAATGCACGATAAGGAATATAAAATCAAAAGCAAATGGGATCTTGATCTCAGGTCACTGTGATGTAATAAATAGAGACCATGTAATAAATAAAGACCATCAAAATGAAGAAAAATCCATATTTAAAGCTCTATTCTGCTATAACTCTAATGGAGTGAACTTGACTTAAGTTGGTGTAGCCTTAAGTTGGAGTCGCCCTCGGGCTGAGAGGGGCGGTCAATAAATGCAAGAAATAAATAAATAAATAAAATACCTCACAATTTTACTGTGAATAGAAAATAAAGAGCCCTCCCACCAAAACAAATTTTAAGACATCTTATAGCAGTTGGAGATACCAAAGAAAGCAACAGGGTCAGCCTTTCTGCATAGCGCATATTCCATAACAAGGTCACAATTTCCGAGAAAGCTCACTCCTTAACTGATGCTCTACCTTGCGATCAAAGGAAAAGCTGTATGATGGGGAGAAGGATTCAATACATTATATTAAACAATAGTAAGGAGGGGGAGAGGCAATGTAAGGGTAGGTAATAAGTATCCTTTCAAGAACCTGGGAAATTGGAGCCTATGTAGTAAACAGAAACATTTTGCATTGAACAGCAACAGAAAAGAAAATATTTCTTCAATGAATGTAAGTGCGCTGCTTTTGTATTTTAATATGACCTTTTTGCAGATGATATTTTGCTGTTCATTTCGACACCCTAACAGTCAACCCCAGTTTTGATGCCACTGACTGATTATTTTGATAAAATATCTTTATCAGCTAAATGGCAATATCTGCAACTGAAACCTCTGTTACCATCCAGATGTGGCTCTGCAGCTTTAAGTGCATGCGAGGTTCCCATAATATCAGAGACATCAATTCAGGCCCAACAAATTTTCAAACCAATTTTTTTCTGTATCTATATCTGTATGATTTTCTGTTATCAATAAAGAAATATGACATCTGAGGTTTAGAGCAAGACTGGAACAAAGAACTGGAATAGTCAATTCTAAGTAATAAATGGCAATTGGATTTAACATTACTAAAATGGCTATCTTTCAGATTTTGTTATACTGAAACATTAAGCTGTGCGGAGGGTGGAGAAAGCAACCTGGTAGCCCGAGAGAGCTCTACTATATAAAATGGGCATATATATTTCTGCATCAACTGAAATGTCTGAATTACTTCCAAGGACACGGTTATGTAAAACAACAAAGTAGTTAGGAGGACAAAGATAACTCTAATGGAAAAAAGCAACAGAAGAAAAAGGGAAAGCATCCAATGACCTTGTCACACGGCTGCCAGAGGTGCCTTGCTTGGTTAAGCACCATGGGGAACCCAGCGCCCCACATCGCCTGGCTCCAGCTGAGGGCAATAATATGAAGAGAAGCATGAGCAGCTTACCCCCATGGATTCCAATGGCAACACGGGAGCCTGTGGTGACAGCATGTGCCACCTTCCTTCACCTATGGAGCTGCACCAGCGTCGTTTGATGGGTGGCCTGGGCTAAATTGCAACCAATTTTAGCCCCGTGTGAAGAGGTCATAAGAGAATCCAGGGCACCACCATAACTAAAATCCATGGATATGCAAAGCCCATTAAATAACTATAACACACAAAATTATGTTCCTTACGCAAAATTGAAAAAAGGAAAGTTTACTTTTTGGATTTTTAAAAAAAATTCAATCTGTTGATGGTTGACTCTGTGGATACAAAATCTGTGGATAGAGAGGGCCAACCATATAGGAAATGACTACTGTGTTCTAGGCTATATGGCTAAAAATGATGAACTGTTTTCCTCCTCTGAATACAAAGCATGGGTATTAGTGTATTTTAATATAAAGCACTTAAAATAAACTTTTATTATATCTAATAGTATGTTACAGACAAAGACACATAGACACAGACATATATATTTCATTCAAGACAATAATCTCATCTCTTTAATCCCAAATATGGATTATTAAAATACTTAGAATATACAAGAGAAAAATATCACTACATTTTATATATCTATTTATGTCTGCAGTGAAGGAGTTGAGTCTAATGATAGCTGGTTGTTACATGTAGTGTTTACTGCAGTCTTTGTCTCCTTAGACTAAAGCCAGATCAGATAATTCCTAAATGAGGTTTACTTATGGACCTACATAATTATAAGCCAATTATTGCCTTTTGTTTCTGTTTATTCATTGAACTATAAAACGCAGAAGGCAGGCTGGGAGTACAAATTAAAAAGTTCTGAATATTCTAATGTAATGCTAGTATGCACAAAATGAACATACACCTGCATTTTAATATTTTATTTTTTATTTTTGAAAACAGGCAATTTTATAAAGTCCAGCAACAATAAATAAAGCACTAGGGACTCAATGAATTCAAAACTAGAAAAAAAAACCTCAGAATTTAGTTCTAACTGATTTGGAGTAAATTATCACATTTTGACTTCCAATCCTTTGTTTTTAATTATATAGTGGAAATGTGAAAGAATAATCAAAACTGTGCAAAAAGTCTTACGCGTTGAGGAAAACATTTTACAATGTTTTCTTGCAGAATGAAACAAGGCCTGGGAGGTTAAGTTGGTGAACGTGGTTGCCAGGGCTTTATCTGTCATGGCAAACCTGCTTGAGAAATGTCCTATCAAGAGGAAAGTGAATGTGGTGTCATTTGCTTTCAGTTTCTGGTACGCAGCTAGGGGTGGCTCTTAAAGTCGGTGCAGGGTTGCACCAGCCTGTGGGCAAACACACAATACACACAAGCTGATGTGATGCAATATTTGGTACTATTCCATTATCTGGACAGAGGCCAAAAGGGGGCACTAGACAGAGAAGGATAGCCCATTTTATTGGCGGGGGGGGGGGGAATTGAAGGAGGAAAACCATTTCCCCCATTGTTGCTGGTTATTCCCCCACCCAACTTCCCATTTCATAAATGAGGGTTGTTTTCACAATGACAATATGGGTGGGGGGAATCACAGGAAAACAGGAGAAAATGATTTTACTCCTTCAACACCCCCCCCCCCCCAACACACACACACACAATAAAATGGTCTAGTGTCCTCTTTTGGTCTTTGCCTGAATGATGGAACATTACCAAGATTTGGAAAGCCGCTTCATGATGTTGCAGTCTGGGTCAAAAAACACAGGGGAAACTCCAAATCCTGCAGCAGGATTCAGCCTTTCTCCTGTGTTGAGACAGTGTAGACACCTATATCTGTTTTCCATGTAGAATAGCGAGTGGGTGTCCTGACTGTTATCTCACACTCCCTGGTCTCAGACTCCTGAAAAGAAATAAAAAGGGGACTTACCTGATCTCCAGTAGCTCTACTTTGGTCCCTCTCCATGCAACCAGCAAGGCAGCTAGAAAGGAGCAGGAGGGGGGCTTGCTTCCTCCAAACTTCCTTGCTGGTTTTGGCATAGCTGGGCAATGGGACTGGTATCCTGCCATAGAGACAGGTGATACAATGCCTGTCTGGCCACAATGTGGTCCGGAACCTACATGTTTAATGCTGGTTTGGGGCCACATGATATGCCTGTGTAGAGCCACCATAAGACTGTACATATTCATGTGGCCTTTTCCCCCTTAAGATCAGAGATGATCTCCCTGTGTGGTTTTAAAACTACAGTATTTTAAAATTAATTATTTCAGTGTTTATTAAAATCCCTTTTTGATGTTCTTATTTGCTGTCAAATCAACTTTGAGTTATGGTGACTCTGTGAATGAGGCACCTTCAAGGTCCAGAGTTGTCTATTACCCTCTTGCAAAGTCAGAGCTGCGTCTTCCCTGATTGAATCCGTCCACCTATAATGCTATTTTTTCACTTTTCCTACTGCATTCAATTTTTCCAACTTTACTATCTTTTCCACACAGCCCTAATGGTTCTGTCCCAGCTTACCTGTCCGAACATATCTCCTCTTATGAACTATTGCAGAGATTAAGATTGTCTGTGGAGGTCCTGCTCTTGGTCCTGCCTTCGTTGCAAACATGTCTGGTGGGAATGAGAGACAGGGCCTTCTCAGTGGTAGCCTCTTGGATGTGGAACTCCCTCCTTAGTGGCATTAGAGCAGCCCTCTCCCTCCTGGCCTTCAGAAGGCAAGTGGAAACCTGGCTTTGGGGCCAAACCTTTGGGGATTAATCTATAGTGCAATAATATACTTGAAATATGTGCAATTGATTTTTGGAACAGCCCCGGATTATGATTGAGGATGGTGTGATTTTAATAGCGAATGCAATGTTTTATATGTTTTAATGTGTATTTAATTTTAAGTTGAATTTTTAACCTAAGTGAATTTTAACTGTTTCCAAAGTTATCAACTAGTTGCCATATGTAAAGCCACCTTGAGTCCCCTTCAGGGCAGAGAAAGGTGGGATACAAGTAGTGTAAATAAAAAATAAATAAATAATGCCAACTTCAAGATATCACATCTTCAGTTTTTTCATCTTCATGTCTAATGAGATTTCTGGCTTGATTTGTTGTAAAACTCATTCATATGGGTTTTTTTTAAAAAAAGCAATCCATGGTATCTGCAGAATTCTTCTCCATCACCATATTTCAAATAAGTTGATTTCCTTCCTATTAGATCTCTTCATGGTCCAGCTTTTAAAGAGTATACATAGAAACTATAAACAAGATGATCTAGGTCATTGATTCTCAACCTGTGGATACTCGGGTGTTTTGGCCTACAACTCTCAAGAAATCCGAGCCAGTTTACCAGCTGTTAGGATTTCTGAGAATTGAAGGCTAAAACATCTGGGAACCCACAGGTTGAGAACCACTGATCTAGGTGATGCTAAATATGGGGCAATGATATGAGATGTGAGAATCTTAAATAATTATTTCATGGCTGTCTTCTACACTGCATGTCTTTTGATTTCTTGACTAGTCTCCATTTTGGTTAGAAACTGAACCAAGGTATAATCATTCTTTTATCTGTTTATATTTAATATTTTTCTCTGCTATACATTGGCTTAAGAGCCTTGGCGAGACAGAGAATAAATAAATTAACAAATGGAGACTTCTGGTAGGTAATCAAAATATGGACCTGTTTTGGTGGTGCAAAGGGAGAAGTATCTTGTAAAAGAATTCAGCATTGATGGAAGTGATGAAAGTAACCTAATTATATGTCCTCATTCAGGCATATGTTTCATAGTTAAGAAAGAGATCTGTTTTAAATTTAACAGCAATGAAATATAAGCATAAGAGATAGATTCCATTTTAATCTCTTAATAACTTGGGTAAAAGCAAAAAGTAGTTATTTTTAAATCTTCAACTTTTATAATTGCCAATGTTATTTTGTAGCTCAAACTGAGCCAAGCTTGACCATTTGGCTTCCATGGAGGGATGCCAATTGAACTATTATAAGATACTGTTCTGAACAACGAAGAGACAAAACAAAGCAAGACCAACAAGAATTTAAATTGTGTGGGTTATTCGAGCAGCTATATACCCCAATCTACAAAATAGAGCAGCTGGATGCAACCCGTGGTAAGATACATGCACGTACTATCTACCTCGCATTGTCTCAGTACATACAATAGAATATCAACCAGTTCTTGAACCACATGAAGTTCCCCCTATGACTATTTTGAAAACCCATAAAAGCACATACTGCAAAAGAAGTGAAATTATCTCTTGTTAAATTACAGTTCTAAAGATGGAGTTACACATTACAGATATATTGAAATGGCATAGTTATGCTGGGGAAGGGTAAGAATAAATTACAAGTTATTATTTATTTATATATGGCTTTCAAACTCTACTTGAAGCCCTTTAATAAACTGTACTTTTGATTTTCCTGTGATATCTGTAGGAAGAAAGAGCTATCTGTGTTTTTGTTCCATACATATTTTGAATAAACTGGTCCTGTCCTGTTTCCACTTGAAGCTGCATTTTTGATAATCATACTTAAATATTATTTTAATATATTTCCTTTATCAAATATATAATTCCAAAACATCTTTTCTTAAAATATAAATTTTGAAACTTCTTTTATCTTAAAATGCACACTACAACATGCACTTTGCTATTTTTAAAGGCAATGATTGCATCACAAAACTCAGATTAGTATGAAAACCAAGCCTGTATATTCCTTGGGAGGCTAATTTGTATTTGTATTCACAAAGAACAAGCTCCCCAAGCATGCCTAGAGATCTATACTCTAAATGGTACTTCCTAGATCTTCTGAACAAAATTTATAACTGACTGTATCTGCTCAGAGACCATGCAAAATCTCTGGCTCAAGTCCTCCGCCGAACGGGTCAGAAATCCCTTGTGCACTTCCTACTTTGTCAAAATACTGATATTTTCATAGCTGCACTTCATAATATGCAAACTATCTTCATAGCCTGCATTTTTGTCCAGGTTCTATGAAAGCAGATTTTTTGAACGTGTGCTTTAGAAAGTTCTCCAAAAAATTATAACCAAATTTTGTTATGAAAACGGGTACAAACCTATATTTTGAACACAGCAGAATCTATCATGTCAGGGAGGGAGGGATTTCCAGATAATTAAATTTATGTCCTTTTCTTTCCAAATAATTTTTTCATGTGAAGCCAGTTCTAGTCATCATTGTACTTTTGTGATGGCTAGACCAGAAGTTCATTTTCCTCAACTCAACACAGTTTGAAAAGATAGCAAGCGTTATAGTAGGGTTTGAAAGCGCCATATTGTATTAGTTAGGGAAGAAACTAAACATCTCAGCAGGTCCTACCAGTGCCAGAGCCCTGTGGGTATATATGTAATCCTCTTTAGCATTTAAGTCTACTCTGGAGTAAAATGAAAGGACTGAGGACATTAGTGTATGAGGTTCTAAAAGGGTTTTCTGGTGTTGCAAACCTATCGCAGAGAGCTGGATCATGCCAGAATGACCCCTCTTGTTATCTTATGATATTTCAGAAAGCAATTTCAAAAAGCTGATTGTGATTTTGGTTAATAGAAAACTCCTCCCAATCCATGCATTTTAAAGAATTTTAGAGCTATTTTCATGGGTTTTTTTGGGGGGGGGGTTAATTGTTGGTTAAACCTTGCGGTGAGACATTTGAAGGCCACATTTGATGTCGGTGGCCCCATCGTTTGTTTGTTTTTAGCCTACTCACGATGCACAGAAGCTTTTGATATATTATGAAGAGACACACTTTGCAATTCCCAGCCTTTTCCCTATTAATGTATTCTACAAGATACTAATAGTGTGCTCATCAATGCTAAATCCTGTTTTGGGTGCAGGGGCCTGCAGAAACTGAAACTTTGCTAAAAAAGTAATGCTTATGCAACATACATGAGGGGGTGTTAACACCGCCCCCCCCCCCCTTTACATTCGCTCCACTGGCTGCCAGTCTGCTACTGGGCACAATTCAAAGTGCTGGCCTTAGCCTATAAAGCTCTAAATGGTTCCAGCCCAACTTACCTATCTGAATACATCTCTCCCTTTGAACCTGCTAGAGCATGAAGATTGGCACGATTGGTGGGGATGAGAGACAGAGACTTCTCAGTGATGGCGCTTGGCTATGGAACTTCCTCCCTAGTGAGATCAGACTGGCCCCCTCCCTCCTGGTCTTTAGGATAAAGGTAAAAACTTGGCTATGCAATCAGGGATTTGAGTAGTGCAATATGGATCCGGTATAATATAGCAACATAAAGGATAACTGCAGGATTAAGTTTTAAAGTATTTTGTCTTAAAGGTTTATGATATTTATATGTTTTAACTGCTTTACTATTTTATATTGTATTGTTTTATATGTGAACTGCAGCATTTAATTGTGTCAAATTATGTAAGCCACTCTGAGTCCCCTTCGGAGTCAGAAGAACAGAATATAAATTTAGTAAATAAATTATTTATTTATTTATTTATTTATTTACTTTGCTTATATACCGCTGTATCTCAAGCCCGAAGGCGACTCACAGCGGTTCACAAACAGTAAAAACAGGAGAAACAGCAGTGGTTCCATACAACATATAACAATTGACTTAACACATTATCCATAAACTACCAATAAGCAATTACAATGCACAATTATTGCAAAAAACAACCGTACCCAATCTTCTCATCATCCAAGCGTAGTCCAGGTTCGTCGTCCATTGTTCCGTTCCTATGTTCCATTACCAGATTGCACTAAATTACTCAAACGCCTGCACAAACATCCAGGTCTTCACCTTTTTGCGGAATACCATTAGAGATGGTACTAGTCTAATGTCCGTAGGAAGGGTGTTCCATAGCCGAGGAGCCACCACCGAGAAGGCCCTATCTCTCGTCCCCGCCAGCCGAGCTTGAGAAGCAGGCGGGATCGAGAGCAGGGTCTCCCCGGAAGATCTCAAAGTCCTGGTGGGTTCATAGGCAGAGATGCGGTCAGATAGGTAGCTTGGGCCGGAACCGTTTAGGGCTTTAAAGGCCAACGTCAGCATTTTGAATTCAGCCCGGTAGCAGATCGGTAGCCAGTGGAGTTGGCGCAACAGGGGGGTTGTATGCTCCCTGCGCTCCGCTCCTGTTAAAATCATGGCTGCCGAGCGTTGGACTAGTTGGAGCTTCCGAGCTGTCTTCAAAGGCAACCCCACGTAGAGAGCGTTGCAGTAGTCTAAACGGGATGTAACCAGAGCGTGGACTACCGTGGCCAAGTCAGACTTCCCAAGGTACGGGCACAGCTGGCGCACAAGCTTTAGCTGTGCAAATGCTCCCCTCGTCACCGCCGAAACCTGGGGTTACAGGCTCAGCGATGAGTCCAGGGTCACACCCAAGCTGCGAACCTGCGTCTTCAGGGGGAGTGCGGCCCCATCCAACACAGGCTGTAACCCTATGCCCTGTTCGGCCTTGTGACTGACCAGGAGTACCTCTGTCTTGTCTGGATTCAATTTCAATTTGTTCGCCCTCATCCAGACCGTCACAGCGGCCAAGCACCGGTTCAGGACCTGGACAGCCTCCTTAGTAGCAGGTGGGAAGGAGTGACAGAGTTGGACATCATCCGCGTACAGATGACACCGTACCCCGAAACTCCGGATGATCTCCCCCAGCGGCTTCATGTAGATGTTAAACAACATGGGAGACAATATTGAGCCCTGAGGAACCCCACAAGACAATGGTTGTGGGGTTGAACAGGTGTCCCCCGACAACACCTTCTGAGATCGACCCTCCAGGAATGACTGGAGCCACTGCAAAACAGTACCTCCAAGACCCATCCCTGCGAGGCGTCCCAGAAGGATAGCGTTTACTTAATAAATAAGTAAACAAAGAAAATTCATACATGTGCCAAGAATAAACTGCAAAACGGCACAATTACTTAGAATTCATTTTTAAAAGGAAGGGAATACAGCAAAAGTGGTAAGTTATGGTTACTCTCTGTCTGCTCGCCACAAGTTGAATGCCCCCAGCTTGAGAATGGAGAAGTGAAACAGAAGAAACCCAAACACACTCCAAACAATGTGTAATCTCCTAAATTCACTGCACAGAGCTTTGACTTATTTCACAATGGCCAACACTGGAAGAAAGTGGTCAAGGAAATTGCCAAGTTGCGAACACATGACAAAAGCTTGCAACCTGTTTGCCAGAGGGCAATAATATTTCTAATATCACCTTTGAAGCAAATATTGCCTATATAACTCAATATTCCACTAGATCCTGCAACACCATGTCTGTGTCAGAATGAGCCAGGATGGCTTCCAAGGAAACTTGCATTAACTTGGATAAATAATAGAGTATCTGACCCTTTGCCTTTAATACTACATTTATTTTAAGAATTACAAGAAGAAAAACCTACGAATGTAATGGTGTGTGGTTAAGCAATCAAGATGATCCTATTACCACAGTCACAAAATGACAAACCATTTGCATTTCAAGAACTTGGCATTCTGCTGATCTGGAACCTGAAGCAACTATGATGGTTTGTCCATAATTTCTACATAGCTACACAGGTCCTTTTTTTTTTTTTTTTTTAGAAAAGGCTACATCTTATTTTAACCAATGCATTCCTGGTGCGACATGAAACAAGTCTTTGTACAGGGTATTTCAAAATGATGGACCCAACTTCAAAGCAGTATATTTTACAATGTACAACAGTTACACCAAAAGTTATAAATGGTTTAAAGAGCTTTCATGTTTTACTAAACACTTGTGCCAGAAACAAATCTAAAAAATACCTCCACAAATGGAGCCTCATGTTGCATGGTCACCAATTTGCAAATGACTGAGGCTAGAGGCTGTTTGTGTCCTCAGGAAGGCATCTAGCAGTAATCACTTGAAACTCTATGCCTCACCTTTTCAAAAGGTAAGAGTTTCATTCATGATCTGCCCATTTTGCATCATTTTGAAACACCTTGTATTTTGAGTGTTTCACCCATTCTATCTGCCTGCACACAATATTGTCATATAGTGCAACAACTAATTTTCAAGTTTAATATAAATGGATCTTGATAATTATGCTCTCTGTCTATCGAGGAATGTGTGCATTTTGCAAAGGCAAAAGACAGCTTTCATTGCTCCCCATATATCTCAGACACTGGATCAACTGTTAATTTTTATCCAAGAATGCTAGGTTTATTTTGTAATGTCTACCAGTAACCGATTGATTCAGTTTATTATTTATTTATTTTATTTATTTACCTCGCTTATATACCGCAATTCTCAGCCTAATGGCGACTCATTGCGGTGTTTACAACCTCCACAGTAAAAATGCATCTAAACAAGAAGACATAATCTTGACCACACCATTGTGCCTGGTGTTTGCACTTTCTGGTTTCTCTCCCCATCCTCTGATTTAGTACAACTAGGCCCAATGAAAGTTTCAGGTGGGCTCAAAAGTCCACATCTTCTTTTACAGTATTTCTGCAACATTTGTGGAATAGAGTGTCTTCAATGAAATTTGGTACTGAGCATTGAAAGTATCTCTGTTTAAAGTCAGTTCACAGTTTTAATCTCTGGAGAAATTTCACACCCTGCTTCTTTTGTGCCAGGCACTCTACTATTGAAACAATAAACATGAGGTCTGACAGTTAATACAACCACTGAAAAATTTCAAGCTTTTTCCAAACTAGTCTCCAGTTTGGAGTGCCATGTGAAACAAATTAAAGAAAATACATTGAGGTCAACATCCTCTATGGTAGTGATTCCCAAACTAAGACCCACTGGGTGGATGTGGCCCTTCAAGGTCATTTACCTGCCCCACCCTAAACTTTACTGAGGATCACCGAAAGTCTGAAATGACTTGAAGGCACAAAACAACAATCCTAATTAACTTGACTGTCTCATTAGCCAAAAGCAGGATCACACATTCCATTGAAATACTATTAAATTTATGTTGGTTAAAATTGTTCTTCATTTTAAATATTGTATTATTCTTTCATTTTTTATACTACAAATAAGATATGTGCAACATGCATAGATATTTGTTCATGTTTTTCCAACTATAGTCCGCCCCCCCCCCCCCAACAGTCCGAGGGACCGCAAAATGGACCTCTGCTTAAAAATTTGGAGAACCCATGCTCTATAATATGGTGGGCAAGGTACAGCCTGTGATACAACAAACACTTCTGCAACTCTTCCTCCTACCTTAGTTTCAGCGATGTGGTGGATAAGAGACCCCCACATTTCCACACTAAGCCAATATACATGTCTTATTTTAGAGGAAAATCATGTTTCTCTAAGCATGCCAAAACATGCAGCATTTCCTACATGTGTCTTGTTTCAGCTAGATTACAGTAGCATGTTTGGTACAAGAACATAATTCTGAGCTGTGTTTCTATTTTTCATGACCAATGCACCATGGCGGGGTGAGAAAGGCGGGGTATAAATGAAGTCAATAAAATAAATAAATAGCACATGTGGGCATCCTCCAGCAGGCTCCATGGGACCTGAGCATGCTAAAGCTGCCAATCCCTCTCTAGTCATTATATTGACAGAGGTCTCCTTTGGCAATAAAGGCCACTGGATGAGGTATGAACTATGGCAGTTATTAACTGCTACACCAATAACCTGAAGGATATCTGAGCAAAGGCATAAGAATCCTTTAGCTATCCCGCTAAAATGTTGTTTAAAATCTGCCTGAGCAATATTGTTTCAAGTAAGCAAAAAAAATTGAAATAAAATATGTTATAGTTGCTGCTTCCATTATACCACCCTCCCCTAGATGTTCAAACATTGGGTTAAAAATGAGTCCATTCTTAGATTTGGCAATTATACTGAAAACTTGTCATCTAAGAAGTCAAATACAATACTAGTTAGCATTAAATAAATTACAGCTCACCTTGTGTTCTGGCATGAAATTGGGACTGTGTTATGCACCTCAGCAAACAGCTCTGACTGCCTTGCAGAGCAGCCAAGGCAGTAAAATGAAACTGACAGGCCAAAGAGGGGAAATGGCTGGCGCTCAGGAAGCCAGGGCACAACATTCATTAAAGGCATGGCTCAGATTCTCAGGTGCTGCCAATCAGCGATGCCCCATTGGAACTGGCAGAGCAGTGCAGATTAACACTAGCGAAGGGCTTGGCATGTTCTGGCCTTCCTTCATTTCTGACATTCTTCTTAGTAGAAAAGGCCTACTTTTTTCAGCCTGCAGATTCTCTAACCCTACCTCGCAAGTAAGTCAATGATGAACATGGCATAAATGCAAAGTTGGGAAATTTACTTTTAAAGCAGTTCATTTTCTAATTCATTACAGACCTTTTCCCCTAAAACCAATTATGTTTTACATGATTTTGTTGTTTCATTGCTTCCTTTCCATCAAGTTAGGATTGATAAAGGAATGACATCACACTTTTTAAAAACTATTCAATCAGCTTTTAAAATATTGGAATATACTGCTTATTGCACCAGAAGTTTAGCATCTTCATGCTCATTATGTTATTGCTGAAATACCGTTTTTTAGATTAGAATCCTTAGTTGGAGTTTTCTAGGGGTTGTAATTATGCTTTAAACTGGGACTCAAGATGGGCACCAATACAGACCAAAACTAAGTGCAGCTTAAATGTGCAGCTAAACAAGACATCCCACAAAGGCACCACTAATTCAGAATGCTATAAAAATATACCAAGGGTTAAATGGTTGCACAGTCAGCTCATCAAATCATCCTACTGCACAACCAGCCAATTGCCAAATGAATGTTCTAATACTAAGGTCTTTATCCGATGGTAGAAAGTTGAATGAGGGCCAGGCAAGCCACATACCAGGGAACAGTCACTAAAAAGACCATACACACTAGATAACTTAAGTCAATCCCAAACCCGTTGGGGTTGACTTAATAATGTGCTGTTTCCCTATTCAGATGGACTTGCAGCTATGGTGGGACCAAGAGAAAGCACACACACACATATACCAGAATCCTTGGACCCAGGTAGGCCCACAACAGGAGACATGGTCATACAAAGTGTCCAAATCAAAGCTTCAGAGGTCACAACCACCAGCGCCCCAAACCAGTCTTGGAATGAATTAGCAGCCACATGTTCACTAAAGCCAACTGCAGCCAGCACCCCAGCCACAGCTCTCATGCAACAGCAACCCAACTAACTTTGGGAGCTTTAATTTAATTTTCCAAGCTCTTCTTTTGTAATATGACTTTGTCATACTCCCAAAATAGAAAGTTAGTTCTGCCTAAACAACTGAAAATATGCTGTTTAGAAATGTAAATTTTCTTTTGAATTCTAAAGTACGGACATTGCAATTCTCAGCGTAAAAATTCAAATTTTTGTTTCTTTTTAAAATTTGAAATAGTATTTGTAGTGGTGGGAGAAACAGCAGTCAAGGTGGGATGGGATGGGATAGGGAGAACCAGTTATTCAATTGTCCCTTCCTTTTTAAAATGACAGTTATGCTTTAAATAAACTCTTCTGCACACATTTCTCCAATTGCACACTATTCATGGCTGTCAGACAGAAGAATACATCTTTATGTTCTCAGCAAATGTGCACGGCAAAGCTTGTAAAAAGCTACTAAAGTGCATCATGGTTATCAGGCAATTTTTCATCCTTGCTTCCTGCAAAAAGACACCATTGTTTTTGGTTTTCCATAACTAATTTCACTTTACAAGGAAACAATGGCAGATAAAGGAGACCCAAGCAGCGGCATTACAACAGACCACTAGCATGCATGGACAAAACAAGTGAGTGGTCTTTCCCTACAATTTACAAGCGTGTGTCTTGTTAGATTTCAGTCCTAGATACATGTGACTGTGCTCAAGCCGAAGCCATGGTATCAAAGAAGGGTACTGACATGGTACTGGAAACAATGTAGGATTATGGTACAGAAGACCAGAACAGATCCAAGAATTGAGATCTTGTCAGCTCCTTCAGCCCCCTGAACGCTGTCCGCAACACTGACGAATATGAACGTAACATGGTTTTGGAAGAACTCCCAACCTCTCTGAGAGCTCTGTGTACTATTACGTTATCTTTGATCTAAACCCCTGTTAGGGATTTCATGCTTTCAGCCTTTGTTTTAGATTCAGTACATTTATCGGAGCAATCTTTCTGAGATGTGTCAACAAATTCAACTGGCTGTTCTGAGTTAGTTAGTTATTCAGAAAGAGAAATGGCATTATGTGCTCAGGACCAAGAAATGGATTGCGCACGCAAGCATAGGTTTCCAACCTCAGTCCTTTATTTTTGGATTGTAAAGGATGCAAAATAGAAACCAAGAGGATTAAGAACCTGGGAGACCTTTTAACATTTACCACCTCTCAGCCTAAGGCAATTAACAGGGTTGCTGTGGGGTTAAAACTGGAAGTAAAGACCATATACACCACCTTGACATCTCTGCATACCACCTTATGGAGCAGAATAAATAAATACAATCCAAATAAGGGATAATGGAATGGAGGAAAAACTAAAAGATTATATATGTATACATATATCCATATCCATATCCATCCATACATATGAAAGACTATGATAATGGGGGGGGGGGGGGGGCAAAAGAAAAATAATCTGTGAAACATACAAAGAGCTATGCTGGATCTTGTCTAATCTGAAAGTTTGCTCCTTCAGTAGCCAACCAGATGTTTATGGGAAACTCACAAGCTGGACATGAGGACAGAAAGCCTCTTATTATTGTTACCAGCAACTGATGTTTAAAGACATGGTTCTGATACTAGAACTGAGATAGTCATGATGGCTAATTGCCATTACAGCTAATTTAACTAAACCCTTTCAAAATCCATTCTAATTTGGTGACCATTCATAACATTTTGAATCAGTAAATGCCATAGTTTACTTCTGTAGTGTGCTTATGTCTTTGTTAAATTTACACTACACATTTTCTGCTTCACAAGAAGGTACACATGATGTCTAATACTAACATTTTTAAAAAATAGCACTTGAATTTTGTTCATTCCTTCCCAGACTCCAGTAACATTTAGATAAGGAGCTCATTATATCTTGCTTATTTATTTCAATAGCATCTGATTTCCTCTTATGCACAATGTGAATGCAGCCTTGGTTGAAGGAGCTAATTAATTTTCTCTATTTAAGATTGTAGACTCTGTATGTGTAAATGTGTGTAAATTGTTTGCATACTGGTCACATGATGATAATAAAAAACGGACACATTTAATTAAAAACAAAATATTTAGTACAATATAATAGCAGATCAATTAGAAACACAATCAAAATAGAACCATAAAGATTCAGTCAACACTCAAGCACTTAAACTCTCTTCAAAATAGAACCATGTACAATCTCAAGAGTCAGCCAAAACCAAAATGTCTCTGCCCACGTGGAAGGAAAAAAGAACAGAAGAAGGACCTCTTCAAACTTTTCAGCTGTGGCAACTGAAGTTTTTAACTTCTGCCATAGAGCCTGATGGCTCCCAGCACACCCTGTAGAATGACTTCTGGGGTGTCTCCGTGGCTGAACTACCGCTGCCGCCAAAAAAATGGTGGCAGTGGCCAATGGTTGGCTTGCTATCTTTCCATTAGGAAAGATGGATTGAGCCACTGAAAACTGGCTTTTGTCTGCCAAGATTACCAGTTCTCCCCCAAACTATTCAAAATGTATCTGAAACCACCGGGAGATGTTTCCAGTCTTTCAGGACTCAATATGACCCAGCTCTTATCTCTCTTTTCTATCTAAGAGCTTTATCACAAAGGCCAGAGGAAACATTATGCTTTACCTGGCTTTGGGGAGAAAAGAGAGGGGCAACAAGGTGAATCTGTCACGCTTCGTGCAGCTCCCCCTCAGTGATGCTTTCCCCATCACAATGGGGAAATGTTGTCCTTCTGCAGAGGACCCTTGCTGACTCCACTGAATTTAAGGAGGCACTGATGGAGGCAACATCAGAACAATGAAATCAGAATGCTGGTCTGAAGGCAGAGACTAAGGAGGTTAGCAAGAAGCTGAACAGGAAGACTGAGCCAGGGATTCAGTGGCTAAATGCAGAGACTTGGAAGCCCTGTGCTTTGGACCTGGAAATCTTTGCGTATTCCACACGGACTTTAATGGTACTGAAGCATAGTGTGAAAGATATGCTGACTCCATTGATAATTAAGTAGACTTTGGTTGTGAAGTGGATCACAACGATGGCAGTGTGGACAACATTGTCAGTAAAGAGGAAATGTACAGCCAAGACTCTGGAAATATACAGCCATAGGCTCTACCTAATTTCCCGGGCCCTCTAAAATTGCACTAGTCTCAGCCTGGTCTTTTAAATTGCCTTGAACAGGCAGGATTATTTTAAATATATATGTGCTATTGTGGTTTTTAATGCTTATATTGTCTTGCTAATTTTATGTTTTTGCTGTTTTCCTTGTATGTATTGATTATGTTATTTGGAAACAGCTCTGAGTCCCCTCAGGGAGATAGAGCGAATATAAATAAAGTTTTGTTGATGTTTGATGATGTGCCCCAGTCCTGTTCATATACTTAATATGCAAACTCCAAAGACAGGGAGCGATGAGACATCACTATATTCCTCTTCAGTTAGACAAGAGCTAATAGTACGTAATATATGCTCAGTTTTAATAACACTGTGTTTTCAGTGAAGCACAACCATGATAGAGTAATATTCAGCAACAGCTCTTAATGGAAGAGTGCATTAAGGCTTGCAGGAAATACTGCATATTGTCACAATGTATGAACATAAGAAATGCAACTATGTTCAGTAGGGATATTTATGGATAAAAATGTGTAAATCACAAACCTGTCCTTGCTGCTCATAATATCATTGCTTTTAAGGGGGAAAAAATCACACCATGTATATATGATACTGATTCACAGAGTACTGTATGACTGTATTGCTATAATTAGATATTGGTGAGGACAGAATGTGAGCATATGGAACAGTATATACATTGATGTGAAAATGGTAAGTTCTGAGGACAGATATATGTATGAATTGGAAATATGTAAGTTTGTATGTAGATGACACTACATACAAGCATATATCACTTGAGAGTTTGTGTGTATTTCCATATAGACACAGATACTTGCATGTGCAAATGTGACTGTGTTTTTGTAATTATATTGCAAGTATACTACTTATGTGCAGGAATGTGATAAAGTGAGTACGAGCATGTGTTGATTTGCCTAGAAAAAGGTTTCCAGCTGACGTGCCATTAGGTCCAATTTCCTTCATAATGAAATCCAGGCCTGGAGACCGTCCGTTTCAGACCGGCGTGCTGCTCAGCCCTGCAGCGTGTGCTGGAAATCGAGTCCAGAAGGTTAATTATTCTCTCAGTTGACCAACATTTTTCAAACAATAGAATGAGGGAAATTAATTGCAGAGCTCAATCTTTTAAAAGCTAATGGCAAGGAAATCCAAACTTTGGCTTCAGTCACAGCAAGAGGAAAATGTGCAGAAAACAGAGGCAGGTCTAACCTGCTCTTTTCACAGAAAAATATTTAATACACCCATAGTTTTAGGTTTGCCTTAATCCTACCATACTCCATTCTGTGGAACTGCAGAAGTGAATGAAAGGTAGTGTCTGAAAGGAGTGAACACTTCAACTATATTTTTCCTAAAAGGAGAATCAAAAGATATGATTAGATACATCCTTTCACAAAAGAGATGACCTACTGAAGCTTTCAGTCCATCCAACTTGCTTTTCTGTTTAGCAGAATCCATTACTTCTTGATGTACAAGGATTGGTTGTTAGTAACGTCTCTCATCATAGTTTCTGCCATATTACCATTCCATAATGATAAAGATTAAAATTGGTACCTTCTTAAGTCAAGTGGAAAACTGGGGACATGCTTCAGATGTTGGGCCATGCAGACATTATTTACAAAAAGCTATTGGAGGTAAAAGTAAGGCTTCCAGGTAGGAATGTGGATGTGTCTGTCTATATACACAAAATGACAAGAATGCACAGCTAGTACTCCAGTCCTTCCACTCCCAGCAAAGTTTTTGTGTACCAAGTTTGGACATATAATCTACAAACCACCAAAGTGCTTCCTGTCTTTGACCCTAATATGCTTCCCTCTATTCACATTTTAAAAATCTAGATAGCCCCATATCCCTATATCTATTTGACACACAATTTTCAATACCTCGGAGGTAGTATATAAGGAATTTGCTCTATCAAGGTTATATTTTTATAGATTTATCCAATCAACAGCTATCAGAGCCAGGACTAACCATCGGCAGACACAGATGCAATTTCCTGTGAGAAATTTGTAAATGTCTGGGTTTGCAGTAATCATTTGTGGATCTTGGTAAGACGTGCACATTTTTAGAATGTTCTATTAAAATGTATACATTTCTAAAACACACACAAAGTCATCTTAGTCAACAGTGTCACAACATTATTGTGAGGAAGGGAAGATTACAACATCTACATATTTAGAATAATGTACTCAAATACATGATTTCTGGGCAGAAAATACCCCTGCACATTTTCCACAACTGGAGTGTAATGAAGATGCTGGTGTGAGCATTAAAATTAGATGAGATCAGACTTGACAGTTTCCCTGTTCCTAGTTTTGATGCAGAAAAGCTTTCTTACTGGACTCAGGTTGATTAAATTCAAGATCCATGCCAGGAAACCCTAGATATATGGGAAGAAGGTGGAAGAGGAAGCTGGGAAATGGAAGATGACTGAACAGGTAATGTGAGTTTAGTTGTCTATAGAATTATACAGATGTTGATTTAACACAGTCTCTATAGAACTTGGCATTGACCAGATGTCAATATATTTCTTCATTTTATTTTTAAGACACACATATCTCACTTCAAGCATCACAACAAGGGTCTATAATTGCACCATATCTTGCAGGTGGGACCAGGCAACATTGAGGCAGAGGTAATTTTCCCTTCCATTCTTTTTGGATTCATAATAAACAAAGAACTGGCAGAAGAAGGTGTGCTAAAAGAAGCTGACTTTTATAACATTGCATCTCTTGTTCAGCTGATGAAGGAGCGAATACAGGACAAAGAAAGCAGAACTTCTCAAGGATCTTTCAAGCATGTATTAACCACTTGCCATTGGTATTCTGGCTTGGCATGATGAGATCTGTAAGCCAAAAAACACGTGGAAGGCTAAAGTCGACCTTCTTGTCTTAACTAACAGCAATCCATGCATTTGTGCACTTTCTTTGAACCTATTTTCTATTTTTTGAAATTCTCAAAGCTTGGAAAATAATAAGCAAGAGCTCACTTTCCAACTACTAATGTCTGAGCATAGTGCTCTTCTAAGGGAACAAATGCTGTTCTGGAAACTTCCAGCTTTTCCTTCTTGGACATGGTGGGTTTTCCTATTTGACAGAATGTGGATGGAAAGAGAATATGGATAGAAAGGGAATAGCAGGAACATGTTCAATATCAAAGAAATTATCTTTAACTTAATTCTTCTCAGCTCCTACTTCTGATTTTCTCCAGAGAGTGAGATTCATGTCACTGGTGGATAAGACAGGGGAAACGGTAATCTGAAACATCCAATTTCCTCAATCATTTATTCAAAACATATTAGCTAAACTCCAATCATATTGCATTCAAATATTAGAATAGTTATTCCAAATATGGTTGTGTTGCAACTGTATAATAAACATGAAAGCGGGAATGCAGTTATTTATGTCCTCAATTGTATGTTTAAGTTTGGCATATTTAAGCTCTTCCATCCAGCTGTCTGACTTTATCAATTCCCGTAAAACTTGCTACAAGTGTCTATGCCAGGGAAAGAGCACATCACAATAGGCCTTTCTTTTTAGCTGTCCAAGTCTCTAAAGATCACACCACTGTCTGTATTTTGCCTTCAGTGCTGTGCTGCCTACTACTGCCTACTACTTCCTCACACAAGGTGACTTTGCAGTGCAAAAGTTTGTTCAAGGGAAACCTTGCATAAAAGAGCAATAGAAATAAATTCAGTTACAATCCTAATGAAGCAGAGGCACGGCTTTTGGGTGTGCTGCAGCTAGAGACAAGTATAATTCTTCCTGAATCTAGTGAAAATTTGCAAACAATATAAAGTCATCACTTGTACAAAAGTATTGGAAAAAGTCTCAAAATCCCGCAGGTAGATGTCTTCCGATCTAATGTTTTCTGCTTACATACTCTCCTCAAAGGAACTGAATTATTCCTATATGACAAAATGTGAAGATTTCAGTATTGTCCAGATAAATGCAGATTCTGGCTGGATACCTCTTCTCATTACCCTGATATTGGATCAATAGAGATATGCTCACATGATTCCGTTAATATCACTTAAAAGCAAAACCAGCAAAAGCAAATCAGTGATATTTGGAAACAAGTTTTATAGGCATTCATGTGCCCACATCAGTAGTAAACAGAAGGACCACGACTTAAAAACTATCTATCTATCTATCTATCTATCTATCTATCTATCTATCTAATCTGTATTGTAATCTGTCTTCAGACATAGATCAAGAAAAAGGTGAGATGAACAAGAATATAAACAAATCACTTTATGGTTTTTTAATTCTTTTACAGATAATTCCTATGTACAGTGGTTGAAGATTTCACATTATCCTGTGACATAGATCTGTAATCAATCAAACAAGTAATTTAGAGTGCTCATTAAGTCCCAAGGGAGATGGACTCCTCTGTAGTCATTGCAGGCCTGGTGAGGGGGCTGGGAAAAGTAAGAGTTACTGATCTATCAAGTCTACAGAAGTCAAAACGCCCTGATGAATCTGTGGTCAACTATTCAAAGCAAAGGAATAATAACCCAACTTACGGATAAAAATTACAATATTCAGTTAATGGTATTTCTGTCCAAACCTTTTGCAGGGGCGGGGAGAGTGGTTTAGGGAGGTATCAAAGACGCTGCCAATATTTTTTTTTCACACTCTACAATTATAACAATTATAACACTATGGTTCCATTTTAATTCCCATGACTGCATCTTATAGAATCCTAGATTTTGATTTTTTTCAGAAGTATGGAATAAGTTCTCTGGCCAGGAATGTTTTCACTGTTTGAAATTATAACACCATGAATCCACTTGAACTGATGTAGTTCCATCCTATGGAATCCTGGTGTATGCAATTTGATGAAAGGTGTCAGAGGTGCTCTCTGGCTGGGAACATTTAATGGTCCTTCTCTCAGCTACAAATCCTAGGATTCCATAGGATGAACTACATCAGTTCAAGTGGAAACTTACAGTTTCATCAGATGGGCAAAATTGACCGTCGAATGATGCTCTTACTTCACTTGTGACAAGGAGCTCGCTGGCTCCCATCCCACAATGTCAATCTACTTCTAGCAAGGGTTGTTATAGGTTTTTTCAGGCTATATACCCATGTTCTAGAGGCATTCTCTCCTGACGTTTCTTCTAGCATGTCTCTGTGCCATGAGAGAAGTGGGAGTGTGATAAGCCACCATGGTGGCAACCAGGAGGCTTCCCATGTTGCATAGGCAACAACGGGAGAAGGTCAGGCCGCAGGCGCTTCCCTCCATAGGATGGGGTAAAGGAGAAGCCTGGTAATGCAGGGCGTGGGGCAACAGGTGCTTGGCAAATCTCACCCTTAATGTGATGAGGTGAATAGTGTTATCACTGAGTAGTGTAAAAAGAACCTGGTTTGGATCATGCATAAGCTGATAGCTAAATTGTGTCTTTCTAATCATAGGATCTAATGAAGACTTCTATTAACAAAAAGAGACTAGGGCAGTAGTTCTCAACCTGTGGGCCCCCAGGTATTTTGGCCTATAACTCCCAGAAATCCCAGCCAGTTTACCAACTGTTAGAATTTTTGGGAGTTGAAGGCCAAAACATCTGAGGACCCACAGGTTGAGAGTAATAGATATCAATTTCTCCTTCCCCTGAAGTCTTTTATATCTCCACTATTTGTTCTAGATACTTGGAGGATCCTCCAGAACAATCTGGGAAATAGCAGTGGTGGCTTCAGGGGAAGGAAAAGATTGGCAAAGACTGAGTGGAACCCAGCTCAGGGACTACTCCCTCTGGCAGAAAAAAAGTTAGATTCCAACTCATTGAAATTTGATCCATGGCAACTTGAAATGCATAACCACAATTCCAGTGTAAGTCCCTAAAACATCTAGATACTCCAATCCAAACAAAGCAGATTTATATAGCCATTTAAAAAAGAGTCTTTATTCAAGGTAAACAGCCAGTGCAGATAAGGCTTAATTCAATTTAATGACCTTGCATGGCAACAGACATTTGTGTCAGTATCTGAAGCATTCAGAGTCTTCCTGGAGTTCTGTGGGATCGGAAATGCTGCAAAGAACTGTGCTAGATAGATTGTCAGTTCATGTTGCATTATCGCTGCCAGGTCCTGGAGCTAAAAGGTATTGTTCAGCCCATTTTTCATTACTCAGGCCTTGAAGTGAACAGAATGTCGCCTCCAGATCCATTGCACAACAGTTTGTCAACAGTAGCAACAGGATTGTCTACTTCCTGAAAAAGCTGGAGGCTGTACAGAGCAAGACAACAGCCGAGTTGGAGCCAGCGCACCTTGGAAAGAACACTTGGTCCCATCTCAATTAAAAACACAGGAAAAGGCTACATGCATATTGAGAACAGTCTGATGACGTGATGAGCCAAAAAGAAGTGTTAATCCAAGTATGTGATCTTATTATACAGTCTTGGATCCTGACCAAAATGAACATGAAAAGCAATAGAACAGGAGGCTCTAAAATGTCTCATGGGCAAATGTTAACAATTTATATGCATATTTGTTACTGTGAGAAGAAATTGTTCTGCCTGAAAGGCTGAAGATTTTTGAAATTGGGGCTATCATTCTGTCCATAAACACTACATAAGGTAAACCCTGATACTATAATTTGGTGCAAATAATCATGTAACATTCCTCTCCAAACAAAACTTAGGGCCCGATCCCATGAAGTTTAGGTACATATGCCCATTTTGATTATTTCAAAAATGCAAGAACATGAACAAACTGAGATTTGTAAGTCATCTGCATATCTAGAAATTCAAGTTTAATGAACTGACAGCAACACAGCAATCTCCTCATTTTCCCATGCACATACACATTTAAATTCTTTCATAATTTGTGGTAAATTCTAATTGATATTAAAGTGAAAGTTGTATGCAGGTTAACCAGTACAGCCTAGGTGAGGTTAAGATAAGAATAGTACCCTTCTTTCTATTTCCTCTTTGCTGCTAACCATAAGCCAAACTGAGACAAAGGCCATGATTTATAAGGCTGTGAGGGATCATGGTCTACCCATTTGGATGGAACAATAAAATATTGCTAGTGCTAGAAACTGAGATGTCACGCATAACATGAAAAAAATGGTGGCAGAAGAAAAAAGAGCCCAAAAGTCTTTGATTCATTTTTGGGCTTTGAAAATGTGATTTGAAGGGTCATCTAAACTGAGCCATAGAAGTGTGAGGGAGCCAAGGAGTAGGGAGATGCAGGAAGAAGATGAGAAGCTTCCTTTCCAATAACTTCCTTATGTTAATTTATTTGAAGATCAAGACAACAATATCTTGGACCCATTAACTTATCTGGGTCCTTTAACAGCCTGCAGGGCTCAGGGAGAATAAATGGGAACAATACCAACCTCGCTAAAGAAAGCCCATGTGTAGCAAGCTGTAAGACTTCATTCTTCAGCAAACACACTTCAGCATACTACTATTTACCTATCTCTTTGTACTAGCAGCTCTTTTTTCAGCTAATTACCTGGAACCAAATTAGTTCATGAACCCTGGAGAAACCACTATGTACATCTATTCCTTCTGGAAGACATTAGTCTACAGAAAAATAACCTGATTATCTTCTGCATTTGTTCATGTTTCTCTCAGCAGTGCATCCTCGGAGATCCACTGTTTTCTTGCAGCTGGCCACTCTGAAGGTTTTATTTTCCTTTGGGAGGTCCCGGTCATTCAGAATTTGAGCAGTTGACAGCTGCTTGGAACACACTACAAAAGGACTCATAGCCAGCAGCATTTCTATCTCTTCATCGCTTGAGCCCTAGACTGGATCAAGTCTCTGGCCGCTACTTGTGGCTGCTATTCATGACATAGCTGGTGTTGTTATGACCTTTTTCTCTGTTATTGCTTTATCTGATGCTTGCAGGACACTGCATAATTGAAGGCTTGTGTGCAACAACGTATCTGGGTCACTTTCCCTTTTATGTTGGAACAAATTTATTGCTGATGGAAGGTGCAAGAATGACAGTTCTGCAGGGCTGCAGATCTTTCCATAGCCTAGGGAGCAGAACCTTTGAACCTCTGCATGTTTTGGACTACCATTCCCATAATGCCATACCATACTATACACTATGCTTGCTGGGGCTACAGAGAACTAAAGCCCCAAAATACTGCCTCAACGTGGCCTACAGCAGCCACTAACCAGATGCCATTTCTTAGGACAATCTGTACCCAAAAAGGGAGAGGAGAGCACAACAGCAGAACAATAGTGCCATAACCTGGATAAAACGAAGGTGGCCTTATTTTTCCAAGTAAACATTTTTTTTTTCATGAATCTAACATGAATAGGCCATACCAGAAATCAGTCATCATTATCCATAATTGTTTGATAGATGACTGCTCTGATTACCAGTTGACATGGTTTATATTTTCGAAGGCTTTCATGGCCGGAAACTGGGTTGTTGTATGTTTTTTCAGGCTATATGGCCATATTCTAGAGCAGTGGTTCTCAACCTGTGGGTCTCCAGATGTTTTGGCCTTCAACTCCCAGAAATCCTAACAGCTGGTAAACTGGCTAGGATTTCTGGTAGTTGTAGGTCAAAACACCTGGGGACTCACAGGTTGAGAACCACTGTTTTAGAGGCATTCTCTCTTGATGTTTCGCCTGCATCTATGGCAAGCATCCTCAGAGGTAGTCAGGATGCTTGCCATAGATGCAGGCGAAATGTCAGGAGAGAATGCCACTACCTCTGACGATGCTTGCCATAGATGCAGGCAAAATGTCAGGAGAGAATGCCTCTAGCACATGGCCATATAGCCCGAAAAACCTACAACAACCCAGTGACATATGGTTGCTCCTCTTTCTTTCTCTCTCCCATACACAAACTCCTGTTGCCAGTCTGTCTCCTACCATGATTAGTCATTCCTAGCTATTAATGGGTCAAATAGGTCAATAGCCCCCAATCACATAACATTCCTGTCATCTACGTTATATATCCATGTATAAGTCTAGAAATCAACCCATAAAATATGGAGCAATTTATCCATGAGTCAAGGAAAATACTGTACATTCACTCTTTTAAAAAAAGGAACCACAAAAAGGAATCACTTACTTCTCTGGGGAGAGTACTGAAGCTTAGTCCAACTTGAGAAAAAGGTGTATTGACTTCCTTCTACTCTCTCCACTGTGATGGTGGTAAGGAGTAACTGCCTTTTCAAGGCAGTATTTATCCATTGGTCATATGAAAATCTATAATTCTGGCCAAAAACTTGCCCTTCACTTGTACATGAGGTTGACTTATACATGAGTATAGGTGGTACATTGGTGTGATGGGTCTATTTCACTTCTGTGCCAGCATACCGACAGCAGTGTCATCAGGAGGAAGGCTTCCTCTCCTTTGGCTGTCATCTTCCCCTCTCCCTTGCTATTTCAAAGCTTTCCATTTTAAAAATATTTGATAGCTACATTTGTCCTTTTTCGGTTCTTAAATCTGGAATTGTAAAATTGCTTTAAATTTTTAAAAAATGGAATAATGATTGTATTTTATCCAGTATCTATGATATTGATGGTAGTGTGACTGTAGTGAAAAGGTGGGTTTGTGCAATAAATCCCAAGAGTCACAAGAATTGTTGCACTCCAGGCCTGGAAACACCTATGACCACCATACCACACAAGAGTCCAAGAATATAAGCAAACAGTTTATTGTAGGAACACATAAAAAGCATATAAAATCAGGAATAAGAAGGGAAGATATATAATTCAAAAAGGTTTAGCAACAGGTGATGACCAAACAATAATTCAAATGTCTCATAAAGTTCCAGAGGTAACAAAGTCCAGGAACAGCCAGAAATCACAGGTACAGCATAACTCCACAAGCAAGAAGGTATAAGTAGTAAAAACAGGAATACAAGAACAGAATCAGATAAAACTTCCAGGATATTTAAATTCAAAACCAAGGCTTGACTTGAACCAAAAATCAGAGAATTCAGGCCTAGCTTCTAACTCTAATGCTAAGTTGCCTGAATTGACCTTAAGGTAAACAACTTACTGTTTAATAGACATCCATGAAATCATTCCATTTCCCATGTATTTTTTTCACAACTTTTCTGTGAATGAGACAATCTATTTTCTGCTCTGATCTATAAACAAAGACTTTTGTTGATCTCTATAACTACAGGTGATTTCTCCTGGGAATCCTCCTTATCAATCAGATCGTCACTCGATTCCTTATCTACTGTTGCTACTTCTGACTCCTCTGAATGCTTTTGAGGCCCTGCAACTTCCAAGCAAGTTTTCTCACAGAGAGAGCCATCATTTCCCAGACTTGAATTTCCCAGACTTGAGGGCCCATCATTTTGTGCCACAGGAAAGCTCACAATCCTCTCTAAATCATCAGTTAAACCATCAGCTTCAGGCTGATCTACAACAAGAATTAAAAATTACATATGGTACTGTATTGTTAGGATCAACAACACGAAACAAACATGCTCAACACCGGACTTGGGGATGGAATGTTCCCCTACTATAAGACAACTTCCTATTAAGTTGCAATTTTCTTTTTGCCAGCTGAAGGATTAAGAAAGTATTGAAAATAATCAATTAATAAGTAGTTCATTCAAAGAGCTGAATCTATCACTATTCCTTCAGCTCTGCATCTCAGTATCTAGAGAGATTACCTCATTCCTATTAGCAACTGGTTACCATAGTTCACACTGTAAAAAACCCCAAGCAGACACAAAATGCAGTTGGAGTTTGTTTATAGAACAAATGGAATCACTATTACTAAACGTAAAAGAATCTTAACACATACAAATCATTTACTTTCGGTCAGCGTGATTAGAACATGCTTTTAAATGTGAATTTTCTTTCAAACTTTTCCAAGATAGGCTCTGGCTAAGATGCTCTTTCATTTGAGATTTTGTCTTTTCACATTTAATTCGGGTAAGAACCACATTCTTGCATTTCAAAACCATTCAAGAGCATGTTTAATCATTCTTGATAGCTTCCACTGCAGTCCTCTTCAGACTCACTGACAAATTCATTTTCCTCATTTAACTGGAATGAGACTTCAGACACAGCACATTTAGTGTGGCTCGACCATCTACCAAAGAGTCCACGTGATCCATGCCAGCAGGTCTGATTCTATGCTTACAGGGAATCAGTAAAGGTATTTCCCCCTTGCTACTTAGTCTTCTGCTTCCTTGCTCTTCAGCCTTTAAATAGCAATTCTCTCCATTCAAATTCAAGTTTTAGTCAAGTTTGCTTCAAGTGATCTATTATTTACTAAACACATGAAGAAGAGATCACATAAGCTCCTTCCTCACTTTGATCATATGGAACGTGATGAATCTGAAGTGGGGGACTTACTATGAAGCATGTGACTTGTGTTCCTTGGACAGAAAAGAAACTACATTTATAATATTGTTTTCTTTGTTTTAACATGAAAAAAGCAATGGTGATAGCAAAGCTAGCCTAGTCCCCTCCTTGTGATACCTATTGTGAGATCTATTCAACTATGTAACAAAATTTGAAAAAAAATCTGTTCCTGGTTTAAAAGCTTTATTCCCATTTAATTGTGTGATACTTACTTTGAAAGTAATTGTTATACTCAAGAAACCTCATTTTTGGGACTGTCACAAACTATGTTGAATTGGTTGAGACTTGATGAGATATTTATTGAATAACTACAGCAAAATGTGCTGTAGGATGTCCCACAACAACAAAGTTTTTGCAGTTTAAAGAACTTTCACCATGTTTTATGCTAGGAAATGACACTTATAACCCAGGAAAAAAATGTGTTGCATAGTGTTGTTGTTGTTGTTTTTCTTCAAATAATCTGCAACAGCAATTCCCAAACTCTTGTCATTTGGGTGTTTTGGGTTTTAACTCATTGCCTCAGCTAATGATCAGGGAGTCAGAGAGCTGAAACCCCAAACTCCTAAAAAAACAGATATTAGGAAATCAATTTATGGTGATCTTAAGGGGAACCTATCACAGAGTTTTTGCAGCTAACTCAGTTCAGATTGGGTTTGTTTTTGCCTTATTCTGAGGCTGAGAGATCAAGGCCAAGTGGAGTTCAAACCCTGATCTCCTCAACCCTCCAGCCATGAAGTTTCACTGACTCTTTAAACCAAAAATGGCATGAATAGGGATCTTGTCAATTTTCCTGTCTTTTCTCTCTCTTTGCAACCAGATAAATTGCTTATTCAATTATTCAGTTTGTTACCAGGACTGCTTTAATGAAAAAATAAATGCTTTAGCAATTGATCTGGTCAGAAAGACAAATAATTCAGCTATCCTAGCCAAGCAAAGAATGAGAACTAAAGGATGGTGGGAAAGAATGAGGAGAAAATGAATCCAGCATTGAAGAGATCTCACGAACGTCCTCATAGCCAAAATCTCTGCCATTACCCTTGCCTCTCATTCAGCGCTCATTGGAGGGGCAGAGGTGGGAAGAGTGGAAAATGGGCCTTCTGTTTCTGTTTAATTCCAGGAATCATTCCAGAGAGGATAATATCCAAAGATTTCAGTTTGCCATGTCAAATATGCAGGTACTTTGCTGTATTAAAAATTGATGCCCCGTTCTTATAGAACGGGCTCTTTCTGATTACTACAAGGCAAAGTTGCCCATAAACAACATTTTATTTCTTATTTAATGCAACTTCTTGGGCAAAAGGAGTCAATCAATTTTTCATAAAGTCGAAAAGAAAGATAAATGCCAGGGATCATTTTCTGAGTCACCATCAAACAGAATTGATATGGATATGAGACAGCACAGGGAGGGTTTGACAATTACGGTCTGAGTGACCTTTTCATTATTTTGTTTTAAGCCATTAATCTCTCCCCCTCCCCCTTGTTATATGCTATTTTAAGTAGCATTATGAAGCCTACACATTTCAAATAATGTCTGTCCTCCAAGAGGACTTGGCTCCTGGTAAAGCTTAAGAATGTGTATCAAAGCAATTGCATTTTGCATGGAGGAGGGCATCAGTGAAATCTCAGGCAGAAATCAGCATAGGGTCTCTTACTAAGATTGGGCAAGTCTGCAATAACATGAACAGGTCAGCACCAGAAAACTTCTCAAAGCCAGTAGACAAGAAATTTCAGACATTACATTAGAACATTAATACAATCCATTAAATCACCTTATTCTGATAATCTCAGGAACAATACTGAGTGTCTGTGGAGGAGGAAGGTGAAAGCTTATAGAGAAGTGGAGAAGGAATGTGAAAGTTAGCATCTAAACTGTAGAATGGATGCAGTTTAACATTAGTTGAACCACCATGGCTCAATGGAATCATGGAAGTTGCAGTTTTGCAAGGTTCTTAACCTTCACTGCCAAAGAGTGCTGGTGTCTCACTGAATTACAGCTCCCAGGATTCCATAGCATTTAGTCACGGCAGTTAAAGCAGTGCCAAATTGCATTAATTCTACAGTGTTGGTGCACCCCAAACTCTTCTCCCTTCTGACTGGACAAAACTAAAAGTACTAGAAATTGGAATTAGAGAAAGGTTTCTTTTCCATAACAATAATTTGTCTGTAAATGTTGATACCAATTCACAACTTCACCATAATCTAACAACACACAGATTGAAAAACTGAGAGAGATTATATAATTAGTCACATGCCATATTCCACCACTGTTGTTGCACTATTTTTCTTGATTGATGATGATAAAATGCTGCATAGAATATATGACAATAGATATAACCCGAGATTGACAATGCTCACCTATGATCATGCTGTGAGGGCAAGTTCACAGGAGGCATCAGTGAACTTTATCCTTGCATTACAGTAGACATTTAGCGGTGTATTTGAGAAAATTTGTGTAAATAATTCTAATGGTGAGTACCATCTCCTAATCTAAGATTTCTGTCAAAACGTATTTTATCCTATAGTATCTCTTCTGTGTTCTGCTCACTTCAGTAACAAGCACTCCACTATTGCCAGCAGATATAGGCGATCAGTGGGAACTATAGAAAGGAGGAGTGGCAAGAACAGAGTATAAATCTCTGTGCAAAACGCCTCCATCAAAGTGCTAAAAACATGGCATGGTTTATTATCCATCAGCAGAAGCACATCTTGTGTGCATTCTAGCAAGTCATATTTAAAGAAAGATGTCCAGGTCTAAGATCCAATGGACAAAAGAGGAATATAGAATCACAGAGTTGGAAGAGACCTTGTGGGCCATCCCGTCCAACCCCATTCTGCCAAGAAGCATTCAAACATTCAAAACACCCTTGACAGATGTCCATCCAGCTTCTGCTTAAAAGCCTCCAAAGAAGGAGCCTCCACCACACGCCCAGGCAGAACAGCTCTCACAGTCAGGAAGTTCCTCCTGATGTTCAGGTGGAATCTCCTTTCCTGTAGTCTGAAGCCATTGTTCCATGTCCTAATCTCCAGGGCAGAAGAAAACAAACTTGTTCCCTCCTTCCTATGACTTCCCCTTACAGATTTATACATGGCTATCATGTCTCCTCTCAGCCTTCTCTTCTGCAGACTAAAAATGCCCAGCTCTTTAAGCCACTCCTCATAGGGCTTCTTCTCCAGACCCTTGATCATTTTAGTTGCCCTCCTCTGGAAACGTATTTCTTTATGGTTTCTGAACCAGTGCAGTTTAATATTACTCAGTGGAAATTACCAATCTTTTGGCAATTATCTGACCATTTCACTAAACTTGTAATGCGTACAGAGCGTATCAAAAAGGCTAAATCCAGTAGTTAATCCCAATAACAGACTTACTGTATCAATGGAAACAAGATAAGATTTATCGATGGAACCTAGATAACATTCAGCGACTGATTCGATCTTCTATTGTAGCTAGTAACTGGATTTAGTGCAACTACTTGTTTATTTCAAGTATGTTCCGTTACTGGCTTGATGCAGTGGTTTTCTTCATTAAGACACTGAATGTGTCCTTCTTCTTAGGGAGGGGATTTTCATTCTTGCCCTGTTCTACAACACCAAATAAAATGAAAAATAAAAAAATATCACCAAACACCATTTATGGTTTTGATAAAGCATAAAACAATTTCTTCCTTAGTTATTAGGTCTGGGTAATTTAAGCAAATAACGCTTTGAAATTAAAGGGAAGAGCATTTGGGGCAAGAGGATCCTAGATTTGTTTTTCAGCTTGAAAATAAAAGATTCCATATCTGAAATGTCGCTTCTCCAGACAAGGATCTAGCTTGGTCCAGGACATATTTATAATGCATGTAACCTTTCTCAACCAAATGAATAAACAGATAAACCATCAGTTTAAACCAGACATTTACAGTCAAATGCTTGATGAATAGCCAAGGTTTTTTTTTTTAACAAATGCATCTAATTTATCATCCACAGGTCTATTAACTGGGAGGAAACTGAGAAATCCCCTACACACTTCCTTCCTTTGAAAATTACACACAAATAAATGTTCACAAATGAAGTCCATATATTCGAATGCATTTTTCTAATATGTTTACTTTTATTTGTGCACATTTATTGACAAATGGGAAAATACATAAACTGCATAATACTGAGAACACACAAAATGCATAAGGAAAGTGAACATTCATTTTCACGCGGCAATAAAAATGTCCCATAAACTGATGCGACTTGAACATGAGGAAAATGCTGATATGATTCTGAGAACTGCCATGAAAATGAAGCTGTCAAATTTTATCTCTGACACACAACAAATAAACTTGAATCTTTCCATGAAACACAAGAAATAAAAAGTGTCGCTGGCATTTTTATTAAGTAGTGAAATTGTTTTAAAAACCAAATCAAAAAAGAATAAGGGACAATTAAAATCTATGCTCCCCATGGTGGTGGCAACTGACATTAGAAGCAATTAAGAGAGATTACTCAAAATACAATCAGACAATTTATTAGTAATCTCTTCCTCACTAAAAAAAAAAAAGGACTAATGTTGCATACAGGGACCCTCTAATTAATGAGATAGTAGTCCTGTAAGCTCTCAATAGTATTTGCCTTTCCACACAAGCTAGCACTCAAATTATATTTTATTTTCTGTTTTTATTGAGTTGGAAAAAAGAGATGGACAATGCAGAACAACTAAATGACACTAACTTGCTTAAAATGTCATGAACTGTATTCTCAAGAAATGAAGACAAAGAGGGTAGCGGACTAAACTGTGAGTGAAGCAACTGAGGTCTTGCTCAAATCTCACAAGTGCTTTGAACTTACTGGATCCTACATGTGTAATTGCCTTCTCAACATGTGGATATATGTTACTCTTCCAATGTCCATAGATGTTCCTAATCACTCTTACTGTGAAAAGCATTGCGAGAACAAGGACCTAAAGAATATTGGGCCCAAGCCACGAGTGTGCCAACTCCTTTGTAGCGTAGCTATTGTGACATGAACATTTCCACAAATCAGCTTTTCTCATTTGCCCAGAATGTGAGTAGAGCCAGATTCAATTTTCTAGAAGAAATCTTCAGGAGACTTCAAACAAACAGGTCATTTAGGCTATGTATATTATTAGCATTAGATATTTCTGAGCCAGGAGAACTTATATTAGACCTCTTCCAAGCCAAGTACCAACAAATATGCTCCTATTCTCTGAAAGGAATCTTACCAAACATAATGCATTTTGCAGTTTGTATTGTATACGTATTGAACATATGGACATGATCATATTGCTCAGACTATTGTGGCTGCTACAAATCAATGGAAATGTAAATTATTAGTATGACTTTGCACTGATAGCTAATCTCTGTGAGGCATTAGACAAAATATCTGAAACGCAACAGTTACACATATATTAAACTTGGATAAAATAAGAATTTTTGTAAAAGGATTAGAGAGCTGACATTAAATTCTTTGGTGTCCACCCCCAGCCCCCCAATTCCACCCCAGTCCTCCAAATACAATCAACTGAACTATGAATATGAGTACTGCCTCAAAAATATCCCATTTTCAATACTTAGTTATCTCCTCATACTAACACGTGCACATAAATGGCTGCAGTATTAAAACTTTGCTGCTCACCAAATAATCAGTCATCGAAATTACTTCCAAAGGTATTTTATCACGTATATATAGGTAGTCACCGAAGAGCAGCCAAATCATCCTAGGAGATCCTAGACTGCATGTACACTTACTGAGATATTCTAGAATAAACTGCTCCAAAGGTGTCCTGGATGCAATATTGGAGATCCATACCGAATGTTGAGGAATCACCCTGAGACCTTCAGGAGCACATGTGACTGGCTGGGCTGATAGCACATTGGCACCAGTGCTTGCCCTCCAAGCAGCTTTTCAGCAGAGCCTTGATGGAGATATCATTTTTGCTGAAGTCACAACAGGGCCCCTAGCCACATGAACACCAGAGCAGAGGCTATGTTGTCATGTTGCCAGCAAGACTTTGCTGAGAAGCAACTTTGCCTGGCAAAAGAGCAGTGAGCATTTTTGAAGGATGCACTTGGTTCACCCCAGTTCTGGCCCAATGCAGCCACCCACACTTCAATAAACACTGGGCTGGGGCCACTCTGGAAATTACTGGAAATTGTGGAGTAAAATCTGGTTCCCTTTGTTCCAGATTAAGAGCTGGAAGCAACGGGTTTGCTTTGAAACCAGGAGTATGTAAACTCGATTTCTTGCAACAATTGTAAGGTGAAGCTGCTTTATTTAGCCCATATTTGGAGACCATTTGGCAATGGTCTCCAAATATTTACCAGCCTTTCAACTGACTTAGCAATTGTTAAGCATGAGATCGGACCAAGCCAAAGATCTCATAAAGCAACGGATTCTGGACATAGAGCGCCAATCAGACCTAGTCGGTTCCCCAGCCTTTATTGTTAGGGAAGCCACTACATACCTCACTGCTCCTATGGCATACCTAATAAACCTAGGGGGCTTTTACCCTGGCAAGATGCCATGCTCTCCCATCAGCTGTATTGGAGGGGAGGTATCGGAAGACCCCCTTCAAACAGAGACTATGCCCCTGTGAGTCTTGACATGTAGAAACAACTGAGCACGTGCTTCTTCAATGCATGCTCTATAGAGATCTTAGAACTAGTCCCATTACACCATGGCTTCTAAAATACCCAGGGCGCAGTGAAAAATATTATTCCACCCTGCTGCCTTCAGACTCTAACACTACAATAACTTACAGTATTGCTAAATTTTGTTCTGCAGCATGTAAAATTAGAAGGATAATGATTGACCCCACAAGGCAACACCTTGTTGGGAATGTAGTTAGAGCAACATGTTACAGATGAAATGCTACTAGACTCGCAATGTGCCCCTCCCTTCCCCTTTAGTGTGACCCAGTGTTTTTGACCCTTCCTATCAATCTCTCTCCCCCCCCCCCAGTTCCACACCTGTTACAATAACCTGTGTTTTTAAAATGTGTTTTTAAATTGTTTTCTAATCTACTTTTAAATAACTGCTTCACTGAGAAGCTGTGCTTCCCTTCCCAGGGCGCCTGTGCCCCGCTTTGTGCTGGTCAGTGACCGTAGTAAAGTTTTGTATTGTAACTGACTTAGATAATTTTGAGGGCACTAAAGGCTAATGATTATGGAACTATTTCTAAGATATTTCTATGATAATTTTATATATTTGATGAATTTTCTGAGCACTCATTGTAAAATGTCTTTCTTAAAAAATAACCACAAGCCTTCTGCTTCAGTATATACTGAGAAGACTTTACAAAGAATGTTCAAAGGAATGAATGGCATTGTGTCTTCTAAGACTTACAGTACAGTGAACATTATGCAAAAATAATGAGGTAACAATCTATGCTCTCGGTTATGAGCTCCAAAGTCATTGGGAGAAAAGTAAATAAAGTAGCAGGCAGTGATTTAGAATAAACACATTGAATGGGCACTTCCATGCAGCTCCTTGAATTATATACTCTGTCCATATCAGACTCCACAAACCTATTTGAAAATCATCTACTTTTACTGGTCAGTTTCTGAAAAAAGAAAGAGGGGGAAAAACCCTTTGTAAACTGTCCACACTCTCCCTTAACATTCACTGACCACAGTGAGCTTGCAAAAACATCCATCAGAGGATAGATTTACAGAGTGGACATGTCCCTAACGCTGGATGTTTGCTCTTGGCTCTGTTCCTGGGATACGCTCCAAATACACACATAGCAGAGCTTTAAATCATTTATAGGACTGTGTAGGCAGAACAATGAGGTTGTCGTTATCCCAAAGGATAATTTTCAAAGCAAAACAGGGTATTAAAAAAAAACATAACAGGATATCAGCTGATGTTTGATCCACACTTGGTTTTTATTTATTTTGAGCATGACAAACAATAGTAAGTGCAACTACAAAATAGGATATTCGGTGTATGAAAGCGCCTGCTCTTTTCGTTCAGAGCAAGGCCCTGTCATCACGCGTTCTCTCCCCATCACTCAACACCTGGTTCCAATTTGCATGCTTCTATACTAATAACTGGACTATATTAGTTTACACTTGTTTGATTGCCCTTTTGCATTTAGACTCTCAGCCTGTACATATAGTACTAAAAGGTTATTCTTAGTAACAGAGCAAAGTGGAGGTTGCCTCTAGAAGCTCCGCTTTCACTTTCTCTCCCGGTCAGTTGTCTTGTGCCGTTCCTCTGAACTTGCAGTCTATGCAGAGTCCTGTTGTGATTTAATTCAGAATAAAAAACAAGACACAAAAACAAGACCCTGGAAGGAGCTAGAAGCAGAATTGAAATGTAAAATGAATAACATTATAGGCAGTACAATGTTGTTACTTATTGGTGCCTCAATTAAATATTAAGGGTTTAGTACTTTGATAGGTCCAACTAGAAATGATCCCTGTAAATATGGCCTCTTCCACACAGCTGAATAAAATCTCACATTATCTGCTTTGAACTGGAATATATGGCATTGTGGACTTAGATAACCCAGTTCAAAGCAGATATTGTGTGTGGGGTTTTCTGCCTTAATATTCTTGGTTATATGGCTGTGTGGAAAGTCTAAATTGGACTTACACCAATAGTAACTAAGGACCAATAGTAACTAAGGACCCTTCCACACAGCCCCTATATCCCAGAATATCAAGGCAGGAAATTCCACATTATTTGAGTGTGGACTCAGATAACCTCGTTCAAAGCAGATATTGTGGGATTTTCTGCCTTGATATTCTGGGATATAGGGCTGTGTGGAAGGGCCCTAAGAAAATACATTGATTTCTAATTTGGAACAACTTTGAATTTAGTCTTGATGAATTCGGAATCAATTTTATCTCTGCAGAATCAGGCATTTAATCTACTCAGTATCCTACTGGATATGAAAAGCTTTACTCTGTTATTTCACTGTGTCACTGTCAACCCTCCCTTAGCTAAAGCAGCAGGGGATTTGGTACTTGTGGCTTGAGGTCTTATAAAGGGGAGGCCAAAATTTCAAACTTGAAAATAAACCCCTTCATCTTGTCTGGTTTCACAGATTCACAAGATGCATGTTTCCAAAACTTGTCCAAGTAAGCAAGTATCCTAATCTGGACAACAAATTAAAAAAGAATCCATGCCAGGTCAGTCTAGACCGAGGAGGTTGCAGGGAATTGTTTTCAAACAGATTTATTTCAACATTTCATCCCATTTTTTTAAAAAAATGTTCATTCCTAAAACAGCTAAGGAACTTCCACCAGTAATATATTAGTGATACATCTTAATCAGTCTTAAACTGAAACAGCAAAAAAAGAAATCACTTCTATTGCAGCAGTTTATATAGTAGCAACCCTCTCTCTGAGCTCGCTAGATATCCCCCTGCCTTGGAACAATCTCTTATTTGAGATCTATCCAATTCTGCTCCTTGTGCAGCCAGATTTAATTGTTTCTAAGGATTGCTCAGTTACAATGAGTCAGGTTTCTGTATCAATATGATGGTCCCTATGAGTAGAAAAATGAACATGCAAGCAGACAAAGGGAAAGCTTGGTTAAAAAGCGTCCTTATAAACCACCCTTTGGCGGCACAGACATTTCATAACTAATTGCTCTGTACTGATCACAGATATCAGCCATATCTTCCAAAAGGCTAGTTAAGTCTATATATGGTCAGAAGATTGCAGGGCCAGAATATTTGTTTTGTTCTGCTAGAATCAGATAGCTTTATGCCCATCTCTTACTCCAGTGGTTGGAGCTAGATCACTCGACAGAAGGTTGATCTGCTGGAGAATTAAAAACCTACAAGTCCTCTTTGTTGCTTGTGTCAACGATTAAAGCCAGAAGAGATGGAGAAGAAAATCTGCAATATTTAAGCCGCAAGTCACCTTCTGTTTCCAAAAAGACATCCACCTGACCTGGTCAAATCCACCTTAGGGAGGGGTAGGGCACACTGTTGGTATATCTTTGCACTTCAGGTTTCAACTCTACATACAGACCCAGGTTTCAACACAACACCAGGAATTTCTTTCTTGTCTGGGTGACAGAAAAGTACGGATGTCAAATGGAATAAACTATGATTTCGCATTACAAGAGGCCCTGCTTCTGAGGAGAGAAAACTCAAAACAAGACTCTATCAAAAACGGTGATATTCATAAAAAGAAGGTAAGTAAAGCTGGATTTACACTGCCCTATATCCCAAGATCCGATCCCAAATTATCTTCTTATCCCAGGTTATATGGCAGTGTAAACTCATGTAACCCAGTTCAAAGCAGATAATCTGGGATCAGATCCTGGGATATTGGACAATGTAGATCCAGCCAAACTCAGTGCAATCCTACACGTGCTCATTCAGAAACCATCTCCGTTGACTTTCTTGAAATTTACTGTTAAGTAAGTGTGTACTCAACAGCGCCTATGCTACTTAAAACTTTGCATCTTAGATGAGAAGCATGCCACCTTGAAGATGTTGACTGGGGGTCCTTCCACGCAGCCCTATATCCCAGAATATCAAGGCAGAAAATCACACAATAACTGCTTTGAACTGGGTTATCTGAGCCCACACTCAGATAATGTGGGATTTTCTGTCTTGATATTCTGGGATATAGGGCTATGTGGAAGGGCCCTGGGGATCCCAGCATGCCACACTACTACTATTTCTACTGGCAACAGCTCATAGGAGCTAAACTCCAAAAATATCTAAAATGCTACACATTCCTCATCCATCACCCAAAGTGATTTTAGGCCAGGAAAGGAACATGGAAGTTGATCTCTGGTTGACTTCCTGGTTACAAAAAGTTCCTGCTGGGCCCAAAATGTCCAAGGAAGGCGACATGGTGAAAATACCCCACACAAGCTATAGAAGGCATGGTGAGCCTTTTTTTTGGCAAACATTAGAGGGTGCTAGTAGCCCAGACAACTTCTAAAATAATCTGTGGGCTCATGTAGCCCTTGGACTGTATTTTTCTCTCACCCCTACACTAAAAATGTGAAATAATGGTAGATTTTTTGTAGTAGGGACATATGTCTCTGATCAGCATTCAGCATGACAGGTGTTCTCATACCTTCTTATTAAGAATGTTGCTCCCAGGATCATGTACACTCGGCACCTTAGTGGTGGCTTCCATACAAAAAAGCTATATGGTATATGGTTGGGTACTTAGTATATATGTATTAACCCTCTTGTTTCTACTCCTGGTTCTTTGCTTCTGCCATTTCTCAGATATCAACGCTTAGTCTATGAGTTCTAGTGCTGACAGGACAAAAGATCTAGAAACGTCCATAACATTTATAAACATTAGCAAGTAAACAAGCACTCACTTTCTTTTTGCTGAAAACGTTCAGATAAGCTCCCCTTCTCAGTAGAAAACCCACTGCCATCATTGGCTTGGGGGTTCTGGGAGTTGTACTCCCTTCCTGAAAAAAAAAGTTCTGCACTGCCTATTTTGCCCCAAGCATCAATGCTGCAATCCCACAAACCCTTTGCAAACTGCTGGTGACTTGCTGTTGGGCTCCACGTTCCACTAATCATAAAGCAGTTGGGTCCAACTGTGCTGATAAAAAGTCATAGCAAAATGCTCTGGAGAACATCTTTCATCCCCTTGGAACTGACTTTTCTGCTTGACTGAAAAGGGTGAGCCCAGAAATGTAACTGCTCTGTAACTTCATTCTCGTTTAACTCGAGCAAAAGGCTTAATAATGCAAAATAATTTTTATTGAACTGGACAAGAGACATGCAAGTTGAATGTTATTTTCTAACTTTTTTTGAACAAAATGCCTCAAATAATAGAATTGTGTGCTTTCTTCACCCCAAAATATCCTTTTATTGATTTCTATCAGTATTGCATGAAATCACCATATTAGACTTCCCCCATTAATGGGATCAGACACACAAGTCTTCTTATATTAGTGATTTTCACAGTGTAACTTAGTAAGCTATTTTTAATGCTCTGCCGGAGGCTTGCCAGGGTGATCATATTTTGACATGTGATAGCAGAGGCACAATAATTTTGGCCCAGTTTTCTTGATTTGCAATTGTTAGGAGTGCAAAGGAATGTGACCCATTATAAGAGCAAAAGCTAGGGGAGAAGAGTGGATCAGAGGGGCAGGGAGGGGGGGGTGAAAGGGCCTGCTTTCATTTCACCGGCTGTTGGGACAAAATGAAACAGCAAGGCAAATGAAGAATGGAGCTGCTCTTTATGCTTAAATACAGTGGGCCAAATGCCTTGCAGCTACTAAAAAAGAAATGCATTTTTAATCTCTTGGCTTTTTTTGTATGCTTTGACTGCCATACTATTTGCCCTGTTAATATAACATCTTATTCTATACAGCAGATGCATACAGAGAACGTGTGTTAAGAACAGAGGGATTCATTTCTCACTGCAGTAGGATCTCGCTTATCCAACATAAACGGGCCGGCAGAATGTTGGATAAGCGAAAATGTTGAATAATAAGGAGGGATTAAGGAAAAGCCTATTAAACATCAAATTAGGTTATGATTTTACAAATTAAGTACCAAAGTATCATGTTTTACAATAAATCAACAAAAAAAGCAGTTCAGTATACAGTAACATTATGTAGTAATTACTGCATTTACAAATTTAGCACCAAAACATCGCAATGTATTGAAACAGCAGTGGATCTGGGCGGGAGGCAGACTACATTGGATAATACAGAATGAGCAAAGGTTGGATAAGCAAGACTCTACTGTATTTGCTCATATATAGCTTGTCAAAAAATGGTAAAGGATCTGCACAGTGTAAGAAAACCTCAAAACCAATTTGGAAGACCAAGGTTATACAAGTCAGCATGATGTAAAACCAGGGAAGGAAGAATACAGAAAAGGACAATGACATAGCAAATGGTAAGTCTCTTTGTTTATTTGATCTACACTAGTCTATCCTAACTATAAGATGTTCTCTGCTCTCACAAGCAGAATGACCTTTGCCATCCTCTGCTCCCTGCTTCTTTTAATCAGAGACTCAAAACTAAACTTTAAACCTTCTGCATACAAAACAGATGCTGCACCTGTCATCAACAGCTCTATGACCAAACCAGAGTAAACCAGATATGGTTCAGATGGACAGTTTGTTTGGATAAGGAAAGTTTGCTACATCTCCTGATCAACTTTAGAGAAACCAGAAGAGGGTTGGGCCATCTCATCATTGACTTACAACTTCATCACAAAGGCCAGGTGAAGCATCCCACTTCGCCACCAGACAGAGGGGGCAGTGGGGCAAATCTGATGCTCCATGCACTTATCTTGCATGGCAATGCTTTCCCCATCACACATGGGAAGTGTCACCCTCCTGGCAAGGAGACGTGTTAGCTCCATTGGAGCCAACAAAACACAGACAGGTTTCCATGTTGGGAGAGAAGTGTGGAGTCTCTGCTGGAAGTCCATCAATGTCATGTAATGGTTGGCGTGGGCCTGCATCCCCAAAACAGAGTGGAAATATCCTAAGACACTAAAATTCCCTCATCTGCAATGTTTCATCCAATAGGTCCCACCTTTGCACTTCTTGTTGGATCATAGCTCTCAAATGCTTAAATTGCATAACCTGTCATCAAGGATTGGGCAGACTTCAGTCATATAATATCTGAGGAGCAAAGGTTAGAAACCATTGGTTTAGACCAGACCTGCACAACACATCACCCTCCATATCTTTGGGACTCCCACTCCCAGAAGCCCTAGCCATCGTGTCCAATGGTCAAGGATGGGAACTTAAGTCCGGAATACCTGGAAAGCCAAAGATTTTGCAGGTCCGATTTAGACAAACAAGTTTTACAAATCAAATGTATCTTTTTGGATTTCTTCACTTAAGTCAAAGCTCATTGGGACTGTAGCTCTGTTTCACATTCCCTACATTCAGGGCTGCTAGAAGGAGCCTAAACCTTGGCAAAGTTTTCATATACAGCCAAAATCAGTGATTAATAAAGAGGACATGAATAATCCTAAAATAATCCCACATACACACTCACTTATGCACCACACAGTGAGTGTGTACAAAATGGGAGGCCTCAGCTTCCTCTCCTCGAAGCAAAGAGTAAGAAACAAGGAATCTGAGTGGTGCTCCCACGTTTTACTACATAGCTATACCTGCAGTCTGATGTGACTCAATAAGGCCTTTGCCATTTTGCTCACTTACCAAACTGTGTTTGGCTGTCTGTCAGTATTTTAACTATTGCCTCATCCTTGGGAAAATAGCCATAACTCTCCTCCTATACAACACTGCAGTTCCCAGCTGGACTCCAAGCTGGTATTCTGTAGCTGGTACAGAATACTTACTTGCAGAAAAATACCTTTAGCAACCAATAGCAGACTCCTTGGTGAGTGTGAATAAGATCAGGCTGCATGGAATGTTCAAGAATCTCGTGGCACCCCGCACACCCTGCCTCCTTCCCTCATCACACAGTGTGGATTGGAGAGGGTGCTTTAGCACTTTCCTCCCTATAGTGAAGGAGAAAGCACCTTTCAGCGCTTCCCCTCCACTTTGGGAGGAATGTGGGCAGGGCCTGCTGTGTATCATATGATGGGACATGGCAGGCCCTCCCCTAAAAGCAAGAAAATGGGGGGGGGGGGGGTGCCCCATGTGAATGGGTCCATAGTATTCCAGGTGGGGATCTAACCACAGCAGAATAGGATGGGTCTCTGACTTCCATCAGTTTAGACACTATGATCCTATTGATATAGCCTGGGATTGTTTTGACTTTCTTATCTGCTGTATCATACTGTTTATTCATGGTCTACTTATTGCCTGATAAATTCCTATATCCCTTTCACATGGACTGTTGTCCAACCAGGTGTCAATCTATATCTGTGCATTTCATTTTTTCTGCATAATTGTAGTACCATACATTTTTCCCTGCTGAAATTCATTTCATTAGTTTTAACCTAGTTCTCCAAAACTTTTAAGGTCATTTTGAATTTCCTGTCCTCTGGGGCATTAGCTACCCCTATTTATTTAGTGTCATCGCAAATTGGATAATCATACCCTATATTCCATCATTCAAGTCATGTAAAGTAGCACTCAATCCAGGAGAGACCCCCGTAGCACCCTCTGGTCACTTCTTTCCAGGATGTAGAGGAGCCACTATTAAGCACCCTTTGGGTTTGGGCACTCAATCAATTACAAGTCATATGGACCAAAAGGAAGGATTAACTTCAATGAACCTTCTCAGTCTCTCTATTACGTCACTTTTTTTTGTCTCCAGAGAGTCAGCACATCCCTTAAGTTTTCTTACCAGGCCCACAAAGCATACCAACACCACAATCCCCTCTGGGATTTCATTTCATGTGTTGACTTTGGATTGACACTATTGTTTCTGTTGTTCCTGCTCCTAAACTTCACTGATAAGGGAGATAATTTCAACTCAATTATGTAGATAACTTCAACTCAATTATGTAGCTTCAAACTCATAGAATGATCCCTGACTCTTCCCCTTCAATGTGCCAAAGTCCTCCAAATGTCTATCTCCTGTATTTGGAAATGTAGAGACATCCCCTTTGTATTGTTCATTGAGAACAGTCTGCTCTACTCTATCCAGTGAAATCTCATACTCCCTAACATACTAAGAATCACTACATGGATCTCAGGTTGCTTGATTTTCTCTTCCAAGAAGGCAGTCAACTTGCACTTGCGGCAGGTATAGCTACCCACATCCTCTGATAGGAATGCAAACCTACCACAGCTGTTGCAGGTGATTGCAGCAGCTCCTTCACCATTCATTTGTAGTGTTAAGTAGGCACAGAAACAGAATTCTGCATCTCCCTCTCATAACTCTCTCATGAACCAAAACACTTACATCTTAGCTAAACTCCTTGGTGCTGAGATCCAGGAATGAGTTGCTATATGAGCGAGCCGTAAAGTCGTTAAAATAGTAGCAAGAGCAGCAGCAGCTACGGAGTTGGTGCTCACAGTCAAAATTCAGTACTGGGGTCTGTGAATTAAGCATGCACAAAGTATCTCTTTACTCAAGTCATAGAGAGGTTCCTGTATGTATACAATGGGAGTAGTAGGGGAAACCTCCTGGGACAGAAAATATTACTTTGAGCCAGGCATGTAGCTGGGGAGGGGCCTTGGGGGGCTTCAGCCCCCCCCCCCAAATTCTCATGGTGGTTCACGAAAAGGCCTTACTGGTGCATTATTTAAACTGTTATGTTTATTCATATCATGATCTGATCACCATACTCAATATATACCATATGCATGGGGGTATTGGGGTAATGATTCAAAAGGTTTGCTAGGCTAGACCCTCTTTCACTCAGACTCAGCCCCCCCCCCCCCCGAAACTCAGCCCCCCTGAAACCCCTCCTGAAAAATTTTTACCCTCTCCCCCCCCCCCCCCGAAACGAAATCCTGGCTACGGGCCTGATCACCATGCTCAATATATCCCATATACATGGGGGTATTGGGGTAACGATACAAAAGGTTTGCTAGGCTAGACCCTCTTTCACTCAGACTCAGCCCCTCCCCCCCTCCCCCGAATCAAACTCAGCTCCCCCTGAAACAAAATCCTGGCTATGGGCCTGCTTTGAGCCAAACTCCCAACTTACAAGGGTACTTGCATAAAGAGGATTCAGGTACTTTGATTCCAACAGGAGGAAGAAGTGACTTCATAGCTTCCTTTTTGTGCTTTTGCAAACAGGTCTTCAATTGCAAACAGATGGGTGTTATTCTCCAGTCCCTAATAACCTCTACAAGAGGGCTGCAGTTTGCTTGAAAACACCTTCAGGAATTCTGGCGAGAGCCCTGTGGTGACAATTATGTTTATGGGATGCATGTGTCCATCGGGAAGGAATCTGTCATGTTTGCAGTGTTATTATGATTCCTCCTGCTCTATTAGCATCCTTGTTAGTAACCACAAGCTTTTTTGAAAGCAGGCTTGGCGGCTTGCAGACATTGCTTACAGAACAGCCTGTGCAAGTCATAGTGGAGGGAGGTAGCATTAGCTGTACTTCCAAAAGGAATGGGCTGGGAGTGTGTGTGGGGAGGTGTTTGCAGAAAGGATTGATGTAACTGTGGCAAATCCCCTGTCAGATAGGATGTCATGGTTGTCAATATGCCGCCAACCATAACCCTTCTCAGCTCCTGGCATGGACCTCTGTGCTGAGGAGCTAAAGGACTCAGTCCTCTGCTAGTGCTTTCAAGGCCACAGCATGAAGGTCAACAGTTACATCCAGCTTATGATACATACTCACATACAATTATAAGAATACAGCAAACAGTTATTTTGTATTATTCCTCTGGTTGATTACCACATGCGGGGGTGGGTGGGTTAAAAATGGGCTTGCACCACTATAAAGCCAGAAGTAATAACTTTATATCTTGTGTAGGTGAATGAACTGCTTCACGCATAATTCTTAATGGTGGTTGAGTGTTACTTGCATAGCCTTAGTTTTCCTCAGGATTACCAACAGACAGATAATTTTCCTTTCATTTTCACTCAGCTGCAATTCAGCACTGTGTTTGAACTTGTAAACAATAATTAATATTAACTAGAGATATAATTTTTGTTCATTCTCACATACAACAATGAACACTTTATGAAGTATTTTCTCTGCTGGGAAAAATGTCTCTAATATTCCACTTATTTGCCACATACAGCTGAAAACATGTGCATTATTATCAAGGATTGCTGTTTGGTGTGTGTCCAGACCTGAAAATGTGTGTATATGATTTGGGCTAGCTTAAAGTTTTATGGTACATAATCCAGCCCTTTCTTCAGTTTTGAACACAATGAGCATAACTCAGGCATGGGCAAACTTTGACCTTCCAGGTGTTTTGGACTTGAAACTCCCAGAAATCCCAGCCAACTTACTGGCTGTTAGGAATTGTGGGAGTTGAAGTCCAAAACACCTGAAGGGTCAAAGTTTGCCCATGTCTGGTATACCTGATGCAAAGCTGCCATGTTTGACATTGTATTTTATTCCTGCCAAGCTGGGGTTCTCCAGACAATCATTTTCTCTTAGAACCCCATTTGTATGGCCATAGGTTTGATAATATTACATTTTCAATTTCCAAAGTTAGTCTGGAGAGAGGTCTTTCATCCCCTTATTTGTTAATCTGTATTTTTTTTCTATCTTTGATATAGTGATAACACACTTGGCAGTGCCTGGGTCTAATATGTTGAGCTAGATGTGATGCTGTGGCTCATAGTCCCCGTTGTACGGGACGTGTGGAAGCCCAGGAAGATATGAGCACTGAGATAAGAATATGGACAACTTTCACACATACAAAAACATTATGTACAACTGGGCAACAGTGTGCTTTGGAGAGGCATCTGAAGGACAGGAAAGAACAGGCTCCAAATTAATGGTTCTGCATGCAGAAACTAAAAAAATGGGATTTTTAAAAAGAGAAGATATTCTTGACCTCTAAAGAAGGTTGACAGAACATGATCTTAATGTTTCTAAGGCTCCTTCTGCACTGCCAAATAAAATCTAAATTATCTGCTTTGAACTGGATTATCTGGCAGTGTAGACTCAATAATGTGGATTGTCTGCTTTGATAATCCAGATTATATGGCAATGTAGAAGTGCCCTAAAAAGAGTCCTTTGAAAATTGCTGAGAACCTGCTACCCCTTTCTTTCTTCTCATTGCCAGTGAGATGTGAAATATTGTCACTGGGGCAATGGAAGATGCTGTTTGTTTTCCTATCTCACAAAATATTATCTTTGTTTGATTTTTCTGCATTCTTTCAGGATACTTTCTGTAACTTCAACCTCCCAATTAGGAACAATACAATTCTGTATGACACACAGAGCCAGGAATTCATCAGTGTCCAAGTGATCAGGACAGAGTAACAGACCACAAGACATGTCAGATCTATTCATGCTGGAATTGTTCTCTAAAACAAGCGACTGGAGGGAGCCCGCCTTCTGGAAAGAGACCTAAAAGTATATTTGGGGAAAGAGCATGTGTTGTCTGTAGGGACAAATACAAGCTGGTTGTCATCTAGACAGAGGAAAAAATGAAAAACAAACAAGACCATACACAACATAATTACTTCCATTCTTTGCTTGTTTAACCACAGGCATGCCTACAAAGAAAGGGCTGAAGAATCAAGGTCTAGTTGTTGAGTGCTAGAAGTTGTATACGGAGGTGTGGAGAAGGCTAGGCAAGGCAACTTGGCCAGTACATGTTCTACTGTTCCAAACCAATCTACAAAGGCAAGACTGAAAATACAGAAAGAGAAAAGAGGGCACCAAGCAAAACAAAACAAAACCCACATTCTGATTTCTTTCTTCAGTACAAAAGAACTCAACGAAGCGCTGGAACTTTCAACAAGACTTTGAAATAAACTTGTAGTAATCAATGCTCAGAATATATTGTGTGTAAGAATATTTCCAGAATTTAGAAACTTTATTTTTTGACTACCACTCCCCAAATCCCCTCTGACACTGGCTATAATGATTAAGGGATTCTGAGAGTGGCAGTCCAAAAAAATTTCAGACTCCTATCTTCATTGTTTAGAACTCAGGAAGGATATATTCAAGTTCAATGCCAGGATTTTAATCAAGGATGATATTTTAATCTTTAATCATCAAAGATTGAAAACATTTCTGCCAAAATACTTATTTTTAATCACACTTCCCCCAAGAAGGCTGAGGCACAAAGTATATTTGCTCCCTTTCTACAAATTTGTCCTTGTCCTGTGAAGAAGGCTAGGCTGTGATAGTTTGAATGAATCAAAGTCACCAGCTGAGTTTCATAAGTAAAAAGATGCATATGTTTCTCCTTACATTCAGATCTAGCAACACACCATGCTTGGTTCTTCAATTAAGAGCCAGCATTCACCTGTATCACCCTCACAATTTTGTTTACATCTATATGCTAGAGGTATACTACACAACACAGAATGATTGTGAGTTTGTTCAAGTACGCACATTAGAGTCTCACTTTTCCAACATAAATGGACCGGCAGAATGTTGGATAAGTGAAAATGATGGATAATAAGGAGGGATTAAGGAAAACATCAAATTATGTTATGATTTTACAAATTAAGCACCAAAACATCATGTTTTACAACAAATCAACAGAAAAAGCAGTTCAATACAAGGTAACATCATGGAGTAATTGCTGTATTTACGATTTTAGGACCAAAACATCACAATGTATTGAAACAGATGTGGATCCAGGCAGGAGGCAGACTGTGGTGGATAATACAGAACATTGGATGAGTGAAGGTTGGATAAGCGAGACTCTACTGTATTTCAGAGACACTAGTTTCTATCACTTGATCTGATGGCTGCTTCAGAGCAAAGGTCTGTTTTGCCCTCTGAAGGGGACCATCAGACATCTACCTTAGAACCAGAGCACCCAATTACAGGATTCAAGTTTTTCATTTATTGGAGTTGTGGGGTTATATTTATGAAGAGAACTGGACTGCTCTTTAGGCTTTATGGAGACTTAATGGCCACTGAAGATTTACAAACCATGTCTGTTTTTGTTTCTAGATTCTGCTCTGGCATGGCACTTGTATGCAAATGAAATGCAGTTTGAATTTGTAGCATGTGTTATGGAAATTTCTCCCGTGACAAAATATGCAATGAATGACTTGACTTGAAATCTTGCCAGCCTGCGTGTGCTGCTATCGCAACATTAAATGACTTTTCCTTCGGGTGAAAGTTCTAGTGATAAATCATGGAAAAACTGACTTGTGCTATCTTTAGTCACCATGCTGTTTCTCGCTCTCGCAAGTCATTCACAGCTCTAAAAATACAGTTTATATCACCACATTCCTGGAATTCTTTTTGTTCTTACATTCTGATTTAAGTGGCATTAAAGTCCTGGCTGCAAAGTTCAAGGCTGTGGGACAGTATCTCGTCAGGGGATTAGTTGTCACCTGAGTTCAATACATTGTTTGCAATATTTATTTGCTCTGAACTCCAGAATGAATATGGAAAAATCTCCCTGTATGCACACCTACTATCTGATTATGTGGAACAAAGGCTAAAATGATCTTGGGACAAGATAATCATTTAATAAGCACTGCAATATAGATCTAAATTGAAACACATGTACGCAACGGTGGCAGCTTACCTAGGAAATAAGCACTCGCTGAGGCCAAATTGGTCAAAATCCTCTGCACCCACTGGGAATGGGTAGTTGTTCTTTTGGACTCACACACCTTTGCCATTTTCCAATCAATTAACTTATAAGACTTTTCTAAAGCATTTATTAATCTAAAGACACCAGCAAGTCCAGCACAAATCCAATTCTCTGGATTTAATTACAAGTTTCCCTGATGCTTCATAGTTTAAGCAGAACTGAACGCTTTCTAATTTTTGCTGATAGGGACCATGCGGTACGTTGTGTTCTTTATCCCAACTGGCAGCTCAACAAAGCTGAGCAATAAAAAGCTCCATTTGTGTAATAAACTGTGGTACAATCTACTACTTAGGCATAGGTCCTTGAAAACATGCAACCTTTTCTGCACATTACATTAAATTCAAACCAGATGGACACTTACAATTCCCTGTCTCTCACTCAAGTGTGTTACGAAATATGTCATTGGAGGGATGTATTTCACCACATTTGTATCTTTCCCTTCACCCAAGTTGTTCAATAGGTAATTTAGTCTCATACCAACCTGCCGCTTGCTCAGGTTTAGATGGCGGTCACCACAGGGCCCATTCACCACTTAATGAGAAAGGTGCGAATCATGGTTGGTACGTACAGTATTAATGTTTTGAAAGGGAGATCACATGGAAAGAACTAGTGACACCAGCAACATTCAGGCATGCTGAATAATAGCCATATTATCTGCACTTATCCACTCACATCATATCCTGCATTCAGTGAAGCAAAGAGCAGGTAGGATACCTAAGGCATTGCCACACAAGTACCTGCAAGCAAGAGGAATCACAGCCAATGCATCCCTGAGAAGTAGACATCCAAACCTTGCCTAAAAGTTTCCAAGGAAGAGTAAATATTAAGAACTTCCTGACAGAAACAGCCTTGGAGACTGTTTGACTCTTGGGAAGTTTTTAATATTTGAAGTCCAAATATTTTTGGGCAGGTGTGAGATGACCCTGAAAGAAGTGGCAATTATGCTACTGTTGAAGCATAAAAATCTGTTCAGAAATAAATCCTATTATGGATCAATGAGACTTACTCTCTCAGAAGGTATGATAGAATTGTCATTGAAAAGTCCCACAGCAAAGTCTGGATGTGAACCTGGATTTCCTACTATAAATATGTCCCCCATTAATTAATTCATTCCTCACGGCCTCCCATACATAAGAGATGGCTAACAATACTGTTCAGTTCATGTGCTGACAGTAATACTTATTCAATTCACTTTCTGAATCAATTTATAAACCAGAAGAAAACCTCAATTTTTTTCCAGTAAAATTCTTCAAATAAACTATGTTGACAAAAAAGTTTTTAAAAGTATAAAAAAAGGGATAGGGGAAACTGCCTTTAACAGGTGTATATTGGGCAAATGTGTACAAAATGAACATTAACAGAAGAATCATATGTGGATTTTTTTGCTAATTGTTTTAAAAGCAGTTGCAAATGGAAATGAAACAGAACAAATTAAGAACTGGAAATGACATGAAACGGAAATTACCCAATTCATATATTCTGGTACAGAGGTGGGAGTAAAAAAAATTCTCACTGTTGCAAATGTGCAGAACTCACTTATGTACCCTAATCTTTTCCATTGTAAATGGTGCCTTTTTACCAAGGGCACAGACATACCAGAGACTAAAGGCTTTTGCTCCAGCTTATTTTGAAGAAGAGAACTAGTATATCTCGCTTAATAAAGACTCTGACAAAGAAATACCTTTTTACAAGATCATTTTATCCTTTCTCCATGTTCCTGTTTATGTGGAAGCTTTTTAAAGCAGCATCAGAGCTGAAAGGACAGTTAGAGGCAGTTAGAAACACACTCTTTCAGCAAGACTGTAGTAAACAATGTAATAAAACTTGCACTAGGGAAAGAATGAAAATCTACTGTAGCTCTTCGTGACTACCTACAGCAGGCAAAGTCCACAACAGCTGTCTCCACAAAACAGCAAAACAGAAAAAAAATGAAGGTGAATAAAGTCTGCTACTATATCAGCATGTTAAACAAGGAGGCATGCATTTATTCATTTGCAAGAAAAAATGGAGACTGACAAAAGAAAATAATCCCTGGATATATTTTGGAAGAAGCCTTCAACTCATCTCTAGAAAGGTTCATGGCATGTTTGTTTACTTATGTAAGGCTTACCTGATCTTATGGTTTTGTTTAACCTGTGAATATCATTACTTTTGAACAAAAAGTTTGTTGAAACACACTGAACAATTCTTCTATGTGCTGCAGGAACCTATTTCTTAAAAAGTAATGTCAGGGACACATCTACTTCCTTAGTTGTGGTATAGGGAAGCACTAAGTTCTGGTGCACACTTAAACTGCCATACATTTATACATACTAAACACATACTTGGTGCTTAAGATTTTATGAATATAGAACCATTTTTGCTCGCAAGTAAACAAAGCATCTCAGAATCAGGAAGATTAGATTTTAAAAATAGAGATTTTAATAAACTGTGGATCAGAAAAGGCAGCAAGAAATGCAAATGAATTTTAAACCTGGCCCCTAGAGTAAAAGTTCAATGCTCAAATCACTTCACCACACTGGCTCTCAAAGCTGTACAGTGTATGTACACCTTGCATCTGGCCCAGTATCATCTCATTACACAACTAGATGTAGTTATTATTAACTTCAAGATCCAGCTTGGACTTTTTTTAGGAATGCAGAAACAACCTTTTCCTTAACCAGAGGAGGCACATAACTCCAGCTGATGTCCAAAAGCAACTGCCAAATCCGGAACCACCTGATTGTTTGAGAGGAGGGGCTTCCTGAGTTTAAAAATTAACTGCTTTGAGAGGAGGGGCTTCCTGAGTTTAAAAATTAACTGCTTTGTTTGAGAGGAGGGGCTTCCTGAGTTTAAAAATTAACTGCTTTGTTTGAGAGGCGGGGCTTCCTGGTTATCCTATATAAACCAGTGTTTATACTCGTACACTCAGTAACCTATACTTTCACCCCTGCATACAGACAACATCAAACACACACCAAGAGGAGGTCATTAGCAACCTCCAGATGGAACAAACACGAAAACTTCCCGTCTCATGCACAAGCTGTGGCATGTTCAGCTTTTTCACACTACAATTACTCAATTACATCTGCCCCAAGTGTACACAGATCACTCGCATGGAACACAGGATACGACAACTTGAGAACCGTATTAAGACCCTTAAGGACATTCAGAAACTTGAGCTGTTCTTAGACACCACACACCACACTGGCCGACACGCAGCCCATATCACACCAACATTACGGGGAGGCTCAACAGAACAGCACCTCAGATGTGGACAACCCTCAGGCTTGGAGAAATGTCACCCTTAGAAGGACACATAGGACCCGGAAGCCTCCTCAGAATACTTCCGCTCAGCTGCAGTTACACAATAGATTCCAAATTCTCACACAACTAGCACCTGACCAAGAAACACAACATATTGGGGAAGACCAGAATGGCTTAGATACTGATCAGTGGCTCATCCTTGATCAGTGTGCAGGGGATAGCCCTGACTGGGACAACACTTCACAACATTCACACTTGCACAATCCTGCAGGTGTACCATCCCCAACCATAGACCAGGAGCAACAGGAACACATACAGGAGAACCATAGGCTCTTGGACGAATCTCAATGGATTGTCCTTGACGAATGCACCGGGGATGTCGAGGAGGAGGACAACACTTTTCACCTACACAATTCACACCAACAGGATCACTTTTCTGGAGACCTACACACTACATTGCACAAAAGGGGCCCTGTCATTCCTGAAAGTAAACAGGTCTTGGTAGTAGGCGACTCCCTCCTTGGAGGAACGGAAGCTGTCATTTCCAGACCAGATGGGATGGCTTGAGAAATATGCTGCCTACCGGGGGCAAAAATACACCATATCACTCAGAGGCTCACCAGGCTCCTCAAGCCCTATCACCGTCCTCCCCTCATGTTGATTCATGTAGGAACCAATGATACTGCAAGACATATGTTTCAAAAGATCACAAACGATTTTCGAGCTCTAGGAGCAAAGCTAAAAGAATGTAATGTACAGGTGGTCTTTTCATCCCTCCTCCCTGTTGTAAGACACGGACCCACAAGAGCCAGAAAAATAGTACAGGTCAATGACTGGCTTAGAAAATGGTGTCAGGAGGAACGCTTTGGCTTCCTCGAACATGGCCTGCTTTTCCAGGAGGATGGCCTACTGGCAAGGGATGGGGTGCATCTCACACAAGTAGGAAAACACCTTTTTGCTCACAGACTCGCAAACCTCATTAGACGCACTTTAAACTAGGTCCACCGGGGGAGGGGGACAACAGCCTTGCGAACACTACTTTACCCATAATGTCTGGGAATCGCCAGAAGGCTAAACGGAGGGCTGCATAAACACAACAAGAACCAAGTACCAAAAGCACAATAATCCCAATTAAACAGCTCAAGGGAAGATCTCAGGGGCTCACATGTCTTTACACTAATGCACAGAGCATGGGAAATAAACAAGACGAACTCCAACTTTTAGCACAACACCACAAATATGATATCATAGGGATCACTGAAACCTGGTGGGATGACTCCTATCGCTGGAATGTAGATATCGAGGGGTATAACCTCTTTCACAGAAACCGAACAAAGGGGAGAGGAGGCGGAGTAGCCTTATATGTCAAAAACTCTTATGCTGCAGAAGAGTTTCAAGACAGCAATCTGGGAAACCAGCTTGAAATCATCTGGATAAGAATCAAGGGAACTGGGACTCAAAAAGATGTCGTTGTAGGCGTCTACTACAGATCCCCAAGCCAGGAGGAAGAACTTGATGAAGTCTTCTGCCAACAGTTGACCAAACAGGCACAGAGAAGAGATGTAGTAGTCATGGGCGATTTCAACTATCCCGATATTTGCTGGAAAACAAACTCGGCCAAGAGTACAAGGTCCAACAAATTCCTCGCTTGCCTTGCAGACAATTTCATGGTCCAGAAGGTAGAAGAGGCAACAAGGGGATTGGCTACTCTTGATCTCATCCTAACAAATGCGGAGGACCTGATCGATGCGGTCGAAGTGGTAGGATCCTTAGGGGCAAGTGACCATGTGCTCCTGCAATTTGAGGTACAAAGGAAGGCCGAAACTAAGACAAGTCAAACCCACATTTTGGACTTTAGGAGAGCTGATTTCCAAAAAATGAAGGAAACGCTGAGCAGCATTCCGTGGACACAGATACTAAAAGACAAGGGAGTTACGGATGGATGGGAATTTCTCAAGAGTGAAATACTCAATGCGCAATTGCAAACCGTGCCAACAAAGAGAAAAAATAGGACAAGTGCAAAGAAGCCAGAATGGATGTCCAAAGAACTTCTAACTGTGCTAAGACACAAAAGAGACATGCACAAGAAGTGGAAAAAGGGAGAAATCACCAAAGAAGAATTCAAACAAATAGCCAACACCTGTAGGGAAAAGGTCCGCAAGGCTAAAGCAAAAAACGAGCTCAGACTTGCCAGGGACATTAAAAACAATAAAAAGGGCTTCTATTCTTATGTCAGTAGAAAAAGGAAAAACAAGGAGGCGATAGGACCTCTTCGAGGAGAAGATGGGGCAATGCTGACAGGGGATAGGGAAAAGGCAGAACTACTTAATGCCTTCTTTGCCTCGGTCTTCTCACAAAAAGAGAGTCTTCAACCTCAGCAAGATGGAGTGGATGAGGGATTGGAGGACATCCAACCCCAAATTGGGAAAGAAGTCATCCAGGAATACCTGGCCGCTCTTAATGAGTTCAAGTCCCCAGGGCCAGATCAACTACACCCCAGAGTATTGAAGGAACTAGCGGAAGTCATTTCGGAACCATTGGCAACCATCTTTGAGAGTTCTTGGAGAACGGGAGAAGTTCCAGCAGATTGGAGGAGGGCCAATGTGGTCCCAATCTTCAAGAAGGGAAAAAAGGATGACCCAAACAACTACCGTCCGGTCAGCCTCACGTCAATACCGGGCAAGATTCTGGAAAAGATTGTTAAGGAAGCGGTCTGCAAACACTTAGAAACAAATGCAGTCATCGCTAATAGTCAACATGGATTTATCAAAAACAAGTCATGCCAGACTAATCTGATCTCTTTCTTCGATAGAGCTACAAGCTGGGTAGATGCGGGGAATGCCCTGGATGTAGCGTACCTGGATTTCAGTAAGGCCTTCGACAAGGTCCCCCATGACCTTCTGGCAAGGAAACTAGTCCAATGTGGGCTAGGCAAAACTACGGTGAGGTGGATCTGTAATTGGTTAAGTGGACGAACACAGAGAGTGCTCACTAATGCTTCCTCTTCATCTTGGAAAGAAGTGACGAGCGGAGTGCCGCAGGGTTCCGTCCTGGGCCCAGTCCTGTTCAACATCTTTATTAACGACTTAGATGAAGGGCTAGAAGGCAGGATCATCAAGTTTGCAGACGACACCAAATTGGGAGGGATAGCCAATAGTCCAGAGGACAGGAGCAGAATTCAAAACGATCTTGACAGATTAGAGAGATGGGCCAAAACTAACAAAATGAAGTTCAACAGTGACAAATGCAAGATACTCCACTTTGGCAGAAAAAATGAAATGCAAAGATACAGAATGGGTGACGCCTGGCTCGAGAGCAGTATGTGTGAAAAAGATCTTGGAGTCCTCGTGGACAACAAGTTAAACATGAGCCAACAATGTGATGCGGCGGCAAAAAAAAGCCAATGGGATTTTGGCCTGCATCAATAGGAGCATAGTGTCTAGAACTAAGGAAGTAATGCTACCCCTCTATTCTGCTTTGGTTAGACCACATCTGGAATATTGTGTCCAATTCTGGGCACCACAATTCAAGAGAGATATTGACAAGCTGGAATGTGTCCAGAGGAGGGCGACTAAAATGATCAAGGGTCTGGAGAACAAGCCCTATGAGGAGCGGCTTAGGGAACTGGGCATATTTAGCCTGAAGAAGAGAAGGCTGAGAGGAGATATGATAGCCATGTATAAATATGTGAGAGGAAGCCACAGGGAGGAGGGAGCAAGCTTGTTTTCTGCTTCCTTGGAGACTAGGACGCGGAACAATGGCTTCAAACTACAAGAGAGGAGATTCCATCTGAACATTAGGAAGAACTTCCTGACTGTGAGAGCCGTTCAGCAGTGGAACTCTCTGCTCCGGAGTGTGGTGGAGGCTCCTTCTTTGGAGGCTTTTAAGCAGAGGCTGGATGGCCATTTGTCAGGGGTGATTTGAATGCAATATTCCTGCTTCTTGGCAGGGGGTTGGACTGGATGGCCCATGAGGTCTCTTCCAACTCTTTGATTCTATGATTCTATGATATACCTAACCCTTGTGCCAAATCCAAGATGGACAAGAAAGCAAATATTATAAAATCCTTACCCACAATTTCAGATCTCTCTTTCTCTCCAGACAATAGTCAGTCAGGACGGTTTTATCTCAATTATCATCTATGGCCCAAATTGTTATTGTCAAATAGTGTAAACCCATTAAATCAAAGGAATCAACATGTATAAAAGCTTCATTTATTTAATGGGTATTTGGTAGTAACAACTGCATATAGAGCTACATCTATGATTTCTGTCCACATGGGTATCCTCCTGCGAATAAAAGTTAGCCAGAAGTTGATAGAGTATGGTTTTGTCCAATTCCTTTATTCTTTTAACTCTCTTCCTATTTCATTGTTCTTTATATGTTCAGGAAATCTCATAGTTATAACTGAAGACGAGAACGCATTCTGGCTGCATTCTCCCATTCTCTGAATCACCAGCACGGGATGTGCAGGGCTTCCATCTTCACTAATTCCATCTTCACAGAATGGCATCATCCAAAGGATGAAGTAATATCTCAACCATCCTAGTATACCCAAAAGTAACATCATATTTTTGTTTATAACACAATTTACAACAATATGCATTCTCACCCTCTCCCTCCTTCACTCTAATCTGTTAAGGACAGGACTCACCATTTTTCTTCTCAGCAAATGCAGGGGCCTGGACACATGCCTGGATAGTGACATTCCTCACTTCACTGGAAACGCTGCCCTCGTGCAACACTTCTGCAATTCCCATGGGATTCATTTTTCTGGTCCAAAAGCTCCTGTTGAATCACACCATACATCACCAGGCTGGAAGGGACTCTGTCAAGCTCCCTTTCCTCTGCTTTGAAAGTTCAATGTTTCCCAAGGACTGAGAAAAAGCTGTAAGAAGAAAAGTCATATGTCACTTGGTATGTCACTGGAAGGAAAGAAACACAAGATACATAAAAGCAACCATATGGTCTTTAAGGACAAGTTGTTAGAACCACTCAATGTTACAAACTTGGGCCAAAGGTAGTACATGTTGGTATATGTTAAAAGGGATAACACTGGGCTTGTTAAAAAGAGGAACACAGACTCATTTTCACTAGTCATATGTGGCACAGCTAACTGGTTTTGTGAAACAAAACTTTTAATTTCTCTCCGTGGTTCTGCTGAGCTACTTGTCAAAACCAGTCCTCGCCATGGTTAAGATTCCCCAACTATAATTTTTGCATGGAGTATGGCATTTCTTCCACAGCTGTATCCATAACATCCAAAATCCTCTCTGTGTTTTGTAATTAATAAGCAACAAAGCACTAGCAATAACTGTTTATTCTTGGTTTTCAAATATTCATCTTTCTTAGCATTTTGGAGCTCTTGATGTGATGCATCTTTCCAATGGAAAGTTGTCGGTGATGACAGGACAATCCAGGAAACTGCATCTGCTTACCAAAAAAGAATTATAAAAAAAGTAACTTTGTGCATCTGGACATTAAATCTTTGATGAATTAGGCTAAGGGCTTTGGTGACGTCTGTGCTGTACCGATATGACAGTTTTATATGGATTATGATTATTTATGTTTGTGAGAAATAGCGGACGAGAGCCAGCAAGGCAGTGTCGGAGCTCAGAGACCACCAGCATTGGTTTTGCTCCTGAAGCCTTTCTGAATGCTCATTCTGAACACTGGAGCATGTGCAACATTTTAATTTTCACTAACGGCAGCAGCATCCTTCACTGAAAGCCCTATGGGTCACATTATGCCCTCAGAGACTGCCTGCTTTCACAATACACTCAATTAGCCCTGGCCTGTTGGGTCCCCTCCCTCCCTTCCTGCCCCCCTTTCCCCCCATGTCAGATTTGGCCTCTAAACATTCCACACTGTTCCCTCACTTCAACTTGAACTTAACATATTTACAAAGCTTAAGCATACTTGTGAGCCTCAGAACCCATCTCCCATCATATGCTGCTGCCAACATATAAATTGCAAGACTATACACAGAACAGGACGTGTCCTGTCTCTTCTCTGCCTATAAATATCAAGGCCCATAAAGTCTCATTACAATGGTAGCTTTACATGGACTCTTCCAAGCAAGATGAAATCTGTTGAGTAAAAGTTTCAGACAACTCTGCGGCAGGGTTTCTGATTCTGCTTAATACCAAGACGTACAGAGGAGCAATAAATATTTGAAACACTGAAAAGAAAAGAAAATCTGTTCCTCTACCACAGCCCCAATTAAGAGCGGAAAGGTAAGAAGAGCAACCCATCATAGCACAGGCAAACTGACATGGTCAAGGAAGGAAGTATTCTAATGTCGTACATACAACTTTAGCCATGTGCAGACCTTCCAAATATAAAGCAAGGCTCTCTAGACATTTGGAAGCAACTAATTACTATTTGAAATTAATTCTTTTTTTGCCAAAATTGGAGGTATAACTTTACTCTTTTGGCAACACACATTTTGGTTACTTTCATAGTAAATGGGCTTTGTGAGCTCATTAAGTAACAAAGGAGGAATATCACATGGTACAAGTGCTAACTTGTGCTGTGCTTTGTATTCTTTTGTGAAAGTAGGGATGAAGACAAGTGGGATGTTGCATTTAGCTGGTATTTTTAAAAAGTAAAACACAATGATTTGGTTAACAATCAGAGCAACGAAACACTTAATGTGTTTTTGAAAAACATAAGCATTTCAGAATGTTTCTGGAACATGGCCATACAGTCCGGAAAACTTACAGCAGCCTACTGAAATACAACTGTTACAAATTATTTTAAAAAAGTAAAATTTCAAGCTCAGGCTATCTCAAACTCAATGTCTCATTAAGACAGAGTGTGTGTGTGTGAGAGAGAGGTCAAACAAGATGGTAAGATGTGCTGTACATGCAAAAGAAAATACAAAGAAAAACGATGCAATAGAAATAGTAGGCAAATGTTAGAATAGAAAAATAATGTAATGGGGGGAAGCACAGGACTGTGTATGACGTCCCCAGCCCAAAGGATGGGAAGGCAGCATAACAGGAGAGCTGAGAGGAGGGAAGAACGAAGTCAAATATAAGTACTGTGTAAATGTTAGGTAATATTGCATTGGTCCATGTATATATGCATGTGTGTAGTTTTGTGTAATTGTTTTTTTAAAATATGAAAATTTAATTTATATCTATACATTTCTATATATGAGTGTGTGTGTACACACATGCATATAGAGTGGTACCTTGACTTTAGAGTTCAATTTGTTCCGTGACTGAGCTCTTAACTCAAAACACTCTTATCTCAAAGCTATTTTCCCACTGAAGTGCTATTAATCCATTCCGTCCCCTCCCATTTTGTTACGTGTTTCTAAATTTTAAAAGAATGTACTTTATAAATAAATAATATATAAATGCACATTCATATGGAACAATAAAAAAAGAAATATCAGCTTTAAAATGGTAGTAGCACAAAGTGAAGAGGCAGAAGAATATTTTCTTCATGCTGGACTCATTCCAGCCTCCCTCCCTCTTTTGCTCTCTCTCTCTCTTCAAGAAGCCAAACATACCAGGAATAAAACCCACACAAAATCAAGTAACCCAAAGTTCCTCAAAGAGGACAAGAGCAAAGTGGACAGCAATCTCCCAAAGCAGACAAGAGCACAAGGCAAAGAGGCAGCTCCCTTGAAGCCATAAAGCCCTGCAATCTCACACTAGAGCTCCCTCTGGTGCTAGCTCTTAACTCAAAATGTTGCTCTTATGTCAAAGCAAAACCAGGGCCAAGCGACAGCTCTGAACTGAAAGCACTTTTAAATTGGGACACTTAATAGAGGTTCCACTGTATATGATGAGCCAAATTATCTATTTCTCCCAATTGTGTGTTTTTTTAATTAAAAAAACCCGTTGTCTCCCCCCCCCCCCTATGTTTTATGCACCCAGATATTGATTGTACACATAAAGATATAAATTATTTTAGAAATAAATAGATTACTTGGGAAGCTTTTCTCACAACAGATGAAAAACTTACTAGCTCTACTACTGCTGGTCAGGCTTTATCTATTTCCAAGCCACGAGAAGGAGGGAGGACAGAATGGGCAATTGTGCATTTTAAAAATAAATCATTTTATGTTTGGTCTAACTTGGGTTGGCCAAAGTTTGGAATTTCCAAGTTCCAAAGATTCTTGTGATTAATTCCTTTTTACAATAACTAGATTTCAATGAGACTTAAATTGTATCACCAAATAGTGAAGGAGAAATACCACATGGTTCAAAGGCTGACTTGTCCTATGCCTTGGCTGTTGTCTCATGTCCTGTTGTTAGTACTCAAGGAATGCTGAAGTAAATAGGAACAAAGCATGTTGTGTATCAGAGACAAGTGCCTTGCACAATTCACTTTTTAGTTTAAAAAGATAAAATTATTATTATATTGCCTAAAATGGATACAATGTGCAATTTGCCTGTGCACAGTTCAAATCCAAATTCAAACATTTCACATTTCCAAATGCACACCCCCTGATTCTTTAGTTATAAGTAAATGTAACTGAACCTAGTGGTGCCTACTTCCAATAAACAATTCATAGTAGTGCATTGTTTTATGACACAACTTTTCTTTTCTTTTCTTTCTTTCTTTCTTTCCTTACTTTCTTTCCTTACTTTTTTTTGGCTAATACAGGCTAGTAGACATAGGGAGGTAATAACTGACCAGTCTCTGGGATGGATCAGATTGAGGCAGACTTTATTAATGTCAATTCTTGGAATTCCTGCAAAACTTCTCTGTGCTGAAACTTTCTCTGTTTGTCAGTTCTTGCAGTGGAAACTTCCCGAGCAATTTGGAAGTGGTGAGGCAACAATACTGATAAATGCATGCATTAAAAAAAAAACAAATGTAGCTGCAATCATGAAGTATGCACTGCAGGCTCATTTGAAAAATATGGTCTTTGGAAAATGTAGTCCAGTTATGGCATTTGGTTGAAAAGACTTAAGGGTAGAGGAAGACAATACACTTCTGTTTGTAGATTTAAAGTCTAAATACTCACTTCCTCCAGAAACAAACCAGGAATATTTACAATTAGTACTGTAATTGTCCAGATGTTTGTAACATAATCAGGAATATTTCAAATTTCAGAGTGGAAAAGCTAGACACCCTATTCCTTGACTATCTCAAGAGCTGTTGGAAATGTAGTGAACATCTCCACTTCCAGTCAGGACAACCTCTTCTGGGAATGTGGAATCTGGGGTGCAGGTTTCTCAATTAGAGCGCTTTTTTCAAGACAGTATTTTTAATTATTTATTTGGCCTTTTAATAAAAGGCTTGTGACATTTACTCCTAGGATAGTGCTATGGCTGTGAACATGAGTACATGTATGTGTATGAAAGAGAAAGCAGGAAAAAGGAGAAGAGGTGGTGTTGGAGAAGGAAGAGAAACACAGAAAGAATATATGATGTTTGACTTTCTCTTTTTCTCTCTTTCTCTAGCACCTGTACCAGGTTGAAGGACTGAGAAGGTGTAGTAAAGTGGTATCTTGTTTATAAAGTAACAAAATCAAGGTTTGTTTTGGATGGTTTTAAAAAGTCACAGATCACATGTGTCAAATGGGCAGAATAATTTTATAAGGCCCACCAGATGCTGGGCAACAACTCCTGTCTTCATCATCATTAAACATCATGATTAGACCTGATGGGAATTGTGATACAGTAACACCTGGAAGGCTGCAGTTTGCTCTGTTTAGTCTGTAAAGTGGGGTTTGAATTTAGATACAAGACTTTTAGATATGATGTCTGACTTTGAAATGTCCTTTAAACCGTTCCCCAATCTCAGAGCCACAAGTGCTGTTGGATTGAAATTCCCATTATCTCAAAGCTGCATGGCAGATAATCAAAAGTGAGTAGAGTTGTTCAATAACATCTAAACACTAAAGAGCACCAACCACTACGTGTGTGTTTTTGTGTGTGTATGGGGGGGGGGGGGGGAGAGAGAAAGAGAGAGAGTTGACCTTTTGTATCCATTCTCTGTCCATGGATTTAGCAGCCCTTTGAAGGCAACCCTAAGTTGATGTGGCCCTCAATGAAAATGAGTTCGACATCCTTGCCATAAGTGTTAGAATCCATGGTTATAGAGGTTGACTGTATACTTACCTTGATGTTGCCTCCTTTGAACTAAGCAGACACGCACACGACTGTGCTGCAAGATTTGGTCAACCAAAAGATTATGTTACTGTTATGAACAGAACATGCCCAGTGTGAGACTAGTTTGCTGCTGTCAGAACAGCCCCAGAGGAGCCAAATCAATGCTTGGCTTTTTAACAGAAACCATTTACATTTATGAGGCACAGCCAAAGTTAAGTCCAACAACTAATTTTACAGGAAGTGTAATGCATGTAGTTAAACATTACTCTCTAAAATTAGTGGGACTTTGGTGATTTATTTTGGCTGGGCCCTGCATATGCTTTCTTGTATCTATCTCTTATCTTTCTCTTTTTGCCTGGTGGAAACAACTACAGGGTAAATTGAGAAGGCTGCTTCATCTGCTTGTCTCCATTTTTTCCTATTTGTCTTAGCAGGCTTTCAAGATGTGGAAGTAAATAAGTCTCCTGCTATTGCCTGGTGAGTCGCTGTTAAGCAATCATAGTCTGCCATAAAACTTTTAAAAACTGGAAGAGAAAAACCAGGAGGAAAAGAGAAAAAGAGAGCACACCACATCGATGTGACTTATCACATTCCTTGCATGTTTATTGCGGCATGTTTGTATTCCTGAGATTCTGCTTGAAAGAATGTTGCTGATAAAACACTTGGGTATTTATACTTTTTGGGTGCGCGCGCTGCTGTTTACAATGTAGCAGTCAGTAAGGATGCTCCCAGATTCTCTTGAAACACAGGCTAGCCCAGATGCAGTTTCCCCACAGACAACAAGGCTCCAAAAGATGACCAGCTGGAGATGATAAGGGAGAAAACAAATCAATATCTAGAGTTCAGTCTCTTTTAAAATAATGGCACCCCTTGTGGCAAATTTTTCTAGAGCGGTTGTGGAATGTGCGGGTTATCAGTTGATCCTCGGTACTTCATAATCTGTCTTGGAAGTTTGTGTCCATTAAGCTCCTTAGCACCTCCTCCTTGCAGCAGACCACTCTGTGAAGGTTATAGCCCATTTTCCCATAGAGTTGCAGATTCTTTCTGTGCCCCAGAGAGGTGGCCTACCCACCTCGCCAAGTGCTGCCAAAGAACAAATGGCTTGTGATGATTTCTCCAGCAGCATGGGGAAAAAGACAGCTAAAAATGTCTGACTGATTAGAGCTGGACCAGTTGTGACCCTTTCTGCTATCTAAATGGCTTCACCTTGTCATTCAGTACTTGTTCAAACTTCCATACCTGCTCCATTACTAAAACAGTCACCAAATACTTCTTGTGAAAGTGTCATGACAAGATACAATGCTGTTACAACCAGGAAATGCAGTTCCTGTAAGCTTCAACTTCCAAAGGTCCAGATTCTGTTAAAATACAGCCAGATCTATTTGCATTCCACAGAACAAGATACCTACACACACACACACACACAATGTTCTTGGTTCAACATTTTTCAGACTAAATTGCTCTCTTTGTAGAAGTCAAAACTAGGTTATTTCAAGACTTTAGAAATATGCTAGTCCTGGATTACTCACACAGAAAAACCAATTCTTCATACTGTTACATGTCGGTTTTTTATAAACACAAAGAGCAGCAGCATTCACATCCAAACACAGTTGGCTCTGGTCAACACTGACTTTTACCATCCTCTTGACACAATGGAAGATATAAAAGCTACAGTAAAGTTGGCTGTATCTCAAACCATTTACACATCAAGCAACCATAAGAGGCTGGGCTGTCTAAATGCACCCAGAGCTGTATAAAACTCTGCATCTAAAATGACAACCTGATATTCGAATTAATTTGCTCTCTTTTTTTATTTGGAAGAAAATGAACTAAGACAATCATTTATATTGTGATGGCTAGCTATAAAGGAGACCAAAGTGAAAGGAGCACAAAGACTCCTCCCTGACTACTAGAAGATTTGTTTATCTTTTATTTTATGTACAATCCTAGGGTTTTTCTAATATAGAGTCTTGGATTCCTTGTGTCCAGACTATTATATTCCACATTTGGTTTACTGAATCCCTTCTGCTTTAAATAATTATTTGAATTCTTTTAATTTTTTTAAAAATCAATTTCTGAAAAGTTGTTTATTAACATCTTAATTTAAAATATATTACAAGTATCCCTCACTAAAGCAAGTAGACGTGTTTCTGGTCATTACTTCTTTATCAGAAAATTTGGTACCAAAGCCATAAATAGCATGGAAGGAATAGGTAGGTTCCTATGTTTGTTGTAGGCAGACACTTCACGTATACTAGGATCAACGGGAGTACAATTGCATTCTTTCCCCGGTTAAACTTTATTGTTTGGTTTGCTGCATACACACTGCTGCAGGTTGATATTGAACATCTGCATTTTTCTACCTTTCTTTCACTATTTCCCCAGTGCCATTGTTAATAATAATATTCCAGCTAAGAGGAGGAGGAGGAGGAGGAGGAGGAGGAGGAGGAGGAGGAGGAGGAGGAGGAGGAGGAGGAAGAAAAGAAATAAAAAGGTCTTATAACAAGAAGCTTCTTCATCAGAGACTTTGTTAACTGAGGAATGTCTGTATGTAATTTAGGTCTACTTCCATGTTCCTTTCCCCATTTTCCTTCATGATCTATTCATTCAATTAGAAGTTTACAGAAAATACCTTATTTTGTGACTTACTACAACAATGGCATAGAAATACAAAGAACATTAACAATGTTCAGAAAAATGGTTTTTCAAGTGTCTGGAAACCATGATGATAAGAAACGTAGAATGATGTCAGACTTCGTGGTTTGAGACTTATTCTTTGCAAGATTCATATCTGGCAATTTATGGACAGAAAACAGCATTTTCTTCACAAAAATAGTATTTTCTTTTCATATTGACCTTTCTTTTTGTATTGACCTTTCCACTTATCCTGTAATAACCTTTCATGAATATCCCTAGAATGTTGCCCCACCACACTTCAGACTGCAGGATGTAATCTCATAATTGTCATAATCCCCTCACAAAGCACTGGGAAGACTCAGGGGGCACACAATAGGTTTGTGTAAGAGCCTCTGGGTCTTTTACTGTCTCGCCCTGGTATGATCTGAGTTGTTCCTGGGAACACTTCCTCATCTCTGTTACCAAACTGGAATTCTCTATGGGGCTTCCACTGAAATGGCCAATTTCCTAAGCACCCTTTTGTCTTTATGGTCTGGCATCCATTGTATTAACTGGAGCTGACATATCAAGACCCATTTCAGCCTATTATCACTTGCCACAACACTTCCTTTGTGATCATGCCCTTCTCAGGGGTGGATTGATAAACAGACACAAACTTCAAAATAAACCTACCAGCGCGCAGCCAGACACTTTCTGAACCAATCAGAAGCTAGCACAATAGTCTTGAATAGCTGTCAAAATGCAATAGCTATGCCTATACATTTGCTATAGTGGTATATCAGTTCTTTGGAGTGCTGACTCCACTGACACTCTCTCTGGCTACTGGGAACAAAGCCTTTGATTTTATTTTCAATCTGTCTATGTCTCATCTGGCCTTCTGGAAGCTTGACACTCTGGGCCCTGAACTCACAGTATTAGGGGAGCTGAAATCACATAACAATAGTTAGAGTTATTGTGAATAGCAGTCCAACAATAGCTCAGATCACAAGTCAATATCTTGGATCACAAGTTAGCCATCTGGTCACTCTAACCCAGAAAACTGTACTCTACTCACAACATATATAATTATCTGTGTGTGCACCAACTGTAAGTGACATTCTGTCTCCAGAGTCCGTCTCTACCTTCACCCACTGGAATAAGAAAATTAGGGATCATCAGTCTAGCGCTTCTCACCTTTGGGACCCAAAGAGGCATCCTCAGAGCTTAACAGTTCTTTTCTGGTTGCTTCTCTGCTTAGCTGCTCATTTGTTTTAGTAGGTTTTTTGTTTTACTACAACAAAAGTATTTTTTAAAAGAAAGGAAAGGAAAAGAAGAAAAACATGGCAGAGACTTGAAACGGAAAATTAATGCAAATCAAGCCTACACTGGGCCAGGAGGAAAGGAAGAAACAAAAGCCACAATGACAAACCTGATTAATAAAATAATGGAAAAGATTCAGAAAGCACCAGAAAGTCTGGAAATAGAGTGACCAATCTTTCTGTTAAGCAGATAGCTTTCCCTATGGGACGTAGTCCTTTTCTAAGAACACTGCTTATGTCTTTTGCATATGCTTACAACAGGCTAAGTACACTTCTAGCTAACTGTCTTTGTTCTATAGCACATGGGGAAAAATGACTGTTTTTAGCTCAAACAGGGCATGCCTATTATAATAAAATCAAAAATTATAGCAAAAGATAGAAAAGCTGTAGCCCACTGTGACTCAGATGTATTCAATCTCAGTATTTTACCCAACTGGAGTTTCCTTTAATGAGCAAGCCCTCATATTGTAAAGTATTTGTTTATTTATTAAAATGACATATTAAAAGATTTCTAAACTGCTACCCAAGGCATGATATTCCTTTCTGGAATCCAAGTTTTAAAAAATCCAAATCTTCTTTCTAATGCAATAGACTCTCCAGATCTATAGGATTTAGATCCATGATTGATTTCCAGCACCTGCAAAACATAGTGCCCCATATAAGTATATAGCAATGATGTGCATGTAGACATGGTGAAGTATGTGCATTTACAGAGTTACCATTTAATAATGTGAGATTTGATAATTTAAATTTTTTCATATTTGTACCTACAGATAGAGCAAGGCCACTATACACACACATCCTTAAGGGCAATGTGTAAATATTAAGCCATGCCACAGCAATTAATATGATGGGAGGATGAAATAGAAGTGCCTCAAGAGGAATGAAAAAATGATTAGTGAGAAGTCACATTGATTTCCAGGAGATTTTTTTTGGGTGGGGGGAGTTGGGGGGGGGGGGGGAAGCATAACATCACTAGTAAAACCTAGCCCTGGTAACCATCACTTTAGCATTTTTAGGAAGGGTCCATGTTGTAAAGTAATGCTTTTGGGTAGTAGATGGAGGAAGCAAAAGAATGGTTTTCCTCAAGTCTTGCACCAATCTTGTTTAACATCTTTACTAATGATCAGCCACAGCCACCACTCACAAATATGTTGATGGCCTTGCCTAACAACACAAGCAAACGATTTTGAAACAGTTGAAAATCAACTTAATAATGCCCTGAAAGGTAAAAGATAAAAGATAAAAACCTGAAGCCTAACCCTGCCAAGATACAAGTGTGTGCTTTCCATCTACGTAACCTAGAAGCCAACAGGAAATTGAAAGTTACCTGGGAAGGACAAGAGCTTGACTACCATCCCAAATATATAGGCATTACCTTAGATCGAACACTAACATTTAGGAAACACTATATGAACACCAAGCACAAAGTAGCAGCACTTAATAACATCCTGCTGAAACTTGCTGGTAGTGCATGGGGTGCAGGCCCAAAATTAATGAGAACATCAGCCCTGACCTTGTCTTATTCAACTGCTGAGTGTGCCTGCCCTGTTTGGCATAAGTCTGCCCACATGAAGCAGGTGAACATAGCACTGAACAAAACATGTAGGATAATCGCAGGATGTCTCAAACCTACACTTGCTGATAGACTCTATAAGCTAGCTGGTATCGCCTGCCCACCCCCGCCCCCGATGTGCGATGGGCAGTTGCTGCCAACTGTGAGAGAAATAAGGTTGAACACTGTGAAAGTCATCCTCTGCATGGCTAGCAGCCTCCTCCCAGTAGACTCAAATCAAGCAAAAGTTTCATGAGAACCACCACTCTTCTTAATGTTCCTTCTGCAACAGCAAGAATATCCATCTGGGCAGAAAAATCAGGCAATTCCACCTGGATGGCCCCCATGAGGACCTTCCTCCACGGGCAAACCAGGAATGGGCAATGTGGAAGTCCCTGAACAGACTCAGAAAGGGTGTTGGTTGATCAAAAGACAACCTGGCGAAATGGCACTACCAGAAGAATCCTCCACCTTGTGTGACTGTGGAGCAGAACAAAAAACTTAGCATCTGTATACTTGTCCACAATTCCCTGCCTCATGCACAGAAGAAGAACTGTTTCAAGCCTCAGACAATGAGGTCGCCTTTGCCTGGTTTTGGTCTAAAATTATTTAGCCACTTGCATTCCCTCTATTTTATCAGTTTTATACTAATTTATTTATACAATGCTTTTGCCACACAAAAAAGGAAGAGTCCATGGAGTAGGCTCTTGGATACTGTCTGGAATGCACAAACAAGGGTGTACAAAATATAGCAATCCTTCAGACAAGTTGCACCCAAACAACTTCTTCAGAATGATAGAAACTGAACTGAAACTTCCATCAGCCTTTACTGTTGGCTACGCTGGTTGGAAGTGATCGGATTTGTGGCCCATATAGAGAAAGGTTAAAGAATGTCAATGGCTAAAGCCAAAACTTAAAATCATGCTCAAAAAAAAATCGGCAGCCTTAACCAGTGGTGAGGGATGAGGAGCACAAGTTGGCAACCACAGATGATTATGTAAAGATGTTACTAGCTAACTAGAGGATATATAGGCGCATCAAGCCAACCCCGGCCGAGACCGCCTTCCACCTGGAAACCAATGCCCTCACTGCGGAAGAAGATGCAGAGCAAGAATAGGGCTCCACAGCCACATACGGACCCACAAGAATATTGGAAGACAATCATCCTCAGAAAATGAGGGATCGCCTAAGATATGGGTGCTATACTTAGGAAGTCATTTTAAATTTCAACTCCAAGAACCCTCCAGACAACGTTGGCTGGGGATTCTTGTAGTTTTAATACAAAAATACCAAGTACTGTGTTTGTGCAAAGTAGGCTGTTTTACCATTTAATATCAATCTGAGAAGGTATCTAATGTGAACATTCTATGGATTAGAAATGTTTCTACATACTACATACTAGTATTGTTCAGGAACATTCAAACAACTGGGCAATCAGAATTTCAGTAATTACCCCCATCACCATAGCAAGTTACAGAATAGTTGCATTTCTGTCTTCTTTGCTTCATAGTCAGGGCAATGAGCATCTCTAAAGTCCTAGTGCTCAGCACACCATTAGTGGTAAGCTTATAAATAAAAACAGACTTCGAATGACAGCCAATAATGATTCAGCCCCCAAGGTACATAAGCGCATGGACATGTTTGGTTCTTTGCCTCAGTGACTTTGTAAATCATTTCAATGTTTTCATGTTCAATGAAAACAGTGTGTTACTGTGCTGTGGATAAAGTGGGATACTCTACAGATCAGTTCCAAGGAAGCTTTTTCGGTCTTCGTATGTATACAGACAGTGTATTTTACTTTGTTATTGTCACCATGTTGCCTCATTCTAAGTTACATTTTTACATTTAGGTCAAACAGATTGAACCTTTTATCCTCCCTCTATGTAATTTTTTTTTGGTCACTTGGCACTAGTAGAGAAAACCAATACAGACTCCTAAAAGAAGAGATCTACTTGCTGTGTCATAGTCACATTAAGTGAGGAGTTCCAAAACACCACAGGCTCCACTTGCCTAGTTACCAACAGACCTCACAATGTTTGAGTATGCCTGCCATAGATGTGGGGAAAATGTCAGGAGAGAATGCTTCTGGACCGTGGCCATACAGCCTGGAAAATAATAATAATAATAATAATAATAATAATAATAATAATAATAATAATAATCTTTATTTGTACCCCGCCACCATCTCCCCCAACTCGGGGCGGCTCACATGAGGTCAAGCCTAAACAACAAATTACAATACAGTAAAATACAAATTACAATAAAATAAACAATATTGCAGTAAAGTACAGAACATATAAATATAATAAGCAATATGCACAAAACATAAAAAGCAGTAAACCAAACATAATGACAGTGAGTGGGCCATGTGTACATAAAATGATTTAAAAACTCAGGGTGAGATAAAGGAGCAGAATTATTTGCAAGGGAGAACTCATCGAGAGACAGGGTGATAGACATACCTTCATATAAGGGGGGTGTACTCCTAGGACAAGAACGTTGAGGGGAGCAATAGCTGAAGATTATGTGACTACTCTCCAAAAGCGCAACGGCAGAGCCAGGTCTTGAGATTCTTTTTAAAGGAAAACTCACAGTAACCCAATGATTCCGGCCATGAAACCCATTGACAACACAAAGCTAGAAGGCATCAGCAAGATATTGGAGGAGGATACTATTCTATCCTTACTGGTTAAAAAGGGATTCTGTACATGAAAGGAGAAGACACTATAAGACAAAACTCTTGAATAATTTTTATTAGGGTATTTTCAACTACAACGAAAGAGGGGGAACATTCAAAGAAGACAGAACAGTAGGAAAGTTATAGATAAAAAGAAAAAAGAAAAAAAAAGGAAAAAGAAAATATATATATATATAAAATATATATAAAAAAAATATAAAAAATATGAAATATGAAAAATTATTAAGAAAAAAAAGGTCTATTATAAAAAAGATAAAAAAAGTTTGACTTCCATCTCCTCATCAGGTGTTGCGTCTCCAAAATGATTCTGTTGCTTTCCATTCAATTATCTACTGTTTGCCTTTTTCTTTCCTTTTCGTAGTTATCAAAAAGTGTCCAATCAGTCTTCTTTATCGGGTTTCCGGTATTTTTCCTCAAAAGAAAAGTCAATTCGTCCATCTCCCTTATTTCTCTAACTTTCATCAACCATTCCTCCTTATTTGGTATACTTTCCTGTTTCCAAACCTTTGCTAACACTATTCTCGCTGCCGTCGTCATATAGGTAAAAAGTTTATCGTCATTTTCCTGTAATTGTAATTCCATATCCGTGAAGCCCAGTAAATAATATTCTGGCTTCTTTTTGAATACTTTTTTCAGAATTTTTTGTAACTCTTCGTGTATCATAGACCAGTATTTCACTACTTCTTTACACGTCCACCACATATGATAAAATGTCCCTATCTGTTGACAGTTTTTCCAACATTTGTCCGAAGAGTTTTTATTCATTAAAGATAATTTCTTAGGAGTGGTATACCATCTGTGGAACATTTTTATCCAGTTTTCTTTTAAATCTGTTGCATATACATATTTTAATTTCTTGTTCCATATCTGTTCCCATTCCCTAAATTGAATCGGTCTTCTTATGTTTTCTGCCCACTTTATCATACATGGTTTAACTTGTTCAGCTTCCGTTAGCCACAACAAGAGCGTATTATAAATAACTGTGATAACTTTTTTCTTTGCCTTCAAAATTTTATCCCAGATTGATTCTTCCCAAGCAAAACCTATTTTATTATCTTGCTTAATGTAATCTTTCATTTGTAGATAATGCAGCCATGTCATATTCACATTTTTCTCCTTTAATTGCTCATAAGGTTTAATCTCTCCTGTATTCTCTTTTAAAATGTCTTTATATGTTGGCCACGCTCTCCAGCCTGATAATCTTCTTTGATGCGCCTCCATTGGAGAGATCCAAAGGGGTGTTTTAATGTAAAAGTAATTCTTATATTTCTCCCATACTCTCAACAAGGATGCTCTTACAAAGTGATTTCCGAAATTTTTTTCCTTTTTCTCTCTGTCATACCACGTGTAGGCATGCCAGCCCACACGTAGATCATGTCCTTCTAAATTCAATCCTTTTTCATTTTCTAATAACATCCAATCTCTGATCCATAAGAGAGCACTTGCATCGTGATAGGCTTTCAGGTCTGGGAAACCTAGACCTCCTCTTGTTTTTTTATCTATTAAATTTAAATATTTAATTCTAGGTCTCCTCCCCTCCCAAACAAATTTCAACAATTCTTTCTTCCAGTTTTTAAAAATTGTTTGATTTCTGATTATGGGGACATTTTGAAATAAAAACAGTAATCTCGGTAATACATTCATTTTAATTACCGCTATTCTTCCTAATAGAGATAACTTCAATATTTTCCAATTCTTGAGGTCCTTCTGTATTTTACTCCAGACCAATTCATAATTGTTCTTCAACAATTGACCATTCTTGGTAGATATCCAAATTCCTAAATATTTTAATTTTTTAACAATTTCCATTCCTGTAATAGATGTGATCTTCTCCTGTTTTTCCTTCTTTACATTTTTTGTTAAAATTTTTGTTTTTCCTTTATTCAATTTGAAACCTGCCACTCTTCCGTATTCTTGAATTTTCTCTATCCACTTCTGAAGGTTATTTATGGGATCTTCAACTATCCCTAACAGGTCGTCCGCAAAGGCTTTAATCTTATATTCGTATTTCCCAATTCTAACTCCCTTAATATTCGTATCTTCTCTTATTCTCCTCATCAATGGCTCCAAAGCCATAATAAAAATCAAGGGAGATAGCGGGCAACCTTGTCTTGTTCCTTTCGTAATTATGAACTCTTCGGATTGTTGACTGTTTATCCGAATTTTTGCTCTTTGTACATCATAAATCGCATTAATTGCATTTGTAAATTGTGCTCCCATATCCATCTCCTGGATCAGCATCTTAAAAAAATCCCAATTCAGATTATCAAATGCTTTCTCAGCGTCAATTGATAAAATGGCGGCTTCTTTCTGGTGGTTCACTTCAAAATATTCTATCAAATCAAGAACAGTTCGTATATTATCCTTCATGTACCTTCCCGGGAGAAACCCTGTCTGGTCTTCCCCTATCCAATCCATCAAAAATTCTTTTAGTCTTGTCGCCAAGATGTTCGTGAAGATTTTATAGTCTACATTGAGTAATGAGATAGGTCTGTAGTTTTTGATATTCTCAGATGATGTACCTTCTTTATGTATCATTACTATTTCGGCCTGATTCCAAGATTCCGGGATTTTTTGGTACAATAGTGCCTCATTTAGGACCTTTTTCAACATTGGTAGAACAGTTCTCTTCGTTGATTTATAAAAACCCGCCGTAAATCCATCAGGGCCTGGGGCCTTATCTGCATCCATTTTATTCAGTGCTCTACCAATTTCTTCTTCCGTAATCTCTTTATTTAGCTTTTCTCGTATCTCCTCCGAAACTTTTTGCAGTTTCAGTTGACTTATATATTCGGTAATTTCCTCCTTCTTTATTCCATCACTTGTATATAATTTACTGAAGTATTTCCTAAATTCTTCCATAATCTCCTTATCAGTCGTACATACTCTATCTCCTTCAATTATTTTCGTTATTTGAATAGCTTGTTTCTTCTTGCGGACCTGTCTTGCTAACCATTTCCCAGATCTATTTGCATTTTCAAACGTTTGTTGTTTCAAAAATTTCAGCTCTCTTGCTTGTCTTTCCATCTCTAAGCGGGACTTCTCCTGTTTAAGTCTCGCTATTTCCTTATTCAGTTTTTTACTATCCGGTTTCTTTTTTAGTTCTGACTCTTTCTCTCCAATTTTATTCATCACTTCCTTCATTTGTCTATTTCTTTCTTTATTTTTCCTAGCTCCATGTTGAATGAAATGTCCTCTTAAAACGGCTTTCAGCGCGTCCCATGTTACTTGTATTTTTGTCTCTCCAATATCATTAATTTCAAAATAGTCCTTAATAATTTTATTATAATGCATTTTATCTTCCTCTGTCTTTATCAGATTTTCATTCAATCTCCATTTCCTTTGGTAATTCTTATAATTTATTTCTATCTCCAATGGACAGTGATCTGAAATGTCTCTGGGTAGTATTTCCGTCTGTACTACCTTAGTAGCTAATTTTTTAGATATCCACGCCATATCTATCCTTGACCATGTTTGGTGTCGATGGGAATAAAAGGTGTAGTCCTGTTTCTTTTCATTCCTAACTCTCCAGATGTCTTCCAAGTCAAATTCCTTTTGGAGATCGAAAAATTTTTGTGGCAATAAGCCTCCTCCATCTCCGTTCCTTTTTGTCTTATTCTTGTCTTTTTGTTTGTCCATTACTCCATTAAAGTCCCCGATCAGTAAAAGCTCATCAAATTCTGTTTCTCTTAATTTTGTGAATAAAAAGTGAATGAATTTAGTCTTTGGGCCATTTGGTGCATATATATTACATATCAAAATTTTCAAAGATCCCATCGAAATTGTAACTGCTACACATCTTCCTTCTACATCCTTAAACGCCAATTCTGGAGTCAAATTTTCTTTTATATATGTTACTACTCCTCTTTTTTTCTTTTCGTATGATGAATAAAACGTCTTACCTAATCTCTTATTTTCCAAATGTGCCACATGTTTGTGGCAGATATGTGTTTCTTGTAATGAGATAATGTCCAGATTTGCCTTTTGTAATTTACCAAATAATTTATTCCGTTTCTGGGGCGAATTCATACCATTAATATTATTCGAGAAACATTTGATTTGTCTTTCTGCCATTTTATCCAAGTAAATCTGTGTCTTGTCCTATATCGCCCAGATTCAGTTCCGAAATTCCTTGCGCTGTTATGTCCGGACCGTAAGCTCCTTCTCCTAAATCTTCTGATGTTGGTACACTACTCCCTTGACTTTTACTAAACCGTCTGTATTCCTCTGGGGTCTCAATTCTTGGCTTTTTCTTCTCTTTGCCATTTCCATTTCCATTCCCTGGCGTCAATGCCTTTTTATCCCCTTTCCTTCCTTCAGGTTTTTCCTCTTCAGCTTCTTTCATTAAATTCTCATAGAAGGATTTGGCCTTTTGTTCCGATGTCAACCAATATCTTTCTTCTTTGTACGTCACCATAATGCCTTCAATTCTCTCCCATCGGAATCTAATTGATCTTTTCTTTAATTCATCTGTAAGGAAGTAGTACTTTCTTCTTCTACTTAAGGTCGATTGTGGAAATTCTTTCAGAACTGCAATCTTGGTTTCTTTATAATAGATTGGATTCTTATTGCTTCTATATAACACTTCGTCTCTGGTTTTTTTCCGTGTGAATTGTACTATCACATCTCGTGGCGTCTTATTTTTCCTTGAATAAAATGAAGATACACGATAGATTTGATCTAACTCCATCTCCAATTCATCTTCTTCACATTCCAGACATTTTGCTATCATATCCGTTATCAACTGGACAATATCTTCTTCTTTGGCTTCTTGAATATTTCTGAATCGTAGGTAGTAATCCATTTGCTTTTGTAGTAACTTTTCTTGCTCTATTTCCATCTTTTCTTTTTGTCTATCTATTCCTTTGATTCTCTTCAACATGTGAGATTGTGTTTCCTCCATCTTCTCTTTGCTAGTTTTCAACTCCTTTACTTCTCCGTATAGATGAGATATATCTTTTTTTATTTGCCCAAATTCCTCTTCCATCTTCTTTTTCATTCCTTGAAACTCTTCTGTCATTTTTTTGTAATTTTTTTCTTGCTTGTTAAAAAATTCTTCTTGTTTATCCGCCATATCCTTTTTTAATGAGTCTTGTTTTTCGGACAGTTTTTTTATTTCCTTCAAAATGTTCTCCATATTAAGACTAGTATCTAAGGAACCTCTTCTTATCTGGATCTTCTCCTTCTCTTGCTTCCCCTTTAATGACATCTATTCCTTATTATTCTCAACAATAATTTTCAATCAATTTATATATTCTAATTCATTAAATTTATCTATAATTATTTCCCAATTAATTCCCAATATTAAATTATTTTTGTTATTTTCTTAATTATATATATATAAATCTATAATTGATTTGTCTTCTTCAATTTAAAACAATTTCCTTTATTAATATATTTACTATATATTTGATTTGATTTACAGTTAATTAATTTGGATTTTACAGCTGCAATTAATTGATTATTATTATTTATTTATATTATTTATATTTGATTCAGCTAATCATCAATTATCTTATCTTATCCGTTGATTCCCCAATATTCTTCAATCTTCTTTAAGAATTTCTTCTCTTCCCCTATTTCGTCTGCTTCTCTTCCTGGTTAGCGTCTTCTTCTCGTCCTCGTTCCTGTAGTACTCGTCTGCTTCTCTTCCTTGTGGCTCGTCTTCTTCTCGTCCTCGCTTCTCCTCCCGTCTGCTTCTCGTCCTCGTCCTCTGATGTCCACGGGTGTCTCTTTATCTCTGTTTACTTCAGAAAATAAAAGCCAATTTCTGCCGTTTTTTGCCGCTTTCCGCCGCTCCGCCGCTCCGTAACGTTTTTTCTCTATGGTCTCTTACTTCTCTATGATTCTGCCCTTCTTCCGCCCTTCCTCTGAGTTCTCTTCCGCCCTTCTTCTTCTTATTTGTCCCTCCTCTTCCTTCTGACTTCACTTCCCTTTCCTCTTCTCTTCACTTCGTCACTTCCTGTTTTTCCTCTTTCCCCCTTTGTTTATAAAGAAGGGGCTCGCTAGCCACAACAATATGGCGCTCAAGGTCAGGATTCAGCTTTCTTCTTTACCAAATCGGGATGGGTGGAGGTGAGGGCAGGGAGCGGGTTGAAAATGGGGCAGGCGGGCGGCTGCTTATTTAATCCAATTCTAGGTTATCAATCCTCTTATCTCTCCAGCCTTTCTTCCCACGCAGCAGTTAATTATATGATTAAATTTTTAATAAAATATTTCCCAATTTGTCAAATTAATCAAATTGTGCCTTTGTTTCCTTTCCGGATCGCCTTTTATTTAGCGTTCTCGCTCTTTCGCTTTTCTCTTAATTTCTCTGTATAGTTCTATATGATTTTAAACTTCTTATCTTTACTTCTCCGCTCTTGGTCTCCTGCTTTATTAATTACTTTGAGGTAATCTCTCTCGTTACCTGATGGTGAGATCTTCTCGTTTTTCTCCTTGAGATTCTTATTTCTTTCTTCTTTCTTTTGTGTGGGCTGGCTGCGGTTGAAACGGGTTTTCACCCGATCCCTGCGGGGCGCTTGCTTCCCGCCGACCCGGATCCCCCTCGGCCCCCCTCCTTGAGGGAAAGGGGCTCTTGGGGCTCTACAGGTCTCTGCGGGTTCGCTACACCTTTGCCTTCAATCCAGCAAAGGTGGGGGAGCAATAAGCTCACCCAAATGCGCCTCTACGCTGGTCCCCCGTCGGAGCTCCCTCTCAACGAGGTTTGCCCGTCGCCATCACCCACCGGAAGTCACTATAAGACAAAACTGAGATTCCAGTCTTGGAACACCATTGCAACATACAACTCTCAGGTGAGGGTCTCTGTGAATATCTGCCAAACAACAAACTTACTAACTTATTATATTTGTTTTCCTTTTTGATTTCATTCTCCTAGATTTTGTCAGGAATATTCTGATTGTGTATTCTGGCATGGCAGGGACAGAACTAGATGGGCCTAGTAGTCAATTCCAGCTCTATGTTTCTATGACATTATTATTTCTTTTTTAACAGATTAGCAGATTGGAGTGGGAAACTTTCCCTCAATCCCCATCAGATTTTCAACAGAGCAAATGATGAGAGTTTTTTTAAAAAGAGCTTTAGTTCAAAGCATCTAGTTTAAATGTCTCCAATCCCAAGTGAGATCCAACAAAGAGTGTACATTTGGATTTATAGTGGGCTTTGCTAAGTGAGCTTTTCTCTTTGGTAGCCAAGGTCCTTGATTCCTTTCATTCTATACCATCCTGATGGATGTGAGAAAAGAGTATTGAAAACTATTGCATGAGGGTTGGGTACATGTTAGGCGCTCATGAGAATTGTAGTTTGGTGAGATACCAGCATTCTTTGGAAGAGAAGGCTAAAAACTGGAAAACTACAATTCCCATTATTTCATAGCATTGAGCCATAGCAGTTAAAGTGTTGTTAAACTACATTAATTCTACAGTGTAGATGTATCCTTAGACTGAAATCATGCATTCTACAAATGTTACTGTACATAAAAGCTTGGAATGGGTTTCAGGTCCATGTCTGTGAAGAAGGGAAGAAAGATAGAAATCATCCCACAAAACACATCCGCAGTAAAGCTAATGTGCAAAGAACTTTAAAGCACCCGCGAGTTAATTGTCCTTCCCTCCTGCTGCCTACTGGCATTCCAAAAAACTACTTACAAATGCTGAAATAAGAAATAATCTTCCTTTTTGTGGCATAGCTTTTTAAATGACCATTAAAATTAACTGAATTATACACTGGTCTAAAACAAAAGCAGTCCAGAGATGCCAAATTTAAAATTATATCAAATGCTTTTTAATGTGACCCAGATAAATACTTTACAATTACAAGATGGAACAGTGCTGCCCTGGGGGAAATGGAGAACAATATATTTCAGAGGCCAGATACCCAGGGGATTAAGGATTTACACTCCACTAATCTTACACTAATCCACGTACAGCAAACATGGAATGAAGAACACCGCAAAAGCCTAATTACATCCTCAACATGCAGATGGTGCGTCCCTCAGGAGGCTGAGCTGGGTGGCTAAAAGATGTCCAGATAAAGCGATGCAAAGGGGATAACAAAGACACGAGGCTTCCTGGAAAAGGAGCTGCTCTAAAATAATGCCCCCTCCTCTTAACACATACATACTGGAGAGGGAGGGAGGGAGGGAGGGAGAAGGAGAAGGAGAAGGAGAAGGAGAAGGAGAAGAAGAAGAAGAAAGGCATTCCTAATCCAGTCATAATGTTTAATCTGACTCTTGCTTCATGTATTTAAATATCCAGCACATTTTGTTCTTTAGAAGCTGTCCGCAATCAGAGCCACTTATCATTTGGCCATGGGAATGTGGAAATTGGATGGCTCTCCCAATGTCGTTGGATTGCAAATTCCATCAGTCTTAGGCAGTATAGCCTGTGGTGACGAATTCAGGGTTTTCACTAACCTCTGAAGAACTGCACAAGTCCCATCCCTAAATTAGGCAGAATGAGGTGTTGAACCATGAAAAGGCATGAAATTCATTAGTTAAATTACTGTTGTACCTTTTACTGGTGGTGAGATGTTTGTTGAATGTTCTGTCTCAGTTGCCAAAATAATTGGTTTAAGGTAATGCAAACAATGACAATGACCTAGGCACTCTGTCTCAGGTGACAAAATGTCTTGGGCAAACCTGTCCTCAACTGAGAATTTGTGGATGCTAGTTACAGAAGCAAAGGACTAGCAAACACCATTATTAACAATAGAACAGCATTGACCCAAATGAATATCCTTCTTGTCTTAAATGGCATTGTCCATTATCTTCTAACGAAATCATGGCAGGCTCATATAAGGAGACATGGTATTCAGATAGTCTGGATCTAAGCCATTTTATTAAATCAAACCCTCCTCAAACAAGGACTTTTATGGGAAAGTGTCTAAATTCTAACCTCTACTATTACTGCCACTGCAACTTAGATTATTTGCCCCAACCCCTAATTTCTCACTAAATCTGGTAACTTGGTTAGCCTTGGTATCATCCTCTGGATTAGAAATGTTGCTGGTAAATGAAAGGTCACTGAATGGCAAAACCTCCCTCTCTCTCAGCTTTGTCCACCAGGTTCTCTGTCTATCAGCAAACAATACCTGGGACGCAGGGAGGTGGGGTTTCAGGGAATCACCAGGATTGAGTTCCAGTGCCCTATCCCACATTTTTCTGGCCTTGAGTGTGTGCACCTGAAACTAGGTGGCTGGGACATAATATGGATTCTACTGGTATACTGCCCACCTTGCTGCTCTAGGGCCTTTCTTCCTAAGATAGTCTCCAGTTTAGTACACTCGGCTTGTAGTGCTGGGATATATTAATATCCATGCTGAGACTGACTTGTGGGAGCAATACAGGACTTCATTTCTGCCATGATGACCATAGACCTGTGATAATTGTCTATATTTATCCTGTTGTGCACACAAGGACCTTATTTTCTGTGTTGGGTAGGGTGACTGGGGGACTGGAAGAACCAATCCAAGACAATAGACAAAATAATAGTTTAGACTTTCCAAAACTTAAGACCTCTGCAGGGGCAGTGAACCAATTAAGATGGTCTGCCCCAGGAAACCTACGAATATGGATAGATTCCTGGTGGCTCCTGGGAAGTTGCAGGCAATTTTGTTAGTTTTGGGACCTGTTCACACAGGGCAAAATAGCCCCGTTTTGCCACTTTTATCCAGGGCTTGGATAGGTCCTGCCAAGCACCATCAGATGACGCATGACAGGACCCGCCCACATTCCTCCGGAAGTGGAGAGGAAGCATCAAAATGTGCTTCCTCCTCCACCATGGAGAGGAAAGTGTTTATTTCTTCCCCTTTATCTCATATGCTGGGTGAAAGGGTGGCAGGGCAATGCATGCTGCTGCCAATTCTCCATCTGATGAGGACAGGGTGCCAACGCACCCTGTTTCATCTCCACCAAAGGATGGGAGGAGGAGGAAGGGCATGCAGGGCAGCATGAGGCACCTGCACACTTTCCCTTTTGCTGACAACTGCTGGTGCAACTGTATGGTCCCCATGAGAAGAGGTCCTTGGCTGACTCCTTGAATGTGGAAATAGCCAGGGTAGTGGACACAATCAGTATGAAGCAAATGCTTGTTACATCCTTGTCCTTCCAGGCTCTTAAAAAAAACTAGAGGGGGATTTGGTAGTGTGGGTGGAAAAAGTGCTCAGTGTCTTGCTGAAGAAGGCAGAGCTCCAGCATGCTTCAAGGAGGTTTTAAAACTCCTAGTAAATTAGAGGCCAGTCTCAAAACATTCCATTTTTTATTTTGCAAGAGACTGGGGTGGATTATCTAGATCCATTTCAATTTGGCTTCAGGTCTGGCTATGGGACAGAGACAACCTAGCTTGCTTTGATAGATGAACTATATTATCATTTAATGAGGGTAGAGGTGTCCCTGTAGATTCCACTATATTTCTTGTTGGCTTTTGAAACTATGAACCATGGCATTATTTAGGACTACCTTATTAGGATGGGACACATAGTCACTGTTTTACAGTGGTTCCATTCCTTCTTGTAAGGGAAAATGAAAAAGGTGGTGCCGTAGTGTCTTTTTGATCTAGGCATCCTCAAACTACAGCCTTCCACCTGTTTCCATCTCCAACTCCCAGAATTCCTGACCATAACAAGCTGGTAAGGGCATCTGGAAGTTGGAGGCTCAAACAGCTGGAGGGCCACAGTTTGAGGATGCCTGTTTTAACCAATTGATAGTACAGTTAGGTTTTAACTTATGAATTATTTAAATTTAAATCTGTATTTGTTTATAATTGTGTAAGTCCTCTTGAGATCAAACAAGAGACTAGGTGATCTATAAATAAAAATATAAAGAGATTATGCCTGCTCATAGTAGCAGAAAAGTAAGACAGGAAGCAGCTCTATTTCTAGTCAGAGTATTTCATTCTCCAAACCCAATACTGTCAGCTCTTCGAGTCTTAGGCAGGATCTAGGCCAGTGGTTCTCAACCTGTGAGTCCCCAGATGTTTTGGCCTTCAGCTCCCAGAAATCCTACCATCTGGTAAACTGGCTGGGATTTCTGGAGTTGTAGGCCAAGGGGAAAAGGCCTCTATATACCAAAAAGTAATACATATATAATAATCATAAGAATGTATATCATATCTATGCTCATAGTACTATAACATTAAATGTACTAGCAGCTTGTACAAAGTATACTTCATGCAATTCTCTAAACCAAAAAAAATCCTTATGTGGGATAAACAAATGATTCTTACAGCAAAATACACAAGTTTGTAAGTCCTCTTTGAAAACCAAAAGTTTATCAATAGCAAATCAAAGTTGGTAACTCTTTTTTTCAAGTCTTTTAATCCAAAACTTCCTAATGTGGGATAATTAGCTGATCCATCCAGCAGAATGCACAAAACACCTGAGGACCCACAGGTTGAGAACCACTGGTCTAGGCAGATGCCTTTCTTGTTCCTTTGAATTTATGGTATCAAGAACTCAGCCTAGCTGTTTCTTCATTCAAAGCTCATGCTTTCTAAGACACTCCTTTGCTCCTTGCAAACCCTTCCATATAAAGCTTTCTATATGCCTAGAGACACACATTTCCTTGTTTTCGGGTGGTTTTCAAGTGATTAGAGGTCAGCATGGCCTACAGTAATGTTTATTGGAATGCACCTTACTGAAGACAGTGCCGCAGCTACAGTGCACGCATTAAGAACAAAGGACCATTAAGCAATCTGTGAAATGATAAATACATCCTTTAGGACTTCTGCTGTTCAAAACATAATAGCAATCACAGGCATTTGAAGGCACATGCACACACATACAAAGTAACAAGTAAGTGTAATAAGTGTAGCATGGGGGGGGGGGTGTGTGTGTGGAGATATTGTTCCCTCCCGTGAAGTTTTCAATCCATTTCAAAATGTTTAGCATTACAGTAACTCAGTAGTTCAGTTGTACATTTATAAAATATGGTTTAAGCATTCAAAGAAAAAAAGGCAGGCAAATTTTTCATGGGAATATGAACACGTGAATGTAAAAGTTCTAGGTGGAAGTAATTTTCCGTTTCTCTCTGCAATGCAATAAATGTGGGTTAGGACAACTTGATTGAGTGGACAGAATTCCTATGGTGGAGCAAAACCTTCATTCAACTCTCTTCCCAGTAGCTACACAATGAGTAATAGCTCTAACACTTTGGGTGCTTTACACTCAATAGAAGGACAGGAAAGGATTTGCCCCGTGATCAATAGGAAAAAAAAATTCAGTCAATTAATAGCTGGTTTTGAAGAAATAATCAGAGCTGCAAAAAAAATATCAAAGAAATGATTCAGTGTTAATCAAATGGCATCAGCTCTTGAATAAACAACTTAACTTTGTCATACGATGAAGGAACAAAAAAGGTAGCACCTTTATGATGTCTAATTGCATGTTAAAGATGGAAAGCCGGGCTCTGGGAACACAATTTCAGCACAATTTCAAAGAGAGAAGAACAATGTCTCCATTGCCTGGGGCAATGGAGACATCCAAGTTCTACAAGTAGTCCAAGGCATCTGTCACAGTTAATTTAAGCACAATACACCTTACTCTCCTGAAAGACAATGGATAAGAGGATCTCCAGGGTCCTCTCTGTAATTCCATGAAATGTTTCTAATACAAGATTTCTAGATACATTGCTAAGTATTATTACTGTTATTGTTAATATCAGAGTACAATAAGGAGAGAAATGCCAGTTACCTTAGAAACCCACAGAGGAGTAATTTTTTCTGATTCATATCAGCTGCAGAACTGATGTTTTAAAATTGCACACAGACCTGCAGCTTCAGCTGCATAAGCAGAAGCAGATGTTTGAAGGGAGAAGCTAGGGCAAAGCCTACCCTTGTGGGTACGCACATCCCAGCATAAAAGGATAGCTAACTTAATTGGAACATTTCTTTGCTACTGAAACTGCCATCCAAGCTCCAAATGTGTATCTTACTGCCACTGCTACATGCACCAGACTCTCATTAACCACACAAACAGCTGTGCTGCTTTCTCTTTCAAGCTGTCAAACCTGTTGCTTGATTTTGCTTTCCAGTCAACATGCCTTCACTCAAACAGCTTCCATGTCCCTTTCCCGCTTCATATCTCTACGTCTCAACAGGGATTCACAGGGGACTTTGAACTTAACCCACACTTTTCTCCTAGGGTTGTATATGCTGGGAAACCACAGATGCTGTGAAATGCAAGACTTTTGGACAAAGTTTCTAGTATGAAAAATGCCTGGGCAAAGGTCTATATCAAGAAAAGTGTGTTATGAGTGGCACAATTCTATTTGCATTCATTCAGATGTTGACCCCACTCTATCAGTGGGACTAAGGGCCTCATCACACAAAGTTGCCAAACATGGGTGACAGTGGGGAGATTAGCAAAGCAGCGTGGTAAATCCAGCAGGCAGCAGGGGAATTTGTCACTCCATGCTCTGTATCGCCTGCAGCGCTGCCTTCCCCATCGCACGGGGGAAAGCGTTGCTGCCTGGCTTCCTCCTGCGCTTGCCTTGTTGCTCTGTCCTATGACACTTTCACCACAGGTCAGGGATGTAGCTCTACATCATTTGATGGGATCCAGTGGGCTCCATTCCTGAACTCCGCTGCATGCATCCTATGATGGATTAATTTTCCCATATGATGAAGTCCTAACAGGCATACACAAATATGATTGCTAGCTTAAAACCCCTTTCTACAAATTGCAAATGCACAGGTTGTGAGTGGTGTAGTGGTATAATTGTTGGACTACAACTCTGGACACCAGGGTTTGAATCCCTGATCAGCCACAAAAAAAATATTTATTTATTTATTTATTTATTTATTTACTATACTTCTATCCCACTCTTCTCACTCTGAAGGAGACTCAAAGTGGCTTACAGCTATGGCAAAAAGCCACTGTGTGACCCTGAGTACACACTCACAGACCCATAAGATTCTTAGGTTTACCGTAGGTCAGAAATGACTTGAAGGCACACAACAAGAGAGGAGCCCCCGGTGGCACAGTGAGTTAAACCCCTGTGCCGGCAGGACTGAAGACCGTCAGGTTGCAGGTTCAAATCTGGGGAGAGGAGGATCAACTCCAGCACTTCATGCGGGGACATGAGAGAAGCCTCCCACAAGGATGATAAAAACATCAAATCATTCGGGTGTCCCCTGGGCAACGTCCTTGGAGACAGTCAATTCTCTCACACCAGAAGCAACTTGCAGTTTCTCAAGTCACTCCTGACATGACAAAAAAAAAACACAACAAGAGCAGCAGAACAACTGGGCAAGGGGAAGATGTACTCCGCCTGTGTTAGAACATTTCTTTCTTTTTTTTACATGCCCAGATGCTAAATACTACCAATCAAAACAGGTTGAGTGAGCTACTTTTCTGGGCCGGCTGAAATTAAGTTTCCAGCTGGTATCTTTCTGAAACACCAAGATGACCATTTCTCCCACTATGATTAGAGAGAAATGTTATTACTTGCAGCTCTGCCAAGCACAGAGATGCAATGATAAGAAAAACTACACTTGTATATCTGAGAGGCAGGGTTCAAAAGCATGAAACTTTATGTAAGAAAGGAATACAGTATAACCCCACATATCCATGATGGTGGGAATATAATCCAAGAAGGTGTGTGGATACCTGAAACTGTGGATAATCGTGAATCCTATATTTTGACTATACTTAGGGTGGACACATGCTATAGCATTGCCCTAGAGGTCCTAGAGGGGCCTACATACACTCTGGGGTGAAATATTTTTGGAGCATGGGTAAAAAAAATTTTATCATGTCAGAAGCGGCTTGAGAAACTGCGAGTCGCTTCTGGTGTGAGAGAATTGGCCATCTGCAGAGACATTGCCCAGGGGTCACCCAGATGTGTTACCATCATGTGGGAGGTTTCTGTCATGTCCCTGCATGGAAGTTGGAACTGACAGATGGGAGCTCACCCTGTCTTGCGAATTCAAACCGCTGAGCTTCAGGTCAGCAGTTCAGCCAGCACAAGGGTTTAACCCATTGTGCCACCGTGGCTCCAGCTTGGGTGGATGAAGCAATGGAGATCAACTCTGTAGATAAAGGAGATGTACTGCAATTACAAATGTTATCATTCCCAAAAAGCACTTTACACATCAAAAAACCCTTTTTGTACCTCTGTTTTGTTTTGCTTCTGTTGCTGATAATTAGAAACGCTGACCTTTTCACTCTCACACAGGAAAGTAAAATCTTGTGACTATTGATAGTTGCTGTGACAAAGTATTGTTATATATTTGTCTTTCTCATTGAAGACAACACAAATATGTGAATATTCTTTACATCACTATTATTGTTTGGATCTTGCCTTTCTGAAAGCTACATCACAGATGTGTTGGAATAGTATGTTTTGTTTGTTTGCATTGACAATGAATTTTACACGAATATACATAATTTTTGCTCAAAAACCTTGCCTTTAATTAAAAACATATCTTTGTGAGGGATTTGATATTTTTGCCCCAAAGTCCCTAAATGCAAAAATGACTGAAAATCTGTATATATATTTTTGTAATCATGTCCAATAAGCAGATACTTTGTAAAAGCTGGCCTTCAGATGGCTGACGTCCTTCCAGCCAAACCACATATTGGTCAGTCACCTAATTTCTCTACTATGACACAGACATATAACACCAGTTGTAAAGGATCCTGGGAGTGCAATCTGTAAGTTGCTTTCTTATAGAATGTTAATGCATGATGGCAAGGTAAGGCAAGATGTATGCACCCAGAAATTGCCAAGGAGCTAGGTAGGGAATCAAGGGGACATCTACACTGTCAAATTAATATGGGTTGACACCACTTTAACTGCCATGGCTCAATGCTATGGTACCCTGAGAGTTTTAGTTTGGCAAAACAACAAGATTCTTGGGCAGATAAGGCTAATGACCTTATAAAAGTTTTCTCCTGAGCCGCCCTGAGTCCCTTCGGGGAGAAAGTGTGGGTTAAAAATAAACTGTTGTTGTTGTCCCATAATTTCATACTATGGAGCTATGGTCTCAAGTTGCATTAATTCAGTTGTGTATATGCACCCCAACCTAAAATAATTTACATTGTTTAGACCTTAATACCAAATGTCTTGCAAGAAGGAAGATGTTTATAATCAATGCCATTTCAGTTTTTTGTTGCATGATGCAAACCATACAAAGACTCCTTTATCTGTGTCACGAAATCATTAAGTATAAGCCATGACCGGGCTGCTGTCTCTTTCAGGAAGCCGTGAGACTTTCTGGCACTCTGGATACCACTGCCTTCATTATCAGCGCTCTGCCCAGGAGTCTTCAGTAGCAAGGCCCATTCATAGCTCACACTCTTTCTAAACTCTTGGGCTTCAGCTCTTCTTCATTCTTTCCCTTTGCTCTGTTTTCTAAACAAAGCTGTGGAGGGGCAAAGGAAAAGGCTGGTGCTTATTCAGTGGAAACTCCATTGATTACTCTGTGTGGTACCTTTCTGACATCAAGGACACCTTTGGAACAGGGGAAAATCTGGGTTCTATCAGCTCTTATAAGCAAGTGTTTCGAAAGGTTTACAGAAAAGTAAAGTAAACATAGCTCTGAGTAACAAAAGAGTGCCGTTTATGCATTCTTTGATTCACTGTAAAGGATGGTGTAAACTGACTTTTTAACCAAGCATTAGGCAAGCATTTGGGCCCACGCCATTCCATAATAAACAGTGACATGGCTATATTAAAATATTTACTTAATGCACGGCCGTGACTTATAGTATGAGTGGCTACTCAATAGAATGTCCTGAGTGCTAAGGCGTCAGGTGCCACTGCCTGTATAAATATTCTGTGTGCACTTGTTTATAGGAAAACCCCATCTGGATTTGGCTAGAAACAGCAGACACCCTGGTGACCCCAGTTTTTGCTATTGGAAAATATAACACAAATGTTCGTTCATCCAGAATAACGGCAGAAGTTAAGTGCCATTTGACAGACTGAAGGGTATTGGCTTTTCTCAATAAGGAGCAAGACCTGTGGCGGAAATATGCTCACAATAACAGCTTCATAACAGCTTCTGGGGAATTGCATCCTTTCATGGAATGGTTGCAGTGGACAGCTCCACATCCCACCCAACTTGCTGTTAGAATGGACTATCTGGAGATGCCGCAAAGAAAGCCCCCAAATAATGGGTGTGGAGAACAGAATTACTTCCAAGTTCTTCGGTTGCATCTTGTTGTTCTCTCACTTTGAGCATAAGAACACAAAGAAGAGACTTTCCAGATCAGGTCAAAGGCCTTTTTTTGTCCAACATGTTTTTTTGACAATGACCAACCAGATGCCTATGAAAAGCAGGATCTTGTTCATGGTTCTTGGCAATCTGCACTGTCTCTCTAGATCAGTGATTTTCAACCTGTGGGTCCCCAGGTATTTTGGCCTACAACTCCCGGAAATACCAGCCAGTTTACCAGCTGTTCAAATTTCTGAAAGTTGAAGACCAAAACATCTGGGGACCCACAGGTTGAGAATCACTGCCTAGATACTGTGATCATTTTCAGCTTTCCCGTCTCCTCTTTTGTGCCCACACAATGCCAAGAGGAGGAACAATTCAAAGGGGAGCAAGTGAAAAAATAAGCACAAGCCCATGTGCAGGGATTTAATTCAGCCAATAGGTCATTTGTACAAAATTAGCCAGAATATGAACCAGTATGAAGTCTTATAACACACACACAGAGAGAGAGAGAGAGAGAGAGAGAGAGAGAAGAGATTTGTAGTGGTCAGTGGCATCATGAGGGCCGTGGGTGCAAGGTGGCATCATAAGAGCCCCCCTGCCTTCCTGAAATTCACTTGTAACAGTTGTATCCCATCTTTCCACAAAAAGAACAACTTCCATTTTTCACATGTAGACACACCATTCAAGCCATTGTATCATTACTCGTGTACTGCCTATCTGTGAATTGAATTTCAGAAATACATCTGTCATAAATTCCGATTAGTCACCTTTATGTATATTGGACCCATTCAAGAAATCCAAACTTCCAAGGACTACATCATATAAGTTACACTGTTTGAAACAGTCTCACTGGAATTGGCAGATCAGAAAGGCGACTAATCAGCATCAAGATATCAGGCACAAATTACAGAATGGTATCAACAAATTCTTCACACTTTGGTTACTTGTACTTAATTGTATTGCAGTTAAATACAGTGGATTATATTTTATTTAAGTAGCACCTGTCTGGATTGGATCATATGGTGAAATTCTGAGCCCCTAAGTGAAGAATCCCCCTAAAACACATTTTCAGCTCTAACAGATGTGAAAACTCTCCAGAGCATATTTTCAAGTACGGATAAATGCCAGGGGATAACCTAGACAGCTTTGACAATGATCAGGAAGAGAGTGAGTGAATGATGTAGGATTTACCCATTTTAATACTAATATGAGCTATTATTCCATTTCTTCCTATATTTCTTTCAGCTGTAAATGAAATGTTGCTAAAATGATGACTATGATTAAAACAATTTGAAAAACAATGAAAAAATATTGCATTTGACTTCATATATCACACTCCCCCTCTTATTTATTTATTATTTATTTGATGCACTTATTAACCACCATTCTCAGCCCTTACGGGCGACTCTTATTTATACATTCATTGGCATTTATTGTTCCAGCAACATAAATTGATTCTTATGAAAATAATGTATAAGACTTCAATCCAATAGACAAGTGGGACTTACCTCTGAGTAGACATGGACAATTCTATAGAGACATCTTGTTGTGTTCCATCAAGCCATTCTTGACTTGTGGTAAACCTAGAGTGAACCTATAATGGGATTTTCTTGGCAAGGTTTATTCAGGATTGGTTTTGTCATTGTCCCCCTCTGAGGCTGTGAAACTTTGACTTACCCAAGATAACCCAGTGGGTTTTCATGGCTGAGCTGGGGTTCAAATTCTGGTCACCGCAATCCTAGAACAACTCTACACCAATTCTTTATTCTGGGGCAAAACTGGAGTGTTAAAGTATACATTGCTTCAGAATTGGCTTTGACTGCCAGTCTCCCAGCTGCTGCAGAGGCAGGAGGGAATCCTGACTATCCAGTGGTGATTCACCCAATTTGGCACCACCACCACCACTACATTGTTCTCATTGTCATGGCATTCAGTGGGCTCAACTTGGTTAGTGTCAGCTGGACATCACCTGAGGTGACATTGGGAAGAAGGATGAGAAGGAATTGCTCCTCCTTTCCCCTTGCCTTATCTGATCACAATTGCATTCTAGCAACAAGTGTTGGCAACTAGTAGCCATGTTATACCTGCTGGCTGCTGTGATTATGAGAATGGGAGTGGGGTGGTGTGTATCTTTCCATAATCCAAGACTGCCTGAGCTCAAGGAATACAGAATAGCCAGTAAATGGTTGTGAAAGGTTCCATCTTGGAACCAGCCCAACTGTTCACATGGGCTTAAAGTCAAATTTACTCTGGGCTCCTGGGGAAAATTCAGAGCAACTTATGACTTCAGTTGCATGTGGATGGGCGACTGCCCTCCTGCCGACATAACCAGAGCTGGGAAGAAAATGGCCACAACTAATGTATTGATTACAGGAACAAAGGGTTGGCAGCCAGGCATGGGTTCTGGATCATGATTGATCAGTCCACTGTTGACCAATACCGCTATACATGTCAGGGGGCCACTGGCACAATACCAGGCTAACATAACTTGGTACCCCTGGGAACCACCGGATGCCCCCCCCCATCCTGTAGGGGAAGGGAAGAAAACCGGATCCAGGGCCCATGCCACACGCCAACCAAAGTTGTGACGAGCTTACAATAACCAAACTTAAGGCAACAATATTCAAACACATAACAGTCATGCAGGGCGAGTGGAATGGACAATCTGAAGCAGGCCTGGTGTCTGCAGAGGCCTGGCACAGCCTTTTAACGGCTGCTGGGTGAAGGAAGCGGCTGGCCTGGCCAATCTGAGGACAGGCAGCCAGGTGGCGGGAATCTGGGAAGAAGAAGCCCCCAGCATGGCCGGCGGGATGACACCCTCCCCCCCCCCCCCCCCACTGCAACAGACCTTGCCCGGTAAGTCGAGTAATGTATTTAATGCAGCTCAAGGGCACGTTAAGCAGCTTTGGCCCATATTAACCTAAATGAACTCCATGTATCATTTAGCCAAACAGAGCCTATTTGCCCCCTTTTTGGGATAATGCTTTAGTGTAGATGTGCCCATAGTCCAATGCACAAACACTACACAATGCTGGCTCTCAGAGAGACATACTTAGATATAATTCTTGTTTGACTCAAAAACTTTATTTCTGAATATACAAATAGTTATGGTGTAAGAAAATTTCTTAAGTCTGATTGATTTCAATGAAAGAGATGATCTTGTGTTTGATTGCCTCACTAAAATCGACGAAACTTCAAAGTATGGTGCATTATTTGATTCAGACTCATCGTTAATGAAAAAAGAAGAGGAAGGTTTATTTATTCAGATTAGTTATTTAGTCAGTAAACCACTGTTGCTAAAGATGGCTGATTTGTTTTCTAAACTAATCCATGCACAAAATAAGGAAAATAGCTTTGGTCATTTAAGCTTCATAGTGGAAGTACTTTCCTTTCTTGCTAATGAAATTTGTTTACAATGAAAACTTCAAAAGACGGGACTAATTTCATCATCACGGGGTAAAGTAAGGTTGGGTGAAAGCTTCAATCGTACACACACTTTCCAGGGAGTAAGTTCCAGTGAACCCAGAACAATTAGTTTTTGAGTAAACTGGCATGGGATTGTGCTGCATTTCTCTGCTTCTAAATAATGACTTGATCTTAAGTGAAAAGGAGTCGACAAGTGCCAAAGTTTACAAAAACGGCTTCATCGCCTGCTGCATTCTCGTTCATGATTCCTTTCTCTTTGCTCCTCAGGACTTTAATTATATAAGAAATGTTCACTGTATAAATACAACCAAACTCTCATATCCTGTCAGACAACTTAGTATTGCAAACCTGATTGAAAAATGCTGGCGACACATTTCAGCCCTGCATTGCTCTATCTTTATGAGTAGTATAGTTTAGTCTAGAGGGGCGCACTGTTGAATAAGATGAGCTCAACCAAGGTCAGGACACAAATATGATAGTAGGCTCACCTTTCCTTTTCTTTTCCCCTCCCAGAGCTGTACATTTATGCACCTCTGGGGATATGAATTTATGCACCTAATAAGCTCCTGAGAAAGCAAAGATGTTTCATTTCAAGCTCTGGAAGTTGTACCACATCAGAGATACGCCTTTTGTCCTCTCCAGAAAAATACTGTGTTCCTCTGCCAAAACTGTTATTGTAGAATTATCTATATAAATAAAAATGTAATGTTTGTTTGTGGGATTAACAGAACTCAAAAACCACTGGACAAATTGATGCCAAATTTGGCAGCAAAACACATTCTAATCCGATCTATATCTTTCAAACAAAAAACCCATAAAAAATGAAGGGGGAATAACTTACAACTCCCCAAAAAGAAAAATGCCTTACAGAGCATGCGCAAAAGCCCCTCTCCCCATTATGTGAGAAGAATGAAGCACCAACTGTTGTGAGGGAAGAGAAGCCTTGCCATGGAGTCCCTTTCCATATGTGGGCCCTCCTTCCTTCCTTCCCTCCCTCCCTCCCAGTCTCCTTCCTCTGTTTGTTGGCCCCACCAAACACAGACCTCTGCTCCTTCTTTTCCCCCTGGAGAGGCGGGCTGGTGGCTGCTCCGTGTGGATGCTGCTTGCCAGGCTTCACCTTCCCTTGCCTGGGCGCCAATGAGAAGGGAGTTCTGCAGCCCTCAGCCTTGCAGGGCCTGGTGGGAGGCATTTTTGGAGGTGGGCTTTGCTCACCCACATTGGCCCCTTCTCAGCCGCAGGGCGCCTTCCATATGGCCCTGCCTGCGTGCCCACCTGCCAAACAGGGAAGGCGCCTTGCAGCCATGGTAAAAAGAAGAAGGTGTGGTGCTGGGTGAGTGAGGCCTGCCTCGAAAAGTGCCCCCTGCCTGCCCCACGCCCGGCCCAGCCCAGGCCCAGCAAGGCTGAGGGCTACAGCAAGGCTCCCTTCCTGCCAGTGCCCAGGCAAAAGTTAGAGAAGGGAAGGAGAGTGGGAGAGAAGAAAGGAGAGAAAGAGGACGGGAAAGAAAGAAGGAAAGAGAGAAGGAAGGATGGAAGCAAAGAGCAAAGGAAGAGGGGAAAGAAAGAAGGAGAGAAGGAAGAAAGGAGAGAAAGAAGGTAAAGAAAAAGGGGGAGAGGAAAGAAAAAAAAGGAAGGAACAAAGGAAAGAGGGAGGGAGGGAAGGAAGGAAGGAGAAAGAGAAAAAGGGAGGGAAGGTTGGCCACAGCAACGCTAACAGACCAATGAGTGTCCATCACTCATACCCCCCCCCCAGAAAAAAGAAACAGTGGAAAGGACTTAAAACCCCCCAAAAGATAAATGACATAAAGAAAAAAGGGAAGGAAGAGGGAGGGAGGGAGGGAGGGAGGGAGGGAGGGAGGGAGGGAAGGTGAAAAGAAGGAAGGAAGGAAGGAAGGAAGGAAGGAAGGAAGGAAGGAAGGAGGTAGAGAAGGAAGGAAGGAGAGAAAGAGGAAAAGAAGAGGGATGGAAAGAAATGGGTAGAGAAAGAAGGAAGGAGAGAAGGAAAGAAAAAAAAGAAAAGGAAAGAAAGAGGGAGTTTAGGAAGAAGAGAAAGAAAGAGAAAGATGGAGGGAAGGGAGGAAACAGGCAGAGAAGGAAGAAAGAGAAAGGGAAGGTAAAGAAAAAGGGAGGAAGGAAAGAGGTAGAGAAGGAAGGAAGGAGAGAAGGAAGAAGAAAAGGGAAGGAGGGAAAGAAGGAGAGAAAGAGGGAGGGAAGGTTGGCCACAGCAATGCGTGGCGGGTACAGCTAGTATATAAAGACCTTTCTGTTATGATCACCTTGGTCCATGGACTAAATGGAACAAGAAAAAGAGCTGGTATAAGATGTGGATTTTGAACAGAGCTAATTCAAGGCCAGGTTGAGGCACTATCACAACTATTTGTGAGAATTTGGATGGAGGGGGCATACAATGCAAGACAGTTGTGCAGAATCTCACTATGAACACATTATACCAGTACCATCATAAAGAAAGCTTTTCTATGCCATTCATGTCCAAATATATCATTGGTTCATAAAACCTTCCAATTGTCTAAGAGCATTTTGTGAAAGTTTGGTTTTTCCTAGCACTATTGCTTATATTTCAAATTGAATCCCATGCTAGGATATAAATAAATAGGAAGGGAAATACCATACATCCTACATAGTTTGCTGTGCATTATATTACCACTGTGGTGTCGATTAGAAAAAAGTTACATTTTATGTATTGTAATGAAATTTATCTAATTAATACTTGTACCTCACTTATAATAAACCATTTAAATCTTTCATGTACCCTACTGCACAAAAGACATACTGCACAAAATCCTTCTCATTAACAGTATATACAAGACAGTTTTTGACACTGAAAGAAGCCCGATTAGACTTCCGAACACAGTTTATGATAAGTTAATGTTAAGCATTAATCCTGCTTATTACCTATAATTAAATCTGAACAAATTGTAATTCAAAATAGAAAAAAAATACTTTTCAGATAAACATTAAAAAGAAGTTAAACTTTAGGACTGGCATTAAACACTTTGAATAAAAATTCTAGTTTAGAAGCCACTGATATTAGATACTGGTCTAGCAATGAACAGCTGCCAATAAACTAAATTTAAACAATTGTCGTTATTCCATTAAGAGGGCTGAAAAACAGTCATAAAAATGACTAACCAATTAAGAAAAAACAAGCAGTACTTTTAAAAGACATTTGGTTTAAACCAAGCTGTTTTAAACCAGCCAGTCGGGAAGTGCTTGCTCGTCTCTTATCCTTCCATTTTCTGTCTCCTCTGTTTAAGCACTCTCACTCCAAGAAAAAAAAAGAGGTATCAGAGGTTAAGTACAACAAACTTTCAAATATTTTAAAATTAGCATATGTAGAAAGCTGCTTTATAAGATAATTAATTTTCTGTATCATTAAAGAAGAAGAAACTGAAATTCACAATTGGGCAATACATTGATCAGGATCAACCAAATTACCACAGAAGTGACCCAGCTCTGGAATTCTCCATTTTGTATCTTATATAGTACACCCCTTTTTTTGTGTCAGGAGTGACTCGAGAAACTGCAAGCCACTTCTGGTGTGAGAGGATTGGCCATCTGCAAGGACATTGCCTAGAGGACACCCAGATGTTTTGATGGTTTACCATCCTTGTAGGAGGCTTCTCTCATGTCCCCACAGGGAGAGCTAGTGCTGACAGAGGGAACTCATCCACATTCTCCCCAGATTCGAACCTCTGACTTGTCGGTCTTCAGTCCTGCCAACACAGGGGTTTAACCCATTGTGCCACCGGGGGCTCCTAGGAGTACTGTCTGCTCTGTTTGACCATTCACACTCCAAGGAGTACACCCATAATTATATTGTATATTCTACAAGAAGAACCATCTAGAAGAGTAGACACAGAAGCTTAATATGCCCATCAAGTGTAACTGGGCCAAGAGACTCTACCAGTTACCTCCATATGGCCTTGGAATTAAATTAGGTCCTCTGTCTCAAATTCTAAAAACTGAAACCCTAAGGAATATTCAAGTATATCCTTGACCTCTCCTCTTCCCTCCATGACCAAGCATTTGCTCTTCCTATGCATTCATTATCAAAGGCCATTTGCTCGGTATCCAGAGGCCTACTGAAGCAAGTAGAGATGATTTGCTACCCGTTTGTGTTTAGACAAATCCAACTTGGCAGCACGCCTGGGTGAGCTTGTAGAAGTGAGGTAATGGCTCAGAGGCAGAAGCGCTCTGACTCAGATGTCTCAGGCTAATGAGCTCCTTATAACCCAACTTGTTTTTACAAACACACAATCCATGACAATGTTGGTATGAATAAGGCTATCAGAGAAACTCAGCTCTGATGGTGATGTCAGCTTTCATACCATTGATGTTATTCTTCTGCTAGGTTCAGGAGCTCAGACTCAAAGCTTTTAAGGAAAGTTTGCTGTTACATTTACTATTTTACTTTTATAAAATCAGGACTGGGATTCAGCAATATTGGGAGTTCTCCAGATAAATGTACTTTATCATTCTCCAACACACAAAGGAAAAGAAGGAGATTTGTTTTTGAAGGTAGAATTAAGAATCATGACTCGGGGTGCATCTACACTGTAGAATTAGTGCAGTTCGACATCACTAAACTGTCATTGCTCAATGCTATGGAATCCTGGAAATTCAAGTTTGTGAGGCTCCAGCAATCTTTGTCAAAGAAGGTTCATGAGCTATTTCAGTTAAAGTAGTGTCAGTGGTCTCTGTCCAACATTCAAATCATTACACCACCCTGGCTCACCACGCTATGGTAATCACTTTTACTCTTATAATGTTTAGCCCAAAGATTTGCTGATTTCCTTTGCCTTTGGTCAAAATGAATCATCTCTCTGAGAGTGCTGGCATAGAAGTCATAAACTGTTTGCCAACAGAGGAATAACTTTATGTGGCAGCTTGTAAAATATTGCCGATAGTAGCGAATGGGACAAATGAATGGAGCCCCAGAAAAAGATTACAGGTTCCCCATATTCCTTGCGCTTAATTTCCAGGAAGTGAAGTCTATGATGGTATTACTCTACTAGCCCTGCAAATTCTGGAATTCTTATACATATCAGTATGAGATACAGACTTTGGCTATTCAGTGGGGGTGATATGGGGACTTGTCACGCTACAATTAGCTTCTTAGTTGCTTGCAACCCATTTTTCCACAGAAATCACCCCCACTCCCGAACACTTAATCTGCTGTGGATACAGTGCTATGGTATCCTGAGGTCACTGACTTTAATACGTGTTTAAAGTACTGCAAGAACAAAGCCCTAATAAATTATTTTTATATTCCCCATTCTGCAGTTGTGTCATCCATAAAAGAGATAAAGAGGAGCCCTCTAAGAACCCAGTCTTAGCTGCTTATCTCTCAGTCGAACTGTTAAAATACCAGCTTGGTTATTACTCATGCTTTCAACTAATGAAGTATTTTCTCTGCAGGGACTCCTGCACTTTGCATAAAGACTGCAATTTAGTCACTAGGCACGCATACTGGGGATTCTTGCCAAAAAGGTGAATATGCATTTCCTTCTCACTTCCATCTGACTGCAGTCCTCTTCTTCCCTGCTGATTGTATGCAATTTCTAGGATTCTCTGAAACATTCCAAGTTTTGACACCATGGGGAGGTAATGGACAATTAGTTCTCTGCAGTAACAAATATGCTACATGTCTAATATGACACTTTTGAGAATAGTCAGAGAATGTTATCATTCCTTTTCTAAATAATATACTGAACAGAAATATCTATTTTTTTCATGACTTTTTCCTTGTTATTTTTGCAAAACTACAAATTGCTTGCTCCCCCCCCCCCCCGCCACCCCAAATTGCCCATTTATTATAGGAATAAGGTAAAAGTAAAGGCTTTCACCTGACATTAAGTCCAGTCATGTCCAACTCTGGGGGCTGGTGTTCTTCTCCATTTCTAAGCCGAAGAGCTGGCATTGTCCATAGACACTTTGAAGGTCATGTGGCTGGCATGACTGCATGGAGTGCCGTTACCTTCCCGACAGAGTGGTAGCTATTTATTTACTCACTTCGCATGTTTTCAAACTGCTAGGCAGGCAGAAGTTGGGGCTAACAGGGTGAGCTCACTCTGCTCCCTGGATCTGAACCACCAACCTTTCAGTCAGCAAGTTCAGCAGCTCAGCGGTTTAACCCACTGTGCCACCAGGGTAAAGATTTTATTTCACAAAAAGAATCTTAAAAAGTAATAAAGAAATGTAACATATACTATAAAGAGTAAAATAATAATTGACAGCAACAACAACAGCAACAAAATAGCATGGACACAATACAATGTACTGTTTCTTTAAAGACATAGCTCTCCAAGCTTTGATTCTATTAATCCTTAGTAAAATAGCATAGCAAACTGCTAAATTTGTTAGTTTATATAAAAATCTTAATATATATTGGAAGAAAATGTTTTTTCCTTCAGCCTTCTACATATCTAGGTTAGAATTAAAGAACTTGTTTCAACATCTCCTTGGGAAAATCTCTGCTGGGATGGACCAATAAAAAATTAGATGGGAATTCATCAGACACATTGTAAAAAAAAAAGGGGGGGGGTAATTGGCTCCTTAGCAAAGTGTATCACCCCCTTTCCATTTTAAAATACATCATTTTGTTTTACAAATCCCATCAGATGCTTTATGTTTCCCAGCCTTCTCTCATTCTGTCCTGCATTCTGAACCATCACATGAGTAAGTGCAGCCCTGCCCACTCTGCATACTTTTTTTCAATGATCAGTCTTTCCCATGCCTGCCTTCTCTCCGTTATACCAGGGCTATTGTAAACCCCTTTACCACAACCCTGTCCTCCCATGCCTTTTAACACTGCTTTCATAGTTTAAATCATAATTTTGTGCACCAATGTGATATGAGTACTTATAAAGGCATGTTCAAATTTAAAGCAAATTTATAAGATTACTATAAATTGTTCCAAAATTTTCATAGGCACTAGAACTTCTTATAGTATGTTGGGTAGATGCAATCTCACCCACATTCCTGTTTGTGCCATGCTGTAATGTGATCTCCTCAAATTCCAAAGTTTATTGCGCCTGATTTAAATATGCATGTAAGCTAATGAGTTATCCACCATCTCTGAAGGTGTTTGTGTCACGTCGCATCTTTGGAAGGATATATAAAGAGGGATGTATCCCTTTGTTCTCCCCATTTGCCCATTTGCTCTTTTTGCTCTCTTTTGCTCTGTTTTACTTTTGGGATTTAACTGTTTGGAGAAGAGAGGCCTGCTTACCACCTTTAAGGCCCAACTCATTGCTCTGAATGTAACCGAAAGATCTGTTACCTGTATGACTTTACATCATGCAAGCTTTTCTTAGTAAGTAAATTGCTTGATCTTTAACTCTCTGTCTGAATGGTTATTTTGCATGCGTATTTCCAAAAGGGAGAAAGTGGGGGTGGCTGTGTACCTTTGTTGGTCTTAACTTTTCTTTAAGCCGCAGGCATTCTCTACCTTAGCTCTGTCCGCAGGCTTCCTGCTGTGTACATTAAAGGCTATTTTCTGGTATTCTAATGACTACCAGATTATGCAAATATAGTTTTATTCATTATAGTAGGCTAAAAAAAGGAACAAAACATTAAAAAGTTAGCAATACATGGAGTTGCCTTTGAAGACTGTTCCGAAGCTTAAAGTGGTCCAATGGGTGGCAGCCAGATTCCTCACCCGAGTGGCATACAGGGAGCATACAACTCCCCTGTTATGTCAGCTTTGCTGGCTGCTAGTTTGCTACCAAGCACAATTCAAAGTACTGGTATTAGCATATGAAGTCCTTAATAGTTCTGGCCCAGCTTACCTGTCCAAACATATCTCCCTCTATGAACCATCTCAGAGGTTAAGATCTTCTGAGGAGGCCCTTCTCTTGGTCCCACCTTCTTTGAAGTTGCAATTGGCGCGGACGAGGGACAGGGCCTTCTCAGTGGTCCCTCTGCTGTGGAACTCCTTCCCCAGTGAAATCAGATTAGTTCCCTCCCTCCTGACCTTCAGAAAGAAATTAAAAACATAGATGTGGGACCAGACTTTTGGACATTAGCGCAGTGCAATAAGTGAAGATGGAATATGTGCAATTATGACTGGAACGACTATCGGACTATGATTTTGGATTGTGTGGTTTTTAATAATTGGTTTTAATGTTTACATGTTTTTAATTTTATGTTTTTTAATGTATATCGTTATTTTATTATATGTCTGTTTTATGTGGCATTGAATTATTGCCTATTGGAAGGCTGCTCTGAGTCACCTTCAGGTGAAAAGGGCAGAATATAAATGCAGTAAATAAATAAATAGTCATAGCACCATTTTGAAAGCCTAGATTCCTAAGAAGGAGAAAATGCAGCAAAAGCAAAGTGGCTATATCATACAATAGTGCTTTTCCTTAGGATTATTTTAATTAAAAATTACTCTTCCAAGCTCATGCAGAAGGATTTTGTAAAAGAAGTGGAGCATAGAAGACGGTCCATAGGAATGCCCAGAATCTGACAGATCTCCTCCCACGTGTTTTTAATCACTTTATCTCATTTCCAGGTGCATCAGGAGCTCAGAAGACTGTTTCTCCCTACCTCCTGCCCCCTGCAGTTTTACGTCATGCGAAGGGCTCCATGAACACGTTATCCCTGAAATGTATTAGAAGTGTGTGGAAACAGGGAAGGACTTTTGATTGATGAGGTCCCTAGACTGACAAAATTCCCTATGAATGATCGTTGATTCTCCAGTCTGTGCCTGTGGCATGCTAGGTGTTGATGAACTGCAATTTCTATCATTCCTTACTGTTGGCCATATTTATGAGAGTTATAGTCCACCAGCATTTGGAAATCCACACATTACTCTTCCCCAACCCCCCCCCCCCCCCGGATGTCTAGAGACTTGTCTAGACATGTATATTTAGTGAATGAAACACAGAATTTCGAATGAAGTCTATAATTTCCTAGGCAAAATACAGCAAACCTTCATCCAGCATTCTGGGTTGCAAGATTTTAGTGGTTTATTATTCATGTTCCAAAACTGATGTATAGCAGAAATGTTTCTATCTCACAGTAAAAAATTTAGCCAATAAAACTAAGTTTTAGATATATATATATATATATATTTAAAAAAGATCTTCCATTTCCCCTCCATTCTTATAAAGCTTCCACAGGATCTACATAAAATTTGGGCCCTGTTCAGACTCATCGTATCCAGCCAAGCTATTCTTATCACAGGAAACCAACTGTCTGCCGCCATATTCATGTTTGGCTTCGGTACAAACTTCCTCTCTTGAAGGAGCACACCTGTGGAGGTTACTTTCAGACCTAAACAACCTGCTCACTCACAATCACAATTCCTCTCTCACAGAAATGAAAATCAATTTCTCTGTTTTTTTGCAGCCCTTCCAGGCAAATTCTACAAAATATTAATACTTTAAATATACTATAAATATGGTTCAGTTCATTTATTTTGACTTAAAGATGTTTTAATTCTATAGGAAATACTTGAGGGAATTATAATTGCTTATATTGTTATTTGCCAGTGCTAAAAAGCTGTAGTTTTGCAAATAAATTTTATTCTATCTCCATAATACCTTATTCCTCTATAGAGAAGAATAGGAAGTTCTTCCTTACCTGCCCATTTGTGAAACGGACAAGGAGGAAAAGTTGAAACATGCATAAATAGATGATCTACTCATATTTGCATGTTTTCGAACTGCTAGGTTGGCAGAAGCTGGGGCTGACAGCAGAAGCTCACTCCGCTTCCCGGATTTGAACCTGTGATCTTTCGGTCAGCAAGCTCAGTGGTCTAACCCACTCCGTCACTGGGGGCACTGGGACATTGCTAGGTAACTTAAAAGCACATATACACACATTTATTTATTTTTCTGCCTTTCTCCCAATATGGGACCAAAGACAGCTCATATCCAATTAAACTGTTCAAAAATGTTAAAACAAGTAAATTGTCTTATTAAAACAACACTAATTTAAAACAGTTCAAAAACATTTTAAACAGAGGAAAAATACAGCACACATACAATCCTAAAGGACCCTTCCATGGTAACCAATCATCAGTCAAAGACTTGATAAATAAAAGTGTTTTTGGCTGCTGGCAAGAGGACAGCAGAGAGGAGGCAGCCTAGGCTCCCATGGGATGGGCTTTCATGGCCTTGGATGAATTCTTACACATCTTCACCAAATTCGTCTTTTGAGAATTGTAGCAAGTAACCTATTGGTAAATACTTAGTAAAGTAGACTTAAGTGGTGAGTCAACACAGAGGTAAATCCCACTGAGTCAATTATTCCATGTTAGCCAAGATTAACAATATGATTTGGTATTTCAGATAGTCTGGAGTAGGACCAATGCTGTGTAATGGCAAGTAAACACGAATTAAGAGAAGAGTCCAAGCATGCAGATCCTTACACTTATACCAATTAGGTCAAGGATTTGGCATAATTGCTGAAACTGGAGAATGAATTTCTACAAATTCTTACAACATCTTAACAGTGCCAATGGCTACAACTGGTAGACAAAGTTCAAAAACAGCCTATTACATGCAAAGATAGAACCATAATCATAGAATCATAGAGTTGGAAGAGACTTCATAGGCCATCCAGTCCAACCCCCTGCCAAGAAGCAGGAATATTGCATTCAAAGCACCCCTTACAGATGGCCATCTAGCCTCTGTTTAAAAGCTTCCAAAAAAGGAGCCTCCACTACACTCCGGGGCAGAGAGTTCCACTGCTGAATGGCTCTCACAGTCAGGAAGTTCTTCCTCACGTTCAGATGGAATCTCCTCTCTGTGAGCAAGCTAGATAGCACTCCACTACATGACTGCTTACTCCATACGATGTAGTCATCCTTTTTAAAAAAACAAACAAACCAAAAACACACACCCTGTGAAATAGTTAGCAAGTGTAAATTAAATTCCTATGAATCAGACATGCACAAGTAGAGCAACACAGTTTTGTGTGAAGATTTAATCAAGCCTTCATCTCAAGGCTCCATGGACTATCTATATAAGCTCAAACTCTGAACCTTCACATAAAGCTACTCTCTACCCTGGCTTTCAAGGAGAATTATACAAAGCACTTTGTCAGAAAAGCCCTGCTAGGTAAGTCAAAGCTTCTATCTTCTCCAACATCGAGATGATCCTGAGCACTAAAACATGGCACAAGTATAAGGCCCTCTTTCTGATTTTTCTCACAAGCAGCAGTTGTCCAGCAGATATCCACTATGAATAGATCACAGCTTTGTCTTCCATAAATTTAACTCCCTTTTCATCTGTACCTTGCAACAATATAGATTCGGGATGGTAGTGGAGGTCATTGAGCAAAGAAAAACGATGGGCTTATTTGAGATCACATAAGAACACTCTTGCAAAGGTGGGCTTCTGCTTCAATGTCTAAGATGAAATACAATACTATTCACTGAAACATACTTTTATAGCAATTGCTTTCCCCCAAAAGTCTGGGGTATGAGGTATGACACTAAGACACACACATTGTGTTTAGTGTTGGTGTTTAAACCCACTTCTACAATCAAGCACTTACAATTATGAAATGCAAGATACTTTCCTCCTAAGTATTTTTAATGGGAAGGTCATAAATTATGGATTACATTCTTAGAACCTTTTCTAAAGGAGCTTCTTGTACTGTACGGTGGGGGGAAAAGATGAGCCTTTCTCAACCACACTGTTCTATCCCTTTCCATCACACCCAGAAACTTGGAAACAGATCCTAATTCTAGTCCAGTGTTTCTCAAACTGTGTACCTCCAAGTTCTTTGGACTTCAGCTACCAGAAATCCCAGCCAGCTCTGGAAGAACACAGTTTGAGAAACTCTGTTCTAGTCCCATGGTCTCATTGCAGATCTCCCAATGGAAAGATTTCTGTTTGCATCACCAGGCGATGTGTGACTTGATTATCTGCTTCTGTATGGACAGTCATTATCTCCTATGAGAAGATGCACAAACATGTTGATGACAGCTTGCTAAACAACTTCACAATAAGTTACAAATCTATTTTTAAAAACTATTTACCCAAAGCAGAACATACACATTTGTAAAGAAGTTTTCAAGTCAGCCACTCTTTTATACAAAATACACTGACTCTTTTCTTTATCAGCCTCTTTTTTCCAGCTTCTCCCTCTATTTCATTTCTACTGACGAGATGAGGTGGGTCCAGCTGACATCATGCTTCAAAGCAGGAAGAGGAAACTTCTTTGACAGCTTTTCACTGTCAGGGCCCAGACAAGCCTCCACTCTGCTCCTCAATGACTCCATCCTATCTGTCCTCGAGCAGGATGAACTGTTTTCCCTTTAGACTTTTCACCCTGCTGTTGTAAATCCCATTGGCACGCAGCCAAAGCCTATGCTAGACACAGCCATAATAGAGTCATTTTTCTTCTGCCCTTTGCAGGAGGAAACAGCAGAAATGCTCTCCTTTCAAATCATTTAACAAAGTGCAGATCCCAATTGAAGGTGACTCTGTAACCTCTCCAGCAGAAACCCTTGGCTCCGCTGCCCTGTGCTCACCCTACAAGAAAGCAGAGGCCAACAGGGACAACTAAAAGGGAAATGTGCATTAGGAACAGCTTTCACTGTGGCAATAATATGGTGATACAGCTACTTCTGTTGGTTTAATTGCCTGAGAAAAGGGCACATGAATGGAATCACTACTGGGAATATGAAGAAACTGCCATATAACTTAGGAGATGCTAGCTTGGGGCAGAGTCAATACACAGGCATGCTGTGCAGGAATCTTCATTATTTTCTTCCTGTTACTGTACAGAACTGTGTTAAAATCACAAAACTATTGCTATAGAGATAACAAGAGTACCACCTCCTCCTGAGATGTCTTGATCAAAATAATAAACCTATAGAATGATACAAATTTAAGGTATGGTAAATCAAAGTCAATTTGATGGCAGTTAACAACAACAACAAAATAGGCCATAACCATCACAGGCTGCCTTAGTCCAGAAATAGGTAACAAGGAGATCTTGTTGAACTGTCTGTAACCTTCTTCATCTCTCACCAATTGCAATTCTAGGGACTTTATCATACTAGAGAATGAATACACTTTAAATCTGGTTGGTGCCTCCTGCAGAAGCCTTTAACAACCTCACTAAACTGTAAATCCCAGAATTCTGTAGGAGGCAGAAACTGGATTTAAAGTGGATTCATTCTCTAGTATGATGAAGTAGTAAGTCTTGTGAATGTTGCAGTCCAGTAACATCTGGGTGTCCGCACATTCCCCACTGTGTGCTTCAGTCTTCTCCTTTTTCTCCTTCGCTTTAGCCTCTATCTTATCTTGATTGTTTAATTTTAGATTGCAGGTTAAGACAGAAACTTATTCTTTAGCTTCTGTTCTGTCATAAGATGCCATGTATACCAAGGGTGCTGCACAAATCAAAATATTTGCAACAGGAACATATTACACCAACATATCAGGAAGAAAAGTGAGTGGTAAAACTTGTAATTGATTTTTAGGAAAAAGTACAGTACAGAATAAGCTGGAAACACAAGAAGAACAAATACCTTCACCTGTAGACTAAAAGAGTGAACCCTCTTTCTAAATCCTTGAAGAACACTGAATCTTTTCAAATTTTATAGCACAGATCATTCTTTGCCTGCGAAGCATGGGCCAAGTGGAATAAAGTGGATGCTTGCTCATTACTACCCTTCTACCAAAAGTGCAGTGTACTGTGGACAGAACGAGCAGATTTAAACATCTGCCATGTTCAGCTGGGCACCACTGCATATGGGGAAGTTAAAATCAAAGTGGAAATCTGTATTTTATTGAATGAAATGCTGGATAATTATTCCCGATTCTTGGTTAAGCCATCCAAGTGCCAGTCCCTATCTCACCCCTTCATCGTGACTTATGTTCCTGTTACGTTGCTTTAGAGTTAATCAAATCCAAATGACTTCTTGCTCTAGTATGGCGTTTGTGTTGTCATTTGGATCTTGTGTTTTCTTTCCACTATGCCAAAGGCTGATGACTCACTTGAATTACACATCACTAATAGCTAACAGAGATCCAATGGCATCCACACCAAAATGGCAATTATATCACTGAGGAAGCATGAGGCCTCCTGGAGTTCCAGGAAAGAAGCACACAGTCATGCTTCTAGAGCATGCTGGGAAAAGTAAAAAAATGGAGTCATCAGTAAGTGGACATCGCTCAACAAAAACTGCCTGGGTGCAGCCACATCTCCTAGAAATTTTTCAGAGCCAACATTTTTATCACTAATCATGATAAAAGCACGAAACACTTACTGATAAAATGTGGAATACATACTCATATTTACCCGTCTCTATGACAACAAGGGACAGTGGGTTGTCTAGAAGAAATGCAATTATGAGAAAGCAACAACATTGATGTCCTGAAGATAACAGAGCTCTGGCAAATTCAACCTCAGTTATAGAGAAACTGAACAAAGAGAAAGGCTGCTGAGTGGGCATCCTAACCTACAATGTCAGAATATAGGTTATATGTGGGGCAGTTGACAAAAAAGAAGAGAGGGCACCAGTCACAGTGATATATAAAAATGTCACAAAATGAGGTTTGATTGCTTATCAGAGAAACATTATGGCCTGAACCTTGGGGCATGAGCAGGGCAAATGAAGGACGCCCAATGGGTGCTTATAGCAGTCCTGTTGCTTGCCTGCATCCCTAGCAGACTGATTCTATCAAGAAGATGCTAATTTGCAATATAATGCCATGATGAGCATGTATAGTATATGGAAGGAGTAGAAGATACAGAGCTGAGGGTGGTCTTAAGCTTGTCTAACTATGTTAAACCAACCCTCGGATATACAAGATGATTGTTTCCATGCCTTTCATTATAATCTTTGTTATTTATTTCAGCATTGCATTCCCTGTGTAATGGTTCGACCATTTCCCAGGAAGGGATTGGAAAAAGACCTCTATAATGCTGGGCCCATATTGTTATCAATACAGCTATATTATGAACAAAATACTTCTAGAACACTAGAGCACTTTTTTCTTAATCGAGAACAGAATCAGGAGTGGCTAAAGCATGCCCTTATCTCTGTGATAAAATATATGCAATACTTGCTCGGAACTTCACGTTCAGTCTCTGGAATCTGTGATTATCTGCTAGGTGGCAGTAGGTTCAAAGGAGGAAGCTGTTCCCCATCTCACAATAAATCACTAGGAATTATTATTTGACCTTATTGCTGCCATTTATATGAGTATGCATCACTTGTTGAGTTATGGTGACCCCATGAATATCTAGGCTTTTCTTAAGTAAGGGATATTTAGAAGTTGTTTCGCTAGTTCATTTCTCTGGAGTATACCCTATTGTACTAGGTATTCATTGTTGCTGTACCATCCTATTACTAACCAGAGCTGACACTACTTAGACTTCCAAGATCAGGTAGGATCTGGTGCCTTGAGATACCTGGACCAGCCGTATCTGGTCCAAGAATCCACATCTGAAAAAAAAATAAAGAAATAGCCTCAATAGACTTGTAATCAAAAGAAGGAGAAACAAAACTCATTCTGAGAAAGTGTTTAAGGCAATGGTTCTCAGCCTGTGAGTCAACAGGTGTTTTGGCTTACAACTCCCAGAAATCCCAGCCAGTTTACCAGCTATTAGAATTTCTGGGAGTTGAAGGCCAAAACATCCAGGAACCCACAGGTTAAGAACCACTGGTCTAGGGCATACCCAAATATGAACATGCTCCGCCTTTGAAAATGGCTTTAAAGATTGTGATCTTGGTTCCATCCAATGTGCCTCTCTTGAAGAGCTTCACTGAACACTCTGCCTTTCTTTTTCTAAAGTTTTGATAGATTTTCTCATTTCAACTGACCTACTTAATATCATTTTTAAATCTATCACTTCAACTTTCTGTTCCAAACATTGCCATTTTTGTTATTATGTTTGCATTGTTTTAAGCAGATTCCAAAACATACATTTTTATAAAGACTAACCAATTATTGTCTTCCAACCTATGCCCATCCTTTTGTGACTCTCCAGAGTTCTGATAACCACAAGTGCCTTTGCAAAGTACAACAAATGACTAGAATTTAACAGCTTTCTTAAATTTTTATATTATTATTATTATTATTATTATTATTATTATTATTATTATTTATACCCCACTGTTTCTTTCCACAAGGAGACTCAAAGCAGCTTCCATTAAAAGCATTTTAATACAATTTAAAATCTAAAAATATACTAACATTAAAACAGAATTAAATATACATGGCATTTTTAAAAATCACAGTTAAAAAATATCCTGCTGTGCAATCTGAAGACCTTTTTATGGAGCCCAAACAATATAAATACAGACTGATAATTTAAAAAAAAAACTGTGAAGGAGAAGCATACATTTTGTTGGGAGATGGGAATATGAACTCAATAACTTAAGAGGGGAACCAAAACAACCTTTTCCATATATAGTTCCTTCAAGTGCAGAACCACCAGAATGTCTTCAATGTTCTGGTGCTAAATGATCCTTTCATAGTGACAGGGCACACAGCTATTTAGTCAAGCTGAAAATGGGAAGCTTAACCAATTGCTGGTTTTTCATGCATTCTTTCCAGATTTTTCTGTTTCCCCCAATTTCCACTGTGTGAAGAGTATGGAACAAGCTTGAGGGAAAGCTCTAGCCACTTTCAGTGAAAGAATATACATACAGAGAGCAGGCATGGTGTCATCCAAGACATAGGGATTTTGTAATCAGAAGGTTCGCACTTCATCTTCATACATTTTGTAATCAGAAGGTTCACACTTCATCTTCCCTCAACACCTGGAAAGCTGCTGTCAGATGTAGGATACAATACGGGGCTAGATGGATCAATCATCTGACAGTATAAAGAAGGTAGCTTTGTCTTTGAATTAAAATGTAGCAACCATTTTCATCTGATATTTTAATCCAACACTTTATCCAAGGAATTACAATTATTCTAACCTCCCTTCCTTCGGATTATTAAGGATAAAAAAGATAGCTTTGGGAACTGGATATGGATGATGATAGTCTTAATGTGTAATGCTCAGGACACATACCAAAGATATGACTACGATCAAGAGCCTGGCCTTTTCTCTGCCTAGAGACTATACCCCCTCCCTTCTTGTTCTTTCTGAGGAACAGGGATTGTCCCAAACAACCTTGTCTGAAATCTGCCAACAGAGACTCCAAAGATTCCTGAACAAAACCTGGTGGTTTTTCCCCCCCTGGAGTGGGAGATATTTGTTTTGAAAGAGCAATGTTCTGGACATTTAAAAATAGTGTCCTGAATCTCCATAACTTGGCATGTTCCGTCACGGGTTAGTGTGCCCCAGGCTATGAAGCTCTTTGTTAAACACACCTCGATCTTCCCTGATGAGCCACTTGCACTGAAAAAGCTACATCTGACATGATACAGATGGTGAGCACAGTGGGACAAGCAGCAAGGAGTCTGCAGTACACTTTGGGGGTCCCAGGGATCTTTCTTAATGGAGGGGTTTTTCAACATCAGCTGTACCTCTAATCCTTCAACTTTCTGCTGACAGCCATGAAAGCACTCAGGGAGGTAACAAACACTGGCAGATTTTAAATGGCAATCTCCCCGAAAAAAATGTGTGTGGCTAAATGGTTGGCCCCCACTTTGTGAAACAATTAATTATAATCATAGAATAAATGACTAATATGGAATGAACAAAAAATAAGTCCATTTCCCATTTATTAAAAATGGATTTGCTTCCTGCTCTGCCAGGTGGCATGAACTACCTGTAGACAGTAGAAAGTCTCCTGGTAAGCACAGTATAGATTTCATAAAAGTGAAATGTACAAGGTTGGAGCAGACATCTTCAGCACATCTAGTAGGTAAGAGATCTCAAGAAGCAATGTCTAGCTCAGTAATGGATAGATTCATATATTTAATAATCTATAGCAGTGGTTCTCAATATAGGATTGCCTCTGTGTCTGAGCCTATAGAGCAGTGGTTCTCAACCTGTGGGTCCCCAGATGTTTTGACCTTCAACTCACAGAAATCCTAATAGCTAGTAAACAGGCTGGGAGTTGTAGGCCAAAACACCTAGGGGCCCACAGGTTGAGAACCACTGATCTATAGGCTCAGACACAGAGGCAATCCTAGAACCTGGCAAATGCAGTAAAGATTTAAGCAGATTTCCCCACCAAGTTGTGCACTTTACACTCCAGTCACGACAACAAGTTTTCTTGAACATATGCATTTTATATAGGATCTAAAGAACCAGAACCATAATCAGACTCCTTCCCACATATATCCCATGGAGTTGTGAAGGTTAACATTAAGAGAAAAGGTTTGGCAATTCCAGTTCAGACTAGGATATTTAGCAAACGTAAGACAAGATCATTGCAACATTGGGAAGGATTTCAGATATTCTTTTAGCATTTCATTTGGTAATCAGCTAACACAGCACTCTGTAGTGAAGGGACCCATTTCTACAACTTTCTGTAGGCAGCACCAATATATCAGCATCCCATGGAAGCAATGCCACTGTATTTCCATTCTCCAATTAAGTTGGTTTGTACAGTTCTATGAAGTTGACAATGGTTTCCGCAGGATCAGGGAAGGATGGAAAGCACCACATTTATGGGCTATTTGGATCTTTTTGAGGTTTTTTGAAGGGTAAACTACCTTCAAAAATTAGAGATACTTAGGGGGTTTGTGGGCTTTGAAGACAGCAAAAGTAGGGTTAAGGGGCATTTGCTGTGCTAGTGTCTTTACAGGTGGCTCTAGGGTGCATCTACACTGTAGAACTAATGCAGTTTGTCTCCACTTCATCAGCCATGGTTCAATACTGTGGAATCATGGAAGCTGTTGTTTTACAAGGTCTGCCAAAGAGTATTGATGCCAAACGAAACTACAAATCCCAGGATCCCATCGACGCAAGCATGGCAGTTAAAGCGGCATTAATTCTACAGAATAGTTGCATCGTTGGATCCTCTGGTAAGAATTATCTTCAAGGCATCAGGAATTTAAACCAGCTTGAGGTAAAGCAATCAAACACTTCTGATTGTATACAACAAGCCATATGGCTAGTTCTCTTTACAGTATATTTTATACATTTAGATTAGAAGAAAACAAGCTAAAAACAAGCTTATCGATATTCCAGGATGCACAAACCCAAACAGATCTCACCCAGTCCCTGGCTTCTGTTATTTCAGAGATGATCAGACTTCAAGCACATGCCAGAGGTTAGTGACTCCCAAAGAATACAATGTGATACCCCAACACTGTGCACTCTGCTGTCTTCTCCCCTTTTCTTCTTTCTCTCAGAAGGCAAACCAGATTTTTTTAAAAAATAAGCACCAACCTAAAGTCTAAGGTGACGTTATGCACCACCTACAATTCTGCATAGTCAGATAAGTATCTATGTGGTATACAGCTCCATATTTGGTATAATATAACCCATTGTGCTATGACAGGTGCCATATAGGGTAGAGTTGTGTGTGCCAGTAATGCACATGGAGCATGCCACAATATCTCTGTTACATAAGAATATGATCTATTACTCTTTATGTATTGAACTTATTACCCTTACAAATATGCATTCCACACTACGTAATTTAATCAACCAAGTATTTATTTAATAAAATCATCATGCTTGGTGGTACTTTCCAGATAGCCAAATTAGACACATGAATTTGGGGTTTTCCAGTCCATCACTGGGGTCTTCCTTCCTTCTTGCAGGCTATTATTAGCATCAGCTGGATTATAGCATCATTATAGAATCATAGTTCCAGCCCTAAGACCAGTTGCCATGGATCTTCTAGGCCACTAACTACCTCAGTCCCAAAAGTGACAATTATTCAGCCTATAGAGAAATTACTGTGATGAAAATAAAGTTAATTTATTAATTTATATTAGTCTTAACAATTTGACCTTATAATTTACTCAGTTTGTATCCTAAGTGTGTCTCAACTGAGCTCAGAACAGTGTTCTAGATACTCAACTATTATTTATTTATTTCTTATACTTATACCAGCTCTTCTCACCCCGAAGGGGACTCAGATCAGCTTATAGATTAGCCGCTTCAGTGCCACATTACAAATCACAGTGTTAAAAACTTCATATTAAATCATAAACATATAAAACATATAAATACAATAAAACAGTTAAAAACTGTTAAAAACATAACCCTACACCAGTGCTATTTCCTTCATGTCTGTTCCATATTGCACTATTGCCCTATTCCCCAAACACCTGGTTCCAGAGCCAGGTCTTAACTTTTTTCCTGAAGACCAGGAGAGAGGAGGCCAATCTAATATCATCGAGGAGGGAGTTCCATAGCCAAGAGGCTACCAATGAGAAGGCCCTGTCTCTCATTCCCCACCAGTTGCGCTTGTGAAGGGTGTGGGTCCGAGAGCAGGGCCTCACCAGCAGATTTTAATGCTCTAGCTCAATGGTTCTCAACCTGTGGGACTCCAGGTGTTTTGGCCTATAACTCCCAGAAATCCCAGCCAGTTTACCTGATGTTAGGATTTCTGGGGAGTTGGAAGCCAAAACATCTGGAGACCCACAGGTTGAGAATCACTGCTCTAGCTAGTTCATAGGGAGATATACATTCAGACAAATAAGTAACAATCTTGGGATATATGTTTTCTTCTGTAATCCAGGAGCTTCATAGTAGATCTAGGGGTCAAAACTTACATTCTTATATCCAGATCCAGCATTGACTATTTTGTCACACTGGATCTAACCTTATCAGAACGGCAGTCCCAATCAAAGAGGAAGTAACAAAGACAGGGTTATTAAGTACTTTTAAATGGTAAAAGAATTTGAACATAGGGCAGGGTAGAGGAATGAGCAAGACTGAAAGAGGCAGAACATTTGAAGTCAGCTGAAGATTTAATTAAAGTGCACAGGAGTCCACCTTATCTCATGAGCAATGGCTCAGAATGGAAGGGTGTCTGGCTTTTGATTGACTGCGTAAAATGAATAGGCATATGTGATAAAGTAATCAACATATATAATTATTAAAAATGCCTTTCAGCTTTAGCTAGAATTCTATATCAACTTCGTGATAACATATTTAAAGAAAAATGCGGAGAAGTGGAAATGTAAGTAGTAGAGATTACAAGTAACCAGTAATTACAAGTAACCAGGTATGTATACTTGCAGCGGTTCTTAAAACTCTACTTTTAGGAAAATGGAGAACAACTGTTGATTGGAATGGCAAGAAGAGTACTATATTACCACAGCATTAGCATATGCAGAATTCTTCATAAGAACTTGTTTTTCCCCATTTCCTTTCACTAAGAGAATGTTTTGCTAGCAGCATGTAAAACATAGGAAGTATTGTGATATATGGACCACATAGGCACCAAGACCTATTTTTACAAACCTAAGAACTTCTGTGGCCCATTCTCTTACATATCTCTTTAATGGACACTGTCTATATTCTATTTTAGCTTCCATTAACACAACTCCCTCCATGTACAGGGAAGCAAATCTCCTCCAAGAAATCTCTAGAAACAGCAAAAAGGAATAAGGATTTTCCAAACATGTCACAAGACATGAACACATATATAGCATGCATATGTCTAACTGAACTCTAAATATGTAGTCCCCTCTCACCACAGTATTCTAGTGTTTCTGATCTGACCCTGGTCATGACAACTTACAAATAACCACTTTATGGGGAATCATGCAGTAATTAACTTCTTTCTAATATCCATAAATTGCTGTTGCTAGAGCAGTTTCCCAACTCTGGAGTAACCTATTCAGTAGTAAACACAAGCCCCTTCCAAAGCCAGCCTTATTTCCTCTGCACTACAGCACTCTGGACCTGCCATGATCAGCCCCCACACCTGCCCTGCCAGGAGGCCTTTATTTAGCACTAACATTCATCACCCCGACTGAGCACATAAATAATGCCATTAGCCACTCCAAGCAGTGATAAAATTAGCAGTGTAAACAGAGAAAGTAAATGACCTTAGTGGAAAACCATTGTTGATTCTGACCCAACACTTACAAAGGAGATTAGTCAGAGAAGAGCAGGGCAAGATGACAGGGGCTCCTGAGGACTGTTTAAAAACACAGAGTCTCCTGAATGTTTATTCTTAGGAAAAGATCTAAGTCCCTTATAAGATTTGTGGATCTCAAAATGGGAGGCGCTTCAATTAAGTTCTTCCCTAATAGTTGTTGGATTAGATAAAGCCATTGATTGACAGTTTTTAACTCCTCCTCCCAACCACTGCCCATGTGTCCAGATTAGAAGAAGAGACAGTAAGCTGAAATGAAAGTTTATTCTCCCATGTAGTCTACTTTTGCAACAACCTCTATCTTCAGTCCACCACACCATTCTGCCACAGCATTAAAAGAATCCTAAAAAGTGATAATAATCCCAAAAGGTATGAATTGACACAAGAACTTGGAAACTTTATTTAGGGAAATGTTAAGTGTCTCCCTTCCACATCCAGAACTTAAGAGTGACGGAGAACCACTTTGCTTATAGAAAGATCCTCTAATACAGTGATTCTCAAGCTATGGGTCCCCAGATGCTTTGGCCTTCAACTCCCAGAAATCCTAACAGCTGGTAAACTAGCTGGGATTTCTGGGAGTTTTCTGGGAGGGAAACACTTTGAGAATTATTTTGATATGTGCAGGAACAGGGATGGCTAACATAGCTCCATTTTTTTAAAAAAACATATAGTAAGTTCTCGTTGAGAAATCAAGCTGATATTTATTTTGACTTCATTCAGACTTGAATTTAATTCTGTTCAGTTCTACTTCAAACCAAACAATGAGAAATGGTCTAAAATTTGAAAAATTAAATGTCTGTGAAGTCCTGGAAAATGGTCACTAACAGGAGAAGTGCTATATACCGTGCTTCAGGTATGCTACAATTGACTTATCTACTCTCAGCAATTACTTTTACATTGCTGTTATTACCATATCTTGGAAAAAGACAAATTGAAGTGCTGAAAGAATAAATACATTGTGCAAACTAAAATATGGCATTGAGCCCTGACACCAGTTTTTACAAAAACCCTTACAGATTTAGTGTGAAGGGGAGATGGGCAAAAAGAGGAGGAGACACAGAAACCTTTTTCTGAACAAAGTTGCTTCTTTTTGAATTGCACTTCTCAGCATAAAGTTGTCAAATACAGTAGAGTCTTCCTTGGCCAGCCTTCACTCATTCAGTGTTCTGTATTATCCAACCCAGTCTGCCTCCCAACTGGATTCACAGCTATTTCAATACATTGCAATGTTTTGGTGCTAAATTTGCAAACACAGTAGTTACTACATAATGTACCGTGTATTGAACTGCTTTTTCAGTCAATTTGTTGTAAAACATAATGTTTTGGTGCTTAATTTGTAAAATCATAATGTAATTTGACGTTTAATGGGCTTTTCCTTAATCCCTCCTTATTATCCAACATTTTCACTTATCCAATGTTCTGCCAGCCCATTTATGTTGGATAAGCGAGACTCTACTGTACATACATAGCAGATGCAAGAAACATATCTGTGCCCAATGAAAGGAAAGAGAGAGCTCCAGCCATTATCATAGGTTTGGAATGCTGGCTGGAAGCAAGGGAAATCATGGAATCAAAGAATCATAGTTTATTTATTTATTTATTTCCGTCACTTTTACCCCGCCCTTCTCACCCCCGGGGGGGGACTCAGGGCGGCTTACAGAGGAAGGCACAATTCGATGCCTTTGTCACATATACATACATATATAAGCAAATTAAACAATTACATATTAAAAATTTTTAAAAACATCACTACACAAAATACAGTAACACAGTAGTAGGCTAATCCTGAGCTCAGTGTTCGAAGTTTCGTAAATCAATTCCGTCTCGTCAAATTCCAGCTCGTCATCAGGTCTTTCTTTAGCTGCCTTGATGTCCAAATGCCTGGTCCCATATCCAGGTTTTCAACTTTTTCCTAAATGAAAGAAGGGAAGTTGCCGATCTAATCTCCCCGGGGAGTGAGTTCCACAGGTGGGGGGCCACCACCGAGAAGGCCCCGCTCCTCGTCCCCGCCAATCTCACTTGTGATAAAGTTGGAAGAGACCTCGTGGATCATCCAGTCCAACCCCCTGCCAAGAAGCAGGAAAATCACATTCAAGCCACTCCCAACAGATGACCATCGAGCTTCTGTTTTAAAGCCTCCAAAGAAAGAGCCTCCGCCACACTCTGGGCAGAGAGTTCCACTGCTGAACAGCTCTCGTGGTTAGGAAGTTCTTCCTAATGTTCAAGTGGAATCTCCTTTCCTGTAATTTGAAGCCATTGTTCTGCATCCTAGTCTCCAGGGCAGCAGAAAACAAGCTTGCTCCCTCCTCCTGTTTCAGCTGTTGCACTCTGGAGAAGGAGAAATGCAGAAAGCTGGAGAAGGCAGCTTTGGCAGAAAGAAAACTTGAGCTATGAGTGCCATAGCTTACATGGAGAATGGGGGAAGGAAGCTTAATTTCCTCTGTTTCCAGGGTGTCTTCAGGGCAGCTGATAACAGAACCGAGCTATCCTGGCAGTGTGTCCCAGGACAACCACATTATCATTACATCAAATGAATTAATGTAAAAACTGTTATGCCAGCATATCGGATTGAAAGCAATATGGTAATCTGAATTCATTTCCTGTAAAGCGGTATAAACCTAGGATGTTTGGAAGGCTTTCCAAGAGTCATTCCAGAGCAATATGCTAGTGGACCTTGATGTGCAAGTGTAATACATGCCTCTTAGGCAGAATCTTAGAGTGAGAGCTTACATTAGGAAATGGGAGAGATGCTATAATTTTGTGATTGGAGTACATTTTTTATCATTAATGTAGAATTCTTCCTTTAGCTATCAGAGATATGTTGACAATGAATCCCAAACTAGAGTGAAAGGGTATCAACACTGTATTTTACATTGCCCTAGGTATTTATGCCTTTGGATCTTCAATCTGTGTCCTTTTAAGAGATATCATACTGAAAAGGCCCTGTGTTATCTTACAGACCACTGCAACATTGATGTTGTATAGGGAGTACATTATCTTTCTATCTTAAAGTTGGGATTTGCTCAGCATTATTTCACATAAAATGGTCAAAGCAGCTATAGTTCTTCTGAAAATAATAGCAATTGGCACTATAAATCTTTAAGTCTGTTGCCAGTGATGATATTCCTGTCCTGTTAAAAAACTTAATATACTAATTATTGTCTTGTTTTGCTTTATTAGTACTTTTACAATCCAAATGGGGTTTCTCCCACCCCATTAAATACTTTTTTGAGAGTTTTTAAAACTTTACTGTGAACATTCATGAACTGTTTAGAACAATGGTGGTGGGCTTTCACATATGCTAAAAAGCCACCACCAGCTGGATCTTAATTTGAGCCAGAATTACTAAGCTTTGTTCAGAAATCACTGCCAAGACCCAACAGCCACAGCCGATGATGTGGTGAGTCCTTGTACAATCCCTTTCCTTCATAACTGATTATCTATATTCAGCCCCTTTTTTCAGCTAGGTGACTTTCAGATATGAATGTTGGCTGAAGCTCCAGGCAGGCATCTCTCAGTTTTTAAAATAATAATAATAATAATAATAATAATAATAATAATAATACCTTCATTTTGAAAAGTATGCTGTAGAGAATTTTCTTGCAACTGCACATGGTTCCAGACCATGGATGCAACTTGGAATGATGAATCCACCAGTAAATAACCTTATTACCACATCAGAGTCAACAATCAGCATGGCTGGGCTAATGACACTGGCGCTGATCATTGAGAAAGTAGCTCTGATCACTGGGCTAAGACTTTCTATGGCTCATACAAAAAAGATAAATTCTCCTGAATGAAAAGACTATCAGGAAATATTTTGACTCCATGTGTTAACGTTGAGGTGTTGCACGTGACAGAAATTCCAACAATCTGAAGGTTCAGAAATGTAAGAAAGATAAAGATTCACTTATGGCTTTGTTGGCTCTGGCAGTGGATTTACTTTCAGTGCAACTTCTTCCAAGGAGCCCTGGCAACATTTTTGTGGGCTTGGGAAGACGTGGTCAGTCAAAAGCAAGTGGAGACTGTACTTCCCTGTGTTCTGACACTGAAGCCACAGGCTTCAGTCAGGTCTACTAAAAAAGTATATACAGTATTTGGTTGCTATCTGATTCTCCTGTCATTCTGCTTGAGGTGCCTTAGCAAACAGAGAAAGTGAAGATGATTGATGATGGAAGTAGCAGCAGTAAAGTGAAGGAACTGGCAAAATGGCAGTGACTGAGAAACAAAACATGGAATGGCAGTGGTGAAAAAGCAGCACAAAGTGGCAGCAATGTCAGAAGTGAGGCACTCAGAAATAAAGACAAGGGACGAGAATGTACTAGGTGGCCTTCCAAAATTGTTCCAAGTACAAGAAAATTAAAATGGGGACAATTGCTAGAAGTGACTAAAGTGCAAAAGCTAGCATTATGATCCCAGTTATATAGTGATGGTATGAGTCCCACTTCATCAATGAAACATGTACGAAAAGGAAGTGACATTATTCAATGGTTCAGCTAGCAGTTCACAAAGACAGCTGGGAACCTCTGTTGCAAAGAAGTGAATAGAATAAAAGAAGTAGGTGCTGTTAACAGAATTACTAAAGCCCTAAACCGAATCACACTGTATAGATAACTAGCAAAACTGCCTCTGAGTAGTCCTTGTCTAAGCAAACCTCCAAAATTCATGGGCTTTCCATAAGTCGACAGCCAATTTCAAGATTTGTGCGTGCGCACACACACACACAGTGTGGGCCAAAAGTCACAATGCGGCTTAAACATTTAATAACTCTTTTTTTGTTTTTAATGTACAATACAATATACAGTGTATATATAGGAAATCAATTTATGAAAAATTAAAACATATATTTATATATATTTATTTTTTAGGTTTGAAAAAGAAGATGCTTCCACCACCATCAGAGGTAAAGAGTTCCACAGATCAATAGCTCTTATTGTCAGGAAGTTCTTCCTAATGTTCAGGTAGAATCTCCTTTCCTGTAATTTGAACCCATTGCTCCAAGTCCTAGTCTGCAGGACAGCAGAAAGCAAGCCTTCTCTCTCTTCTTTATTATGGGTGTTGTGCTATACTGAGAGAAAGAGATGGACTCAAATCCCTGATCAGTCATGAAGCTTGCTGGGGATCTTGGGGCAATAGCTACTTCTCAATCTAAACCATTTCACAATGTTCTTTTAAGTATAAAACCGAGAGAGGAAAATAATGTGTGAGGCTTCCTTGGGATTTGATGTGTAGGGGATGAAAGAGGTCTGGCCTGTTTGAGAGCAGATGCTTCCCATGGCAGGAGGATCATGTGAGGGGCATGCGCTCAGGGGATTGTTCCCTGTCAGCCTGAAGGGTTCCAACATTGAACCAGTATATCAGGCTCATTGACTGGTTGGTTGATGCCTTGATCCAGACCTGTGTGTGTGTCAGTCCTATTTACAGCTGTATTCAATGAAACTGTGGTGTACCTCTTTCCATTTATCTGGTGTGTGTCATTGGAATTTGCCTTTGAGCATGCAATACAATGCTGGACTTGAAAGACCTTACTCTGCCAGTAAAGTGGAATTCATGCCATCATTGTAAATATACTTTCTACAATTTCATATCTCTGTATTCACCTACATTGTGGATTATCTTGTTTGCATAAGAGATTATGCTGCTTCCCACATAAAACCTTTTGTGCGCTACAACCAAGGGACAAGGATGCAGGAGAACTGACATATGGATGTTCTTCCTTAGCTGATATTTTCATCCTTTTTAGCTGTATGATTCTGACTTATGAAACCACAATAGCTCAACAGCTTAATTCATTCAACAATTGCCCCAACATCTGCTTTTCTATTTTCCCCCTGGAACTGAATGCAAATACTGTAGATAGTTAAGATCTGCCTCTTAATTACAAGCACATGGAAGGTCAGCTGTGCCTGAGAGGATGAAGAGAGCTGTCTCAGGAAATGCAAGCAAGCTGTGACGCGTGTACAATGTCACATTTGCTTTCCTGATGTGTTACTGATTAGGGCTCTTGATCCAAAACAAACACTACCTAGAATACAGAATTTGGAGTTCGCTTCCTCCACTTGTAAGTGTTAGAGTCTGGAAGCAGACAGCATTGTGCAAACAAGACTACTCAGAGAGAGTGTTAGCAGAAGGAAAAGCAGCACCAAGCGAATCTGGTCCTGGCTGATTCCAGGTTTGAACAACCTTGCATGAGATGCACCCACTGCCTCCCCACCACCTCTCCACCCTTGCTGGTGATAGTTATCATTAATTTGCTTCTCTATCTGAGCTGAATGAGAATTATCTTATATAGGGAGTGATGAGAGAGAAGAGAATGAGCCTGCTTGCTTGTTCACTCTAAGAAAGCAAATGACCCAAAGCAATTATAAGGAGGAACAGCAGAGCCAGGAGGTAGTTAATACCAGTTGGTCAGACATGGTACTGGCTAGGGACTGGGAGAAGAACCTTGTTTAGGTATGGCCCTCAGCAAATGCCTTCTGATGTCCATCCCTGAAGCGATCCCACCACACTTCCAATTCATTTAGTGCTTCAAAACCATCCCTGCAGTTTGATTACAATAACTGGTAAAACTCTGGAACCCTTAGAAAGAGGCTATTCCAGAGCACTGGATATCTTCAAAAGTTAAACATTTTCCAGCTAATTATCTAATATTATATGATATAATATTATTCCTCTAAATGTTGACCTATAATGCCTGACAGTCCCATCCAGCATGGCTCTTAGTAATGGCCAAAACAAATGGGGACCAAAGTCTCCCTTTCTCTGGTATAATGTATACTGTTCACACTTGGCACACTATAACTTGGAAAATGTGGACTAATTGGTGGAATTACTAGTTAATGGCTGCATCTACTGATCTACAGATTTCTAACTTGTTTCATATGATTTTATGACATGACAAACCAAAAGATCCCATAATGTTTGCATTGGTGGCGTGGTTGGAATGGGCAGTTAATTCTTTCCAACTTTGAAGTGTGCTCTGTATTGGCAAACAGGAATTATTGCATTTTCATGAACCAGAAAAACGCCACCACAGTTTGCTCTAGATTTGAACTGGAAGGTTTTTTCCCCTAAGAAGTTCAGTCTGACCCCGGTGGTATTTGGGGCCAGAAAAAATTCTGTTTCTGAACAGAAATGTGAGCCTCCAGGGAGCTTCCATGCAGTGAGAGATGTATTATTATCCTTTGGTACAATTTTATCTAGAACGGAAAATGTTAGTTTTGTAAAAAGGGAGAAAGAATCCACATTGTAGGAAATAGCTCCACACCACCACTCACCTCCACAGAAGATCCCAGTTTGTCAACTTGTGTTGAGGTTGATGCTTTTGTTTCCATTTTCACTAGAAGGAATCTATCAGACATCATGGTCATCTATGTCTTAATTGCACAGTGTCCTGTTGCAGACACTGAACATCACCTCTCAGCACTACCTTGCTTACGCTTGGCACTGAAACAGAGTCTGCATCTGAGGAGCCGACATCCTCAGAGAATGTTTCCAAATGCTCATTTCCTCGCTCCAGTCTAAATTACCCTACAGTTAGACACTGATCTGGTTCAGATAAAATAAAGTTAAGATTCCTTTGAAGTTCTTGTTTCCAATGAACGTTTTGATCCTTGTTGGCTGCCTATGCTTGGCTATTTGGGAGAGTGTCTGGAAAAGAAGCAAAACACTTATGCATTTCAAATACTGGTGGAATTTACCTTATTTAAGGGAATGTGGAGTCATCCTGGCCTGAGAGTTCAGTAGGTATGAGACAATGGCTCTCCTATTAAAAACTATCCAAAGGCAAATTGGTAGATGCAAAAAAGTGTGGGCCTGTGTTGTAACCAGCAGGGTTTGTTAGAGATCAAGTTTTTTCTAGCCCCACATCCTCTGTGAGGTTTTAGCATTGTCCATGCTCATTGGTTTTTAGACCGCTGCTCTTCTGCTATGCACTTTTCAGAACTAAAGAACCTATATTATATGAGCTTGTATACTTGAGTTACCTAGTTCAGTACTGCCCATGTCAATTAGCAGTGAATGTCCATGTTTGCAGTCTACCTGGAGATACCAGAGATTGAACCTGGGGCAAAGCACAAGCCCGGTTATTGGCTATGGTTCCTCCAAGAGCACACAGTTCAAGCAGAATGGACTGTCTATTACCTCTTTATTAATATTTTCTAGTAATCTCTCCAGAGATCTTATAATATTAGGTGGGATGTAATATTATGATTAATGATATAAATGCTTGCATAAACCGGTTTTGGTATTATGTTCCTTGTAATAGGTGGATGCAGGTTGGACGCTGGAGTGGAAATCATATTAATTGCTGCTTTTAAGTTCTCAGAAATGAACCCTTGCCATTTTCCACACAAAACCATGTCAGTTCCATAACACGTTTCCCATTATTGCTATTTTTACTGATCAATTATTTTGTGTTGTTGTGTGCCTTGAAATCATTTCCAACTTATGGCAAACCTATAACAGGGGTTTCTTGGCAGAATTTGTTCAGAGTGGGCTTGCCTTTGCCTCCCTCTGAGGCTGTGTAACTTGTACAAAGTCACCAAATGGGTTTTCATGGATGAGCAGGGATTCAAATCCTGATCTCTCTGTGTTCTAGTCCAACTCTCAAACTACTACACCATGCTGGTAGATAATAATACTGACTTCTGTACAAAACAAGTTGTCCACATAAGCCTACACAGGGATAAAATGCTATCCATTTTTTTTAAAGTTCCTCATGTTTTCCCTCTGTTTAATCTTTAATAAAATGAACACATTGACCTTGATTAAAAGAGAAGTGCTAAGGGAAGATGGGCAAGAACTTTCTTTCTTGCCACCAGGTCAGGGTTCATAAACAATATAGTGTTTTTATCGGGTTAACAAGTCAATCTTATATGTTTCTGGAGACAGTTTAAACTATTACAACCATATCTCTAGCTCTTCAGAAGGAAAAGAGGGCACTAATTGTTTTACACTTTTAAATTCAACAAACAGTGTACACTTGGGGAAGCACGGTCCAGCAGAAAGTGTCAAGAGGTTTATTTTTGTTGAGACCTGTGAAAGGGTCTGAGCTCGAAGCTTTCAAATTCTGCTTCCCTGCCTGGAGCTACAGCATGTAAACAGTTTATTTAACATGATTTTTGGCATGTCTTCAATAAACCCCTATAATAATTCCCCTGGCAGACCAAACATATTGCAGATTAACAGACACGACGGCAGTAAAACACCCAACTGGCCTCTCCCTTGCTTTCCTGTTTGTGTGCAATGTAAAATGCAATACTTAGCTATGTTTATGCCTCTCCTCTGAGCTTTTTTTCTGGAACCCCAAGCTATCCTTTATTGACAAGTTGCTTTAGAGAAAACCCCAAAGAGGAAAAGCCATTTCCTTCTCCCACTCCCCCTTGCGCTCTAATGCTTTTACTTCTAGCTTATAAAATGTGGTAGGTGTTGACTGTTGTTTATCTACAGTGGTTTAGTGTCTTGATCCAGGTTGAAGGAAATTCTGAATTATTGTTTAAATAACCCACTGCTTACATTTCATTTGAATGTGCTTGAGTTCATTAAAAGTTTATCAGCCCATTAAACAAAAGAAGTACCTATGGAAAGTGATTTAATTTCTTTAGTACTACAACACAATGAAGGAAAACTGAGCACACAAAAATAAGCCTGTACACTGCTACCCTTTAAAACATGTAAAGTCCAGCAGGCTCAATGAGCTTGTATCACCTGCATTGCTAGCATGGCACAGTTCGGACACTGCACTTGGCTATGGAAGGAGCTGGCAGAAGGCCATATCACTGCACAATGGAAAGCCTGCCAGAGACCAGGCCAAGACGTTCATCATAGCTGCTCAGTGTCAAAGCTTCAACACTTTCCTACAGAGGCCATGCATTGTGCAATATTTGAACAAACAAATAAATATCACGTCCAAGGGTGCTGGCCAGACCTCTTTTGGCAACAATATACTGCAGGCCTAAGCCTTGGCTTTGCCTTTCCGCATCTGGGAATACTCAGGCCTTTTTTTAGAATGACAAACTCAGTTTAATCATGGAATTCAATTGTGGAATCATTTGAGACAATCCTTCACCACAGATTACAAGAACCTGTTTGTAAGGTAAGGCACAACCCTAGAAAAGAAGCATTCCCTTCATCAGTAAGCAACCAGAACTGGATCTTACAAATCTGGAACTAATGACAATGGTCTTCAGGACATTGGGCTAGCCACTGTTGTTGTCTCTTCAGAAAGAAAAAGGGAAGGTTGAAACAAGAGCAGACACCATCAGATTGAAAATATCCGGAGCCTAGAAGTCTGTGTTCCAACAGCCAGCTTTTGCATGCAGAACTGGGTACAACAATGCCAGCAGGAGAAATTCAGAAGTAACTCAGAGATAAGAGGAGCGGGTTGATGAGGGAAAACTTTTAAAGATAAATATTTACAGCTTTCCCAAGTGACAGCTAAGAAGGGACATGATAACTGTTGGCAAATATTTGAAGGCTGTTAGCTCAATGAGAGACAAATTATTTAGTGACACATCTGGGGGAATAGCTGGGACTGATTAGGTAGAACCTAAGGACAAAGAGAAAAGGGTGGAAGGGAGAGAGATAGAGGGGAAGGGATTTATTTATTTATTTATTTATTTACGTTATTTCTATCCTGCCTTTCTCAGCCTGAAGGATGATTTGATGGTAAAGTGTTCTAGCTTCAGAGATTGACCTCTTATAAGCTTTTCAGTATAATAAGGGGGTGATAGTTCATCAAAGGGTATACTAAAAATCAACACACAAAACACAAAATATCTAGCACTTTCTTAAGTGGTTCATCTAACATTTAGCATTTTGATAAACAATCATTCTTGTTTTAACAATATGTCCTTATTTTACAGAGTACATATAACCCACCCCAACTCTCCACATCAAAAGACTCTTAATTCTTTATATTTCAAAGTATCTTAAAAAGTCTTCTGTAGTAATAACGAAGAGTCAGATAATGTGTCATACTAAACTGTAATTGTGGTACCTCTTTTTCATAACCAAACTCACTTAATGTACAGTGCTGAATTGTAAACAAGAAGTTCCTAATTAAGATTTTGTTCCTACTACTCACTCATACATTTACCAAGCAAGTCGTTATCTCAGCTTATCAACTACCATGTGCAATGGTATTGGTCTATGTTTCTAAATCAATGCATTTGGAGAACTCTGTTCCAGAGCAGGAGAAACATTCCTATTTTAAAAGTTTGTGATGGGACAGCAGGAACAAGCTAAGCTTAGAACAGGATTAAAAGATGTCTATATACAGCAGTGGTTCCCAACCTGTTGTCCGTGGACCACCAGAGGTCCACAAGAATTAAAATATGATCTGCAGCCTCACCATTGTGACACCACTGCCATGAGAGTGGCTGGTCTCACGAAACCCTCTTAATAGTGCTGAGGCAATGGGGATGTCAGGAGGGGAGAGGCTGACTACCCACAAAAGGTGCGAGAACAAGCCTCCTGACTACTACTTCTCCTCCTTCTCCCTTCCCCTGAGTGGAGCCATTCCATGTAGTGTCTGGAAGCAGGGGTGCCTTGGAATCTTCATTTTAGGCCTGTGCTGGACCTTATTTGGGTTGCTGATTCAGCAAATTGCATTGGATAGACCACATCAGCTCTAGATTATTAAATATGGTTTTCTGTGGGCGAGCAGTTGGTGACTACTGGATGGCATATGTTCTATATCAGAAACTAGAGCTGATATGGTCTATCCAAAGCCCCCGGGCTGAGAACAGCAGTATATAAGCAAAGTAAATAAATAAATAAATAAATTTTCTGAATAAGCTCACCAAATAACCAAACTGCATCTAAAGTTGACCAAAAACTGATTCATAACCCTTTTGGTACTAATGTTGGAGAGTGGTCCCTGGTCAAGTGGTCCCTGGTCAAAAAAGGTTGGAAACCAGTGATATAAAGAAAGCATGTCAATTTCACCTGAATACATGGAAGCTATCACAAAATGCACTGTCATAAAAGGACCACCAATTTCCAAGCAGATCATTTCACCCTTTCTTCTGTGGTTCCCATGTACTTTGTCTAGGTGTTGCCCACATCCCATGGCTACTGAGCATGTTTAATTCCCTTTATTTTACCACATTAGGAGTTATTTTTATATTTAAAAGGGTTTGCAAATTTTGAGGGTCCCCTGAGCTTGCTGGTGTCCTCCAGCTCTTCCCCAGTGCCTTCAGTTTGGTTTTAATCCTTATTCACTTGTACAGAGTTTGATTTATTCAATTTATTCATTTAATTTATATCATGCTTTTCTCTTGGTACAAGATCAAAACTGGTTTGCATCAAATTAAAAAGAAACTACAGTTGATCATCTGGATTCATTGATTCTGCATCTGTAGATTCAAACAGTCAGGGCTTGAAAAGGACGAGGAGGAAAGAAGAATAAATCTCCAAAAGGGATACTTTTATTTTTCCATTTTATAAGAGTGGCACCATTTTACTACACGACTGGAACCAAACCCAAGTGTATACTACAGAGCCACTGTACAGCTAAACCTATTTCAAACAAAAGTTTAAAAATAAACATTACATTTGTGACAGTTAATCTACCATACTAAATCCTCAAAACTCCTCTCAAGAAATCCAATACAGTTCATTTTCACACAATGCACATGATAATTACTTTAAGGTGACAGCTGGCAGCCTTGCTTAACTCAAACCTCTTTTAATGTGAAAAGTGCAGTAGTTTGTCAAGTCCGGGTCTTCAGTAAAAACAAAAGTAGACCAGCATGCACAGGGACTGGTACTAGGAGAGACAGAATGATTTTAACACCAGTCTAGGCTGTTAAGAGAATTAACTACAGAAGTGTTTCAGGGGAAAAAACCTTCTTAATTAATTTAAAGTCACAAATTACTACTATCTTTTGGATTCTTAAGTTCAAAAATATTATATTATAAAATTAGTAATGACCTTACTATGATGGAAGTTTATAATTATCTCTAGATAATTATGAATTATCTAAGGCAGTAGTTCCCGACCTGTGGTTCATGGACCACCAGTGGTACTCAAGAACTAAAATATGGGCCACGGCCTCACCGTTACTACAACAAGAGCAACTGGTCTTCTAAACCCTCTTATAGTGCCGAGGCTTATTAAATATGGTTTTCTGTGGGCGAGCAGATGGTGACTACTGGATGGCATATGTTCTGTATCAGAAACTAGATCTAGTCTATCCAGTACAATTTTCTGAATCAGCACCCTATAAGACCGAATCTAAATTTGACCAAAAACTGATTCGTAAGCCTTTTGGTACTAATGTTGGTCCCTGATCAAGTGGTCTCTGGTTAAAAAAAGGTTGGAAAACATTGATCTAGGAAAAAATGTTGTGGTGTCAAGTGAGCCAATGGAGATCCCCCCCTCCCACACACACACTTTAACATGTTATTTTCTTTTAAATATTTTTGCAGACACTTTATACCAATGAATTGTAAAACAGTTTGGAAATCCTGAATACCTTTATATCAGTTTTTTTAATTGTCTTGATCTTTATCTACCCATCTCCTATCACACTCATAATTGCGTACTAAAGAAGACCTAATTGTTCAGTCCATGCTGAATCTAAAACAAAATTAGCTGCTTAAATGTCAGTGTAGCTATTTACCAAATTTACTGAAGCAAAAATCTGAGCAAAAGCAGTAAAGGTATAGTTTAAGGTTCAATAAGAACACATACATATTTTTGCATATCTCTGTATGTAAAATATAGTTAGGCTACAAACCTGAACACACTTACAGTGGGTTCTCAGTATCCACTGAGGTTTTATTCCAGGGCCTCCCTGTAGAAACCCAAATCCATGGGTGCCCAAATCTCATTACATAGAGTGATGTATTATAATGGTGTCCCTAATATAAAATGGTAAATAAGGACCTCTTCACATGGCCCCTGGGGCCGTTTCACTAGCTTGGGGTGGCTCGTGGTGCCTCATGTGCCCTCTCTCTTTCCCCCATCATATGGTGAGAATGGGATAATGTGTGTTGGTGCCCTGTCCCTATCATATGAGAGAAAAGGCAGCAATGCACCTTGCCCCACTGCCCTTTCCCCTATCACATGAGGAAATGAAGAGGAAAGTGCAGGTAGCTTCATTGGAGCTACCCCAAAAAACACTTTCCTCTTCATCATGGAGGAAGGAGCATCTTGCGACACTTCCACTCCACTTCGGGAAGAATGTGCATGGGGCCAAGCTAGCATTATCTGATTATGCTCAGCAGGCCCTCCATCAACAAATGGAAGAATGGGGTGAAAAAAGCCCGATGTGAAGAGGTCCTAAGTCAAGTGCCAGAGAAAGTCTGAGGATCTGTGAAATGGCAGAATAAGCAGAACAGGAAGCAATTAGGGAACAGTAGGATCTTCATATCCTGACGTCTCTTGTCAGCTGTATGTATTCTCTTAGCACTTCTACTATCCCTGAATACAAGCTTGAAGGTTATTGGAAGACACTTTTGAAGAGCTCTAATTACAAAAGCGCCGCTATACTTTGATCACTAATAACAATTAATCCTTGCACAGACTAAAAACTTTTGAAATACGGCTCTCTAAGCTTCTTTGCCTAAGCTGATAGAAACACATAAAACCTTCATCAGGGACAAAAATCAGGGTCATATACAGGTGCAATATTTCCATAAAGCATATGCATTATACCACAAAAGATCTCCACTTACTCTTCTTTTTCTGAAGATATCTCTTTTATTGCTCATGGTCTCAAAGTAGACCTGCCAATTACATCCTGGACAACTTCACGAAAGGGCCTCAGCAGCTCGTTCCCATTTCTCAAATGACTGCCTGTGTACACCACTTCAGAGGGAAATAATAAGCATGAAATCAAATTATACAGGCACCCAGTTAGACATTTGAACCATAACTGCTTCCCTTAATCTTTATTTTGAGGACAAAGTAGAAGCCACTGTAGTTATGACAAGATTTTATTCCATCTGTTGCTTGTGGAATTAGTTCTTAATCGGTCTTTGAGGCAAATTGTAGCCCAGTTCATTACTTAGAAGACATTCACAAGACCAGTTTTCTCAGCACAAGGAAACATTCTGTAGTTGTCCCACGATACAAATCAACATTCAGGATCATATGAGTAGTTCATTAGCATCTGCTTAAGAAGACTGGCCAATGAAATTTAATTATATATATGCTGAAGCCTGCCAGGTCTCTGTGTGAACACATGCTGGGAGAATTTAAGAATGCAATCCACATAAACTCTCATTGCAGATTCATTAGAACCACTTTACTGTGATAAATGTGCACCAAAATCCATCTTCATTCAGTGTTAACGACTTGCACTCTCACCTTTTCATCACTTAAAATGTGGTGGAGAATGTTCCTAGAAATAGCAAAGCTGCAGGGAATGCACAATCACAAAATTACAAAAACAGTACAATTAAGAGTCTTGTGGCATCTAACTGCAGTTTAAAGATGCTTGTGTCACACAAATTATTTGAGGGCCAGACCTTTAAGATGCCACAAGGCTCTTAGCTGCTGTTCTACAATGGGATAACACACCCATTCCTCTGAAAATAAGGTAACTACTACACATTAGTCAATCAATAAATGTTAACACAAAACAAAGGAAAACACTACTAATTTTAATAGGCACTTGTATACATACAATAATATTTGCTTTGAAGTGCTCAAAAGTATAGGTTTTCTGTATTTCTATTACATTATTACCATAGAGATGCAAATTAAGGAAGGGTGTGCCATGCATTTGGCTAAGAGGTTTGTACTATTAACAATAGAAATAGTTGTAATATCCTATACATTCTAGATTATAAATTATCATAAGGGCCAGATACAGTCCCTTCTATCAAAGTCGCTTTTTGCACTTTCTTCATATATATTCAACTTGTATTGCTGACTAGCTATCACCTGGATCTATGTATTTCTGTTATTTAACTTGAACCATAATTTTGACAGAGCTGTATCTGCTAGCAACAAAAGATCAGCCACACCTAAGCTATCATCAACTGAAAAAACAAAACAAAACAAACCACAAGGAGTCTTACCAGGCAATTCCTTCTCAATAATGTGTACTGTATATTCAAATGCTATTCTTTGCATTTTGCAAAGATGCCAGGGTAGAAATGGCTTGGCCCTTGTTTTGGAAATCACGAAACTCTTTGAGTTGCTCGAAGTGTTTGAAGCTGTTCAGAGCAGGCCTTCTGACACGATTTAATACTTCACAGCACCCACGGCAGAAAGGTGCCTCGTCACAATGCATTACTTTCCAAGTCACTTTGAACCCTAATTTGATTAAAATAATACTATTTCCCTTTTAGATCTATCCCTGAATGCAAATCATTGAGGCAGGATGGAAAGCCAGATGCCAGAAACATTACAGAGAGAAAGAATACCCAGAGTTACACTCCTCTGTTCTAGTACCCTCTGCTGGTGGAGAAAATCCTGTTCTTTCAAAGTTCGTTTATCCTTCCATTTCACCCATACCTTTCCAAACATGTTGGCAATTTGATTCCCAAAGCCTTCTTTGGGATTCATTTATGAGGTATAACTATCATGCCTGCCTTCAGTTCCATAGTCACAATAATCAAGTAGTAGCATCAGAATGCTAAATTCATTTGCTGATTCCTTTGTGTTCTGCTTGGGAGCGTCTCATGGGCATCTGAATGTCTTGTGGGAGCTGACAGCTAAGCAGGACCTAGCATGGCACGTCTTATGCTCTTAGCACTAATCAGAAGAGAGACAGACTGACATATCAACTAAAATGTGGGAAAGTTTTTAAAATCTGTAATCTAAATCATCACAACTTTACTTGCATGTGCAAAAGTGTGGACAAGCACAATTATTACACTTTATATGGTCTTTAACATGTACAACAGAGAAGAGAGGCAGCTAATGGTGAAGGTGTGGGAAGAAGGGACTGAGCATGTGAGTAATGAGCAGTTTGGGCTACATGGAACTGGCTGCAAGGCTTTTGTCCTCATATCATATTTACATACCACATGCTAATGTGTCCAGAAAAGATGCCTTTTAAGAGTACAAAAATGGAAAAAGTCATACTATTAACAAAAGGTAAGATTTCAGCCTCCAAAGTTGCATTGCATCTTCCTACAAGCTTGAGGTAGTTCACAAGAATAAACTTAGTGATTGCTGGAGTGACTGCTACAACCTTCATGCAGTACATGTTCAAGACTTCATGAAAAATTTCATTCTCAAAGTAAGTTTCCAAATTTGCTAGCATTGTTATTTAACAGTGAAATCTGGAATTGAACCCAACACACAAAAGAAGGATGTCTGCCAGTTCTCAAGAGTGTGTTCATGTTTATTTCCCCATATCTGGAAATGGCATTTTTTAAAATGCTAGCAGGATATACCGCTGAAAACACTCTCAGTTCTTAACTTTCACTTCATCCTCTAAATCATTCTCAGTAATAATACTGCCTAGCTAGTTCAAAAATAGTGAAGCTTTTTTAATCAGTTGAGGAGGTAATTCTTTACTAATTTTCTTCTTTATGGTATTAATGAGTAATTTCAGCATTTTTTCCCTGCCGCAAGGGGTTCTTCAAAACCACTGTTTTATAGGATAATCACAATTTGGACTAATTATGTATAAAACTGCATGTGGTAGTTTTGCCCAAAAAACAACATTTTCTGTGCAGAAAATAATATTTCAATGCCAAACTATTAAGTCCTGCTCAGAGAGAAAAAACCCTATAATTGGACATTTGTTCTGCATAAAATTTAAGTATGCTTGATTTACATGGAAAACATCATTTGCTGTATGAAAAATAATGTTCTGGTGCAGAAATAATAATTCCTATGCAAAAATACTTTTCTGCAAAGAATATGCTGTTTTCTTTGCAAATGTGAATATTTTACACAGAATACATCTACAATTACAACCTTTTCTGCAAAGAACACAACATTTTCTGTGCTGGAATGAGTAATTGCCATTTCCTGTGCAGGAAATCCCATTTTATGCATAAATCAACCAAGAATGAATTTTGCACAAAATAAGTCCTCAACCTGGAATTCTTCATCTCAGCGTTTCTTGATACTCAGAAAACATGGTTTTCAACCATTTTAAAATATTTTCCTTTACATCCCTACAACCAATCATATTTCCATTGTATGAAAGTTCCTATTTCTAATTTTAATTGCATTTTAATAATTTTATATGTTAAATTTTTATATCTGCATTTGTGCTAATCTTACTAATCTCTTCTACTTTTGGGATGATCCAGAATATAAGTGAAAAAGTACTCCTCATCTCCCATCTTTAAAAAAATTTCTCAGGATGTGTATTGACTGGTCCAAATCATGTAAGGAAGTGCCATTGAAAGCAATGACACATGAGGAAACATACATAATGTTAAGAGTGTTGAAAATTAGAAATATCATGATACATGTATTCTTTAAACCTAAAACAAGTTTAGTTAATAAAGAAAGCTATTAGGTTGTTCATAACAAATCCATGTTGGATACCTAAGGAAGCAAATAGAGCTAGGTAAAAATATATAGTTAGGAGATTCTGTGCACTAGACATGTGCAATTCTGCCAAAGTTCATGTCTTTTTGGGGTCCATTTTTACCTAACCCCTCATTCTGTTTACCAGAAAGTTAATCGAACTGGGAGGGATCTTGCTGTTTTCATTTGGCAAAGATTCGGTCCATTGGCTACAATAGGAAACTTTAAAGGCTCAATCCTCAGTCTTTTTAGGGTCAATCTGCATGAAACCTACCTTGGTTTTAGACCCCATTTACAACTGCAAGCCTGCCAAGTTTCAGAACATTTCTCAAATCTACGGATTTTTTAGAATTTTAGTAAAAGGTGAAACAATTATACAATCTGAAGAGAAACCAGAATATTAGAATTGCCTTTCAGTGGCAAGGTTCCTGAATGAAGTCTGTAAACTGAATGTCTAGCAAATGTGAAGTTTCCTTTTTATACTGTATTTTATACTGTCTTGTTATATATGCCAATAAAGGCCTATTGGATTGGATTTTTTAGAAATATTTAAAGTTTTTACCATAACATTAAAAAAATATAAGACAAACCGCAATAGAGGGTTCTGGGAATTGTAGTCACCAGTTGTATCCATTCTCAGCCAATCAGACCATGGAGACAACCAGGCCTTTTATTGTCTGAGAAACAGAGAGAGAGAGAGAGAGAAACTTCAACTTGTATCATGCTCTGAGAGGAACTCAGAGATATTTCAATGCCCGCCCCATGCAAGTGCTGCTGGGAGTTCCCATCTAGGCTTTCTCTGGAGGAGGAGGAGGCTAGGGAACTTTTCCAAAAGAAATGGACACTTCACTGCCGGTGAGGGAGAAAAGACACTGCAGAAGCCCCATGGCAGACCTCTGCCTCAGGTATATATACTTCATCCTCCCCAGTACCCAATAAATCCGGCTCTCTTAATCTGTTTTGCCCAGTTTTTTGGTCCCCCCCCCCATTCTGTTTTTCAGGGATTACACAAAATGGACCCCCAAATATTACAAATCACTTTCAGTCAAAGTGATCCAGGCCCAAGCCTATCATACACACTAATGTCTGACTGAATTTTTTAAAGTTGTTAAACTAAATCATCTTTTGCACACATACCTTCATTCACTTTTACCAAAAGTATCACCATTAATATGGTTTATTTGCTACTGGCTCAGATATAAGGTATCAACAGAGCAACACTGGCATGGGTATTTCATTAAAACAATCCTATGGAGAAGTATGTTGTCCCATATGTCTAATTTAAAAAGTGGCGAGGAAGAGAAGTTAAATAAAGACAGGCCTTTCAGCTTCTAGAATGAAGGTTAACAGCTCATAGAGGGAGGATATTTGTGAAAAGCTTGTGGGTTTTAGGATAAAAGCATGAAATTTGCCACAGTTTTAAGGCATGTCCAAATAAAGATTTTCAGATAAGACTCCATCACCAACCAACGTCTTAACAGCTCTTGCGAGCATTATAAATGCTGAGTGCAAATTTTTCCAATTGATGTTTTGCTGATAGTGATTTCTTATGGGTTTAAACCATACCAACAGGGTTATATTTTAGTTTTGTGTTTGCACATTTTTATACCCACTGACCTAGGTATCCTAAAAACCATGGTAATCAATTCAAGATGCCATGAAACAGTATTTTCCAAAATCCATTTTGCTATTCTGTGGCACCTGGGAATGATTACTAAAAAGTAATCCAAGAGAGCAAGAAACAGCATCACTGTCACACAATAACTTTTCAAGCTTTCCACACACTTCCATTAAGTTATATTTCTCATTGTTAATTACAATATTTCCAGTTAGATTGATGGTGAACAATCTTGTAGTCATGCAAATTTTAGAGCATTTAAAAGACAACGTAAAAGTCATTTTACAACATTATACAGCCTAAAACTTAATTAAGAAGGTACATCACAAGTGGAAATCTCCCACTGTAATTGCAAAGACCAGGACAAAGTGGCAATGTTCCTCTCCTGTAAACTCCTCCTAAGTGCCTTTCCTGGTGCATTTCCATGTGTTCTGCTATACTGCATCCCATGCAGTAATCAGCCCCTGACTTATATTCATCATAAACCATTGGTTTTAGTTTTTAGTATGTTTTAATCAATTTTTATGGATTTTAACTGGGAATTTTAGTACAATTCATATTTAATTGTTTTAATGTTTGTGTATTCATAGATTTTAAATTGTACTGAAATGCTTTTAATGCTTTGAGTCTGCTTTGTGCTACCACTGCTACTATTACTACTAATACTAATAATAATAATAATAATAATAATTTTATTGGCAAGCTTTGTTTAATAGGGGTTTGCCCTCACCTTCCTCTGAGGTTGAGAGAGTATGACATGAGCAGGGCCATGCAGTGGGTTTCCATGGTTAAGCAGGGATTCAAACCTTGAGTCACCATCCAGTGCTCCAACCACTACACCATACTGACTCTTATGGCTCTATATTTTATATATTTAATATCCTGTTAGGTTGTTTGAACAGAAAGAGACTGTCCCTCAGTTGTCCAAATCGCTTTATGTCTGCTCTAAGAACCTCATCACATGGAGGTCCATGATTGGGGGACAGCATGGGAAAGTGTGGGGCAGCACCCAGATTCATCCCCTTACTGTTGTGGATCATGGGCTGCCATCCCATGATGTTTTCTGGTTGTCCCCAGCTTCCTCTCATGCTATCCCCGGCTTCTTCAATGAGAATATAGGAAGTGAGCTGTATCATCAGGGCTCCCTGTTAGCACATTGCTGGCATGCTGCCAGCATGGAGCCCAATGGATCCCTGCTGGAAGTAGCCTTGCGGCGTATGATGGGCTCCGGCAGACTTGATCCCAACAGCATGCAGGCAGCACGTTAGGATGGGTGGAAAAAACCCTGTCTCATGAGGTTGTAAGATTTAAACTTGGACCAGTCCAGTTTGAGCCTAACATTCTAATTCAGTCTTCCTCAATTTGATGAACTGGACTAGAGCTCCCATAACTTCACAGATACCTATCTTGCCAGTAAATTTCAAAATTATTAATTGCTGCAAGATAGCCAATATAAGTTTATTCACAGGCTAAGTAACTGCTATATTCATTTGTTTGTCATGCTGAACAGGGACAAAATGTACTGATTCCTAACATTTAAGAACTTAATCTGAGAGAAATGTGAGGTTAATTCTTTGCTCAAAAATAGAGCAAAATCAAGACATTATCCTTTGCATGAACAATCCTGTATGGAATATCTGTAGCTTGTCTAAAATGCTCGCAAATAAGCTATGTGTCTTTATCTGGGATATCTTTATTATGCCATTGCCTCACACACTGCCAATTAAAAGTTTTGATCATAACATCTGCAGTGCTTTGGCAAAACATGTATTCCCACCGGTCTTAAAGACACTGAAGAGCCTTTCAAAACCTGATAATATAGCCTATGCAGAATTTCAATAGAGCTAAGTTCTAGATATGTGAATAGAAGGAGGAGGATCAAAGATGGGGCTAAACTGAATTCATACCAAAGAGACAGCATTCAACCTATATTCCTGTTAACGGAATTTCCTGACTGTAAAAGCTGTTCAGCAGTGGAACCCTTTACCTCTGAGGGTGGCAGAAGCATCTTCTTTGGCGGCTGGATGGCCATTTGTCAGGGGTGCTTTGATTGTTTTTTCCTGCAGGGCAGGAGGTCGAACTTGGTGGCCAATGTGGTCTCTTCCAACCTATGATTCTATGATTCTAATTATCACCTTATGCATATTTAAATACCACATGATTTCCCTGCAACACATTCATTGAGACCATGTTGGGATGAAAGGGGCACTAGATCCAACAGTAAATTTACATCGACTGTCAAAACAGAGAAGATGAATGTACAAAAATATATTTTGTTAATCTATGTAAATGGAAGCTTCAAACACACCCCTTCCCTTCTACAGTATAGCTACCATGGCTGCCTTATCCCTTACCACATTAATGACCTTTTGCCAGTAAAGTCCTGTACATTGTATAAAGTAAAAAACAAGCAAACACAGCATTTGACAGCATACAGTTCGTGTCTCCTTTCCAAATAATAAATAAACTGGTATGCATGGCCTTAACTTGAAACAACATGTTTCCTTTTCCAGTGGGACTTGGATCTTCTAATTTCAGGAAACCCAAGAGGCAAGCTTCACCCACTGAAATATGGAACTGATCAGGAAGACCTGAGTATATAGGAAGAGATTTCACTAATCACTTCTTCACATAGGGCTAAATTCGGTGGTCACCCCTGAGCTCCCATCACATGGTGCTACCATGGCTCCATGGGTGAAGGAAGGTGGAGGTAGTGCATGCTGCTGCCAAAGCAACACAGGAGGGCTCCCATGTTGCCATTGGAATGCATGGGGGAAACTGCACGCACCACAAGCTCTCATGCTTCCCCCTTCTGATCGCCCATAGCTGGAGCTGGGCGATGTGGGGCGTGTGGCACCGGGTTCCCCACACCCCTCTATGAAGTGGAGCACTGCCGGCAGCCATTTGATGAGGTTTTTCAACAGGAAAAAAAACCCATTTAGTAGCACTTGTAGAAAGTCTTCCATCCATATGTGTTAGGGATCTCACTTAGAAAGAGCTTCAGAACGAAACCCAGGGTGGTCAAAGAACCTTTTGTCTCTAGATAGCATAGACCTCAAAACATGCAAAGGCAGTCAAGCACCTGATAACTTAAAGTATGAGCAACTCATGAGTTGTGAGATGCAAACGATTAAGGGCCTTGTACAGAGTACAATTTAGCACCTGTAACTGAATCTGGGCATGATCTTGCAAAGCAGGCTATATACAAGGCTTCAGATGAGATGTGTTAGGTCTTGAAAAATTATATCTGACTTTGCAAAAGATACCCTTGAAACTACCCTTTTTAAAATCAAAAGTTACATTCTAAGATGTTACCTTATAATTAAATAAAGCTAAATTCTGCCACATGCAACATTTTAGAAATATATTTGGTTTCCACGCTTTATTGTTTGTTAGACTCCTTTGAAAAAGGCTTTGAACAAATCTGGCTGAAAAACCTTTCAATCACTATTTCAGAAATTACTTGTAGGCACAAAACATCAAAGGTCTAGAACTGTGAGAGAATTGAGCAAAATTAAAAACTAAGGTTTTCAGATTTCTGAAACGTGAATCCAATGCACATGGAAACACAGAATACACAACTTTCTATTTAAGAGACAGGATTTCCGTGCTTGTGAATTTCCAAGCAGACAAACCCTGATCTTAGAATCAGAATTCATCTCAGGATAGTGAGCTGTGGACAGTTTCTGAAGATGTTGGATGGAAATAGTAAATAGAAAATATAGCTCCACCATCTCCTTCTGCATAGGAAATTATGGATTTTATAGATCTTGGCATCAGTTGCCACACTAGTTGTATTTTTTACCATGCTCTGATCTCACAACTTGTTTCCCCTTAACTGGAATTCAAGCCAGTAAACCTAGATCACAAGTTTATATGCGTATTACAAGAAACACATTCTAAGACACTTAATATAACCTATTTAAGTCCCATCTCCCATTCATCTTTATCTCCAAAGACCCTCTGATTTAATCTGAAGAGTTTCTCTTGAAAACTTTAACTAGTTTATTTTAATTACTCATTGCTTAGGAAACTTCAGCAGAGAAATAAACACTCGATGAGCATGTGAGTTGAAAGTGACCTGAATAAAACTAAAGGAGGTGGTGATAGATAAAATAAAGAAGTGATAGGTCATGTTTAATGCTGGAGGCAGATGCATCATTTTAAAGGGGTGACTCTACCATGAGCCATGGCATGGCTGGCATCACACTAAGCATAACCCACATGTACCATTGGATGTTCAAAATATTAAATCATCTGGGTGTCTCATCGTCACTATTTTAAATCAGGAAGCATTTTTTTAGGGGAAAACACATAACAGTTATTTGTATGTGAGTTGGGCATGTTTCCCCCCTCAGAAGAGAAGGCTGAGAGGACATGATGGCCATGTATAAATATGTGAGGGGAAGTTATAGGGAGGAGGGAGAAGGCTTGTTTTCTGCTGCCCTGGAGACTAGGATGCAGAACAATGGCTTCAAACTACAAGAAAGGAGATTCCACCTGAACATTAAGAAGAACTTTCTAACTGTGAGAGCTGTTCAGCAGTGGAACTCTCTGCCCAGGACTGTGGTGGAGGTTCCTTCTTTGGAGGCTTTTAAACAGAGGCTGGATGGTCATATGTCAGGGGTGCTTTGAATGCAATTTTCCCGCTTCTTGGCAGGGGGTTGGACTGGATGGCCCACGAGGTCTCTTCCAACTCTATGATTCTATGATTCTATGGGGAGAGTAGTCAACTGACAGGGGAAGGCCCTCCCTTGCATTTTGTGGTTTTTCCCCTTGTTGAACTAGCATGCTTCAAATAATACTTGAATAGCCATATACTGAGAGTCAGTGTAGGGTAGTGGTTTGAGAATGGGAGACCAAGTTTCCCATTCCTGTTCAACAATGGGAATCCTTTGAGCACATCAATTTTCTCAGCCTCAGAGGAAGACAAAGTAAAACCTTATTTGAACAAATCTTACAGGAAAACTCTGAAATAGGTCATCTTATCATTGTTGTAAGTCAAAATTAACTCGAAAGTCCCAAGAACAGGACTATATCAGGGCAATGAAGCGGCAGTGGGAGAGATGACAGGGCCAATTGGATTTGATGCGTATGGCTAGGACGGTTTTAAATGGTGTCTTTTAATATTTTGATAAATGTTTTTTAATGTTTATGTATTGTATGTATTGTATGTGAATTTGTATCCTGGAATTGAATATTTGCTGTGTATATGCTCTGAGTCCCCTTTGGGGTGAGAAGGGCGGAATATAAATGTTTTAAATAAAAAAAGACCTACTGTTCTAGGTCTTTTCCTTGAAAGGATCTCTGTGAAATCAACAACTGTGAAATCAACAACTGTTGGTAAGAAAGGTTTGCCTTGGAACATCACTGTGTTTGGGCTGAAAATTGAAGCTGTTATTTTGGTGCTGTGACTCAGCAGACTCATGTTCGCCAAGCACAGTCAAGTCAAAGCAGAAAGATGTCCAAGTTACCAAGGCAGGTCTCTGACTTGATATATACAAAATGACCAGCTCTTCAAATATGAATGTGAAGGTCTCCTAATAGTGTTTATGACCTCATAAGACAGGGCCATTTGCTCGTCATATGCCTCTTGCTCTCCCCTTTCGCTACAGAGCCCATTACACAACGCACATCAACTTCTAGCCGGAGTCTGTGGCGAAAGAGGAGAGCAAGCAGTGTATGCCGCTGTTACAGCAACATGGGAAGCTTCCCGTGTTGCCTTTGGAACAATTGGGAAAAGCTGGGTGCTGAGCACTTTCCCCCAATGGGATCGGGCCAGCAGCAAGTCAGGCAATGCAGGACCCCATGGATTTGCCACAATACTTGGCGAATCCTGAAGGCAATGTGACAAGGCCCTTAGAATCATAGCAGCACAGAAATAGAAGAGATTGCAAGGACTATGCAGGATCACAAATTCAAACACTCCCGACAGATGGCTACCTGGCCTCTAATTAAAATCCCCAAAGAAGGGGACACCACCACAGTCCAAGGCAGCATATTTCACTATGTAATAGTGCTAACTATCAGAAAGTTCTTCTTAACATTCTCTTCTCCAAACTAAACATATTCAGCCCCATAAGCTGCTCCTCATAGGGCTTGGCTTCCAAAACTATGATGGTTTTGGTTACCCTTCTCTGGACACCTTTTCATTGTCAATATCCTTCTTGAATTGTGAAACCCATGACTGGACACAGTATTCAAGATGAGACAAGAGCAAAACAGAGTGAGAATATTACTTTCTCCAATCTAGACATTACACTCTTTATTGATCTAGCCTAGAATTGCATTGGCTTTTTAGCTGCCATACTGTTGTTCCATATCACATACTATATGAAAGTCTTTTAAGAGAGGGATTTATATGTATGCACCAAGCCAGATTTTAAAAATGAAGGCATCAGGTCCAGTTCCTGGAGAAAGCTGAACAAGAAATTGAGTTATTTCCCAATGCAGCTCCAGGATCTACTACTTGTGAGTCTGTGTTGGTACATATAAAGGCAGCAAGGAAGAAAGAAGGTTTTGACTTCCAGCCACAACCACTTGGATCTCCGTGTGCTGTTGTAAAAAGAAAGGGAGGGATGGGGCCAGAGAGATTTGGCTTCCTTCAGCAACAGGGAATGCCAAGAGCAGTCCATATGGGAAAATGTCCAAAGAAATGTGTAGGCTGTTGCCATCCACCAGGGTCACCATTTAGGGAGGTAGAATTGTCTCTTTATTTCATATCCCATGTGATCTTTACTCAAAAGTACTCTGATTATTAAGAGGTAATTCTCTACTATTATGGAAATCAGCTGAGTGGTGTCTATGTTCTGACATTAGGTTTGCCTTTCTTGTCTCAAGTAAAACAACAAAAATGAGGCAAAGGTGTAGTCCCTTCTCTCCTCCTTAAGGAAGAAAGTCAAGTCTCCTGATCCTGCTCACACAGTTATTTTTAATCTCCCCATTCTTTAATGTTCTCTTCACTAGCGCTCACTTAGGATGAACACGTCAGGCTCATTGCTTAGAGAACATGACAGCTGAGTTTGCTTTTTGTAGAAAAGACCATTGCACTATGGGTTCTCCTATACAAGAATCTCCTGTGGAATGTGAATTCTATGAGTCTTAATCTTATGTTTTGCCCATATACTCTGACTTACATCCCATAAATGCCATAAATTTCTGCTTCTTAAAAAAGACTAAATCCTAGGTAAGTTCTGGAACCTCTGAAATTTCTCATCATTCTCAAATGAGGTACATGCATGTAAAAATATGGACATGTGCCAGATTCATGTAATTATTTCCAAAGAGATAGTTAATAAAATAAACTGGGCATATAAATAAACTTGGCCTCTGTGACGGTCTGGATGGGGGCGAACAAATTGAAATTGAATCCAGACAAGACAGAGGTACTCCTGGTCAGTCGTAAGGCCGAACAGGGTATAGGGTTACAGCCTGTGTTGGATGGGGTCGCACTCCCCCTGAAGACACAGGTTCACAGTTTGGGTGTGATCCTGGACTCATCGTTGAGCCTGGAACCCCAGGTTTCAGCGGTGACCAGGGGAGCATTCGCACAGTTAAAACTCGTGCGCCAACTGCACCCGTACCTTGGGAAGTCTGACTTGGCCACGGTAGTCCACGCTCTGGTTACATCCCGTTTAGACTACTGCAACGCTCTCTACGTGGGGTTGCCTTTGAAGATGGCCCGGAAGCTCCAATTAGTCCAACGCTCGGCAGCCATGATACTAACTGGAGCGGAGCGCAGGGAGCATACAACTCCTCTGCTGCACCAGCTCCACTGGCTGCCGATCTGCTACCGGGCTCAATTCAAAGTGCTGGCGTTGGCCTTTAAAGCCCTAAACGGTTCTGGCCCAACTTACCTATCCGAACGTATCTCGGCCTATCAGCCCACCAGGACCCTAAGATCTTCTGGGGGGGCCCTGCTCTCTATCCCGCCTGCTTCACAGATGCGGCTGGCGGGGACGAGAGACAGGGCCTTTTCTGTGGTGGCCCCGCGGCTATGGAACGCCCTCCCCATGGAGGTAAGATCAGCCCCCTCATTGATGGTATTCCGGAAAAGACTAAAAACCTGGATGTTCGAGCAGGCGTTCGGTTAACTCAGTGCAATAAGTGTAATGATTGAAAGACTGGCAATTTGGACGACGAAACTGGATCGCGATTTTAGTCAAGAGATGAATTGGATTGTTTATTGATATATGTATTGTGGATTGTGTTTTTATGTTTTTAAACTGTATACTGTTGTTTGTTATAAGTTGTTGTAAACCGCGTTGAGTCACCGGCTAGGCTGAGAAACGGCGGTATACAAGTATAGCAAATAAATAATAAATAAATATAATATATAAAATGGTTTCCCCTTGATGTTAAGTCTGGTCGCGTCCAACTCTGGGGGTGGTGCTCATCTCCATTTCTAAGCCAAATAACTGGCATTGTCTGTAGATGTCTCCAGGGTCATGTGGCCAGCATGGCTGCATGGAGCACAGTTATCTTCCTGCCAGAGCAGTACCTATTGATTGACTCACATTTGCATGTTTTTGAACTTCTAGGTTGGCAGAAGCTGGGGCTAACAATAGGAACAATAGAATCCATCCCACGGATTTGAACCACCAACCTTCCAGTCAGCAAGTTCTTCAGCTTAGCAGTTTAACCTGCTGCAGCACTGTGGCCCCTTATATAATATATGCGCAAGACATATTTCCCACTTTACATTATGCCAGTAGTAGACTGTACTCATGGGTAAATAATTATTAATTTCATCATGCATCCAATCCAGTATTGCTTAGCAGAAGGAGAAGGCTGCTAATGTGGGGTCTCTAAGGCTTGCAACAAACAGGACTTATACAAGTAGCTCTTATATGCTTCTCCCCACTAAAACCAAGTTATCTGCCTCTGGAGCCCCTATTAATCTGCATTTCCAACGTGTTAAAACTCTAGGAAAGACAACACCTCATTGTAACATATTGTGCTGAAACAAAAAATGTGGACAATAAGTATAGCTTAAATAGCAGTAGTAATGACTGTTTATACTGGTTGTTTATACTGGTTGTTTAGCATTAGCTTATGCACACATCCCCTTTTGTAAAAAAAAATATAGGGAGAATGAAAGTCCTTTTCCCTTTCTATTTGCCTGTTTCTTCAGAGCTGCCTGTCTTGAAGGGCAATCCAACTTGAGTGTTCCCCGCAGTGCCCATTTGACTCAAGAAGCCCATTAAGCAGCACATAAAGCTACTTGCAAGAGCAGCACACTTGTTCTAGACAAAAGATCATGCTACATGTGTCATAAAAAGCCAAAGATGTCTTCCAGATGTTTTATTGTGTTGGGCCTGCACAGATGTTTTCTATGTCTGCCCATAAATGTTAGAAATGTAAAACATTTGTGATCCCACAGATGCAAAGATTAAATTATGCAAGAGATCGGATAAATCCCTGTGTAATGCGAGAAGACCATGAACTGCTCACATACATTGTTTTTAGTAAAATCCACCCCATTTTTTTCCAGCATGTGCTTATGAAGGAGACTTTTATTGTTATTAGATGGGCTTAAACATTACATCTGATGCTGAAAAGAGGCACACGCAGGACCATAAAAAATATCCCCTAATATATCATCAACATGGCCATGAAACACACTGATCTCAGTGTGGCTCTTATAAGAAACAATAACTTTGCTGAGCCACCAGAGATGAGAGAACTCCTTTATTCTGCCCCAGAGGTAAAGGCTGCCTGATCCAAGTTTTGAGTTCTGTTTCTCCAAGTGGCATCTTCATTTAAGATGGAAGTTAATTAAAACCAAGAGCAATAGGGTGGAAAGGGAAAGGTGTTTGCAAGACCCTAAAGAGCTACACTGAGAGTTCAATGATGCTAGGGACAAAGTTGTGATGTTATCTCAAAAGTCCAAAACCGCCCCTGTATCCACAGGACTGGCTTCATTTATCCACATCCAATAAAATATGCCCTCTTTGGCCTTTTTCTCAGTCCTCCAGGATGACGATGGTATTCTTGACCCAGGAGTCCTTCATTTAGATAGGATTTGCCATTATCTGCAGTTTAATGAACAGTCATCCCTACATATTTGCAGTTTTGGCATTTACAGGGTTCATACTATATGTTTCAGTGTAGTCAATTCACATATGCACTATGTAACTTGATGATTATATCTACTGAACTCAGCTTATATATGGAGCCGAGGTGGCACAATGGGTTAAACCCTTGTGCCAGCTGAACTGCTGACCTGAAGGTTGGTGGTCCACAAGATGGAATGAGGTCCCATCTGTCAGCACCCACTTCCCATGCGGGGACATGAGAGAACCAGGCATCCCCTGGGCAACATCTCTACAGACGGCCAATTCTTTCACACCAGGAGCAAAGTGCAGTTTCTCAAGTCTCTTCTGACACGATATATATGTATTTTAAAATCCTCAACATGAATATCAATATACTTGTCCTTTAAGAGTCATGTCCCTGTATCAAGCCATGTGCCTGAAGGTGAAACAAGACTTGATAATGTTCCATGGGGAACGTTTACAACTTCTACAATTCTCCAGATAGCATGCCTGATGGCCATGCTGGGAAAGTAGTCCAAACAAGGAACATCTACAGCTTCTGACTATACATAGATATATTCGTTCTACTGAATAGACTAGAAAATTGAAGAGAAGTGGGTATCTATACAATGATCCATCCAGGGGAAACTCAGTGTTATCATGTTTGATGGTCCCTGGTGCAAAATTGTTACACTGGAAGGGACATGATTCTCAAAATAATTAAAATGAATAGTGGGGGCTGGATAGCCCTTGAACAGAGATAAGTAGCTTCCTACTCATTAGACCAGGGGGGAAATCCCAGTGAGACTTGCCTTTATCATTGGGAACCTATGTTATAGAAAAATGGCTGGTGCCAATTCCTTAGCTGTTTAATTTCAGCCTTGCCTCAATCATCAATCTATAAGCATCATGAATAAATTAAACAGCCCTGGCCTCCCAAGTCACTGAAGTGAACTGATATGTTCGGATGATTTGAATCGGGATGAAAAAATAGAAGCCCTCCAGATGCTGCTGACTATAATCTTGTACCATTCAGCTATGACAGATAGGACAGATGAGAGTTACAGGTGGGCCCAAGTTGTCCATCCCTGCTTTTAATGTATCAGAGGGGGTGGAGGTGGGGAAATTTATACTTCTGGGGCAGGGGGGGGGGGCACTCCAAAAAGCATGACCATTCAGGATCAAGAAAACAGCAGTCAACTTGAAGACAGATTGAGACTTAAGAACTTGCAATGGTGTTGCCTCACTTTTCCTTGATTAACCAACAGCATGGTAGATATTTCAACTGAGTTTTTTTTAAAGAAAATGATTCCCAAGATTTATTTCTTTAAATAAAAAGTTCTAGCCATGTAGAGATTATTTTGTGTGTTGCCCCCCCCCCCCATCTTTATTCCAGAGGCTAAAATTCCACCCACTCCCAGTCTCTGTGGAGATCTGACAGCGAGAAGCAAGGGGCAGAGTTAATGCAGCTTATCATGTTAACATCTGCCTCCACCAGAGCCCCTGGAACACTCTGTGTGTAGCCATAAGATCTCTAGGGGATTGTAACAGTTCAGGGAGGCCGGGCCTCCTCTCCTTCCCAGGGAGTCTGGCATGGGAGACCCTTAGAATAGATACTGCAGAGAAGCACAGAGAGAGACCAAAAAATACATATGGGACATCGTCATTCTCTGCAAAGTATCCTGTGTCCCAAGTGAAGTGTCCTGAAGATTTTACAGTGCCAACTAACTTTGTATTAAAACTACTGATAGGAAAGGGGTAGGATTAAGATCCATGAAGGAGAAGCAGCATTCTTTGACATTGGGAAAGTTAGGATTGCACTACAACTCCCAGAATACTGAGTAATTTAGTTAAAAGTAAAACATCCAAACTCTGACCACCTTATGAACAAGAGTAAGGGCTCCTGCACAGGAAAGCTGATCTGGATTACTGAGTTCAGGCCCAGGTTTTGTGATTCATGATTCTGCCGAATGTCTGCTTCATGGAAGATTAAGATTAAGTGCTGATGTTGCAAAGTGCTCAATGGAACATTGTAGTACAGTTGAATGGTCTGTTGTGCGAAGACCATCTTCTTGTGGCATTTTGAAGTCTAGAAATCTCAATTCCATCAGGGTTTTCATAGGCCTGACATGCCCTCATCCAAACAATTCCAAGTTGTGTGTGTGTTGCGTTTTAGGTACTGTTTCATTATCTGGGCAGAAGCCCCTAGGGGGGCGCTAGAGAGAGAAGGATAACCCATTTTACAGGGGGAGAGAGTTGAAGGAGGAAAACTCTTTCCCCCATTTTTGCTTATTTTTCCCCCTACCCACTTCCTTTATCATAAATGAGGGCTGTTTCTATGGGTGGGGGAATAACAGGAAAATGGGGAGATGGTTATACTTCTTCAACCCACCCTCCACACCCATAAAATGGGCTAGTCTTCTCTCTCCAGCTCCCCCTAGTGACCTCCCCGCAGATAATCTAACAATAACATGTTTTATTTCATGTATCAGGCTTGCCCATTTTATGCTTTAAATGGAGCTGAGAGCAAGTGAATTTCATGGGTGAACAGACACTTGAATGTGAGGCTTCCTGAGTCAAGGACAGACCTCTCCTGTAAGCAATTATATTTTTAAAAACCTCACCATAACAACATACAGAGCAATAAGCCCATGGTAGGTATTTGCAGTGCCACACACAAGTATGTGAGGCATAACATCCAGCAACACCCATAATATCTAGCAGCTGGAATGACTAAAAACCGATTAAACATTTGTGATGTGACAATGAAATAAACATGTTTTACATCATGTAAGAAAGCAGCTTGCTTTGTGGTGAAGTGAAAAATGTGTAATGATCATGTGTCAATTCTGTAAGTGCTCTGGTAGCCAAATCAGGGCTTAAAACTTTACTTTGGGGCTAAAATTCACCAATGACCACGCTGACTAAAAATGTGTTTGTGAGGGGGAGGTTGCAATCCAAAAAAGTAACTTTTTCAACATCTAAAAGCATATAGTCTTCAAATATATTTGTCTTCTGTGGGTAAATGGAGGAACCTCAGTAATGTGCTCTGTGAGGTACAAGGAGAGAAAATGTTTTCTCAAAAGAAACGGACTTATTCCTACCTTAGAAGAAACTCATGTTGCCTGCCCTTCAGGTATGAGGGGGCAATTGTGAAACCCGGTACTAAGAAAAACACACTTGCTCATACTTACTTAATAAACCTTCTTCTTCATTGTTACATCTCATATCCCCAAAACATAGTTCTAGTTTTGAAAACAGATTCTCAAGCGGAGCTGTACCACTAATCAAGCTGTGGTCGTATATTAGGATTTAATGCAACTACCATTATAAAGTCTATGGGCAGATAGTGAACAGCAGTGGAACCAATACCTGTTGATTTTATGGATGAGAAAACATAGCAAATCAGATCCTGGAATGTAGGATATAAACACAATGAAAAGGCAATATACATGTGTCACAGTTCCACTTATGCTGAAAAGGGAAGCATAACAGATGGTTGCTCTTTAAACAGAAACACTGAGGTACATGGCAAGTCTTAACCAGCACCCTTCCTGACTATTTCCAATTATGCTACTCACATGGGCTGAAAAATAAAGGGCTATATGCTGTGGCTAAGCAAAGTTAATATAAATTAGAAGCATATCAGCACATGCTAGATGTAAACTGGTCAGAAGATTTCCACAAAATTCAATATAATCTGATTTTTTTAAACTGTAAAAACATGTGTACATTTCGTCTTCATTGTTTAAGTTTGTTTTTACATTAATTTTGATGTTACCTTCAATTTATAAAAAAAACAAAATGCAAGAATAGAGACTTTATTACTCAAAGTACGTAGGGACTCTGTGGCCCTCCTGACGTTGTTTGACTTCAACTTGAACAAGATCTGAAGAGCCAAACATTATTCACCCCTAAGTCTAAACTCTACAACAAATTCTAAAATCCAAAAAGCAGGAATACTTTTGTTGGCCAGCCAAAATGTAGAAAATATACCATACATACTTCCAAAGCTTTATTTGTTTCTTCATTAGTCAAAGACGTTACATTATATAGGAGAAGAAAAATGACAATGTTCATCTCACAAGACTATATTTTGTCTTGGAGATTATTTCTGTTGTTAGTTAAGATGACCTGGGGGCCCTTCTGCACAGCCATATAATCCAGAATATCAAGGCAGAATAAGCCACAATATCTGCTTTGAACTGGGTAATCTGAGTCCACACTATCATATATATTCCAGATAATGTGGGATTTTATTCAACTGTGTGGAAGGGACCCTAGACTGAGGGATGAAATATAAAGCCTAAACAACTTGAAACCAAGGTATCTAAAACAGCTTCCACACATGTCAGCCTGCAAGAAATTAGAGATCTTCATAAGAGGTCCTATTAAGTGTCCCAACAACTAATGAAGTTAGGTTGGTGAGAATATGCAATACAACTTCTCTGTAGCAGCATCTTGATTGTGGAGCTCTCTCACAAGGAAGTTAGGCCAACTCCATCTCTTTTAAGCAGTCCAACCTGTGCTGGTCCATGTGGCATTCAGTGTTTGAAATTGTTGCTTAACTGTTTTAGGATAGTTTTTCCCACCTGAACATTAAGAAGAACCTCTTAACCATAAGAAGAGCTGTTCAACAGAGAAATTCAATGCCTTGGAGTGGGGGGGGGGTCCTTCTTTAGAGACTTTTAAACAGCCTGGATGGCCATTTCTCAAGGGTGCTTTGATTGCGTTTTCCTGCATATCAGGGGGTTGGACTAGATGGCCTGTAAAGTCTCTTCCAACTCTATGATTCTCTGATTCTAGAATGCTTTTGAGAATTGTAAAAGAGATTTTAATGCATTTTAAATATTTTAGCTTTGCATTGTTTTAATTGGCTTCCACTTATTTATCACCTTGGAAGTTCATGTGGGCTGGGAGGCAATACATAAATATTTTAAATAAATGAATAAATAGCCCAGTATTTCAACCACTACATTACACTGACTCTTCATTTAAAAGATAGCATCACATTTTGGAGGGAAAAAAACTCACCCAAAAGGTAACTGTTCCACTATATTTTTATATAATGAGAAATTCTTTGGCTTTAAATCGACTGTTGTGCTGCATTTTAATCAGAACTACTTCAAAATATTTTTCTAACCTGAGGTGAAGGACAAAATGATGTTCTCTCTCCCCGTTCCTAGTGTAGAACATAAATGGGCTGGCAGTTCAAACTTTTTTTCAACATGCAGGACAGTCAGAAGGGATTCTCTAGAGCAGTGTATCTCCAGTTATCAGGAGATGTACTGCTCTAGACCAGGAATTCTATTTTCTCTAATATGCCAGGCACCAATGCCATATTTGTGTTCATTCACCATTTTTTCTCCAGGAAGCTCACCAGGAACTGGTTGCCAATACCTCCAAGATTGGCACTGGGCCATGGACCACCACTTTTGACTAGCATTGTTTAAGTAAACCCAAGGCTATAAGGCTTGTGAAGGAGGCTGTCCTCATTTTCAGTCACTCATTATTCCTCCTGGCATCTTTTGCTCCGTCTACTTAGCATCTAGTTCTGGTATACAGGAGGACCAGTATAGAACATGTGAGCAGAGAAAACAACCAGAACAAAAGAAGTTTCCAAGTCAGACCATTTGTCTAGTTCAAATTTATTTACATTATTGGGTTGTTTCAAATACAGGTCTGTCCTAACCTTATCTGGAGATGCCAAGGGATAAACCTGGGATTGTCTACTGTGGAAACAAGTAAAAGAGGAAACTGACACACACAAGCTTTCAGGGGAACATACTGGAAGAAGGCAACTAGGCAAGGCAAGAAGGGCAGCCCATGTGAAATATATGCAAGCATGCCCACCATTGAGGGGGCAGATCCCATACAACTGGAAATGGCTGTGAGTTATGAAGAGAAGACCTGCATAGCCACAGCTGTCCCTGCTCCTACATTTCACCTTCATTCCCACTAGTGACTGGGCTTGCTCAGGATTTTACGGTCATCTCCGGTTTGGTTGCATTTGCCATATTAAGCCAAACAGAGTCAACTTTACTACTAAAGGTCACTTACTGGAGTAGACAAATATATAGTATAACCATTTTATTTTGGATTGCATATCCATACTGTTAACTGAGTTAACTGAGCAATCAGGCAGGGAATGCTGGTTGTTTTCTTTTCACAAAGAATGAATAAGATCTGCCCATACACAAATGACATCAATATATTGCAAATAAGCACTTGGCTTTCCTTGAACGATGACTCATGAGCATAAATATCTTCCTCCACATAACCTTTCAATCCCTTAATGCCAGGCAGAGCAGAAGCAGACTGGGCTTGGCTTTGCTTTCCTCACAGCAATGGTACACTGAACCCATAGATATTAGAGATACAATCATTTCTGGCTACATTTTTTGGACAGTGTGTGAAAGATCCAAAGGCATTCAATATGTCACCAGGGTCATTCTACTCCCAGGAACAGTAACCTTTGGTCTCTTTTGTCTGCCATTATACCAATGTAAAATGAGACATATTCCCACTTTGTCTCTAGAAAGTCTAAAGCAGGCATCATTACACTGCGGCCCTCCAGTGTTTGGGCCTCCAACTCCCAGAAGTCCTAATGAACTTGTTCAATTGTCAGGAATTCTGGAAGTTGAAGCCCAAACAGCTGGAGGGCCAAAGTTTGAGGATGTCTGATCTAAACAGTGAAAGTGTTGAGGAGTTGCTACTCCTATCATCCTTCACAATTGTTCAGGTTCATTAAAGCTGGTGGCTACTGCAGTACAACAACAAATGGAGAAGTCAGGTTCCTTTATGTTGCTGAGAACAAACCAACTTTCATTATAGAAAAAAAAGAGTAGGAGCTCCCACTATGAAAAGTTTTGATGGAGAGTGAAATGAATCTATTCTACTCTGCCAAGACTCCAGAGTCAATTGTAGCATCCATGGAAAAAGCTCAAATGTGTTTCTCAAGTGTCACGTATGAAAACACCCCCAGACTCCATCTCTCTGGTGCCAATTCTTTTGCCCTCCATATCTGGTTTAATGAAAGTTTAGTCTGAAAGAAGCGAGGGAAATGCTCCAAGCAAGACAATGGAAAACTGTCACACAAAGACAAGAAGAGCACTGTTCTGAACAAGAAAAATCCTTAAACATTTGTCAAGTAAGGTTTAGGTACAATTAATCCTACTTGAGTGGAAGGGATTTAGAATGGATGACCCTCGAGGTTCCTCCCAATCCTATGGTTTGCAGCATGAAACAAATTCAGGAAAATATGTGTGACTCAAAGAGCAGCTCTAAGTCTCCTTTTCTCTGCCTCTGTTCCCATCCTAGAAGATGAAAAGGCATGAGACCACTTGCAGCTTGCACTTGGCTGTTGAGTACAACTGCCAAGGCAGGACATATTAAACAAGATACAATAATACTTTTCCCAAACCCCATGATCTTGTAATGCATACCTTGACAAAATGTGATATGATGTTACCTATGAGAAGGAATGTTAAAAATTTGCTTAGTGAAATTGATTTAACTTTACCATTAACTGCTCTGTTTGAGGGGAGGGGCTTCCTGAGTCTCAGAGGCGGGGCTTCCTGGTTATCCTATATAAACCAGTGTCTGAACCCAAGGGGCAGCTGGGCTTTCCACAGAAGTTGAGGAAGCAGGAACCCATTTTGTTTCCTTCTGCTTCAGGGTAAGCTTTATTTAAATTTAACAGCTTTCAGCGCTGCTTTCTTTGAGAGGCGGGGCTTCCTGAGTTTGAAAATTAACTGCTCTGTTTGAGGGGAGGGGCTTCCTGAGTCTCAGAGGCGGGGCTTCCTGGTTATCCTATATAAACCAGTGTGTGCGCGCCTCACGGCGCGCGCGAACTCGTACACTCAGTAACCTATACTTTCACCCCTGCATACAGACAACAACATCAAACACACACCAAGAGGAGGTCATTAGCAACCTCCAGATGGAACAAACACGAAAACTTCCCATCTCATGCACAAGCTGTGGCATGTTCAGCTTTTTCGCACTACAATTACTCAATTACATCTGCCCCAAGTGTACACAGATCACTCGCATGGAACACAGGATACGACAACTCGAGGACCGTATTAACACCCTTAAGGACATTCAGGAACTTGAGCTGTTCTTAGACACCACACACCACACTGTCCTAGACACGCAGCCCATATCACACCAACATTACGGGGAGGCTCAACAGAACAGCACCTCAGATGTGGACAACCCTCAGGCTTGGAGAAATGTCACCCTTAGAAGGACACATAGGACCCGGAAGCCTCCTCAGAATACTTCCGCTCAGCTGCAGTTACACAATAGATTCCAAATTCTCACACAACTAGCACCTGACCAAGAAACACAACATATTGGGGAAGACCAGAATGGCTTAGATACTGATCAGTGGCTCATCCTTGATCAGTGTGCGGGGGATAGCCCTGACTGGGACAACACTTCACAACATTCACACTTGCACAATCGTGCAGGGGTACCATCCCCAACCATAGACCAGGAGCAACAGGAACACATACAGGAGAACCATAGGCTCTTGGACGAATCTCAATGGATTGTCCTTGACGAATGCACCGGGGATGTCGAGGAGGAGGACAACACTTTTCACCTACACAATTCACACCAACAGGATCACTTTTCTGGAGACCTACACACTACATTGCACAAAAGGGGCCCTGTCATTCCTGAAAGTAAACAGGTCTTGGTAGTAGGCGACTCCCTCCTTAGAGGAACGGAAGCTGTCATTTCCAGACCGGATGGGATGGCTCGAGAAATATGCTGCCTACCGGGGGCAAAAATACACCATATCACTCAGAGGCTCACCAGGCTCCTCAAGCCCTATCACCGTCCTCCCCTCATGTTGATTCATGTAGGAACCAATGATACTGCAAGGCATACATTTCAAAAGATCACAAATGATTTTCGAGCTCTAGGAGCAATGCTAAAAGAATGTAATGTACAGGTGGTCTTTTCATCCCTCCTCCCTGTTGTAAGACACGGACCCACAAGAGCCAGAAAAATAGTACAGGTCAATGACTGGCTTAGAAAATGGTGTCAGGAGGAACGCTTTGGCTTCCTCGACCATGGCCTGCTATTCCAGGAGGATGGCCTACTGGCAAGGGATGGGGTGCATCTCACACAAGTAGGAAAACACCTTTTTGCTCACAGACTCGCAAACCTCATTAGACGCACTTTAAACTAGGTCCACCGGGGGAGGGGGACAACAGCCTTGCGAACACTACTTTACCCATAATGTCTGGGAATCGCCAGAAGGCTAAACGGAGGGCTGCACAAACACAACAAGGACCAAGTACCAAAAGCACAATAATCCCAATTAAACAGCTCAAGGGAAGATCCCAGGGGCTCACATGTCTTTACACTAATGCACAGAGCATGGGAAATAAACAAGATGAACTCCAACTTCTAGCACTACACCACAAATATGATATCATAGCCATCACTGAAACCTGGTGGGATGACTCCTATCGCTGGAATGTAGATATCGAGGGGTATAACCTCTTTCACAGAAACCGAACAAAGGGGAGAGGAGGCGGAGTAGCCTTATATGTCAAAAACTCTTATACGGCAGAAGAAATTCAAGACAGCAATCTGGGAAACCAGCTTGAAATCATCTGGATAAGAATCAAGGGAACTGGGACTCAAAAAGATGTCGTTGTAGGCATCTACTACAGACCCCCAAGCCAGGAGGAAGATCTTGATGAAGTCTTCTGCCAACAGTTGACCAAACAGGCACAGAAAAGAGATGTAGTAGTCATGGGCGATTTCAACTATCCCGATATTTGCTGGAAAACAAACTCGGCCAAGAGTACAAGGTCCAACAAATTCCTCGCTTGCCTTGCAGACAATTTCATGGTCCAAAAGGTAGAAGAGGCAACAAGGGGATTGGCTACTCTTGATCTCATCCTAACAAATGCGGAGGACCTGATCGATGCGGTCGAAGTGGTAGGATCCTTAGGGGCAAGTGACCATGTGCTCCTGCAATTTGAGGTACAAAGGAAGGCCGAAACTAAGACAAGTCAAACCCGCATTTTGGACTTTAGGAGAGCTGACTTCCAAAAAATGAAGGAAACGCTGAGCAGCATTCAGTGGACACAGATACTAAAAGACAAGGGAGCTACGGATGGATGGGAATTTCTCAAGAGTGAAATATTCAAGGCGCAATTGCAAACCGTGCCAACAAAAAGAAAAAATAGGACAAGTGCAAAGAAGCCAGAATGGATGTCCAAAGAACTTCTAACTGTGCTAAGACACAAAAGAGACATGCACAAGAAGTGGAAAAAGGGAGAAATCACCAAAGAAGAATTCAAACAAATAGCCAACACCTGTAGGGAAAAGGTCCACAAAGCTAAAGCAAAAAACGAGCTCAGACTTGCCAGGGACATTAAAAACAATAAAAAGGGCTTCTATTCTTATGTCAGTAGAAAAAGGAAAAACAAGGAGGCGATAGGACCTCTTCGAGGAGAAGATGGGGCAATGCTGACAGGGGACAGGGAAAAGGCAGAACTACTTAATGCCTTCTTTGCCTCGGTCTTCTCACAAAAAGAGAGTCTTCAACCTCAGCAAGATGGAGTGGATGAGGGATTGGAGGACATCCAACCCCAAATTGGGAAAGAAGTCGTCCAGGAATACCTGGCCGCTCTTAATGAGTTCAAGTCCCCAGGGCCAGATCAACTACACCCAAGAGTACTGAAGGAACTAGCGGAAGTCATTTCGGAACCATTGGCAACCATCTTTGAGAGTTCTTGGAGAACGGGAGAAGTTCCAGCAGATTGGAGGAGGGCCAATGTGGTCCCAATCTTCAAGAAGGGAAAAAAGGACGACCCAAACAACTACCGTCCGGTCAGCCTCACGTCGATACCGGGCAAGATTCTGGAAAAGATTGTTAAGGAAGCGGTCTGCAAACACTTAGAAACAAATGCGGTCATCGCTAATAGTCAACACGGATTTATCAAAAACAAGTCATGCCAGACTAATCTGATCTCTTTCTTCGATAGAGCTACAAGCTGGGTAGATGCGGGGAATGCCGTGGATGTGGCGTACCTGGATTTCAGTAAGGCCTTCGACAAGGTCCCCCATGACCTTCTGGCAAGGAAACTAGTCCAATGTGGGCTAGGCAAAACTACGGTGAGGTGGATCTGTAATTGGTTAAGTGGACGAACACAAAGAGTGCTCACTAATGCTTCCTCTTCATCTTGGAAAGAAGTGACAAGTGGAGTGCCGCAGGGTTCCGTCCTGGGCCCGGTCCTGTTCAACATCTTTATTAATGACTTAGATGAAGGGCTAGAAGGCATGATCATCAAGTTTGCAGACGACACCAAATTGGGAGGGATAGCCAATAGTCCAGAGGACAGGAGCAGAATTCAAAACGATCTTGACAGATTAGAGAGATGGGCCAAAACTAACAAAATGAAGTTCAACAGTGACAAATGCAAGATACTCCACTTTGGCAGAAAAAATGAAATGCAAAGATACAGAATGGGGGACGCCTGGCTCGAGAGCAGTACGTGTGAAAAAGATCTTGGAGTCCTCGTGGACAACAAGTTAAACATGAGCCAACAATGTGATGTGGCGGCAAAAAAAGCCAATGGGATTTTGGCCTGCATCAATAGGAGCATAGTGTCTAGATCTAAGGAAGTAATGCTACCCCTCTATTCTGCTTTGGTTAGACCACATCTGGAATATTGTGTCCAATTCTGGGCACCACAATTCAAGAGAGATATTGACAAGCTGGAATGTGTCCAGAGGAGGGCGACTAAAATGATCAAGGGTCTGGAGAACAAGCCCTATGAGGAGCGGCTTAGGGAACTGGGCATGTTTAGCCTGAAGAAGAGAAGGCTGAGAGGAGATATGATAGCCATGTATAAATATGTGAGAGGAAGCCACAGGGAGGAGGGAGCAAGCTTGTTTTCTGCTTCCTTGGAGACTAGGACGCGGAACAATGGCTTCAAACTACAAGAGAGGAGATTCCATCTGAACATTAGGAAGAACTTCCTGACTGTGAGAGCCGTTCAGCAGTGGAACTCTCTGCCCCGGAGTGTGGTGGAGGCTCCTTCTTTGGAAGCTTTTAAGCAGAGGCTGGATGGCCATTTGTCAGGGGTGATTTGAAAGCAATATTCCTGCTTCTTGGCAGGGGGTTGGACTGGATGGCCCATGAGGTCTCTTCCAACTCTTTGATTCTATGATTCTAGTATGACAAAATTTTGTGTAAAGGGGACAGTAGTCAGAGGTAGAAGAGACACATCAAACATAGTTGCATCTTTCACTGAAACTATGAATCTCATTAAGCTTTTCAGTTGCTGGTCATAATTGCATAAGGCTCTACTTTGGATATAATCCTGGCTGCATGGCCAAGCTTCCTTGCTTTGGAAACAGCAAGAAGGAGGAAGTTTGTATCAGTTCCCCATCTACAAAACAAAGCATGTTCCCTACAATTTTGGAAATCCATGCAGTATATGAACAATGACTGCAAATCACCTTTTTTTTTCTTTTCTTTTTTATTTATTTTTTTTTTTTTTTGCAAATTTGCACGGATAGCATCAGAGGTTGTGTGACTTTCAAAATAGGTGGCTTCCTGTATTATTCTAATCATAATGTAGCCTCAAATTTAGATATATGGCATCAGGAGGACGGGTGGGCTTCAGAATGCTGTTCTTGTGTGCCTTTAAAGTTGTTTCCAACTAACAATGATTTCAAGGAGACTCTCTCACAGGGTTTTCTTGGCAATATTTGTGTGTGCCGTTGCTTTTCTCTAAGGCTGAGGAAAAATTTTCATAGTTTTCCAGTGGGTTTCTATGGCTCAGTAGGGATTCCAACCATAACCTCCCACAATTCTAGGCCAGCATTTGAACCACTATCACAATGGCTTTGTTTCATATTGTTCAGGAAAGTAACAACCTCCTTCTAGGTTCTTATATTTGAACATTCTGACCATTCAGGGGAAACATCACTACAATGATAGGTCAGTCCTCAGGTCTCCTTCTGTCTTTACTATTTTGGTCTGCCCTTTTCCAAATGCTACTTTGTCGTGTTAACATAAGAGCTGCTTCTATTTCGTATGGTGTTTACAGCCTGCTAATGGTTTCTCCCTCTGCTCAGAAGTGCTCCAAGGATTGCAAGACTGCTATGCAGAAGCACATGTTGTAGATGAACTGCACAGATGTTCAAATCTGGCAAACAGCTTTCTGACACTGCACTTGTTAGCAAGGGGTTTCTCCATGGCGGGGGAGCAGAGCACATCATCTATGGTCAGGATTCTCTATCCTCCAAAGCACTGTGCCATGCAAGACATAGTGTTGCATCTAAAAGCACCTGACATCTGATGGTGGCATTAAACACACTTGTTGCAGAATATCCTGTGTTAAATGGACACACACACATATCACAAATTACTTTAAAAATGCATGCTATTTCCATTTCAATTTCAATGAAGAAATGCAGATGGATCCCTAATCCTCTGGGAAATTTACATTTTGTAAATGGGTCCAAAGATTAGGACTGTTAATGACAAAACCAAAAGACAAGGAAAAATATTTGAGAAGTCTTTTGCTTTTGAAAACACATTCTACTCTAGTTATGTAAAAGATACGAAGATGGTAGCTGGTGGATTTGTTTTTAGGGGAGTGATTAATCCTCTACAGGTCTGAACTTCAAAAAAACAAAAACAAACATTCAAGTGTTGAACCTGTTTGTGGATAGTACCCAACCCTATGATAGCTCCTTAAACAATCAGACTATAATCTGCCACCATTTACTGGATAAGGTATAAATAACAGAAATTACTTTTAATCCTTTTTATCACTTCTACATTTTGCCCCTACAAAAAGCATTCCACACAATACTGTAGCAATACATAATCTGTAGTTTCCACTCACCTAAACCTAAGTGTGACCTTCTAAGGGTAGTCTTGCTCTTCCATTTCTACCACCACATCCCAACTTACACCCACATATCAATTTTGTACAGATCACTCTTCCCTTGTTGTAACAGAAACACAGATATAGTCCTCATCCTTTCATTCCACACAGTTCTGTGGACCAAGAATTGTACGCCCCCATTTACCCAGAACAATGCCACAGATGGTCTTATTACTACATATTTGTCAGCATTCCCTCACCCTCTTCAAAAAACCTGCCATTCTGAATTTACTAACAAAAGACCCATGGTATAGAAAAGCTCCTGATGGTCCCCTGCCTTGGCTCCTGGAACTTTAAGATAACTTTGAGCCTCTATGAGTTACCAGATCAAGTTAATGAAATGCCTAAATAAGTGAACCAAGTTGTTGATACAGCTATGCTTTGAAAGAAAGAGAACAATACTATGGGTTTTCATTCCAAAAGGTGGGAAGTACTATGGTGGAACAATACCCAATAGTGAAATCAAGAGAGCTTTAGTGGGCCTTTCCCATCCAGGGGACCTCATCTTGCTGCCTAGTGGTCTCACGAACAGATGTGTTCTAAACCTGCATAACAAACCTCCAGCAGATCTTGGACATAAGGCAGTGGCTTCAACAGCTATTGCTTTCACAGGTCAGAGAAAGAGTAATAAAAAAGAAAAGGACAGAAAGGGACTGAAATGTTCAACTGACATCTATATGCTTAGAGATACCTGTCTCCCTGACAGTCCTCCCCAACCTGAGTACTGGATCCTGAGTTTTGTTGTGGAGGACTCATAGGAAGTGTGGGGTGGTGGGGTGGGGTGGGTTAAAGAATCAGTGAAAATAGGAGAAATGGTTTTCCTCCTTCAAACCCCCCCCCCCCCCCCATGGACTATTCTTCTCTGTCCAGCCCCAATTTTGGAGTCTGCTCAGATAATGGAGGAGTATTCACTTCCAGTTTTCTTCTAGTGAGTTGAAAGGGGTGTACATGCCTTCTTCCCTACTTCATATAGACAACAATTCTGGGAAGTACATCAGGATGATACTCACTCTGTGACACTCATCACAAAGGGCTAAAATTGGCAGCATGTGCCGATTTTAGCCCAGGTCACCCATGGAGTCAGCCGGCTCCCATCACAGGACGCTGTGCCAGCTCCATGGGTGAAGGAAGGCAAAGCCAGTGCATGCTGCTGGCAGGACAACAGGGGAGAGCTCCTGTGTTGCTATACAATCTATGGGCAGAAGCCATGTGCTCACACTTTCCCCTATCTGATCACTCTTGCTTGGATCCAGGTGATGCAGATTCCCCATGCCCCTCTACAAAGTGGAGCACCGTCGGCTGTGACAAGGTCGTCATTGGGTGCTTACTTGCATCTTTCAAGTCCCAGTCTAGAATTCTCATGACTATATCTACACCATTCCCCCCCCCCCCTCCTCTTCCTCGTTGGCCTAGTTCAGCTGCACCGCATAAATCAGAAGCAGGAGCAAGAGGAGAGGATGGCAACAGCACATACATCTACCTGATAAGTGTGGTACAGAAGTGCCCAACCACATCAAGGACAAACTCTGAATGGACCAATGGGCTAGACCTGGCAGCTGCCTTTTTCTTACATTATCCCAGTTCTGACAAATGTGACTCTTTATGCAGCTGTTTAGATTGAGATGAGTGAGGAATTTATTAATGATTTGAGAATGCAGAGAGCTCTCTGTACTTTTGTTTGCATGAGTCGCTTGTTCTAGTGAACAAAATACTTCACTTTTTCCATTCATTCCCAAGCTGCTTTTTCATTCTCTATCCACTTGCTGCTTCTGTGAAGACTTTCCTTCACAACTGATTTTTTTTATAAAGGGGAGGGGATCTCTAGTAAGAGGGAAGGGGAGATCTAGCCTCCATTTAGTTTATCTTCCTGATGATGATGTTAGCTTTAAACAGATGGATGGTTGTGCACCATGACTTAAATTGATAAGGTCATAGCCACTTTCTGTCAAGCTATTATTACCAGAACTTTAATATAGCTCCTGGAATCCCCTGCCATCAACCAACTATGGGTTGATTGAGAATGCTTAGTGACTATGGAATGATAAAGGGAAGCACTCCGAATCTCAAGGGAGAAGAACGTTAGAGTCTCTCCCAGAATCTTCAAGGCCCTGAGGCAATCACCATCAAAATAAGGAAGAGAGAATTGCCACTCCAGAAATAGTGATTGTCCATTAAAACAGGTGTGTGTCCCCCCCTTTTTTTTTTCAAAAGTGGAGGAACATTTCCCACCACACCTATTTTTGGGGTGTGTGGCTGGTGTGGAGTGTGGTGAGGTCCAGAGCTGGAATTATCTCCACCCCCAGGTTATGGAACCATGTCCTTTCTTCCAGATTAGCTGATGTGAGACATGCTAATTTAACTGATGTGAGACATGCTAATTTAACACTACAATTCTGCACTTCATTTGTGGCACAAGTCCAACAGGTCCTTTAATGGTAGGCAGAATCCTCTTTTGCAAGACCCCTTATACTATGGGAATCACTTGTACATAATGCAACCTTACACCACCGGAGAGTGGAAGACAATAAGACAACTATGGGGACAGGGGGACCTTATGGGAAGACAACTGGTGCTCTACAAGAAAGACAATGTCTCCTAAGTGAGAACAATGCACACAATTGCTCCTGTTTGTATAGAAACTTTGAACTCCCAGGAAAATACTAAGAGATTGGTTTGGGCTCTGTGTAGCTATTTTCCTAGTAGATCAGATGTGGGAACAGTATGCTTTTATTGTCTATTTGAGTGTTTAAGCTATGCCTCCACATATGCTCAAATTGTATATTTGAATAGAAATGATATCTTACAAAATATAAATAAGGCCTAACTGATCCACTTCCAAGAAGAAACAGTCAAGGTTAATGAACTGAACCCCAAGCTCCTCACTGCTCAGAGAAGTGGGGTGAGCCTAGAAACATCTTTCAATAGATCAGCCTCTGTTGGTGCAACACCAAACCCATTTTGCAATAGAATGAACACTAATAACATAGACATGACACAAAACCCACGAGAAACATCAGAGTCCCCAAACGATAATTATACTCAGTTGAGACATTCAAGCTCTAATGGTATCACCACAAACAGCCTATTACCATCTACACAACAACTACAAGAGGTGGGTGCAAACACAAGGAGTAAGACATCCCAAACATGGTCCCGTAGTTCAGCAAAGGGGACCAAATTCCACCCAAAAAATGGTTGTGTAATCATGGATGCAGATGACCAAATACAAACTCAGGAATGACTAGGGAGTTTCAGAGTGATATCATGGAACATAGCGGAATGGAAGAACAAATGTCCCATGCTAAAATTTGTTGAATTCCTGTCCCAATTTGGTATTATTGCACTCCAGGAAACGTGGATTACAGAAGATGAACAAATCTGCCAACTCTCGGGATTTCAAACCTGGTCCAAACCAGCCATGAAACTTTCAAAATACGGTAGACCTAGTGGGGGCATTGCCACTTTAATCAAAGGTGCATTAGGTTGGCAGGGAAAAGAAATCTCACTTAAAAGTACTACAAACTGTAACAACATCCTTACAGTCAAATTAACAAATATTTCTGCCCCTTTGGCAAAAAGGAGTCCACCTATCATCCTCCTAAATGTTTACATACAACCTACAACATCAAAGTCAGATAAACGGGATATATGGCCAATTCTTGAAGGGGCGCTGGAGGAAATTAATGTGCTGTTCCCGGCAGCACAGACCATCATCCTGGGTGACTTCAATGCGAGATTGGGCAACTCCAAACTGAAGATTGCATCAGCTAGCAACATCCCCCCAGATGCAAGTTTATTCAACTTCGGATGGAGGTCCCGTGACTGTCAAAGAAACAAAGCTGGAGTTTCATTGGTGGCCCTTCTGTACAAATTCGACCTCACGATCCTTAGAGGCTTAAATGAAGATTTTATATACCCATTCACCTTCCATTCAGCAAACGCCAGTAGTGCTATAGATTTCATTTGCGTTTCCAGGGATCTCCAACCAGCGTTTACTCCCTTGGAAGTTATTCCCAGATTGGATAGCGATCACCAACCTGTGACAGTGAGATGCCTACTGCAGACTGACCTTAGAAGGCCCACACTTAGCACCAATCAGGAGAGCCAGACATTGGAATTACAATATAATAAAAGACTTAGATGGAAATTTGTTAATCCAACCCATCTAAAGGACATCATGGACTCGTCAGAAGTAGACCTTCTTAAAAGAGAAATCCAGTTGGAGACAAATAATATTGAGGTTGTTTTTGATGCTTATAACTCTTTAGTTAATGGACTAAAGGGGGTTCTGACGGAGACATCCAATAAAAAACCACTACTGACCTCTTCGAATTCCAACAAGTGGTTTGATTATGAATGCCAACTAAAAAAGAAGCAACTGAAAAGTGCTATAAGAGTACTCCAACATTCCCACAACTCAGATACACATGCCCATATGTTAAAAATTAGACGGCAATATAAAAAACTGATCGCAGATAAAAAGAAGAGCTATAATATGAAAGTATGGGTTGATCTTGAACTGACAATTTCCACACGTAACTCCATTTTCTTTTGGGACATCGTAGCCAAAAAATTAAAGGAAGTACGATTTGATATTGAATCACCCATTCCAGCGGCCCAATGGGAAGACTTTTATATGGAACTATTCAATACACCACTGTCCCAAAGGGAGGAATTAAGCATTGAATCAATCTTAGGAACAGATCCCCTTCCCCCATGGCCACCACTCCAAGCAGCGGAAGTGAAAACAATTATAACAAGGCTGAAAACAAACAAAGCCCCGGGTGAAGACTTCCTCCCACCAGAACTGTTCAAGCAAAATATAGATTGGTGGGCCCAACTACTAGCGGGCTTATTCAACCATATAAATAAGGCATGTTCTGTTCCATCAGGCTGGAAACTAAGCATTATAGTGCCAATTTTGAAGAAAGGAGTTAAAGCTGACCCTAGGAATTATCGCCCAATCAGCCTTATTGACATAGCAGCAAAGATCTACGCAAGATACCTACTGGACAAAGTAGAAGAATGGGCTGAAAATAATTTGATAATAAAAGAAGAACAAGCAGGCTTCAGGCAAGGCTACTCCACTATAGACAATGCCTTTGTTCTTCAGCATGTTATCGACAAATATTCTTCAATGAACAGAAGTTTATATGTTGCTTTTATAGACCTGTCCGCTGCTTTTGACTCTATAAGCCGAGAGTTACTCTGGAGGAAATTTTTGAAGTCCAACATAGATAAAAGACTCTTAGCTCTTATGATTGCTCTATATGATGACTCCTCAGTTAAAGTGAGATTAGGTAACAGTGGGGCAGTCTCCAATGGAATACCTACAACTAGGGGTGTGAGACAGGGATGTTTGTTGGCTCCGTTCTGTTTTAATTTTTATATTAATGATATTGTGGAATATTTGAATATGAAAGAATGTCACAGTCCAAAGATTATGGATAGGGAGACAAATATCTTGATATATGCAGATGACATAGTATTGTTATCCACCACCCCAATCGGGTTAAGGAGGTCCCTGCAAAAACTTAGCCAATATTGTACTGAAAATGCCCTCACTATAAGTAAAGAAAAATCCAAAATAATGGTTTTTGGTAAGAAAGCTAAGGCTTCCAACTGGCACCTTGACGGGCACAAAGTGGAGCAAGTGAGGACATTTAAATACTTAGGTCTTCATTTTGCGGCATCAGGGGCATGGACCCAACATCTAAAACTAAGTATTGCAAAAGCTGATAATGCTGCACAGGCAATTCATAAATTATGCAACCACAATTACCCGGGCTCTCTGCGCCCCTTTCTGAAGGTTCTTAAGGCAAAGGTGTTCCCCATCGCTTTGTATGGAGCTGAAATATGGGGTGAGCAAGACCCTTTACTGGTAGAGAGATTCCAACTGCGCCACCTGAAAATTGGCTTAGGTGTGGAGAGATCATCCCTGTCAGCTGCAGTGAGAGCAGAGACGGGAGTACCCCCAATCTCCACCACAATTCTGAAGAGGCAGATCAATTGGTGGTACAAAATAAGACAAATGCAACCACACAGACTCCCAGCCCTATGCCTTCTAGAACAAGAAAACCACAAAGAGTGGTCATCTTGGCTTAGCAGATTTGGCCACACAGTTAGTAGGTTAGGTTTTGCCCCTCACGAGTTAACAAATTTTGGGGCAAAGGTATGCTCAATTGTATACCAAAGAGCTCTCGACATTGCTGCACAAAATGATCTAATGAACATAGCGCAAGCTAGAGCCACTCCATACCTGGCCAAATTTAAATGTAATGTGGGCATGGAACCTTACCTCTCTTTTATACTTCCACTCTATCTTAGAAAAGTTTTTACCCGGGCTAGATTTGAGCAGCTCGACATTAAGTCCAAGTTGGGACGACATCAGAATATCCCCTACACGAGGAGAACCTGTGGGTGCCGTGAGGTCGATGCAGAAGTGGAGGACTCAGAACATTTTTTCTTAAAATGTCCCTACTACAACAGGATCCGGTCTTACTATCTAGAGCCTCTGCTGGAGAACCATACTTATTCAGAGAATAAGGAGAAATTGCACATCCTTCTTCAGGGTTCAGATAAAAACTCTATTTTAAAATTGACCCTTTTTATCCAAAAAGCGCTGGCCATCCGTGAGAAGATGGAAGCAGAGAGAGGCGACCTTGCTGCCATCAGCAAAACTCAAACTTAAAAACTTAATATGGACACGCCACTAGTTTTACCTACCCATGCCCCCCACTCTAACCCTATTTTAAGGAATTAAACAATTTTAATCTTTTAACCTTTTTATCTCGTAGTTGCTCAATTATTTAGGAGTGGGTTGACAGGCCAGTAGGCCATGATGCCTCGTATTCATATATGGTTTTACTGTATGTGTATGTTTTGTATGTTTTGATATGGTCAAAATTGACTAATCAATAAAGAATTGTTGTTGTAATAAAGAAAAGAATAGAAATGATATCTTACAAAATATAAATAAGGCCTAACTGATCCACTTCCAAGAAGAAACAGTCAAGGTTAATGAACTGAACCCCAAGCTCCTCACTGCTCAGAGAAGTGGGGTGAGCCTAGAAACATCTTTCAATAGATCAGCCTCTGTTGGTGTAAACATGCATAATTTTTGACATTTGGCAAAACCCTTTTCAGGAAGAATGGGGCATGAAGAATTCTATTACACCCAAAAGCCAGCACAGGAATGCAGCAATCAAAGGTAACCCAGTCAAACATGTTACCGTCTCCTGCTTCTCTGCATGACATTGCTCTGCTTCCAGTTGTTTTTTCGACCTCTCCATTTAATCATAACAACAGTAGACAAAGAATGGGCTGCTCCACATCCCTGCGCCTAACTTTTTCCTGTGCCAGAGGAAGAGGCAGACAAAAGGAATCATCCAAAATCCAGCAGGACAGAACTCAAGGTCCATTTGAGTCCCCAGAAGCCTGTCTAGTGTACTGTCCAGTTGCTCCCCTGCTCTCCCATTGATGAAAATCAGGCTTGAAGGATTTGCCAAAGCATCTTGTTTAAGTTACAAAGGCTCCTCTTGCACTGAGGATTGAGCTGCCTGCCAGGATTCTTTCTTTAACACAGCAATTGATTTACAATATAATTAGAAGCAAAGAGGCATCCTGCAGAGCCGCTTATCCATCCTTAATTTTCCATAAGCAAAGGGTCTATTTTTAAATCTGGAAGGCCTAGCGGAGTCTTGATTTCCAGAGGAGGGAACAAGCAATAGGAGCCCCCGTGGCAGCCAGGCAGACACGATCCACCTTATGCCCTGAGGCCAATGCAGCCGCTGCTCTGTTTAGTAGTTCATCACGCTGCTCTTTCCCCATATTAGAAAGACAGCTTATCCTAGCTTTCCGCAGTTGTGCAGGGTACCATCTCTTCCCTGGCCTTCCCAAGAAAATAACTGTGAATTACCAACAATCACACACCACAGAAAGAACAAGAACAATCAGAAGGAGGCAGCAACCCAGGGGGTCCTGTCTTTGTTCTATAACACTCAAAATTCTGCATTTCATTAGAGATGGTCATCTTGGCTTGATGGATTCTTGGAAATGTAGTCCAACCAAGGGTCATGTTTCCAGGCTCTGAAATAAACAAACACAATGCAACAACCATGCATGCTCTTGAGTATAGGCATACACATACAGAAATTCGGAATAATCCATATCCCTTCCAAATCCCCAGTGGAGATAAAGGTGAGACAGCAATTTTGGTTCCTTCAACATTTTCATTTTGTCAGTCCTGACATTATCTCTCAGGCAAAAACCATTTCTCTTCTTCTCCATATGGAGTTCAGAGACAACAGGTAGGAAAAGACAGGTAATCCAATTTCAACTTCATTACTCCACCATTTTAGTAGTAAATCATGGTTGTAGAGCACTCTTCCAGAAGGCTTCTGCAAGACCCTTTAGGACCTATTGATTCTGTGCAACATTCTTAAAATAGATGTTTCATTGGACTGCTGTTGGCTGTACCATCCATATTTATTTGTTTAACTGTTTTTCTGTATTGTATTAACAGACCAGCCCACTGCAGAGCAGTGTTAAAATCATTTTGTAAGTGTGGACCCTTTCTTCCATTATTGCCATTTGCTTATTTGCATAATGTTGTTTTGAATGTCATATTTTATCCTTATTTGAATAATATTGTTTTGGATATCAAATTTTTAATTTACTGAATACGCAGAGTATATTAGTGTTCCATTTATTACATATGTAAGGGAAGAGTTACAGAATGGTATGTTCTGTGGACAGCCCTATTGTGGGGGTTGGAATGAAATTGTTTGGAGGCAGAAGCAGGAAGGTAAGCTGACAGTCACGGGACAAAGCTAAAGAATAGAATTACTAAAGGTATGCTGTTTATTTTGAAGTGACTCTGTACCAATTTTTAAAAGACATTTTTCACCCTTATATGTTACCTTTGCATCTTAGTTACTTCTCTCTCTCTCTCTCTCTCCATCCTCTCCTTTGTTCCCTCCATCTTAGAAATTCTACATGTTACAGCTTGAGTATCCTTTTCCCACAAATCTGAACCCCAAATGACTCTAAAAGCCAACAACTGTGGTGGTCCTCTGCCTTTGCCTTTGAGGAAAGGTAGACATCCAGATACGGTGGGGACAGGACAGGGAGAGAGAAAGGATGGCAACGTGCGTTGCTCTACCGCCCTTTCACTCATCATACGGGGAAAGGGGGAGAAAAGTGTGGGTAGCTCCATCCTTTCTCGCATTGGATGGGGACAGGGACAGCTAAAGCACCCTGTCCTATCCCCACCATATGATGGGGGAGGACACGCGGGACACCATAAGCTTCTTCACACACCTTTCCTTTCACCAGTAACTGCCAGCAATAACATCACAATCCGAGAGAGCCATGTAAAGAGGTCTTATGAGTTATTTGTAAGTCAGATGTTTGTAACTTGGGGACTGCCTGTATATACAATGGCATAGTAATGTGGAATTCCCCCTATGAAATGATAAGTGACTCAAATGAGTGTCAAACAAAGCCTGAGAATCTGTGAAATAGAAGAAGGATACAGCAGGGTATGCCTACACATCAGCTTAGCATTCGGCACATGGCAAAAATCAAGTTTGTGGGACAGTTCCCCCCCCCCCCACCAATATTTTTGAGCCATGGTGCATTGAATCTGTGAATGCAGATGGAGAGCAGGCTGTACCAGTAAATTTGAGATAAACCCAAACATTTCCAAAACTGCAAAAACTTTTAGCGAAGAAATGAAAATTATCAACCCAAGAAGGACAAACAATGGTGAATAAGCATGAAATTATTACTGTGGAGTGGAGTAGACAACAAGGGAAGGTGGGATGAAGCTGAGTGTCTTTGTATGATATGAGTAGATGAATGGGCTACTGAAAAGAGTTCTTGTCACTTCCTGTCACACAGGAACAGATCAACCACAGGTAAAACCATGTTTAATCCATAACAGGGGAATTGGGAGAATGCTACTTTCTCTCAAGGTCTTTCTGTGTTGATTAAAACTAATATCTGGACCTGAGCAGGGCTGTCGATGACAGGGTAATTTAACATCAGGTAACAACAATAACAGCTACCATAACCACTAGCTACAGCTTAGACCGGCCATGGAATCAGTTTGCTAATAATACTATGTAACATGAAGTTTGTTCCTGAGTTATAAATGTCATTTCCTAATTGGTTCTATCATAAAAACATAGAAAAAATTATTCAACTGCAAAAAAACCTTTGTTTTTACAGGCCATCCTGCAACACATTTTGTTTGATAGTTTTCCAGTAAGTCTCTCATCGAGTCTCAACCAATTCTACATAGTTTGTGGCAGCCACAAAAAAATGAAGTTTTTGGAGTATAACAACTACTTTCAAAGTAAGTACCACAGAATTAAACATGAATAGCATTTGCAAACCAGGATCATTTTTTTCACATTTTGTTACATAGTGTGATTAATCCTTCCTAACATCGCCATAATATGCTGATATTCTTTTCTGACATATTTCCACAGAAGTCACAGCAGTTCCACGCACAGTGAACTTTGCCCATTAGAAATAAGTTCCCTGACCCAAAGTTCTCATCCTCAAACAAAACCACTCCCATGATGCAAAAATACTTGCCTGTCTAGTAAACAGTCATTTTCTAAACCGGTGAGATTTTCACACAGACACAGCATCAGCCATTTCTCTCTTCAATAGATTCCCAAGCCCCTCTCTCCAATTTTAAACTATGCCAGTAATGGGGATTCCTCTTGTCCCCTGGGAGATTACTTCACAGACTCATAGATCTTATTGCCAGGAAGGCAGGATTTCCTCATATCTGTACTCCATTAGTCTGTTATTTGACCAGCAGTTACTCCAGTATTCCTAATCACTCCCTCTCCCTGGAATACTGAAGTAATTCCTCATGCTTTGTTTATTGCCATTTGCCCCAGTGCACTTATATCTTCCACATGAGAAGAAGTGGAACTTCTTCACATTATCTGCCATTTCACTGCCTCTTATGAATTCCCATCAACCTACTGGCAATACAAATGTTCTGAATTCCACATAGGATCTCATGGCACACACTGCTATCTAAACCAAAGTTTCCCAAATATAACAATTTTCCCTAGGGTCTGCTATGCCATTAAGATATAATACTGTGATTAAATCTCAATGCAATTTATCTGCCCTTTACACAAACTAATCCATTCCGTGACATAGCTAGGCAGTAAATATTTTAAATACTATCATTCTCGGATTAGACCCTCTATCAAAGGTGAGAAATTTCATTACTCTTTAAAAATCAATTCCAGGTTAACTGGGGGGAGGGGGTAAATCACTTTCCTAATACTATCCTGTGCTAAAATTCTCCAACCAGTTAAACACATCCTACCAGCAACAGGGGGATTCCTCAAAATACGAGGGGTATTTTTTAAGTAAGGTCCGTTTTGTTGTAGACACTAGTAGTTCACGAGCATACTGCAACGAGTGTGTGCGTCATGTACCGGCATGCCTCAAGAACAACTGTGCTCAGTTTCCGCTCTGTAGCTAACCTGTACGGTTCTGTTCTGTGCTTTAAAAATGTTTAAGACTATCAACTCTCCCTCCGCATGTGAGGTTCGCTCAGTGATACGGTTTTTGTCAGCAAGGAACCTGCTTGCTGCAGAAATTCATCGACCGATTTGTGAAGTGTACGGTGATACTGTTACGAGTGAAAGCAAAGTGCGTAAGTGGGTACGACAATTCAAAGATGGCCGTGACAACGTCCATGATGAGGACCGCTCCGGTCACCCTTCTTTGATTACAGACGATTTGGTGGCTTCAGTTGAAGTGAGGATTTGTGAGATCAGGCGCTTCACAATAACAGGTCTCTCAAATGAATTTTCTGACGTGTCGAGATCAGTGCTTTACAACATTGTTTCTGAACACCTAAAGTTTAGGAAACTGTGCTCCCATTGGGTCCCGAAACTCTTAACAGAGGACCACAAAAACCAAAGATTTATGTGTGTGATCAAATCAAATCATCTGTAATCAAAGAAGGGCGACCGGAGCGGTCCTCATCATGGACGTTGTCACAGCCATCTTTGAATTGTCGTACCCACTTGTGCACTTTGCTTTCACTCATAACAGTATCACCATTCACTTCACAAATCTGTCGATGAATTTCTGCAGCAGGCAGGTTCCTTGCTGACAAAAACTGTATCACTGAGCGAACCTCATATGTGGAGAGTAAGTTGATAGTCTTAAACATTTTTAAAGCACAGAACAGAACCATACAGGTTAGCTACAGAGTGGAAACTAAGCACAGTTGTTCCTGAGGCATGCTGGTACACGACGCACGCGCTCGTTGCAGTATGCGCGTGAATTACTAGTGTCTGCAATAAAACGGACCTTACTTAAAAAATACCCCTCATAAAACTGTTTCAAAAATTATACATGCCATCTTTCACCTCAAGGCAAATATTTTGTTGCCTGTGAGAAAGTATCAAGTGGCAACTTTTACCCCAAAGTCAAAAGATGTCAAAGTTATTTTGTCACACAAATCTGAAAACCCCTCAAACATTTGCCATCAAATAACTTCTGCTTTTTTCTTTAGAAATACTATTCCTTAGAATGCTGTGGGAATGACCAGTTTGTTGCCTATCTGAACTCAGGCACTGTACCTAATACTTTGTGAGTAAACACAGGCCATTGTCAATATTAAAAAAAAAACCACCAAGAAATTGTCAAAGTATAATGGGTATATGTGAAGTCCAACTGGGAACGTGCAATGTAAGAAGGGAATATAAACTAATATTGTTATGCTCTAAGAGGTTGACATGGACATAAACAATCAAAAGTTAGAGGGAAACGAAAATGGAGATCCAGGGGGGAAATTATCACAGGACTCTTGGACATGACAAAAATAACTGAGCTCATTTATGTGAAAGCTCACGTCTCTTTCCTTCTTGTCCTATATAACTAACTTCTATAGACCTAAATTCAGTGTTGATCTCCATAAAACATTTAAGAACTTTTAAGAAACACACTGCATACAAATTTTGAACCAGAGGAACTCCAAACACCAATAGCTCCATATTTTCCTAAGTCACACCTATCAATTTGCAATGTTTTGAGTTTGACTGGTTGATTTAATATCCACACTATTCATGAGTATTTTTCTGCATTCCCTTCCTTAGTTAGGTGCTTCCTCAGCCCATTTTTGCTCAACTCATACCTAGCTATCATCAGCTGAATGGCTTAGATAGGGCCAAAGACCATATGACAATCATTCCTCTTTTGGGGAAAATCCTGCTTTGTCTCTAAAGTACAGAAAAATAATCCATCAGAGGAAGTTTGCTCTCAGACCCATGGCCAACAGGAACTCACCTAATTTCTTTCCTATTTTTCAAAGACAGTGATACTCACTGATAGAGACTGACAACAATCTAGTTACCATACTAGTGGCATCCTCCACACATGACAAAAGGTTTTCTTCTCAATCGATGAGTTCCTTTCCATTGAAGCTTCCAAATGGGCTCACATACATTCATGACTTCATTTCAGCAAGATGGCTGCATTGACTGCCCTGAAACCAAATCTTGATGCCTCATTAGCCAGTCTCAGCATCATGGTATAACACAAACTTCCTGGAAACACTGAAAATAGTATCTATTCCCGTCTTGATAGGAATTCAAACCATTACCGACATTGCCATGCTGCTTGCTACTGATCATAAGGACATTATTTTCAGATCATAGTACCCATGCTACTAAGAGATTTATAGTTATAAAACTAAAGTTTCAAGCTCTGCTTACACTGACCATCACCAAGAGGAGGCCATCATATCCTGGGGCTACATAAAGGTCCACACACATCCCTCTTCTCAGAAGGTACACCAATCGTTTCCAGCTGTGTATTTTCCACCAAACGTCACTGGATTTAATCTGTTTGGCCATAAATCATCACAGAATAGCCTGTGCACTATTACCCAAATAGGTGCCAGCAATGCCTGCCTCCTACAAGGGTTGGCTTTGGCTGGATATTATTGTCCCCCAGGCACAGATTCCCAATCTCCATAGCAGGGCTGTGGGGAGCCAAAGCACATTGCCATGGTAGGCTAGGGTGACGTAGAGGCCTCCCAAACACAGCTCTGCCAGGAACCCATTATGTTCTCCAGATGCTGCTGTTCCTCTTCACAAAGGGCAGCAGTTGACACAAAAAACCAACTATTTGTGAAATTCTTTTGGAGAGGCAAAGCGGCCCACAATAAGTAGAAACATCTTTACCCCCTGAAAACATGCAGTGCAGAGGGGAAGCATTCCCGTGACCTGATGTTATACCACCGGGCACAAGCATGGAAATGAGCATGAGAATGCATTTTCCGGACAATTGTTTTATCTTCAAGCAACCCACTACAAAACTTATTCAGAGAAATAGAAAGCACTTGTGGCTATGCCACAGAAAACGATTGAGTTGACTGCTAAATATTGTCTACAATCACACCTTGATCTAATCAGGTTGGAAGAAACGTGAAGGCCATCCTGGCCGGTTGGTGCATTCAGATGTAATTCTCTGTAGACTCAGTCATTCACTCTTACCAGTTTTACATTATATTAAGGAAAAGTACATCTACATTATAATCTACCACAAACAAGGAACAGCCAGGAGTGGACCAACACACCATTCTAGAGACCTCTTCTGGTCATTAAGCAAATTTAGTATTTAGCAACGTTTCGAAGAATTGCTTCAGATGGCTTAAGGAAGTAGCTAGACTACATAGCTTTAAGACATGGCAATTAAAGTGGTGTTAAACTGTATTAATTCTACAGTACAGGTGTACCCTGTGTCTTATATATCAGGGTGAAAGTAAATGAAACCAACTTTAGCTGCCCTGAGAAATCAGTCAGTCCTATGCAGATCTTGGTCACCATTTTTCACTTGGTCATATTATAAACTGCAATTTGAACAAGCTACACAGGCCTTTACTAAGTTTATCTTACCCAAGCACTGACTCAGACCTAAATGAAAATATTGCACCACTATAGAATGTAGGTGTGTGGATTGTCTAAACTTCCTCCTTTAAAAAAAAATCCTTCTTGCACATAGAAAATATATTCCAAGGAAATAATAATAATAATAATAATAACAACAACAACAACAACAACAACAAGAAGACTTTATTTATATCCCGCCCTCTCCCCTAAGAGACTCGGAGCAGCTTACAACAAGGCAAAGAAATACAAAATAATAATAAGCACATAATACATTAAAATTAAGACAAATGATAAATAGAACAGAACATAATAAGAAACATAAATCACAAAACATATTTAATACAACTCAAAACACAAATCATAAATTAAAATAGGTACTAATTATATCAAGTAATACAATTAAAACATCCCGGGTCTGTAATTAGTTGATGTAAGTGATAAAGTTCAGTTAAAATTTTTAATTCCATTTTAAGTCCTCAAACAAATAGATTATAAATAGCTGTTATCATAAGCCTATTTCCAATGCCATGTATTTAGTTCCTTCTTGAAGAAAGTGTGGGAGCTAATCTAATCTCCCTGTGGAGGATGTTCCAGAGCTGGGGAGCCACCATCGAGAAGACCCTTTCTCTCATTCCCAATAGCTGTGCTTGTGATGGGGGTGGGACCGTGAGGAGGACCTCCCCAGCAGATCTCAAGGCTCGGACAAGTTCACGCAAACAGGCAGGACCCAAACCATGTAGGGCTTTGTAGGTAATAACATGCACTTTGAGTTGGGCCTGGAAACACATAGGCAGCCAGTGGTATGCTCCCTGTAATTGGCTCCTGTAGCCTGGCTGTTAATCTTTGTACCAGTTGCAGTTTCTGAGCTGTCTTCAGAGGCAGACTCACAAAGTGCATTGCGGTAATCCATCCAAGATGTAACTAACTTGTGGACCACCCTAGTCAGGTCTGGCTTTTTGAGGTACAGGCGCAGTTAGTGCACAAGTTTTAATAGTTTGAACCTAGACCTTTTATTGGTGTGCTATATTTCAATCTAGCTTTAATTTATGCCATGTTAGAGCATTCCAATATGTGATTATATTCCATCAGCTGCCTGGTCCAGGGGCTGTTTTGAACCAAACAAGAAGCATAAAAACAGTAAGTACAAAATGATGGATAAACAGGTATAGTGAGAAATTATATATATATAGCAAGAGACAGAGAGAGAGCAGGGTTATTATATACAGAGTTGCTATACAGTTATGACTGTATGTAAGAGGTGCCATGTATTAATTATATCTCACTAGTATAAAGCTTCAGTCTCTTTACCGAAACATTTAGAGAAAATTCACAAAAGGCTGAGAAAGAGGCCATTCTGTGATTTTTTTTCATTCTTTGCGTCTAGAGCTTCCCAGTATTAGAAAATAAGAAGGAAAGCATGCCTTTAAAGTGAACAGCCATCATTTGGAAAAGCACACTGTTATTCCTGGAAAGTGTTCCATGGCTTGCAATTTACAACCTCTGTGAAAAGTTTCAGCTATTTACACAGTCCCAGCCTTGAATTGGCAGCTTTGATATGCTTTTCCTTGCAAGATGCGCAAATGCTGAACTGCTCTCTTGCCTTTTGCAGTATACTGGACTTTAATTTATGAGCCTGGGACAAATTATTTGTGATATAAATTCTATATAAAAGTCTATTTCATCTATGAACCCAGTTAAGAAAAATCTATTTCTGCGTCATTCAGTGTAAGCTCCAGATAAGCATTTTATGTTTTTCTTAAACCAGGTGGTCTAATGGTTTGAGGGCTGCACTCCAACTCTGGAAACCAGTTTTTGAATTTCACTCTGGCATGGAAACCTACAGGATGGCCATGGGCAAATCACATTCTCTCAGCCTTAGACAAAGACAAAATCCTCTCTGAAGAAATTTTGCCAAGAAAATCTTGTGATAGGTTCACCATAAGGTGCTAATGAGTTGAAGGCACACACCAACAATGATCCTTGACAATCTGCATAGGTTAATTGGGACCAGTGGCATCGCCTGGGGTTGGAAGGTGCAAGATACACCAGGAAACACTATCAGAGTGATGACACCAAAAGGGCTATCTAGAAAAAAAATGTGCAGTGTTTGAGAGGATTTTGTTTTACAAAACGATCCCTATAGTTAGATATAATCGCGAAAACATTTTTATAAGCCCAGTTTCCATTTAGTGCATCAATACACAAGGCTAAAATACTATGCCAATTTACTTTTTGAATGATCTGATCCACATGCTGTCATTATTATCCAATTACAATTTGGTAATTTGAATCACACCAGCCCCCACTGTTGCTTTCATTACTACTGTGTTTTATTGTCACTGATTTTGCCACGCTTTCTTCTATTTTAACTACAGTATTGTAGTATGGTAGAGGAAGAGGTCCATGGGGTCACATAATGAGTTTCTGCACTGGGTGACAGCAAACTAGTGATAGCATTGACTGGGACGGTGATTCCCATGAGCTTTAAAGCATAATATAACCATCAACATTCTAGGAGACAAACAGGTCTTTCTAAGGGTATATTTACTCTGCTGGAGCATGCCAGTCTAAAATACCAGGATTTATCCAGCATTCACCACTTTGGATCAGCACTGGGCAAAGTGGTCAATGTAAAACTGCCCTATGTCAAAACTGTTTTAACATAGAAAAACACAATAAATAAATTTCTCCAAATCAAAGTTGCTAGTGGTTTGTCTTCCTCTCTTGCTTATCCAATAGTTAGGCTGCTGAGACAATCCAGAGTGTTTTATAAAACAAACATCTGAAGAGGGTCATCTACAAGTTTTAAAGTTGAATCATCTGGTGAATCAGTTCCATGGAAGCTAAAACACACCGAGTTAATTTGAATTCATACGAGCCAAGGCCATCTTAACTTGGTGTTGAACAGTTTTAAACGAAGTCCAAATTCTTCCCAGAATCTGAGACAAACTGCGACTTTGGGCTATGTAAACATTTAGCCGGTTCTGAAACAAAACCTGGCACAACCATTTACACAGTCATCCTGGATTCCTCAGGCAGCACAGAAACATAGGATGGCACCGACTGTCCCCCTTCCCATTATTGTCATTGCACTGACCAGCAAATGTGACATGAGCCATATTGGTTGCTCATCACCTGGAGTGATGCTGGCTATGGTGATGAGACAATTGGAGAAGAGAGGGTTGAGAGGAGGAGAACAATTCCTCCTTTCCCTCTTCTGCATCACAGTGGTGCCCCACCAACATCACTCCAAGCGACCAACATGAGCCATGTTACAACCACTGGCCACCAGGACAATGACAGGAGATATTAATGATGGCCTCCCCCCACCCCACCCCGTCTCCATGGTGTCTGAGATTCAGTCTAAACTGTCCCAGGTCTTATCCAGCATTCACCACTCTGGATTAGCACCAGAACAAATGGCCAGTGTTGATCTACCCTATGTCGAAACAGTTTTAATACAGACAGACATAACAAATAATTTTCTCCAAATCTTCCTCTCTTACTCATGCAGCATTTGGGCTGCTGGGACATGTATCATGGCAATCACATGGATAATTTCCCTACCTCTAGCAGGGCCTTATTGGAATGTCTGGTAGTGAAAGTGAACATTAATTCTACAGTAAAGTAAAATGGCTGTTTCCACTGACCTCCACATAATGGATGGTCATTTCAAGAATCAGGAATCCCAATTGCCACCTTCAGACATTAAGACAGTATGCTCAGCAATATATTGCTTGGGCTGCACCTCGTTCTGCTTGTATTGGACAATATTTCATATTGGGCTAAAAACACCAACTACTCCTTTTTAAAACAAATATGAGAATGTTAATAAAATACATTCCAAGGCATAAAGAAAAAGCACATTGATTTTTCTGAACTGAGACATGTACTATTTAGGGTCTTCACAAAAACAAATAAAAGGGTCATTACAAAACAAGTACTTAGAAGAAATGCTGTGGAAAACTCTTGGGAGAACACTGTGTTTTAATATGGTCTGTGTACTGTGCATCACTGCTGGTCTCCTAAAAACTGTGCTGTAACAGAGAAAAAATGCATCTGCATTCCTTCAGGGTAAAAATATTCGTGTGCAGACATCACAGCATAATCACAGTCATTTTTCCTCTTCTCCCTCTCTCTTCTGTTCTGCGTCTTCTAGAAGCTGCTTAAACTAGAAGCTGGTATCACTACCATTGCCATCATTGGATACCTGGCTTGTGGGGCAAAGTACTACCACAGCCAGCACTTCTCATTCATATATCAGAAGTTATCTTAAACCAAACTAAACATGGAACAATCTAACTCAATTTTGTTTGTTTCAGAGGCAAGCAAACACAGCCTTTAGCCTAAATTCAATCATGCTCTGGAAGGGATCAATTCAAATCACAGCCTAGTTGAAGAGGAGGAAAAGGTGAAGAGTGGAGATATAGGAGGGACAGGAAAAGAGAGAAACAGAGAGAGAGAGAGAGGGGGGGGGGGAGAGAGGGAGGAGGAGGAGGAGGAGGAAGAAATGGTCTGTCCGCATGTTGCTGTTCCTTACCATCTTTAGCATCTAGCCCTAAAAATAACATCTGAGAATACTGTCCTTGACAGAAAGTGGATTGCTAACAGATGGCATGGAAACCTCAGGGTTTTACCAGTCTGGGGCTTGAACTTCAGGCTGTCTACAATAGAGAGCATGTGCTCTACAGCTAAGCTATGCTGTTGTTAATTTCTGTCAAGTGAGCTTTGCTTTACAGCTATCGTGTGAATCAAAGACATACTAAAGTCTTGCAAACTTAGGGTTGCATTTTCCTTTACTGAATCTATCCATCTGCAATGTTTATTGGTTTAAATGCCACAGTAACACCATGTCCCTCCTGACAATCTGATGCTCGGAAGTTCTCCAATCTCCATTCAAATTTCACATCTACACGAATTTTCTAAGGTAGTATTAGAGAAGATACACTTCCTTGAACATCAGTTCAGTTTTCACTATAGGGATGCTGACTTCACAGGGAGATAGTGTATGTGAAATGATTTGCACTCTTGCAATGTGCTGTAAAAACACAAAACAAGATCATGCAGCTCTTATTTGCCTCTATCATTTTCAGATCTTTCTGCTGTTTGTCTCCCTGCTGGCTTCTCTTTTCTGGAGCGTCTCTCTGCAAAAGACTCACAGAATTTTACATGTTTATATCTCTTAACTTTAAAGAACAGAGACCCTAGGCTGGATTAGAGCTTTTTAACAATGTGAGGTATTTTTATTCAGTCTTCATTTTTGCAGTGGAATGAATATATAGGTCATTGTGAATAATTTCGCTAAACCATAATTTTTGAACTACCCAGATTATTATAACAAGCTCTGTGTGGGGTGCCCCTAAAAACTATTTGGAAATATAAATAACTACACCATACAGTTAGCTGTTTCTGAGCACATAATGTTTTGTTGTTATTTGTTTGATATACTTTGCTAGTTTGTTTCCATGCTAACTTCAAAGTGTTACTATAAAATGTGTATGAAGTCCCTTCTACATTTTAGGGAGACCCTTTTCCGAAATGATGTGTTGCCCAAAAGAAAAAAAACTTGCTTCATAACACACTCTTGGCCTTTTGGCTAAGTTCAAGTGTAACCCAATAAGAAAAGGACTGTAGTGATGAAGCCATTGATTCACATGCAGAAACTCCTAGGTTTACCCCCTGGAAGATGTATTAGAACAGTGGTTCCCAACCTGTGGGTCCCCAGGTGTTTTGGTCTACAACTCCCAGAAATCCCAGCCAGTTTACCAGCTGTTAGGATTTCTGTGAGTTGAAGGCCAAAACATCTGGGGACCCACAGTTTGAGAACCACTGTATTAGAAAGAACAACTAACAAGTAATGGGCAAGGTCCCTGCGTGAGACCCTAGCAGTGGTTCCCAACTTTTGGGCCTCCAGGTGTTTTGGACTTCAATGGGCAAGGTCCCTGCGTGAGACCCTAGCAGTGGTTCCCAACTTTTGGGCCTCCAGGTGTTTTGGACTTCAACGCCCAGAAATCTCAGCCAACTTTGCAGCTGTTAGGAACTGCAGAAGCCAAAGTCCAAAAAAAATGGAGACCCAAAAAATGGGAACCACTGCGAGAATCACTTTCAGTAAGGCTAGACAGTGCTGGAATAGATAGACTTTCTTTAAGGTATGTTTTAATGGACTGAGAATAACTGAAGGCCAAACTAGATGTGATAGAATTCTCATCTTGCATAGAAGTTTCCCTTTTTAAAAAGAGATATACATGTTATGATCAAAACAGCCTGAAACAGATCAGGGTTTGGTGTAAGGGTACACATGCTTTAATCTTTCACCTTTGTCCTGATCTGTTTTAGCTATTTTGAGCATTGTGTGTGTGTTTAACTTCTATAAAAGATGGAATTGTGCCATATCTAGTTATCCTCAGTACATTGAAACATACCTTAAAGAAGGACTATCCAGGACCATCTTGTCTTACTGAGAGTGGCTCTCCAGAGACCTTGTTAGCTGCCAAGGTCCTGGACTGAATTGCATGGCCATGCCGACATGACTAGAGATGAACGCCACACCTACTTTGGCCTGAAGAAGAGTCTGTGGAGACTTCTACACTAATGGAGGGCTGGCTTGGCAAGAATCTGAAAATGGGTTAGGGATTTGACATTATTGTTTTCTTTTAAATGGCTGATTAATGTATTTGATGGACATATATATTACCTTCAGAAAGCCTTAATATATAATGTAATATTTTTTGGCATTTAGTGTTTAAAAGAGAGTAATATTGAGGCTAATTTTTACAATGGGTACAGTATCATGTTAGTGGAGGAATGTTAGAATTACATTTGTTTTGACATTATTTTGTCTTCCGAGTTGTTGTTTTTCTACGGTTGTGATTTTAATGTAAGACTCTCTATGTAGTTTGAGTAAAGAGGTGATATACTTATTTCAAAAATAAATAATGTCATAAACATAATACATTTTAAAATACAAAAACAGCCATAATAACAGAAAGAAAAGTCAACTTTAAACAAATACACGTCAAAAGTGCAGAAAGTTTAAATGGGTAATACTTGTTCTTTTATGGGCATTGTAGCATTTATGAATGATGGATTAGGATAATAGCCATACCTTATAGGAGGTAAGGGAGAGGAATGGTTGCAAATTTATTTCTCTTTGTTAGAGGAATCTTTGTTATTGAACTAAGAAAGAAATGTGCAAGAATGCCTATTCGTGTGCCATTTTTTGATATATTTTTCCTGAAGCATAAAGAGATGCATTATATCTTTACTAGAAGACATTTGAGTTGTTTTAATAATGACAGCATCTTTATTTCCCCCTCTAAAGCCTTGCAAATATGCTTAAAATTTAAATACAATGAGCCAATACAACATCATTTCATAATTCCAGGAATATGCCAAGCCGAGAATTACTAAACATTGCACAGCAAAACAAGACACCACAAAGCTCTAGTTTTATATTGATACAGTGAGCATTTGTATTTAAACAGAAACAGATTGCCGACACTAAATATTTTGTGGATCGCTATGAAGATGGTAGAATAGGTTCCAGCAAGGCCCCTGCTGCCTGCATGTCACCAGATTGCAAAACCTCTGGCACATAAGGCCAAGTCACGTGTCTCTGGAATAGAGGCCCTTGTAAAGAATTCAGTGATTGACAGACAGAGTTCAAATGATTTTTTTACATTTTCTTCTAAATCTCTCAGATATTCTTGTTTTATTGTGCTGGCTGTGCATTGGGTACTATTGAAACAGCAGCATAGTTTGATCAGGTATGTGGAAGGATGGACAATAACATGGAGCATTACAAAATCTGGCATGCTACAGTATCTGCCTTTCCTTTTTCTGTCGAGTTTTAGCCTATTCAAGAATTGAGTCTAGACAGATCTGAGTCCCATCTACCTTTCTTCTCCACCTTATCCTGCCATTCGCAGCCATGGAAGTTATCCCTGAACATTTGGTTATCAAGTGTCAAAATTAGAAGTTCCTTCCTTGGCAGAAACCACAATCCCGGGTGAAGCGGGGTGATGAGAACGAGACCTTGAGAGTCTCCAGCCAAAGCAGAACATGAGCCTGTTGTTAAGTCTTACACAGAATGCAATCACTATTGAGCGATTAATGGGAAAAGCCATCACATTTATTGCGAGAAAACAAAATTGGTGATTGCTACGGCAATGACATCATCGGCTGTACTGCCAGTATAAATAGCATTTGGAGAATTCGTTTGTTTTGTGCTATTTAAAAGTATAGTGTGGGAGCCTCTCTGAAGGAGGGGGAGGGGGTGCATGCAAGCACATATGAACAACAAGGTAGTCATGTTCATGTTTATTTTAAATGTTTATTTATAAAACCAGTGTCCCCTGAATGCACCTAAAATGGACATTTTTCTATGCTAAAACATATTTTAATTATGGAAAAAAGGATTTTATATACTGTCTTTTCCTCTTTATTTTTATACGGATGTTTATAAACAAGCACAGAAATATATATTTGAGGGGAAATCAGAAAATTACTTCCTAGTGAAGAGCTGAGATTATTATGCATGGAGAATTATGCAGTGAAAGGTTTTTGGGGAAAAAAACAAATGCAATTTCCATGTGCTCAGAAGTGCAATTTAAGTTTATTTCAAATGACAGGATGCATACCTTATAGCAGAAAGAAGGAATACAGGTCTATGTGACTGCATCTTATCTTCCTTGGGTCCCAAACCCCTTACACCTTCCTTTGATGGTTTCCTTGCTTTTATATTGCCGTGTACTTTGTAACCTTGTTTATATTGGGCTTGGTCCCCATGTAAGTTGCCTTGAGTCCCTTCGGGGAGGTGGAGGTGGAATATAAGAAGAAAGTTCTTGTTATTGTTGTTGTTATATTGTTTTCTTACCATAAGACCTACACATTTGCTTAAAACTTCACTCTAATCTTAAAATATTCTAGTGTTGCTAATCTTCACTCTACAAATATATTTTAAAATGAAAGATTTTGTATTTTGAAGTAAAAGGAAAACAAAAGGATGGCCCCTGCCTTTTCAGCTGAGTGGCTGCCTTTGTAGCAGAAAAATAAAATACTACAAGAACTAAAAGATGCATGAAATATCCCATCCTCTACTCTAAATACTCTTCCTTCTGCATTTTGGACCTTACTGCATGAGGCTTTAAGCCACATTGGAAGCTCTGTAGCCATAAATGAAAAGATTTACCATCACATAACATTGTCTTAATTTCACTGTGCATCAAGCTCAAGCTAGTTGAAATTGTGTTGTTGTTCATTCGTTCAGTCGTCTCCGACTCTTCGTGACCTCATGGACCAGCCTACGCCAGAGCTCCCTGTCGGCCGTTACCACCCCCAGCTCCCTCAAGGTCAGTCCAGTCACTTCAAGGATGCCATCCATCCATCTTGCCCTTGGTCGGCCCCTCTTCCTTTTGCCTTCCACTTTCCCCAGCATAATTGTCTTCTCTAGGCTTTCCTGTCTCCTCATGATGTGGCCAAAGTACTTCAACTTTGTCTCTAGTATCTTTCCCTCCAGTGAGCAGTTGGGCTTTATTTCCTGGAGGATGGACTGGTTGGATCTTCTCTAAAGCCTTTGACTGTGTGGATCATAATAAATTGTGGCAAGTTCTTGGTGGGATGGGCATACCAAGCCACCTTGTGTCTCTCCTGAGGAATCTGTACAAGGACCAAGTCGCAACAGTCAGAACTGACCACGGAACAACAGACTGGTTCAAGATTGGGAAAGGCGTACGGCAAGGCTGCATCCTCTCACCCAACCTTTTTAACTTGTATGCAGAACACATCATGCGATGTGCGGGGCTGGATGAATGCAAAGCTGGGGTGAAAATTGCTGGAAGAAACATTAACAACCTCAGATATGCAGATGACACCACTCTGATGGCCGAAAGCGAGGAGGAGCTGAGGAGCCTTCTAATCAAGGTGAAAGAAGAAAGCGCAAAAGCCGGGTTGCAGCTAAACGTCAAAAAAGCCAAGATTATGGCAACAAGAATGATTGACAACTGGAAAATAGAGGGAGAAACCGTGGAGGCCATGACAGACTTTGTATTTCTAGGTGCAAAGATTGCTGCAGATGCAGACTGTAGCCAGGAAATCAGAAGACGTTTACTTCTTGGGAGGAGAGCCACATTATAATCTGAACGTGCTTCTGCTGTGATTTTGAGGACAGTGGTGTATCTTGTTGGTGTGTTGTTGGTTCTCTCCACTGCAATGCCAAAAGCCAATCTTTCCCCTTGAACATCCCCAATTGCTTTCTTTTAAAAAAAATTACATCAAGAAACGCCGCAACTCCATGTCTTCAGTAAACCACTGGTATGAATTTCCCCTATTAAACGTTTTCCTTTATTGCAAGGCAAGTCTGTTTTGGGGAACTTCCTCTTCATACATAGTTCTACCTCGCTAAAAAGGCTTTCACAGTCAAAACTACACCTTTCACATGCCTAATAAACACAATAGGAAAAACTTTTAATTATAATAATTACAAAATGGTCATTTATTTATTTTTATTTTAAGTGATTATATGAACAGTGCTTCAGTAGTTTGGAAATATTGAAGCAGAGAGTTGTGCAGCTCCAAACCTCGGAACCTTCAGACCAGCAATTCTCACATAAATAGAAGGAGCATGTACAAAGAGGGGGGAAATGCATGGATTATGAGTTACATCACTGCAACTAAAGTAAACACAATGCACTTTGAGCTTTCTCATAGCACTAAGGCTTGTTGTGATATGAAGACGGACTAGACAGGTATACTCCAGTCTCAAACAAGACAGAATTCCGCTGACAGAACCTATTTTAGGAGACTCATGTGATAATGTTCTTTGTTGTTGTTTACCTTTATATTGGTTCTGACTTGGAGCAAACCTAAGATGAACATGTTACAGAATTTCTTTGGCAAGATCTGTTCAGGGTTAGCCTTTGCCATCTTCTGAGACCGCAAGAGTCACCTAGTAGGTTCCATGGCTGACTGGAATTCAAACCCTGGTCTTCAGAGTCATAGTCCCATTCTCAAACCACTAAACCTTATATTAATATTACTGTCCACACTACTGCACATTTAGCAGTTATAAAAAAAAAGAAAACAGTTTGAAATCACAGTTTAAAAATACAGATTAATGTAACAGGTATGGAACCTAGGGGGGAAGACTGATAGGAGGGGTCAAAGCACTGTGAGAGGGCACTAAAGGGGATGGGAGGGGCACATTACAATTTGAGTAGCATTTCAGCTATTAACAGGTTGCTCCTGCTGCCTTCCTGACAGGGGTTACCTTTCGTTTTCGATCATCATCCATCTACTTTTAAGTGCTACAGCACCAAACTTAGCAACACTGTGAGTTATTATAGTGCTAGAGTCCGAAAGCAGTAAGGTGGTAATATTTTCCAGTGCACCCTAGATATTTTAGAAGCCATGGTGTGTAATGAGATTAGTTCTAACGTCTCTGTAGAACATGCACTGAAGAAGCATTTGCTCAGTTGTTTCTGTGTGTCCTGATTCACAGGGGCATAATTTCTCCTTGAAGGTGGTCTTCCGGTACCCCACTTCCAATACCGTCAATGGAAGGGCATGGCATCTTGCCAGGGTAAAAGCCCTTCAGTGTTTACGCACCTCCAGGTTTGTTAGATAAGTCATGGAGGTGGTGAGATATCTATTACCTTCACTAACGATAAAGGCTAGGGCAGGCTAAGTCCGATTGCGCTCTATGTCCAGGATCCGTTGCTTAATGAGATCCTTGGCTTGGTCCCATCCCATGCTTAGCAGTTGTCCTTGGAAGAAACCTAATGTTATGATCTTTACTGCCACTGTTTTAGTCCATGTGGAAAATTTAGGGCAAAGGATATGATTTGCACATTTCCATATCCTATTACATAAAATTCCAGAACTGTATGCTTTATATCTGAGCATTTATCTGCATCTAAATAAGTCGGTTTGTATCTGTAAACCTTTCTAATGAGAAAAATCAGTATATTTTCTATAGTAACACATAGTCCAATGCTGGTTTCAAAAATAGTGTCTGAGGATAAATCCATGAATCCTCAATACAGATGAAGCCCTAAACCCGCTAAAGACCCAGGAGGTGAAGCAGTAACTTATTCTATGTCAATTGGATGTGGCACAAAGGACACTTCCCATCTTTTGCTTAACAAATGCTTTCACTCTTCCCCCACTTCCCCCTCCCCCCACTGTAAACCCAAGGGTTTTTTTGTTGTTGTTCTGGTGGTTGTGATTTAAAAGTTGTTTACAGTGCTCACAGTCCAATGCAAACAGCTCAAGGACAGCAAACAATTGCAGGAGAGAAGAGAGCAGTTAGCAAACACAGACCTACATCAGCTTCTGCTCTTTGGCTGCTCACCTAATCCTGCAGCCACAAGGGACTGGAGGAATCCAGCAGCTCTGCAGCCAAGAACATAGCATTACCTTGATCTCTGCATAGGCTGCAAATCTGGACTACAGTACCACTGCTGGGATTGCCACAGGCATCATCATGAGAGGGTGAGCTTGATGCAGAAATCCCAGAGCAGGATATATAACGTGCCAATCTGAAGTCTTAAGAGTTTTGCAACCAGCCTACAAGGAAAGATATAGAGAAAGTTATTGTCTATGCAGCAAGAAAGCACTTAAAATGTTTGTCAGCATATGTCCAAATAATACTTCAAATAATGTTTTTAGTGGATAACTCAGTAACAGTATTGGGTTGTTGTAGGTTTTCCGGGCTGTATGGCCATGTTCTAGAAGCATTCTCTCCTGATGTTTCACCTGCAACTATGGCAGGCATCCTCAGAGGTTGTGAGGTCTCACAACCTCTGAGGATGCCTACTACAGATGCAGGTGAAATGTCAGGAGAGAATGCTTCTAGAACATGACCATACAGCCCAAAAAACCTACAACAACCCAGTGATTCCGGCCATGAAAGCCTTCAACAATATATAGTAACAGTATTGTTCACTGTTTAATATGAGCTGTTTCATATGAACAGCCTTCAAGGGTGTACTTATCATGTAGCATACTTCAAAGCTGTTCTTATAGCAAGTGACCACACAAGCTTATGAGAACTCAGAAAGTGCCAATGTTTGTAACATTATTGTTAAGAAGAAATAGGGCAAACACGGCAAATGTTTGCTTGAGCTGATTCAAAGCTGGCTTCTCCCACATACTCTGTTTCAAAAAGAGAACTATTATAAGATCAACATTGACTGCAATGACCAGAAAACACAATACAAGAAGATGACTTGTTACTCTTCTAAACTAGTAATGCTTAGTTTTGTATGGTTTTGGAATACTGGGAGAGTGAAAGAAGGGATATAGGCTACAAGGGATAGCATAAGTCAAATAAGCAGGAAGTTAGTTGGCGAAGATGTTGAAGAAAGAAGAGGAACAAAAATAGCTCAGAATGTACTAGAAGGATTACGAGAAGTTCACCCACTAGACTAGACCATTGACATCATTATTACACACTCATAAGCTGAGTCACATTGAATTCATTGCTATATACATTTTCATGCTGTCACAGTTACTGTTTAATTGTGTTATGCCTATTGTACGAATTAATATTTTGAAGAAATACTGCTTAAGCATCCATCATTCCAGAGACTGATTATTGTATTTCGATTGTATTTTGTGGTACTCCTGTTGGTGTGGAAACATTTTTGGACAATGTAGAAGTGGGCATCCAGTGCCAGCTAAACCTTTAACCTGGTTATCAATAGCAACCAGGAGACATGCCACCATAGCTCTATAACCCTCACCATCAATGGGGGGTCAGAGTGATACTGAATATATTTTAGTAGAATTTTCCTCAAGTGCTCAAGAGGAGTCAAAATTGAAGAAAACATTAAGAATGCTAAACAAAGGTGTTTTGTGTCACAATGAGAGCAAACACAGGGAATAAATCAGAATAGACCAAGCAACTCCTCCATAACACAGCATTCCCTTGTGATTCAACAACGGACTCACTCCAAAAGTAAATGAAAGAAAAGATGATTTATGACAGAGATTTTGTAACCAATATCATGCAACAAAGTCACATTTTGGCATTACAGAGAAAGAGATAATCAGCGTAGTCCTGTGATATATGAAAGTGGATGCAGTGTGCTGAAGGAAGAGATTGACACTCTTTGACTTGGCCATGGCACTCATGTTACTTTCTTACAGCACTGAAGAAAGCTAATTTCTGTATAACATAAAGTATAACCACAACCATCTTCCAAAGCAAAACCATCAAACCCAACACTTCTCTCCATAAGATACTGAAAATTCATGAAAGCCCAAATAAAATGAGAAATAGCATTTTAGGTGCAACTTTCATGCTTTTTTAAGATGTGATCTTTCAAGCTCTTTCCACTATAAAATAAGAAAATGCTTGCACATTTTTTTCAGAGATACTGAAGCTTCTGTCTTGTATTTTTTTTTTCCAAATAATAAGCACTTCCCACCTAATGCAGATCTCGGCTGCCTCTACACTGTAGAATTAATACTTTTCAACGTCACTTTAACGGCCATGGCTCAATGCTATGGAATCCTAGGGAATGTAGCTTGGTGAGGCACCAGCATTTATTGACAGAGAAAGCTAAAGACCTTGAAAAAAATTCTATAATATTGAAGCATGACAATTAAAGCAGTGTCAAACTGCATTGATTCAAAGACTCTGCTGGCCAAACCTAGTATGCTATCTCCAATTAGCTATCATGTTCACAGAATGACTTTGGAACACTCACTAACTCTCCACCAAACTCATATCACAGAGATGCTATGAAGACAGAATAGCGGTTCAATTCTTGAACACCACAAAACAAAGGTAAAACATCAACAAAATAAAACAGTTTAAATACACTTTGTTTCAACAAAATAAAGCAATGTTCATAGAATCATAAAGTTGGAAGAGACCTCGTGGGCCATCCAGTCCAACTCCCTGCCAAGAAGCAGGAAAATCGCATTCAAAGCACCCCCAACAGATGGCCATCAAGGTTTTGCTTTAAAGCCTCCAAAGAAGGCTTCTAAGCAGACTCCGGGGCAGAGAGTTCCACTGCTGAACAGCTCTCGCATGTTGGTTGGATATACGGTAGAGTCTTGCTTATCCAACCTTCACTCATCCAACGTTCTGTATTATCCAACACAGTCTGCCTCCCACCTGGATCCACAACTGTTTCAATACATTGCGATGTTTTGGTGCTAAATTTGTAAATACAGTAATGACTACATAACATTACCATGTATGGAACTGCTTTTTCTGACGATTTGTTGTAAAACATTATGTTTTGATGCTTAATTTGTAAAATCATAATGTAATTTGATGTTTAATATGCTTTCCCTTAATCCTACCTTATTATCCAACATTTTCACTTATCCAACGTTCTTTTTTTTAATGTTGTGTCAGGAGTTGCTCCTGTTGTGAGAGAATTGGCCATCTGCAAGGACGTTGCCCAGGGGACGCCCGGATGATTTGATGTTTTTATCATCCTTGTGGGAGGCTTCTCTCATGTCCCTGCATGAGGAGCTGGAGCTGATAGAGGGAGCTCATCCGCCTCTCCCCGGATTCGAACCTGCGACCTGTCAGTCTTCAATCCTGCCAGCACAGGGCTTTAACCCACTGTGCCACCGGGGGCTCCATCCAACGTTCTGCCAGCCCGTTTATGTTGGATAAGCGAGACTCTACTGTATCATAATCCAGGAAATGTAGATAAGGAATGGTTGGGAATAGTTGAAGAGCTGATATCTTTGTGCACTGTACTAAACACAGTATCTGTACTGTACCCTCACATCCCAGCTGGGATTCAGAAATAATGTGGTTTCTTTCTTTTAAAAAACATAACCATTATTAAGCAGTTCAAAGTCTATTTGCTGCATACTGTTAATTTTGCAATGCCTCTGTCCAATAGTGCACACATCTTTTTGCAGTAGAGCTTTAAAAGTTCATATTCTTTTAATAATGAGAGTAGTGTCTTGTGACAGTCCATTCACACATATGTCACCACTTCAAGCTGCAATTAAGAAATTAAACTTATGCATGTGCAAACCAGCTATAAAAAGTTTGCAATTAATTAATAGATTGTTAAGATGTATTCCAAAGAAAAACATGCTAGACTCAACTATTCCCAATGTATTGTTGCAGAATTTTTATGCAGAAAGTATATGTGGAAATGGGGTATCTCCTTTGTAATAAAGGGGATTTTTTTGTCTTGTCATTTGAATTACTCTATTTTTCTCACCAGTGTCCTTATGGAGCTAATTTGTCCATACGGCTGAGAACAACACTATATACTGCTGGAACTACATCTGGAGATATCCACTGTCAAGTATCAAATATCATAAGATAGAGTTTACTTTTTGCACATTAGGAAAAGCTAGGAAATCTTTATCCCTCCAGACGAAGACCATTTGATCTGGTGTTTTCTGAACAGAATAATGAACAAATTGAGCTAGGTGATACTGTGGGAAACTTGTAACTATGTTCTATATTGTGAGTTTTCCAACTCTTTCCCTCAACTGCCGCTATGGAGAAATCACTCCTTGTATTTTCTTTGCAAGACTTTTGGTAATGTCCATTAGGATCAGCAGATTACTTAATAACTTCTGTCTTAGTACAATGTCTCAGATTGCTTTAAGGAAATATATACTATACTATACAATGGGGACAGGGAAGACTCACATGATTTCATTATTTTTTTTTGCTGTCTTATTCCTGGTTTACTGGGACTGAACAACATGCTGGTGCATGCAGCCCGTTCCCTCCCACATCTCCACTCCCTTTGCGAGAAAAGGTTCACTTGACCAGGAAGCATTAGCTTATCATGACAGCACAACCTGAGATCCTAGTTTGTGGAGGATCCCAGGTTCAAGTGTCAAGATAAGCACTCCTTTCTGGTTTGTTTTACCCACTGATGTGAACCAGTGGAGTGCACCAGCACACTGCCTGCTCATGATAAGGCAGGAATTCTAGCTCATGGCTTATCGCAATCACTTTCTGTCCCATTGTTGCTTTCTTACTTTACTCCTGCTTTTGTAAGCTAGTCAAGTTTAATATTCCCAAATCCCATCATATCAACTTCTCCTTATCCTGTTCACACACATTCATTCAGCTAAAGACAGTCCCCATGTTTCTTCTTCCTTTCCTGGCTGTCTTTTCTGTGAAATAGTACAAATCTCTTTATCAATACACAGACAGTCTGGATTTATGGACATCTCCAAGAACTGGACACAGAGTGTAGACTTTACCGCAAGGACTACTTTTGCTGAACAACTAACTACAAGCAGAATTCCTCACCACCAAGATCAGGGATTTTATGCAGGCCTTTCCAGATAAACCCAACTTATTTAGCTGATAATATATAAACAGTTTATCGACTTTTGCGCATTCTCAGTGCAACAGGATGGCTGTTGTTCTTGGAATCTTGTTTGGTCATAATATTTAGAAGAGGGCTCTGATAGCTGAGATAAGCTGCTCACCCGCAACAGATGGCTCTAGGAGATGCACAGCTGAGCCAACATTCTGAAGCCAATGAATAAACTTGTAAGTAATGGAAGTTGTTTGTAAGTGGTTTGGGTGAAATGTCATATGTAAGACTGAACAGGCATGCTCTGCTCAAGGTGTTTGAATTTACAGAAGTAAGGATTCAATGAAAAACGGGCCAAATTTGGCTTTAACCTTCCTGAAGTAAATGTACAGCTCAGCAGATGCCTCTCTGCAATGTCATCCTTAAGAAAAATCTGCTTTTTCAAGGCGAGAATTTTCCTGCAAATATTCTTTACCGCACATGGCTGGTATAATATGCATTACTACCCAAGAGCTGGGTATAAGAAAATGGGAGATGGACAAAATGTCACTATTTCTCTGTAATAGGCATGTGCTTAATTTGAAGAAAAGACCTCTGATTTTTAAGGCTTATTTCAGTCCAATACACTTTGTTGAGTTCTAGAGAATTTCAATGGAAGACATTCTCTCACTTCCATGGAACTCCACACAACCAACTGACTAGGACATTACTTCTAGCAGACTCCATGCACTTGTGTGGCAAGTACGCTGACCACAGAGCCCATATATTTATATTAGAGGGAGTGATGTGCATAGACCCCCCCACCCCACTGCCCCTACACATGCAGAAACCTTCATTGTAATACGTGTCACATAAAATAATAATAATAATAATAATAATAATAATAATAATAATAACTTAATTTTTGTACCCTGCTCCATCTCACTGAAGGGATCATGCAGACAGACTAGAAGCAGAGGCATAATACTGTTGCTCAGATGATTCATTGTTACTTGTGTCACAAATGCCATCTGCCTGTGATAAAGAACTGGTGAGATCACAAGCCTGAAAAAGTTACAGAAAATGAACACCTCAAACTACTCTGGGAATTCTGCATTCAGACTGACAAGGTTTTGGTGCACAATACTCCTGACCTCACAATCATGTTAAAAAGCCAAGTATGGATCGTCGATGTTGCAATCCCAGGCGACAGCAGGATTGAAGAGAAACAACTGGAAAAGCTGACACAATACAAGGATTTAAAGATTGACCTCAAAGACTCTGGCACAAGCCGTAAAGGTGGTCCCAGTGGTGATCGGCACACTAGGTGCAGTGCCTAAAGACCTTGGCCTGCACTTAAACAAAATCGGTGCTGACAAAATTACCATCTGTCAGTTGCAAAAGGCCACCCTACTGGGATCTGCACATCACACAGTCCTAGTCACTTGGGAAGTGTCCAACATGTGATCCAATACAACAGCCAGCAGAGTGATCTTGTCTGCTGTGGACAGATGTTGTTGTGTTTCAAATAATAATACTACTAATCACTTTATTTTTGTACCCTGCCACCATCTCCCTGAAGGGACTCACGGCGGCTTACATGGGGACAAGCCCGAGCAAACATAGTTAAAATGTAACACCTTAAAATTAATAAAACAGCAACAAAAACAAAATAAAGCAAACAACAGCATAACACAGTATAAAAACAACCATCAAACAGACAACCAGTACCTGAAATAGCGAAACAGCTCTGGAAGCGGGGTGGGGGTACAAATCAGTTGAGGGCAGGGCTGATAGATAAAGTGCAAGTACCAGATTACAAAATTGAGGATAAGGGCAATATGAGGTGGAGCACTATAACTCTGGGCAGGGGACAGTAGTAAAGTGCAGGTACAGAATTTTGGGTCATAACAGGGAACCAGAATTTCTGGGGAATTGCCTAGCTAAAAGCACAGTGGAACATCCAGGTTTTTAGTGAGAAAGATGGACAGGATGGATGCCAGCCGAATCTTCCTGGGGCGAGAATTTCAGATTCAGGGGGCACTACTGAGAAGGCCCTCTCCCTCGTCCCCACCAGCCACCTCCCCAGAAGATCTTAGAGATTGCGTGGGTTCATGGATACATGGATACCAATGTCTGAATAAAACTCATATATCACAGAACTAGGAGACCCAGTATGCAATTTAGATACATGTACTATGATCTGAACTGACGTATCACAATCCCTACACTGTATTCCATAGAATCTGAGGCACATGTTATGCCTTAGATTTATTTATTATTTATTTATTTGCAGTTCTTATATTCCGCCCTTCTCACCCCGCAGGGGACTCAGGGCGGATTACAGTCAACACATATATGGCAAACATTCAATGCCAGTTTGTCAAACAACGTTTAACACACAAATACACACAGGCTATTTAACTTTTTTCTGGCCGCCAGGGGAGCTGCTGCTTTTCATCGTCCATCAGCGACACCGATGAAGTTCTTCCGCATTCCACATTCCCCGGAGTCTTTTTTCTTTATGGCCTCATGAATTAGTTAAATTTGACAGCATTTTAGATGTGCTGGTTTTGGGGGTGATCTTTTTTTAAAAAAAATAGTCTTAACTCCAAGAGAGAAGGTGATGGTGGTGGAGGAGGAAGGGCTCCAGCCCCAATGGCTCTACCATCCTCCACCATTTTATTCTCGGCTTCAACCAAACAGCGAATCTGGCTGAGCTAAGCACCGCTTCCTGCTTCGGCTGCCTCCCCAATGGGCCCATAGAGTTGGGAAAATAGACTCATGCAGATAAGTTGACTTTCAGGAGTTTTCACACTCCCTCATCCCACAGGAAAGATTGTACTACAAAGCCAATTTGAAACAAAATCAAGGTATTGTGCATGCAGGATAAATTGTAAAAAGTACTATAAGAAAATTGTATTTTCCCAAAATTGAAGCTTCAAAAATGGAGTGCATCTTACATTTGATAGTGCCTTAAATTCGGTGAAATGTGGCATATACTTAAGTGAACTGAAGTGTAATATAGATTATCCAATGTAAAAAAAGATTTTGTGAAACATCTCTCAGTTTTGTGCTTTTTCCTCTAAATCCTTTCAACCATGCTAAAAAGCAGCCATAATAGCTGTAATAACCTGAAAATTGTTTTAACCTGGGAATTGTCACTAAAGGGAAGTGGAAACAAAGCATAATATTTCCAAGGCCTTCAATAATATATTTATATACTACCCTTTATCTGAAGATCTTAGGGAATCCCCAGCTAATCTGGGGAGTGGATGCTAGCTGGACTCTTTCTGGACCAATCAGGAGCTTGCATGGGAATCTTGAATAGCTGTCAAAATGCATTAAATATCCTCTGTGATCACAATTGGGGTATGTCAGTTCTTTGAAGTGCTTTCTCTGCTGGCATCTTCTCTGGACATTGAGAATAATTTTGCTTTCAATCAGTCTGTGTCTCATTTGGTCTTCTGGGAAGCTAGACACTCTTGGCCCCTGAACCCACAATTTAGCAGAGCTGAAATCACAAAACATCCAGATCGAGGAAATTCTACAACCAGGGCACTACAGTAGAAAAGGCCATCTCCCATGTTCTCCTACAGTATATTTCCTGTAGTGATGAGACATAGAGAAATGCAAGCATGCAATCTTTCATGTGTTTATTCAAAATCATGTTCCACTATGGTCAATGAGCCTTACTTCCTAGAAGTGAATTGCAGTCTCAAACATCTTCACCAACATTTATTTCAGAGAATTCATAATCAATGGGTATACAAAACTGATACATGCTTGAGGTATACACAGGAGTCTAAAAATCAACCATATTCTAGCAGGTGCATTTCTATTAATCCATCACAGTGAACTCTTCATATGAAACAACAACCATCTACTTCTGGAATAGCAAAGTCCCCCTGTAAACATGACTCCTTGAATCCAAACACCTGTCTGTCACTATGCAGAACATTATCCAAATGTATTACAAATTCCTTATATTTGGGGCAACTGGTTAATTCTGCCCCATCTGACCTTTTCTTCTTTCCTAAATAAAACATCAAGCCAAGCTATCTGACAGATACTCCAGAAACATGGCAACTTTGATGGAGGCCACAAAGAGTGAGGTTGTGTTGCTATTGCTTCAGTTTCACATCCAAACACATTTGGGTTGGGCCTCTTTATTGCATCTCCTAATTGTTTAGATTTATGAGGCATCAAGCGTAACCTCTAAGACAGCATTTAAAATCCCTGAGCTCTTGTTCTGTTTAATTCATTCCTTTTATTTCTGGAGTTTATGGTTCCAACTCTGCGAGTCTATCTGTGCAATTGCCAACATTCTGTTTCTTCTCCACAGCACAAGGCAGGACTACAGCTCTGAAATTTATACCCTTTTAAAAATTTGGCAATTTCTGTGCTCATTCCCCTACCCCCACCTCCTCAGATTTAATTTAATCTTTTCACCAGGTAAGAGGAGCTTGTTCTTTCTCGGGAAACTGGCTTCATTTCCACATGCTTTAGATGCTTCTCCCTTTGTTCTTGTCCAACTGTCTACTTGAAATGCTAACAAAACCACATCATCGTTTAGACATCAATTGAACAATCACCAAGATAACTATGACCTTCTGTATGGTGCTGAACTCTATCGTACTGACACAAGCTGAAGGAAAATGAAAGAAAAATCAATCTATAGTGTGGCTTTAGACCTATTGGTTAGTGTTAAAGTTATTGTTTCTCACATATCAGTTCTCCAACACGGAAATATAAATAAGAATGAAAGGAGAATTGTCAAGCAGACTTGTGGAGTCTACTTATGGAACTTACTGCACAGTAAAATGATACTATACAAATAATTCTGATATCTCCAAATTTTAAATTTGATGAATTCAGATTAACAACTGAATGAATTGCTACAACATAACTATATTATCCACCCCAAAGAAGCATTCCTGCCTTTGATGGTGCTCAAGCTAGTTTGGTCCATTTAGCTCAGCGCTAAGTCTTAGTCCCTAGGCCATCACACAAGAATCTTCCCATGTCCTGCCCAGAGATGTCAGGGACTGAACTCAAAACCTTTTCTGTGCAAAGCATATGCTCTAAAACTGAACATTTTTTCCACTCGGTTATATCCTCTTCCTGTTATTCCTCCCCCTCATGAAGCTGCTACAAAGTACAGTAATTTGTCAACAAAGAATCAGAGTGGAGATGCACAAGATTCACAACTCCTTATGTTTTGTGAGCGGGAACTATAGGTATAATTAGATCAATAAAAAGATAGTAATATTATTACTATCTTTTTATTGATCTAATTATACCTATAGCTCCCGCTCACAAAATTATACCTAGATATCTAATTATACCTATTATTATTAGCACATTATTCTGTATCTCCTATACATATATACACATTAAAATAAATGGGTATTGGGTAGAACCTTGAACTACAACTCTGGTAATCAAGGTTCAAATTCCTGCTAGACTGTGGAAACCCATTGGATGGTTTTGAGGAAGTCACATTCTCTCAGCTTCAGAGGAAAGCAAAGGCAGCCCAGGGTTGCCATAAGTCAGCAATGACTTGAAGGGATGCAACACAAATATCTGCCATAAATCTATTTTTCCTTATACACAGGATTTCTTCAGAAATGCATACCTTAGCAGACTGGCAGATTCTGCCTGTGTTTACTTTCCAATAATCAATTACAAAGCAAAGCACAATAAATTCAAAAGTGACAAAAAGCACATACTGTGAGAAGCAGGTATATAGTTAACTCTGTGTACCTTGTTCTATGCCCTTTAATAATGTTCTTGCTTTAATAATGTTCTTTCTCACCTCAAGCCGCAGGGAGGGGGGGGGGGGGGGTAATAAGATGAAGATAGGTATAGAACAAATTTAAACATTATGTCATGTGCACAGGTAGTGTATATATATTTTAAAGTGCACACTGGTTAATGAACTAACTGCACATGTGCTGCCAAAACCTTGTATATCCAGGAAAGTGGGCAGAAATAACAGGTGTCATTGTTGAATGTATATCTTCAGAATCAAAACCATTTCTGTTTCTGGTTCAGTTATGCAGCCCAATATATTATTGTTATTTAAAAAATGGATGTAAAAGATGTAAAACATGGGTCAACAACAGAAGGATGATCATGTAATCTGGATGTCCCATGAAATTGTAATGGATTATACACAATCTTTCTGGGAGTACCTTTCAGATGTAGAGATAAGCAATAGAGCAACATCTATTTCACATCAAAACTAGGAAGTCATTTCAGTTTTCTGACTGTTTTGATTAATCATATCTCTCTTCTATAGGTTTCACATCATCATGATGACCAAGCAACCTGAATGATTTAAAGAACTTAAGGTACAAGGAACACAATTTATAAGGTGCCATTAGAGCTATTTCCTTACCAATTTTATGTGCTTCCCCTTGTAGTTTTTGGTGTTGACACATGCCTTATGATAACATCACAAGATAATGCTTTCCAAAGGATTGGCAACTAGTCAAAGACATGGAATGAATACTGTTGTGTACAATGGTCAGCAATACTAAGAAGGTGCCTCAGAAATTTCTGTCACCAGCCATGGTGACACATAATGCTTGGGAAGACAGTGAAAGAAAAATATCACCCATTTGATCCTTTTCACTATAAATGGTAAAAGCTCCAAACTTTAGCTTTCTTAGGAAGTTTTAAGTCAATTTCAACTTTTATTCGGCTGAGAAAACATTCTTTTATTTTGACATCACACGCATCCCCATTTTTAATCACAGGGATAAAAAGTATCTTTTATCTAGACAGAATGCATCAAGTTGCAGAATGACTCATCAAATGAATCTATTCTATAAATTCAGCCAGAAAACAAGCATCTCTGAGCCCTGGCAGTGTCTAAATGTCAGATCCATGCTGCACAGTCATAAACAGTGATCTGCACTTTCTCAGCATTTGGGCAGCTAATGGAGAGATGGTGGCAAAAGCAACACAAGTCCCTCCAAGAGGGTGACCAGCCTGGAGATCTTACTGCCTCTCAGGCATGAAGGATGCAGGCACCGTTTCTCTTGTCTCGCTCCCCTCCCAACTTCCTCCTTTGCTACCATCTACTGTGCAGCAAAACAAAAGATATAGTGGATATTCTGGAAAGGGTAAGGGGAGGACAAGCTGCCTTTTTAATTTTTTTATTATTATTATTTTTTTGCTAAAGAAGTGTGGTAGCTGCCACTTTTAAGACAATTACAATATGCTGCTTAGCAAAAGGCCGGATTAATAAATGTTGGTTTTCTTCAATGAGGCAGAAAAGAACAGTAATTCCCAAACTGTTTTTGAAATTATAACTTTTTCAGAAGTTCAGACTGCTCTTAATCTGCCATGAGGATGAATCTAACTGTAGAATTAATACAGTTTGACACCACTTTGACTGTTAAAGCTCAATATTATAAGTCATGGGATGTGTAGTGTAGTGAGGCACCAGCACTCTTTGGCAGAAAAGGCTAAATGTATTGTAAAACTACAACTCACATCATTCCATAGCATCGAGCTATGGCAGTTAAAGTAATGGCAAACTGCATTGCTCCTATAGCGTACTTTGTTAGCATTCACCATTCAGAGGCTGCTGGTGTAAAACAGAGGCTACACATAAGAAATGGAACCTATGGATGAATTGGTCTCTACCATGGATGTTGAATGTTTTTCTAAAGTTAAGAGTTTGGAGAAAAATGCAGGATGTCCTTTGTGAGCATAGCTTTCAGTGTTGCTTTGATAATTTACTTGAAACCGAACAAGAGGACAGAATAAGATTGGATGAGAAAAACACATGTGGGAAGACAAAGAAAATGAAACTGTGTAAAGGGAATGTGGTTACAAAGAAGCACCCATATTGCAATGATTTGGACTTAAGTGGTCTGGATTCAAAATCCTGGATCGACACCTTTCTAACTTTTGTGCCATCCAGTATAAAGAATTTAAAGAGTTCACTAGCTCCTGCAGCACAGCCTTATATATTTCAAATCAGTTGAAACCTTTCCGCTTATACTCATCTATTGTGCCCAGGAAATAATTTTGCTGAGGCAGTTCACAGGCCATCTCAAAATAACTTTTCATGCAGCAAAACAGGAGTACCATAAGGTAAGCAGTTTTCAGATTAACGCCTAGCTATTAAACTCCAGTGGTGCAGCAGGTTAAACCAATGAGCTGCTGAACTTGCTGACTGAAAAGTCAGCAGTGCGAATCTGGAGAGCTCCTGCTGTTAGCCCCAGCTTCTTCCAACCTAGCAGTTCAAAAACATGCAAATGTAAGTAGACCAATAGGTAGTGCTCCAGTGGGATGGTAACAGTGATGAGCACCACCACCTAGAGTCGGACATAACTAGACTTAATGTCAAGGGGAAACATTTACCTTTTATTATCAGACCCTGTCACATGGTTAGCTCTTTATGCAAACCTCCTTCTTATAAGAAAATCTTTTCCATCAGCAAGTACATCTGACCAGATTCTGAAATGAATACAAACAAATCAACTGATTCGCCACAACTTAAAATGTTCTTTGCCTTCAAGCAGGCATGGCCCATCCAAGGAGCGAAACGTATTTTTAATACTCCTTTTTCAGCTCAACCATGGCATGTAATGTGGCAAGACCACAAAATACCTTCTTCTTTCCCCTTTACTCCTGTCTCTCATTCTACGTGACTGAAAGAGGAACTGCTCAATAGACAGCTGGTACAGCACAGGAATAGGGAGAGTTGGAGATAAGCTAAAACACTAACCTAAAGGAACATGGATAGCCGCAGGTAACAGGAATGTCTGCACTGACCCTGATAACACATGCTTGGAACTGCAAATCCTAAGTGCTGGAGCTCTCCAGAGATTGAGGCAGACTGTACCAAACAGACTCCCCCATCAGAGATAACTCCTTTAACCACAGATCCCACAAACAAGACTTTGCTGACCAAAGCCCTGGTGCACAGAGACATGTAACTCCCGCACACTACATTTCCCCAGTCGATCCAAGAGAATTCCTGTAAAGCTATTGGATTAAGATGCAAAGATGAAGGCAGTAGGGGCAATGCTTTGATAGTGCCTGGTTGAGCCAACGGAAGAATGTTATGGGCTTTTTCCATAGCTGTTTCTTCTCAAGCCTGCTTGCAACAGCAAAATGATGCAACTGCCCCAGTCAAAGCCCCCAGCTGCTCCAAGCAAGGACAGGTAGACCCCGGAGCAATTATGAAATCGCTCACTATTAATCATGCAGTAAAACAGTTAGCATATGTTCTGTTTTGCTAAATCTCGGCTTCAAAAGAAGTCCACTGGCCCTGTGTGACTCCTTCACCATTCTTCCTGCTGCTCTAACTGCTATCCTAAATGCAGATCTTAAAATCAGGACTTATTTTCACTATAGGATTACTGTAGAACACTGGTTGAGTGTTTAATGTTAATTCTTTGTCCTGTTTTACTTTCAGCCAATGGTGAATGTATGTGAGCTGTGAGCCAGGAGACCCCTGTTTCATATCTCCTCTCAGCCATGAATTCCTTAGTTGCTTAGGTAACACATTATATCTCAGTCTTTAATCTACAATTGAGTGATAGAGGTACTGGCCTTCCTTACAACCTCTATTGTAAAGATTGTTGAGATAGCATACACAGAGTGTTCTGCATGTTTGAAATGCACTGTATTATTTTGAAGCTGAGCACTGAGGACATGCCTTTGCAGGAACCTCCCCCACTTTCAGTTTGACCTAGTACAATTGTACCAAAAATACAAATGACTGTTGTAAACAGTGACAAAGGTAAGCACAGCAAGATGAATGAGTTCTCTCTGCCAGTGAGAAGACAAACTCTTAATCCAGTTCAGACTTCTATAAAATATGCAATGAAGTAAAATGGCATTTGCTTTTTTGGTTGTTGTTTCCATCCCTCTTTTGACATATTCTGCTCTGGCTTCTCTGGAGAACAAATGATAGGAGTAAGTGTGTGCGTGTGCTTCTAGCTGCCTATGGCTTAAAACAAACCTATGAATTTCATAGCATTTTCTTAGCCAAAAAATACTCAAGGGGAGGTTTTGCCAGTCCCTTCCTCTGAAATGTAGCCTACAGTACCTGGCATTCATTGGTGGCTTCTCATTCCCTAAGCCCTGCTTAGCTTTCAAGATCAGATGGGATTTGGTGTCTTTAGGGTATTTTAAGCTTACCAGGATCTTTAAAAAATTAAATTAAAATGTAGGGGTTTTCCCCCCTATAATAGATCTCACAGCATATCTAGTCAAAGATCAAAGGCTCAAAAAATAACTTTTTTTGACCAGAACACTCAAAATTTCCCAGCCAACAATGTCAATAGGATTCTGGGAACTAGAGACCAAAAAGTAACTTTTTTTCAAATTACAGGAGGTGCAGTAATAATTAGAAAGATGTAGATCTTTGTGTCTTCATGCCCATTTGTGAAAAGATAGGGAAACATTGCTGCTAACAGTGCAATTACTTTAGTGGCCTACTAATGGGCTCCCATGACAGCTTAATACACAAACATTTATGATGTGACCTTAAGATGGCATGGAAATAAAGGGATAGGGAAAGATTGGCCAGTTTCATTTCTTTAAAAACCGCAACCCAATTGAAATGTGGAATTCGTGCAACAGAATGACTGAAATCTTGACCGATATGAGAACCAGCATGATATGGTAGTCTGAGTGTTGTACTACACAACTGGAGATCAGAGTTCAGAGTCCTGCTTAGCCATGGAAACCCTCTGGGTGATCTTGGATAAGTCATGGTTGCTCAGCTTCAGAGGAAGAAGGAGGTAAACCCTGTCTGAACAAATCTTGCCAAGAAACCCCACTTATAAGACAGAAATGACTTGACAGCACATATCAGCAGCATCAGCAACAGAGTAAAAGACATACTGCCTCCTTCTCTTCTGGAAAGCTCCATGATGTGCATGCATAATTTCCAGGTGCAACAGAGCACTTTGAAGCCTCCAGCAACTACAACTCCTCGGGAACTACAGCTTTTTACTTTGTTACAGGGCAGAAAAGGGGGCAAGGGAGGGGAGGATGGCACTACCATCCCTTTTCCATGGAGGTGGAGTCACTGTGGAGACTGCTCCTGAGATCGTGGATGTTGAACTTGGGAGTAGTCTCCACATGCCCCACACCTGCAAATATCCTGACCTTATTAAAAAGTTTGAATCTTTGCAGGTGTTTTTAGACCAGAGAAAACCTGGAAATCCAGGTTTGCTCCAGGTTACACCAGATTAGCCTGAGGCATTGTTTGTGCTCCTCAGGCTAATAAAACAAAAAACAAAAACAGAAAACACAGGCTTTAGGCCTGTGTAGATGGACCCTGAGCTACAGCAGATCGGAGAGAACGGTGGGGAACAGAAGGCTTGTAAGTGAAAAGTTTGTAAATGGAAAGACTTGTAAGTGGCAATAGTTTTTGAGGTTCCTCTTAGCCAGGACTTCACAGCTCACAATTTGCCTTCCGGGACTTGCACTGTCCTAACAGCCATGTAATGCTATTGTTTATCTTAGAGGAAAGCTGCTGGCCAGCTGCTGTCTTTGATAGGGATGTAGCCTTCAGAAACCCTATTGGACATGACCCATGCTGGTTACACACAGAGAGACAGGAGAGAAATAAAGATATCACGAGGAGCTGGCAAAAAAATGGCCACAATTTGTCAGAGCAGGCTTTAGGGGTTTATAGTATTCAAGAGTAAGCCTCTGGACCAGGGGTCGCAATTCACTTAAGCAAAACTAGAATTCTGCCTCTGGCTGTTGCAGACTCTTTTTGAGGGATAGGGGAGATAAGATCCTTGGCTTTTGGGCTCCTGGCAGGGATTTCCTATCCTATTCACCAGCAATGTAGACAGTGCTGAAGATGTTCAGGTGTTTGCCAAAAACTCAAAGACAGAAAGATTAAACACCAGAAAAGTCTTGCTCCCCCTACACAAAAAAAGTTATTTTTGCCAATTCAGGGGATGATGGGTATTTCATCATGGCATGACATAATGAGGTGTAAAATGTGGGCATAGCTTATCTTCACATGATGTCACATTACTGCCACTCAAATACTCTTGCTATACATACACTGTGGAAGGGGTGTGTGTCTCTTACAGTTTAATTAACAATGTCTGGAGTGCAAAAGCCAGAGTTTTCCTGCAGGGAACTCAAAACATTTATTCTGGATGACTCTAGAGGCTGGCGGTTAAAGGCAATAAATACAGATTGGATTTCATCATGTGTAGAGTGAAATTCTCATTTTTTAAATAATATCACTGCTTGTGATCTGACATTACCAAAAGAGATGTTGCAACACAATATCTGAGTAATAGAGGGATAACAGTATTTTATTCATCTTTGGCTGGAGGAGAGCTGGATGCCTTAATCAGTCTTGGGGATAAGAGAAACAAATGGGTTAGATGGTTTCCTAAACATGGTCGAAGGGGGTCATGCAAAATGTCAAAAGAGAATTATTCGCCATCAAAGAAATCATAGAATCAAAGAGTTGGAAGAGACCTCGTGGGACATCCAGTCCAACCCCTTGCCAAGAAGCAGGAAAATTGCATTCAAAGCACCCTTGATAGATGGCCATCCAGCCTCTATTTAAAAGCTTCCATAGAAGGGGCCTCCACCACATTCCAGGGCAGAGTTCCACTGCTGAACAGCTCCCATCATTAGGAAGTTCTTCCTAATGTTCAGGTGGAATCTCCTTTCCTATCGTTTGAATGGGTAATCATTTACTGGGACCAATACTGAAACACCTCACCAATACACCTGAATCCATATAACTTTCAAACTGAGCAGTGGCTGGACATGCTGGCTGGACATTTGGGCAATTATAATCCAAATAAGTTCTTTTCCAAGTTTTGCTGCAGCTCTTTCTTCCTAACCAGTCCCACACTGAGATGCAAATAAGGAAGAACATCCTGGAGGGGAAAAATGATGAACATGCTAAGAACGAAATGCTGAAAGGTAACAGTGAGCAAAAGCTTGGCTGTGTCCAGTCCTGCTTACCATTCAAGGAGGGTCATTTGTTGGTCTGCCTCAGGCAGCAAAATGTCTTGTACTAGCTATGTCTATCAGCAGTTTTTGGGAACATGCAACAGTGAGAGCATGGCTCCATAGCTTGCTGACTCCTACACTCAGCTGGCAACTTTTGCACAAGCTGCAGCTCTTACTACACCAGCTCATTTAAAAAATAATAAAGTAAATGATAAAATCACAGGTGAAAATGCACTCCTCTCATATAAGCCATAGTTTTCAATTTTACCTGTTTTAAGTGCAGCATCTCATCCTTGCCTTTCAAACCTCCCTTGGATTGTTATCTTGTCTGAGTGTGCATGCATGTGCCTTCAACTAACCTGTCAACTTATGGTTACCCCATGGATTTGCCAGGTTTTCTTAGGCAAGAAACAAACTTTTTAAAACTTTTTTTATTCATGCCGTCTTTTAAAGATGAAAGCATTTAAGGTCAATTCAGGGGTTTTAAAACTTTATTTTATTTTTAAAATTTATTTCCAACATATTTACCCCACCCTTCTTAACCCCCGAGGGGGGACTCAGAGCGGCTTACACAAGCAACAATTTAATGCCACAACGTACAAAACAATTATAACAGATATAACAACAATTTAAAACATTAAATAAAACAGTAACTTAAAAACAATTTAAAACATTATTATCAGCCAGTCCAGTCCAGTTCAACCTCCAAAGTGCTGTCATGCCTGCTGTCCAAAGGTCTGGTCCCAGAACCATGATTTCAGTTTTTTTCCTAAAAGAAAGGAGGGATGAAGCTGACCTAATCTTGCTGAGGAGCAAGTTCCACAGATTGGGGGGGGGGGGGGGGTCATGACTGAGAAGGCCCTGTCCCTTATCCCTGCCAAAGGCATTTACGAAGCTGGTGGGACCGAGAGCAGGGCCTCCCCGGATGATCTTAGGCTACGAGGTGGAACGTAGAGGGAGATACGTTTATACAAGTAAGCAGGGCCAGAACTTTGAATTTGTTTTAGTAGTTTTTAACTGTGAATTTTTAAATACTGTTTATATTTAATCCTGTTTTAATGTTTGTATATTTGTACATTTTTAAATGGTTACGCTAATGTTTTTATGTTAAGCTGCTTTGAGTCCCCTTCAGGGGAGATAAAGTGAGGTACAAACAAATACGATGATAATAGTAACAACAACAACCTGAAGCCACTTTGCCATCTTACCTGTCTTTTATTGGCTACTTTTAAACTTTTATTTGGCTACTTCTGCCACCTTTGAATGTCTCCTCTCTTTTTGTCTTTATGCTCAGATAAGCCTCAATTAAATCACCTCCCTTCATTTTCAAAATCCATTCCCAAACTGACCCTTTACCTGGAAACAACCTTTCTATTCCCTATACCTATAGCAAGATAGCTGACAATTGTGTAACAAAAGTGCTTGTTCTTCCTGCCTGATCCTCTTCAGATTTATCAGATCTTTTATTTGTAAAGTAACATGCAAATTGACAAACATTATATAAATACTGGTCTGTCATATCCACTGTGTTAGTATGGCCTTTACATACCATGCCTTTTCTATAATGGTTTTCTTAAACTTTTTCTAGATTTCAACCTCGAGTTCACTCAGCATTGCCATGGTTTTCTTCTAGATCAGTGGTTCTCAACCTGTGGGTCCCCAGATGTTTTGGCCTACAACTCCCAGAAATTTCAGCCAGTTTCCCAGCTGTTAGGATTTCTGGGAATTGAAAGCCAAAACACCTGGGGACCCACAGGTTGAGAACCACTGATCTAGATACTGACAGTACAACTGAATGTTGTAACAAAATCTGGAAAAGTTAACGCAGAACAAAAAAAAAGGAGGAAAGGAAGAAAATGAAACAATGGAAGCAGTACAGGAGATCACACTATAGGAGTGAATGAAATATTTCTCCCACATTAACTCAGAAGTAAACTCGATGGCATAATGTGGACATATCTCGGGGATTGTTTTGTGTACATTTCAACAACTGAAAAAAAATTACATTTGAGTTAACTAATGGAACACTGCATTGAAACTAAAAGCCGCTGTTCTAGAATTAAAAGAAATATTCATAATTTTTAGCTACAGAGATCGCTATTTTATGGCCTTTTCTTATTGCTATTTGATTTGATTTGAATACCTCTTTCTCCAACTTGACTGCACCAACAATGAAATAGGGTAAGAGAAAAGAAGCCAGGATCGCATTTATGCGATCCTTGGCCAATGTGGGTTCTGCCATTTTTCTGTGTATTATCAGAAGAAACAAAGGCTGGGACATTACCAGAGACTGATCTATCTAATTATCTCTAATTTATCTAGCAGAAGTAGTTCGACTTGTGCTGTGCTCAGGGCAACTAGACTCTGCCACAGGACCATTACAGTGAAATATTTGGGGGTATGGAACCAACTCTGCCGGCAACAGCAGATGTTTTATTTCATTTCGACTCGGCCTCAAACCTTTTCTCCGTAAAAGATCAACACTCCATTTCCCCTCCACAGTGACAAAAAAGCTCATGGGGTTGTAATGACACCGCCTAGGCAGGGCTTACAATTAACAGGTTACAGACCATTCTATAAAACACTGCCATGCACAAGCAGAAAGATTTGCTTGGATTTGCAGCGAGTGCTTTTGTGCCAACTTCCTCCAACATGTTTTACAACTGACCTGCAAGGAATGTGTGTCACTGAATAGGATATAAAGCCCTGGAGAGCATGAAATACAGCTGCATTGTTTAATAATCTCTCATCAGTGAGATTGGCGAGACAAAGGGAAGGTGATCTAAGTGAGATAACTCCATCTAGTGTGTTAGAAGGAACAGTTTTGCTACTTTCACCAGTGGAAGATTCTTATAAATTCACCCGGCCTGTCAAAGCAGCACAGAGAAGGGGTCATTCAATGTACTGACAACAGCCGTGTGCAAATACTTCAGCTTTTGGCCACACGCTAAGCGGACACTCTGGATAGTTTCACAGTCAGATTAAAACGCCAGAGCATCCAGTGGTGGTGCACTTCAAATGTGCTCACTAATTTATTAAGTTTAATCTTAGCAAACATGGAGACATCAGAAAGCTGAATTTCTCAATGACAAACTGGTAAGGAGATTGGGCCATACAAAATTTCAAACCAGGTTAAGCCCTTGAAGACAACCATAAGTGAGAAATACAAACAAAACCACTGCATCGAACACAGAAGAAGGATGGAGACCCTAGTTTAAATGGATTTCTGGACATATTTGACAATTGACATAATGGCAGGACAGTGTTTCTCCTGCCTGGAGTGCCTTACATAATTGTTTTTTTGCACAGTTCTTCTCTATCCTGATTTATAAACATGTACTCTGGATTTAGCTATGGAATGTCATACAAAGAATCATAGAACTATGCAGCTGGGAAGGATCTTCCAAGCCAAGTACTCCTCAAAGATCAATCTACTTAATCTATCCTGTTTTAAATTATGTGGTGCTGGAAGCCTTTGCGTGTCCATCTGCAATACAACATCTCCAGCAATGGCTAGGGTGACTTAATGGCATGGGGGGGGGGGTCATTAATATGATTCTAGTTGCTGAATGAAACTGCTGCCAGGCAGTCCATTCCGATCCAAAGCTGCTGCCCAAAATTGCCCTCAGGTCCACCAATTAAGGTAGCATTTGCATATTTAGAAGGAGAGAAAGCACATAATCCACCTGAGAATCATACCACTAAAGAAACTGAAATGGGGCAAAGACAAAATTTAGCCTCTTGGTGGCATCTCTGATTAACAATGTCATGTCACTTTTGGTTTAATTTTCAGCCTGCCCATTTTTTAAAGCCATGTTGTTGCAGCTTACATTATTTTTAAGTGATCTTTTTCCTGATTTTTTTTTCCAATTTGGGATAAACATGAGGTATCTCCTGGAGCACATGAAGGGCATCAAAAGGGTTGACCCATATGCCTGCGTTTTCCATATTTTACGTGAAATCTTAAGGTTAGGATTCACAAATCTGTCCATTTCAGTTTCTCTTAAAGTACATCTATGTACACTGTAGAATTAATGCAGTTTGACTCTACTTTAACTCCCATAGCTCAATGTTACAGACTCTTGTGTGTTGTAGTTTGTTAAGACATTAAAACTCTCTGGGCAAGGAAGCTTGTACAACTACAACTCCCATAATTACATAGCATTGAGACATGGCAGTTAAAGTCATGTCAAACTACAGTAATTCTACAGTGTACATACGCTCTCAGTTTCTCATTTGTCTCATCTTAAATATATTTCCTCTTGGTTCCATACAAATTTCCATTTTTTTAAAAGTCTGCATGAAATATTTTTCTATACTTTCATGTGCCTTTCTCCTGACACATATCACTTTTCTGTTATTTTCATGAACATTTGCTTCTTTGTGCACATTTCCCCCAGCTCACATATTTTTGTAAATCTTTAAAACTGGGAACTGGAAAATTGCAAACTTCAGAAAAGTGGTAATGAGGGAGCTTGGAAAGCTTAAAGAGATGATTTTTAGAAATATCTGATTCTTAGAAACTGCTTGAGGAAAAACCTGTTCAGCTGGGGAGGTGTGTCTTTGGGCAGATATATAGCATAAATTTATAATCATGTAGACACAAGCTGATAGGAATCTTAGGTACCCAACTGGTATACCAGCTTTGAAGAAAAATGGAAAGTTAACTAGAATCTTAGCACTATGCATGTGCACAATTCACCAAATCAGCTAGTAAGAATAAAACATCTGATTCATGAGAATTCACATGTTTTGTAGGAAATGAAAATTACTTTGAGAAGAGACATAAAAGAGCCACCCATTTTATGTATGGGGTGGTAGTTACACTTTTGCCTGCACTAGCAGGGGGTGTCCACCTTTATTTTCCAGGCCAGAAAATAAATCTGATTGTTTTCACCTATTCAAGTCCGTTTGTTTTTCCTTTCTTGTGCCTTCTCTGATCCTATGTCTTCATGAATCCACTACACTAATATCAAAAGCTAATTTGTATTTCAAAGTGTGTACTACTTCCAGAAATTTGAATTAAGTGGGTTTACATTTAAAAACAAACCAAATTAATTTCTCACCCAGTCCTAAGTTAATGCAAATGTACTGTTGGTTTTCCTATTCAGATACATACAGTTCTGCAGAAATGATTTATTCTTCTTTTCGTCAACTTAAAATGATACATTATTTATTTGGACTTCGGACCCATCAGGCCCTATAAGCCTTTAAAACATAATCAAAACAGAAGCTATAAAACAGAAACATATACTGCAGTGACAAACATAAAAACCAACAACTGGCTGAAAAATCAGTAGGTAGTTACAGTATAAAATAGTTTTTCCCCAATGCGCTGTGAAACAAAACTCTTTTGACTCACTGGGTAAAAAACTAGCAGGATTGAAAAATGGCAATGAAATAACCACAATTTCTGACTATGAGGAAAAATATAACACAACACAGCAACTAACATTTCAGAAATGAAGTATTAATTTCCAATAACCTTGCATAAGTAATGAACATAACACCTGTCTTCTGCCAATGCCTTCTAATTTTATCACTGCAAACTCTATGAACAATTCGGGAATGTGTTTCTTTCATTGTCCATCCTTTCCCCCACTAAGGCTGAAGACTTCTATGAACAGCATGTTCTAATGTCTTTGTGTCCACAGATGGGTCTCCCTGGAAGCTGCTCTTTCTGCCTCATTCGGCCTACAGAACAAGGATTTATCACACACTATAGACAGTGGATTACTGAAACTGAGTAGGGTCAATTGCTAGCAGGAAACAGGAAAGTTTGCTGCCCAAGATAAGTCTGTATATAGAGGGTTTTAAAATAAGAACAGCAACAAGCGTTGTATATTTTTGTCTTGGTTTGCCATATAAATCAACAAGGGAAACACTTCGGACAGGCCTTACCAGGCAGGGGGAAGTTCAGTAAGCCCCATGTAGACTGCTGCAATGGAAGCTGCTGGCTCCCATTGTTCAAGAACTGTGTGTTGGTCCACAACTACTTATTTAACTAATTTATCAGCAGGGATAGCACAGTTAGGCATCTGTTGAGGCCCACATCCAAATACAAGACCTTCTGAGAGAGCAAGAAAATGGAAAGAATTAGCAGTGACAAGGAGAAGAGTAGAATCAATGGGCGTCCAATGTTATGAAATTGTCCTAATTCCTCCACCCAAAACAAAACAGAAGGAACCTGTCAGGCACAGTATGTAAGCCATAAATCTTTCCTTTAATGGTAATAGAAGTTAAGGATGTTTTCATCTGCCTCAGGTCTGCAAGGTTTTAAGGATCCATTTCCTATGCTAGCAACCGAAATAATAATTCCTCTAAAATGCATAACTTTATCAAATATTTATCATGCTATAGATTCCACTTTTCCTTTTAAAAAAAACCCCAACTAATCTACTGTACAAGTCTTTTGTGCGAACATCTCCCACCTCATGTTGACACAAGGAAAATCTGTTACTATTCTTCCTTAGTAGCAGAAGGAAAAGAGGATATCCTATTCCCCTTTACAATAACTTGAATCCTCCTGTCATGGGGCATATTAATTTCGGAGACTTAACATGCTCACACAACGATTCCAGTACTAACCTTACATATCTATGTTTTTTCACCAGTTTCTTCTTTTCCTTCATCCTCTGGAGCAAAAGATGAGGAGAATTCTGATGGAACACTAGCGAAGCAGCAAAAGGGAGAAAGGTCCATGAATAAACTGTTGAGCAAGCATATGCTTTCCATGCACTGGATTCAAGATTCAATCCCTAGCATTTCCAATGCAAGGCAGGGTTAAGAAGTACTGCAGCACAGGACCCTAAAGAGCTGTCAACAACTGGAATGCAGCAGCTGCACCTTGCTCTAATTTGTTGCCACAAACAAGATGATTGACTATAATTTTTGTCAACCCCAAGTTCCATCCGTAAGTTATTAATCGAGACAACAAGGTTCCATTCTATGAAAAAAAAAGTCACTGGCTTTCCTGTTCTTCAATTACTGCTTGTTATTTTTTAAAAAGCTAATTCAAGACTGCCCTTTGATTTGATATTTATGTTGGAATGTCTGCACACAGCTGAGGTGGGGTTGGCGAGAGATAACTTGGTCAAAGCAGAGAAATTTGGGAAAAGAACAATGTGACCCTTAACCATTCATTTCCTGCCTTTTTAGACAGAGCTGGCAATACGAATGGATCGGCAGAAGGAGGAATGGGGAAGATTTTTTTTTCTGCTGCTACTGCAGAAGATCTAGTATAGGGATAATATCTGTAAAAGTAGGAATGGCCTGGCATGATGCATTTGCTATTATGTGCACAATTCTATTATCTATTATATATTAATTAATTTTTAAAAGGTTTTATTTTCCTGTAAAAATGTAGACAACCTGGAGAAACATTCATTCCAACCCATCTTACTTAAAATTGCTGTGGTTTTTAAAGTGACAGAAGAAAGAATAGTAACTAAATTCCTGGTACAATATAGGTAGACACTTGAGACAGCTCAAATGGCTGCATCTATACATCCCAGGCAGAAGGAGAATATGGTGTCCCATCTTACTGGGATAAAAATAATGCTGTCACTATGCTTTGGCTCAAAGATGGAAAAATTGTGGGTGCATCTACAAAAGAAACTTTTGGTGAAGTTTGAAACTCTGTTTTGACAATGCAAGCAGTGCCCTGCTGTGCACGGGTAACATTTGAACACCTTACATAAAACTGCAATTTAAGATGAAATTTATATCTCTAATTAAATTATTATTAAAGCATTTATTCTTCAATATGAATTCATTTATTTAACCTTCAAATAATCACCATAGCTACTATTTGCTGTTGAAAAGTATATACATTTTGTGCTCTTAACACAAATTGAGGTTTTCAAGCTTATCATAAGCTGGTAAAAAAAAAAAAACAGATTGAATAGTATATTATTAACATTTTTGTCACTCGCTTTCAAACCAACAATGCAAATACAATTTGGTTTAAATGTATAGATTGACAAGCAATGACATACACGCTCTCTTATCCCTGGCATGAATCATTTGACATATTTTACTATGCAACTGCACAGGTTCAGAAACAGAACTTTCTAAGCAAGATACGTTGTGCTCACAAAATAGCTCAAAGGTCTCTATAGCATGCCAAGTCTGGAGCCAGTCCAGAATTTGCACAGTGTGCAAGGCATTAACAGGCAGACAGGATTATTGCTTCAGAACTCTCTAGTACAAATCAATGAATGTCACATATCACATTGCAGCATGATGTTGCGGATTTGAATCTCAACTCAGAAACTTCAGAGATGTGGCACACAAGTCATAGATCAAAGAGCAGAAACCATGTCAAATCAAAGGCAAATGTGTGTGGCAAAGGATGAACCCGAGAGTGAAAGGACAGAACACAAGCATGTTGGCCAGGACCAGATGTCTGCAACAGCTGAGTTCTATCACAACACGCTACAAATCTGCTAGTTAGCCAGAGATTCACCAGATAAGGAAGCATCTTCTTCCATGTCTGTTCCCTTTCCAATACTAAAACCACACTATCCCAACCTGTTTGCTGATCTTAATGAAAATGTGTTTGTGAAGTGTTTTATCTAAAGTTTTTGCTAACAATTTTCATCATGTACGCCTGCATTGCTTTTGCATGGCATGGACCATTTTCTCAAGGCTTACAATAATATGTTTAGACTTCTGAGAGATTTCTGATAAAACTTTCTCTGAGTAGTTAAAAGAAAAACCATTGGGTAGAACCTGAAAGAAAGATGGAATGGAACTGCACACACTGAACATGATTAAGAATAAGAAAACCCTGTTAACCAAGGAGCAGAGGAGAGAAAGAGAGAGAAGACACATGAGACCATGTTGAAGATTATAGGTGAATACCATAGTCCTGTACATGAAGACTAACTCAGATGGAATTTGACATCTACGAACTGATCAGCAATATAATGGGTGTGTATGTGTGTCTTTCTCCAATTGCCTCTTTTTCTGTCTCTGCGAGGCCTAGTGGCAGTAGACAGCCCCGTATGCGATGAGGGAATGCTTTGGCATGTTGTACAGCACAGCCCCAACGTCCAGAACAGTATGTTTTATCCTCATTACATGTTTTATGAAATGTTGTTGGCAAAAATGTGAAATTATTTGGCTGTGTATTCATAGATCTGGCAAATCAAAAACTGAAAGTTTAGCATCTTCCCGTCAGAAAGGAAAATGAAGTCAGATATTTTTAGCTACTCATTGTTAACTGGGGAACAAAGCCATAACTAAGATATTTCATCTCTTAGCATTTACATGAGAGTCTAATTCTCCTATGGTTCAGGCACTGGTAGCTTGCTAGCCCAATAAACCTCAGAGGAGAAGAACCTTTTGCCCATAGGCAGCCTACCAACAAGACTAAGCAATACATACAAATACATCTGTGGTACATCCTGAGCCAGGGCAGTAGCTCTACTTGGTTGTCAGCAGACAGTTCACATATAGGCTGGCAAACACCAGCTGTTCTCAATGTCTTTCCAAAATTATGAGGATTGAACATAACCTTAGGGTGAAAAACATTTGATTCTGAGAGCTGTTAGGCTGTCAAGACTGAAATGATATAAACACTATCAGCTATCTATGTTGCATGATGAAATGTAACTGCAGGATCACTCAGAAGAAGAAAATGCAATGCTTAGGGCATGTTCTCATGATCTCTTAACACAGATTAGTAACCCTTAAAATGACCCATTTGAAGGATTACCAAAAGAGTTAGCCACCCATTTAGTCACACAACCATAGTGGCTGCAATACTTCGAAATTCAAGATTAGCCAGCTCAAGTAGTTTTAACAGATAATTAACCAAATAAATTTCAGCTGATTGATTGTGCAGGTGTTGAGAGGAAGACACATTAAAAGATGAATTTGTTTGCTTTATGGGGTTGGTTCAGCTTTATTGATTTTTAGTCTGGAGGCAATTAAAAACAAAGCAGCTCACAGAGGCAAATTTAAAAACCCAAGAACAGCAACTGAAGAACAGTCATATTACAATAGTCACAGCAAAAATAGAAAAAGAGCTAGATCAAAAAATAAATCTACAAAGAGGAAAATATTAGCACCAAAAACCCAATGTCAAGCCAGTCTTTTAAATTGATTGATATGTATTTATTTAGTATGCCACTTTTCTCCGAAAGTGAGACGCAAAGCAGCTCACAGATCAAATCTGTAACAGTGTCAATTTGTTTGGGAAAAATATAGAAGTTTAAAACTAAAAGAAGATCACACAGGGAGAATTTCCTCCCTCAGAGTAATTGACTGCTTGAATAGAAAGATCTTTGCCTGCTCACCTACTGTGGGAAGGGGAAGCCTAAGGAAAGGCATTCCAGAGGATAGAAGCAGCCCCTGATGACTCCTCCCATCCTTTGGGAAGCTGGACAGTGGACACTTCCCCATGAGATGGGTTTCCAGTAAGTCGGGCAATGTGAGGCATGGAGCAATGGGTTCCCCACACCCCCCAAGGGGCACCACCAGATTCGCCATGGCCAATATGATGAGGTTCGGAGGCTGCATCTCCACTGCAGATGACCCCCCCCCCCCTTAACTGCCATAGCTCAATGCTATAGAATCATGGGAACTATAGTCTGGTGAAACTGTAATCTTTGACAAAGAAGGCTAAAGACCTTGTAAAACTACTATTCCCATGATCCCATGTCATTGAACTATGGCAGTGAACGTTGTGTCAAATGGTATTCATTCTACAGTGGAGATGCACCCTCAGAAGGCTCCCCTCCCATGTCCTCATCAAGTGAGGCTCTTTCTATACTGGTATATAATCCAGTTTCTGAATCCAGATTATCTGTTCTGAACTGGATTATATGGCAGTGTAGACTCATATAATTCAGTTCAAAGTAGGTAGTGTGGAAGTGTGAAAACTGGATTGTATAGCTGTGTAGATCCAGCCTATGTGATGATGGAGAAACCAATAGAAAGCCTTTCTTGGAAGATCTTAAGGTTCTGACAGGTTCATATAAAGAAATAGTTTTTCAGGTAGTCTGGACCCAGGCTATATAGGTCACAAAAAGCACTTTGGATTGTGCCTGGAAATGAACCATTGGTCAGTGCAGCTGTTTTAACAAGAGGGTTATATGGTCCTATAAATTGTCCAGTCAGCATTCAGTCTACAGCTTTCTGGTCCTGCTGTAGTTTCCAAATAATCTCCAAAGATATTATGAAATTATAAATGGTGTATAATAAAAAGCATGCTTCAGCCTGGCAAAACTTGACATCTCAAGGAATGGGTGCAGCTGGCAAATTATGTTTAACCCCTACCAAAACCTGGGCACCTAGGCTGCAATCCTGAGATTTCAGGGGGAGTGTGACTCTGTCCAGCACAGGCAGAGTCCCCATTTTCTGACCTGCTTTTTGGACCTGGAGCACTGAATCAAGTTTCAATTTGTTTGCCCTTATCCTGTCCATTACTGGCAACTGGTTTTGATTCAATAAGAAGACATCTCCTTTGGAATCATAGGGGAAGGAGTGGGTGTCACCAGCACAGGGCTATTCTTCATCATTAAATACACAACAAAAACGCATGTATCTTGTATACATCCACATTGTACTGTTATAGCACTTTGACCCCACTTTAACTGCCATGGCTTATCCTATAGAATTTCAAAGTTCATGGTTTTGGGATCAATTTAGAAATCTTTGCTAGAGAGCTGTAATGCTATAGTCCAAGGGAGTAAGTACACTCCCAAACTAGAAACTCCAGTAATTCCATAGGTTGGAGCCATAGTTGTTAAAGAAAGATCAACTGCTCCACTGTGGATATCGCCTAAAAGCTTAGGAACTCACATATGTTTTTAATAGGAAGAATAAGGAGCATGTCTTTTTGTGGTGAGGAAATATCCATGTATGGTTTGTGTGTGTGTGTGTCAGGAGCGACTTGAGAAACTGCAAGTCGCTTCTGGTGTGAGAGAATTGGCCTTCTGCAAGGATGTTGCCCAGGGGATGCCTGGATTGATGTTTTACCATACTTGTGGGAGATTTCTTTCATGTCCCCACAAGAGGAGCTGGAGATGACAGAGGAGCTCATCCAAGCTTATTCATCCAAGCTTATTCAACAACCAAGCTATGTCTAACATAGCTAAAGCATAATCCATGTTTGCACAGATATACTTTTCAACCTGGCATATGGATAAACTGATGAAACATTTGGGGAGAGGAGAATAAAGATCCATTATAAATTTCCAGCTCTCACTGATGCAAACAAACAAGAATATTAGACATAATGTAAACCTATAGCTGCAATGTGACACCACCTGAACTGCCATGGCTCAATGCTGTGGAATCCTGGGAGTTGGGTTGTTGTAGGTTTTTTTCGGGCTATATGGCCATGTTCTAGAGACATTCTCTCCTGATGTTTCACCTGCATCTATGGCAGGCATCCCCATCCTCACTACCTCTGAGGATGCTTGCCATAGATGCAGGCGAAACATCAGGAGAGAATGCCTCTAGAACATGGCCATATATCCTGAAAATACCTACAACAACCCAGTGATTCCGGCCATGAAAGCCTTCGACAATACATCCTGGGAGTTGTTCTTTGCTGAGGTACCAGCCAGCACTCTATGTTAGGGAAGACTAAAGAGTTCATAAAACTACAGTTCCCAGAATCTCATTAAGCCATGGCAGTTCAAGTGGAGATGCACCCTACAGCACCGGGGGGGGGGGGGGATGCAAAAAGGGGACAGAAAAACAAACATAAATTAATTGCATGAACTATCAGCTGAACTACATGTTTTCAGTAAATCTCTTGGAATTGACTTCTTGGTTTCTCTGAGGGTACACTCACAATTTATTGAAGAACAGTGATACTTGGTTTAAAATTTGAAGCATAGTAGGATCTGGTTTAAAATGCAAGTGAAAGGATGCCGTGCAGATGGAATGTGACCATCTCTGGAAGCTGCTTTTCCACTAACTTTTTGCAACCCAAATCTGAAGGAAGGCAAAATAAATTACCAGGATGTCATCCTTGTATGGACTCCTTGTTCCTTACCTGTGGCAGGAGGTGGTAGCGAGACTAGATGAGCTGCTTTTTCCCTCCCTTGGCTACGTCACCAGGTGATGGGGAGTGTCTTCGAGCACATGAAGAAAAACGACATGGCCTATTTATTGCACACAATGAATACATATGCTACACCTAAGAAGGCTGCAGACTCTGGACCGGTATCACCATCCCCACATATATACACCTCCACACACTAGGAAAGAGGCTGATCCTAAACAGGAAAGAGAAAATTAGGGAAGAATTTGCTGCCCTGTTTGTACAGAAAGCCTACAGCTGCGGCACTCAGGGGACAGAACACCAAGCCTCTGGAAGAGTTAAGGGGGAGAAGGAGGAGGGGCTTCCTTTCCCAGAGCTCAGATAACAGCAAAAGCCACAATGTTTTGCTTCAAATGTGCTCCAGCTCTCTCCAAAATATTTTTAACTCTCTGTCTGGTTCCGTAAAATGAGGCTGTCTTTCATGTGAGAACACTTTAGCGTTTAAGAACTGACTTACTAAACCTGCTCACCTGCTTAGGCAACAAACATTTAGAGATGCTTTGCACATGTGACTAAAGCTGACAACGAGAAGAGCATATGCATCCTAGCTCCTTATGTTAGTAAACTGTAGCAGAATGAGGAGTAGAAAAGAGGAATAGACAGAAGAAAATAGCACACCTGAGGGACACTTGAGCAAATTTTGTGTATAGCTTAATTCTGTTACATCAATCTCAAATTATGAGATCAGGAAAGCTAAAAACCTGCTAAGTTAACAACTGCAATGTGGGGGATGCCATGACTGCATCCCTATAAGCATCCAAAGAAAGGCTCAAGGACAACTACCAGCACAAATGTGAAACTGTCACACTAGAAGTACCATAAAATAACTTTGTGACTGCTCTGCAACAAGGCAAATCTTTAATTTCAAGGCAGTCTAAATGCAAAAGCAACTATTTCATAGCTGTATGTACTTCACCTTGTGGTCATTTAGGCCCCATCTACACTACCACAAAGTGCAGTGCAGGAAACATGTTAGCCTGGGGCTAACCAGCCAGGCTAATGCACCCATGCTAATGCATGTTAACTCAGCTTAAAAGTAAGTCTTTTAAGCTAGCTCAGTGGTTCTCAACCTGTGGGTCCCCAGATCTTTTGGCCTTCAACTCCCAGAAATCCTAACAGCTGGTAAACTGGCTGGGATTTCTGGGAGCTATAGTCCAAAACACCTGGGGACCCACAGGTTGCGAACCACTGCTCTAGCTGGATCCTGAGTTTAAACCCCCCAGTTAAAAAAAACAGATCTTCCAGGAAGATCTGAATCTTTGTAGGTACTTGGGCAGTAAAGACTGCCATCTGGGGTTGGCACAGCCACCCCACACTGCCCAGATTCAGGCAGCCTGTGGAGGTGGGATGGCACTGACTCTTGGAGCCTCCGTAGACCCTGATTCCCCACAAAAATGATAAGGATTGCCCTTACTGTCTTGGCAGTATGTTTTCTTCCTGGATCTTCATCATTCAGTGTGTGATGGAGCATTGGGGGGGGGGGGGTCCTGCTCCAAAGCTTGGTCACATCCTTAGTAATACCTATCTGGGCAAGTCACTGCAAGTTACTCCTGACACACACACACACAAACCTGATCCAGGAAGAGAACAGGCTTTACCGGGGGGGGGGGGGGCAGGATGACATTCAGTTCTGAAACAGCATTTTCAATGCCATTTTGAAACACATCAGTGTGGGAGCACCCTTAGGCAGTCTGGTGGAATTTTTTTACATCTTGAAAAATGTGGTTTCAACTACATTTGTCTTCATGCCGGTTCACACATTTAAACCTACTTTTCTGAAAAAGGTGACACAACCCATTCAATATGTGAAATCAAAGGTAGATCTGGCCAGGCTACATTTCTCTCAATTATGAGGCCAAAAAAATGAATATATTGTAATAGCTCCAATCTACTGAACTCAAAACACCTTGGGATTGAAGAAGATTGCCTTTTGCCTGTGGAAATACTTCCCTGCAATTTGGGAACAAATGAATAGAATTTGTTCATCTTGCCATTGAGTCCCCCTTTGGAGGGAGAAGGGCGGGGTAGAAATGCATTAAATAATACATTTTTCAAAAAAGCAGTGCTTCCAAAGGTTTAAGCCACAGAGGTAGGCAACCTGTTCCCCCTTCTCTGTTCCTTGAGCCAGCTGCCTCTCTAGATAAGAAAAACACTAAAGCAGCCATGAAAGCAAATGGAACTCCATGGTATAAATATGCTTCATACCACAGAGAGTATATGGAGAGAACAGAAATATTTGGAACTGCAACTCACTACTTAAAAAATTGGAGCAAACATTACTCAGAAATCCTTACCAGGTTTATGGAAGACACTGAGGGAGCCTCCCCTTTTCTCTCTGACAAAATGCAGAATCTATTGAGTCTCTATAATTACATTGCTGGGAAGAAACAACTTTTGACATCTCACTATCTGGAACAAGCACAGCAGCTGTTTATTCATGAAGGTTCACAAAGGGTCATTTCAAAAATGCCCTTTCTCTCAGTGACAAGCAAAGCCATGCAAAACTGGGAAAGATGGCAGTTTTCCCCAAAATAAAAGATGGATGCGGCTTATTTGATCACAGAGAGGGACATTTTGGAAAACCTCTGGAAAGCTTCTTTTCAAGTTGTGCTAACATGAGTAGCATTCTGGAACATCACTATTGGAGCAAACTATTGGAACATGACCTGAGAAGTTCAGCTTGTTGGTGAAAGGGGGGGGGGGGGGGTGCTGGGGAATTTTGGATCTTCCAGATTTTTTTTAAGTTCCAACATTAGCGAGTATATGGGAGTAACAACCTATCAACATTTATACAGCTGTACATTTCTCCGCTTTGAGCTTAAACAAGTGTGATGCAAATGTTTCATGGCAATATAAACAAAGAGGAGTCATCTTATCTCAGGCCTTGACATATAAAACAATAACAAAAATGAAGCATAATTAGGATTAAGAATATGGTGGTTTGTATAATAAGAAGGTATGTCTTTAGCTTAACCTTCAATAATCAAAAACATCATCAAAGAAAGCATATTGCATCATAGTGCTGGAACTGTACTAGGAAGATTCTGATTGTTCCCAGATAAAAAGGCCACATGGCCAGTTTTTGAACCACTTTTGTCAGTGCTTTTGTATGGCCATCTGCTCCTCCATTTAATAGTTGCCTTACTTATACAGTGTATAGTTGCCTTACTTGTATTGTGTCTGTTATTGCTTGTATTGATGTATTGTGGGCTCGGCCTCATGTAAGTCACACCGAGTCCCATGGGGAGATTGTAGCGGGGTATAAATAAAGTTGATTATTATTATTATTAATTATTATTATTATTAAAGTAATAGAGCAGAGTTAGCCCTAGAGGTTTTTCTGGTTTAAATAGGGCAGCAGAAAATGGCACCCTTTCTCTCTCCTCACCTCACAGTGAAACACATGGTACTAAAGATGGACAAACCTATTTTATTGGCTGAAGCAAATAATCTCACAAATATCCTCTCCCTACACAAGCAACAACATAAATTACCAACAATGATACACATGTTTCCTAAGGCAACTGCTCCTCTCAGCCTTGGTTATGGCTACACTGTGCCCCAAAATCACTTAGAAGGAACTTTTTGAGAGTAAGAGCCAGGCCCGTAGCCAGGATTTTGTTTCGGGGGGGGGGGGGGCTGAATTTTTTTTCAGGGGGGTTTTCGGGGGGGCTGGGTTTCGGGGGGGGGCTGAGTCTGAGTGAAAGAGGGTCTAGCCTAGCAAACCTTTTGTATCATTACCCCAATACCCCCATGCATATGGGATATATTGAGTATGGTGATCAGATCATGATATGAATAAACATAACAGTTTAAATAATGCAACATTAAGGCCTTTTCGCGAACCACCATGAAAATTTGGGGGGGGGGGGGCTGAAGCCCCCCCCCCCCCCCCCCCCCCCCGGCTACATGCCTGGTAAGAGCAGTTCAGCAATGCAACTAATTACCTAAAGAGGTTGTGGGGGTCTTCTCTGCACATTGTCAAAAAGGTCTGGACAGCTTCCTGTTGGAAATGCTTTAACTGGAGGTCCTGTGTTGCACAGGGATATGGATGAGAAGTCTCATGAGACTCCTTCCAACTCTATGATTCTATGACTGGGAAACCCATTGGGTTACCTTGGTATATCATGCACTCATAGCTTCAGAGGAAGGCAATAGCAGACCCTCTCCAAAAAAATCTTGCCAAGAAAATCCTGTGGCAGGTTCATCATATGGCAGTATTAAGTTGGGAGCAATGTAAAGATGCAAACAACAACATAACAACACTACCACTACCACCTACAATGGTTTCATATGCAGGAATAAATACACCTCAGCATTAGGAGGCATACCATATGCCATTTCTTCCTGCTTCATAGACTAGATTTTATAGTGGTGGTTCTCAACCTGTGGGTGCCCAGATGTTTTGGCTTTTAACTCCCAGAAACTGGCTGGGATTTCTGGGAGCTGTAGGCCAAAACATCTGGAGCCCACAGGTTGAGAACCACTGCTTTATGGCCTTCATTGTTACATCCAGTGCAAATTCAGCCTGTATCCTGCAACTGCCCTGCTCCATACCCACCCTTTGTAGTTTTCTAGTAGACCAAAAGTCTCCTTTTCTTATAGCCAAGTTCTATAAATAGCCAAAAAAAAAAAGGGACCAGGACAACTATGTGAAGCATATGTAGCAAGAGTGTCCTGCCTTATATATCTTAATAGGAAACCTGATTCTCTGAGCATGACAGCACAGGGCCATGAAAAAAGCACATTGTCACCTCATTGCTTGCCCAAACCCCCAAAACATATACAAATCTGAAGGTTGCTAGTAGGAGGGCTAGAGCACCTCTGGAAGTCAAGATAAATCTACTTATACACACATGGCATAATTTGGAGAGAAGGCAAGGTTTATGCAAGAAATTGAAGCTTTAAACCCCAAGTACCATAAATAGTATATTTTTAAGAGCTTTGAGTCTGTTATAGGCCTGGGGCCAGGCCCCTTCTTTGGCAGCTGTCTTTGTTTTATGATTAATTAAAGTGAGGCAACAAAGAGAGACATATCTATTAACAAGGATGTTTGAAATATCAGTGTGGAGTATTCCAAAAGCTGATTCCTTTGCCTTTGGTCTTTAAAATCTTGATAGGAAAACAGTCTTTCCTTCTGCTAGGTGAGGAGGAATGTACCATAGCTCCCATCATTTCTGGTAACAGAAGAATGGTTCCTGGCAGATTAAGCCAGATCTTTATTGTTCCTGTTTCTTTAAACAAAAGGAACGTACTCAACAAAGATTTTATCCCCCCTCCCCCCGCCTTTTTTTAAAGAGATTTTATTATTGCTTGAATATGCAATGTTTCAGTGCAGAAGATTTGGTGTTGCCAGGTTTTCAAATAGCAATAATGGATGTTGGAATGTATGACATGCAGAGCTGAGAGTCAGAAGTAGTGATTAAGAGGTCGTCCTAGTCAGTCGCAAGGCCGAACAGGGCATAGGGTTACAGCCTGTGCTTGATGGGGTTACACTCCCCCTGAAGGTGCAGGGTCACAGCTTGGGCGTGATCCTGGACTCATCACTGAGCCTGGAATCCTAGGTTTCAGTGGTGGCCAGGGGAACTTTTGCACAGTTAAAATTTGTGCGCCAGCTGCACCCGTTCCTTGGGAAGTCTGACTTGGCCACGGTGGTCCACGCTCTGGTTACATCCCAAATAGACTACTGCAACGCACTCTATGTGGGGTTGCCTCTGAAGACTGCCTGGAAGCTTCAACTAGTCCAACGCTCGGCAGCCATATTGCTCACCGGAGCAGGGTACAGGGAGCGCATAACGGCCTTGCTACGCCAGCTCCACTGGCTGCCTATTAGCTCTCGAACACAATTCAAAGTACTGGTTCTGGCCTATAAAGCCCTGAATGGTTCTGGCCCAGTTTACTTGTCCAAATGTATCTCCTGCTATGTTCCACCTAGGACTCTAAGATCATCTGGGGAGGCCCTGCTCGTTGTCCCCCCATCATTGCAATCATGTTTGGTGGGGACAAGAGACAGGGCCTTTTCTGTGATGGCCCCTTGGCTGTGGAACTCCCTCCCAAGCAAAATTAGATCTGCTCCATCCCTCCCGACCTTTCCGAAACAAGTGAAATCCAGGCTATGGGATCAGGCCTTTGCAGACTAGGCTGACCTGCATGCAAAGCAACAGCTTTAATGGAGTTGATGGACTGCCTTTAGGACGATGACTTAAATCGGCAACTGTTTGAATGTTTTTATACTGTTTTTATACTGTTTTTATTTAAATTGTATATTTATGCTTTTGGTTGTGAGCACCGTGGTGTGCTGGTTGTTAGCCGCCCTGAGTTCCTCTGCAGAGGTCGAGATAGGACAGGATACAAAATAAATAAATAATAATAATACATTAACAAGTTTGCGTTCTACCTCAATTCCAAATGGAAGTATTGATTTCACTTCATTTAACCATATGTTTCTCTGAAAAACTAACACATTGTCCACATTCATAAATACCATGAACTACATATCTGCCTTAATGAAATGCCACACGCCAAAACGCAAGATGTCTTGATATCTTTTTTAGTCTACCCTCAAACAGGAGCATCCATTATAATAAGAGATATCTGCCAGCCCTATAATGGACAAGTTTTTGACCTGCAAATAAGGAACAGCTCTCACGAAGGACACCTGACACCCCTAAACCTATTTATTAGGAAATAGGTCTCTTAATTTTGGAAGTCCAAATTCTCATCTTTTTGCATGATCATTTGCCTGCATTGTGAAACATTTACAGCTACAAATCTGCAAAGAATGATGGTTAGGGAGCCAGGCATTGGCACTACATTCAACTGTTATGCTATTTAACTTCACGAGGGTGTGGGAGGGGGCAATTATTGACCCTCGTGCTCTTCTCTTCTCTTTTGAAATTTTATTTCATGTGGGAGTGTTAATCAAGCCCCAATCTGTAGCGAAGGGTTGTGTTTCATTTTGTAACTAATGGCAGACACCTCTCCCCTATGAATAGTGCGCTTAGCCACAATGCGTTCTCACAAGCATGACCTGAAGAATGGTTGGATCTGTCAAACCTGCCATTTAAATTTTAATCAGATTTCAAAGTGTGGCAGTATATTTCTCAACGGACCTTATCATGGCTTTTTTTTTCATTTTTATTAACTGCAACATCATTTTTTGCTCCACAGCCAAAAAAAAAAAAGACTTCAAAATCCTCCTCTAGCATTGTAAAGCTGTACTTTGTATATTTTCTGCTCTTCTTTTTATATATATTTCTAAGAATGGCCATCAGACTGGAAAAAATCCACTTATATCCCCATACCAAAAAAAGGAAATGCGAAAGACTGCTCAAACTTCCGTACAGTGGCCCTTATTTCTCATGCCAGTAAGGTAATGCTCAAGATCCTGCAAGGAAGACTCCAGCAATACATGGAGCGAGAGTTGCCAGATGTTCAAGCTGGGTTTAGAAAAGGCAGAGGAACGAGAGACCAGATTGCCAATATCCGCTAGATAATGGAGAAAGGCAGGGAGTTCCAGAAAAACATCTACTTCTGCTTCATTGACTATTCTAAAGCCTTTGACTGTGTGGATCAAAGGCTTTTGCATGATTGTGGCAAGTTCTTGGTGGGATGGGCATACCAAGCCACCTTGTCTCTCTCCTGAGGAATCTGTACAAGGACCAAGTAGCAACAGTAAGAACTGACCACGGAACAACAGACTGGTTCAAGATTGGGAAAGGCGTACGGCAAGGCTGCATACTCTCACCCAACCTTTTTAATTTGTATGCAGAACACATCATGCGATGTGCGGGGCTGGATGAATGCAAGGCTGGGGTGAAAATTGCTGGAAGAAACATTAACAACCTCAGATATGCAGATGACACCACTCTGATGGCCGAAAGCGAGGAGGAGCCGAGGAGCCTTCTAATCAAGGTGAAAGAAGAAAGCGCAAAAGCTGGGTTGCAGCTAAACATAAAAAAAACCAAGATTATGGCAACAAGAATGATTGACAACTGGAAAATAGAGGGAAAAATTGTGGAGGCCGTGACAGACTTTGCATTTCTAGGTGCAAAGATTACTGCAGATGCAGACTGTGGCCAGGAAATCAGAAGACGCTTACTTCTTGGGAGGAGAGCAATGTCCAATCTCGATAAAATAGTAAAGAGTAGAGACATCACACTGGCAACAAAGATCCGCCTAGTCAAAGCCATGGTATTCCCTGTAGTAACCTACGGATGTGAGAGCTGGACCTTCGGGAAGGCTGAGCGAAGAAAGATAGATGCTTTTGAACTGTGGTGTTGGAGGAAAGAGAGTGCCTTGGACTGCGAGAAGATCCAACCAGTCCATCCTCCAGGAAATAAAGCCCGACTGCTCATTGGAGGGAAGGATACTAGAGACAAAGTTGAAGTACTTTGGCCACATCATGAGGAGACAGGAAAGCCTAGAGAAGACAATTATGCTGAGGAAAGTGGAAGGTAAAAGGAAGAGGGGCCGACCAAGGGCAAGATGGATGGATGGCATCCTTGAAGTGACTGGACTGACCTTGAAGGAGCTGGGGGTGGTGACGGCTGACAGGGAGCTCTGGCGTGGGCTGGTCCATGAGGTCACGAAGAGTCGGAGATGACTGAAAGAATGAACAACAAAAATCATGCTAATTTAATTTATGGGAGATATAGTGGTCTTGGAGCCCCTGGGTGTAGCAGGTTAAACCGCCGAGCTGCTGAATTTGCTGACCAAAAAGTCAGCGGTTCGAATCCAGGGAAAGGGATGAGCTCCCACTGTTAGCCCTAGCTTCTGCCAACCTAGCAGTCCAAAAAAATGCAAATGTGAGAAGAACACCTCGGAGGGAAGCTAACGGAGTTCCATGTAATCATGCTAGCCACATGACCTTGGAGGCATCTATGGACAATGCTGGTTCTTTGGCTTAGAAGTGGAGATGAGCCCCACCCCCTAGAGCCAGGTAAGATTAGACTTAATGTCAAGGAGAAACTTTTACGTTTTTATAGTGGTGTTTTGTTTTGGAAAACCTGGATCTACAGTTATATACCCCACATACTGATGTATAAGTCTAGATTTTTTTTAAAAATCACCCAAAAACCTGGTCGACTTATCTATGAGTCACTGTAAGTACTGTATCTTATCTTTTATCTAAAAAAGGAACCATCTTCTCTGAGTAAAGTGGCAAAAGACGAGTACTTAGCCCAGTTGTTCTCAATCTGTGGGTCCCCAGATGTTTTGGCCTTCAACTCCCAGAAATCCTAACAGCTGATACACTGGCTGGGATTTCTGGGAGTTGTAGGCTAAAACACCTGGGGACCCACAGGTTGAGAACCACTTAGCTTGTCCTGAGAGGACCAAAAAAGAAGCACCAGCCCAAGTTATTCTTTCCACCAACAAACAGCTTCTGGCCTTTTTTAATGCCTGGGTGGGGAAATGGTGGCAGGGGTGGCTGGTCTTGTCCTTACCTGTAGCACAGCCAAAAGAAAACTGCTGCATCCTCTTCTAGCTTGCCTGCTCTTCCTTACTAATAATTTTTCTGTCTTATCCACACCTTGATGCTGCTTGGCCACATGTGCCCCAGTCTCCATCTGTGATATATTGGGGGTATGTATGAGCAGGGCCGTAGCCAGAAAAAAATTTCGGGGAGGGTTGAAAATTTCGGGAGGGGGGGTTTTGAAAATTTGGGGGAGATTGAAAATTTGGGGGAGGGGAGTTGAAACCTGTGTCCTAGCTCACGCTGAAGCAAAGAGCACAGCAGGGAGCAGAGCAGCCTTCAATAGCCTGCAGCTCCGCCCCTGTCAACCACCTCCACCAAGTCTGGCCTCCTTAATGAGAGCATTCAACACCCCCTCCCCAACTTGGTTGCTTTGCTGCATCGGCTATTGCTGCAAGTAATGACAGTGTGAATAAATTGTCAATATTTGCTTGAGATAGTGCTTGCAGTTCTGGAGGGACTCTTAATTTTTTGCGTCTCATAGACTTAGCATGGGGATTTGGTTAACTAGTTAAAATTCATGAGTAAACCAGGTTTATTTTTTTTAACCTGAAAAATTTCGGGGGGGGGGGGTTGAACCCCTAACCCCCCCCCTCGCTACAGGCCTGCGTATGAGTAACATGTGGCATTTTACATATTATTACCCTGCAGTTATTTGCCAATATGAGAAAACATCTACTTATTTGTTTTATTTATCTGCTCATGTATAAGTCAGGCTCATGTATAAGCTGAGAGGTCTTTAGCCTTCTCTGCCAAAGAGTGCTGGTGCCTCATCAAACCACAAATCCCAGGATTCCATAGTATTGAGCAATGGAAGTTAAAGTGGGATCAAAGTGCATTAATTCTGCAGTGTAGATGCATCCACAGTGACTATTACATGATTATTGTGTGTAAATAACATGTGAACACATAGCAGTGGCATTAAGAAAAGGAACTAAAGGACAGATGAGGAGGAATTATGATACCACTAAAATGGAATAACTATCACCTGGAAGCTTGAAAAGGCTACCATAAACAGAAAAACTGCCATAAATATAGTTGGGATAAACAGAATATAGAGACAAAAAGTAAAAGATGAACAGATGGAGGGGAGTACATGATCTGTGAGCCAGATGGTGCAATAAAAAAGGGCCTTCCTTTTTATTATTGTACACTGATGGCATGTTATGATTTTTTAAAACGTTTAATCATTGTTTTTTGTATTATAGTTGGTGTTTTTGTAAGCATTTTAAACGATATTCTAAAAGCAATATGAATTATTTTCAAAACAATATTAAAAATAATTAATGCTCCCCTGGTTAAAAGAGTCCCTTAATTTACTACGTTAAAATTGATGTAAAATCTGAAAGTGAAGCCAATTGTTTCTTCTCTGGCCTTATTCAATTCCTGGAATAGCAACTTATAAACAGGTTTAGATAAATAGCCACTTCCTTTTCCAAGATGCCTTACAAATGCCTGGGCAACAGCTCTCTGCTGTTATTTTTTTTTTCTGATCCTCTGCCTCAACTTTAGTCTGTTGTTGTTGTTTATGATTTTGGGTCCTTTCTAACTTGTGGCGATCCTGAAACAAGCCTATCATGTTTTTCTCTTGGGAAGGTTTGTCTTTGCCTCCCTTTGAGGCTGAGAAAGTGTGACTTCCCAAGATCACCCCTGCTCTTCAGAGTCAAAGCCCAATGCTCCAACTGTTAAACCAAGCTGTAGCCTGAGCCTCTGTATAATATAGCAATATAATAATAACAATAATAATAGTAATAATAATAACAACAATAACAACAATGTAGCAATATTAATATAGCAATATGAGGGAATCCAGTGGCCCTCCACATGTTCTTGAACTGTAATGCCCAGAATTCCTCAACAATAGATTTGCTGGTCAAGGCTGCTGGGAGCTGCAGTCCAAGAACATCTAGAAAGCAGCTGATTTCCACTTCTGCAGTAGATCATGTTCTCATCTTATTGAGAACATTAGGCACAAACACACACACGCAAACATGCACATCTTTAAAAAATCAAGCGCAATAACGCCAGGCTGATTTATCATCAGAATGTTTGTCCTCTTGAAAGTTCATGTATCTACCCCGTCTGAGTCTCCCATATATACGAAGACAGGTTCACCCTCCTTATGGCCCCAGAGAGTTAGCCACTTGGGAAAACACCCAATTCTGAAGAGAAAGAAAAGCAGACAAAAATAGTTTAGTCTTGTTTAATTTTATTTTTTTCCTTCCCATTGGCTTCCAGACAGGGTGGGAGTCTTTGGTTGTGTCTGAGCTAAAATTACAGTAAATAGAGTGTGGCTGGAAAGTCCTGTGTTTGGGATAAAAAGCAAGTTGTACAAATTACAGAAAAGAAGGGGACAGAAGATAAAAAGCTTACAAGGAAAGCATCAGAGGTGTGTTTCCTAGAAATGACTGATCAGTTCAAATGCCTGTCCTAGACCTCTGCCATAGCCATCGGTTGCTGTGTGTAGAAAGTGTAATAGTGGAATCTCCAGGGGAGTGTAACTACTATAAGCTTGTGCATCACTACTGTGTACCCAAGTCTTAACTTCACTGGATGAAGAATGCATCCAAATGAATACAATTGCACCACAGATCTTGCAATTATGCAAGTGGAGAACCCTTCCACACAGCCATATAACCTAGAATATCAAGGCAGAATATAAAATCACACATGATCTGACAGTGTGATATGGCAGTGTGGACTCAGATAACCCAGTTCAAAGCAGATATTGTGGGATTTCCTGCTTTGATATTCTGAGTTATATGGCTGTGTGGAAGGACCCTAAACTAATCTGAACTGTTAGATTCGAAAGAGAATAGCAGAATATGTAGGATGAGGATTAATCAAATATCCATTTTAAAATAAAGTTAATTTCTGGGATGCTGTCTAATGTTCTTTTGCACACATATAGAAAAGAAATAAAGTAGGAAGGCCCTTCTACACTGCCATATAATCCAGAGTATCAAAGCAGATAATCCACATTGTCTGCTTTGAACTGAATTATGAGTCTACACTGCCAGATAATCCAATTCAAAGCAGATAATCTGGATTTTATATGGGAGCATAGAAGCAACCTGGGACTGTGTTAAAGCAAATAATAAACTATGGGTGTATTCTGTCCTACCTGGATTAATATAAAATAAATAAGCAAACCTGTTGGAGGACAGAAGAAGTAACTCAAGGGTTTTTCTGTGTACAAGCAAACACATATCTCATACCCTCCAATTTTGCAGGATTAGCCCCAATTACTCCACTGGTGCCCCATTTTTCAGCTGCTTTTTAAAAATGACCTGGTTTCTCATATCTCCTCCCTCTTCTCCTTCACTTACTTTAGTTGCTGCAAACTGAATTCAAAGTGCACCCAATTCACTTAGCCTTAAGGAGAGGAAGCATGAGTCCTGGCTTTCCCAGCACGCACAGGCTTCTTCCAGCTAGTGTGGTTCACCTCATTATTAATTTCTGCCATTTTGACCACACTCCAATGTTGTTTGGGCCACGTGTGTTCCAGTATTCATCTACCATTTCATAGATGGAAATAGGAACATGAGTAAACTTGCAAGAATTTTATGGTTGAGGCACATCATCATGAGTTCAGGTGATGGTGAGGCCAGGCAAAAAAAATAAATGGTCTAGGTCTGGATGTAGTCCCATGCAAAAGTTATTTACAACAGACTCTCAGTTACACAGAACGTAAGCAACGGGAACTCTCAAGCAACTTGTAAAACATTAAGAAATAATAATTTAATTTTTAAAAGCTACTTTTATAATATAGCAGAAAAAATATAGTACATTAAGTTGGGTTGGCCTTCATTTGCTTTTAATTACTCATTTCAACACAGAGGAAAAACCAAAGAGTTATATAATTATATACAAAGGGGATTTCAGCATGTTACCAGTAAGTGACAAGGAATACCTGCTGAAACTCTGTCTTCTGCGCAACTATTAAAATTAAAACCCCTCTCCAATTTTCATGTTGGCAACTCTAGTAAATGGTGATGTCCCCTCTTCCCAATACCTATTTGGACTTTTATATATGACTTGACTCTTCTTGGTTCTTCTGGCAGTAGTGGTGCCCTCTGTTCCCTCCCCCTGGCTATTGCTGATTTGCTAAATAATCAGGGTATTAGGGAAAGAGCTTGGGAACAGAGATGCCATAAGTTAGCCACCTCCTCTGTTAAAAAAGCCATGGGGGAAATAGCAGCTTACAGTTTTGGGGTACACTTCCTCCCTAGTTCAGAGGAAAGCAAGGGAAACCCCCCTATGAACAAATCTTGCCAATAAAACCTTATGATGGGATTTCCTTAAGTTTGCTTTAAGACAGAAATAACTACAAGGCACTCGACTATGAAACAAAGAGCTAGACGGCTGCTTGATTCCCACTCCTGCTTTCATTCCCCAGGAAGAGAAATTGCATCCTTTCTGATTCTTTCATTTCCAGGGAAAGTGCATGGGGAAAAAGGCATGGGACAATATCCTTGAAAAAAAAGAAGTGGAAATGACAGTGCTTCCCTTCTCAGGGGCATTTTGAGGTTTAAGTGAACATATGCAGAACTCACCTCAACCAACAACTCAGTTTAGTAGAAAAGGAAGGAGGGAGAAGTGAATGGGATAAAGAAAAAAAGGAAAACAGAAAAGAAAATCCACTCAACTACCTTGACTTGCAGTAAGAACGTTTGCTACTTCAAAAGGATTTGCACATCATTATTTCTATACCCTATTTTGAATTTAATGCAAGATGATAATGATTGATTAGTGGGAAAATGAATTTGAAGATTTATTTTGAAGTAACATGGAGGAAACTAAATAAGGTACTGGATAAACTAACAGAAGAACTGGTTCAGATGATCAGGAATAGGTAATATATTAGATGGTGATGATGATGATGGATGATGCAGATTAGCATTTATTTCTAGTAATTAAGTGAGAAAGTAAGCATGTTGTAGTGGTTTGTTTTGGAACATGCAAGAAATCCGTTAGTGTGTGTGTGTCAACTGTAAAATAAGATGCATGAAACTGATTGGTTGAACTTCATGTAGGGGGAGCTGGCTGAGCCTGGGACTTTTAGTTACTGTTACATTTTTCAGGCTCTAGCTAGGCAGGTGCCTGGAGGGAAGCAGTGAGAGAGAGAGAGTTTGCAGTGTGCTCTTGCTTCATGAGCTGCTGAAGGAGTTTATCCACATGGACAAAGAAAGACCATTTTCACTTTCTCATAAAAGGACATTATGTAAGTTGATAACAACTGATCACATTGTACATATTTTGTTCTGAACTATGAAGAGTAAACTATTTGTTATTCATTGTTCATCTGTGTGGCGTATTTTCTTTTTCTGGCAAGGCAGTGTGAGGGCTGATCAAACGTGAACTACACATGGTTTATTTTGACATTACACCACAGTTTGTATGCTCAGTTGAGGACTCTGGAGACCTGGGTTTGAATCTCCATTCATCCATGAAAACCTGCTTGGTGAGAACGCAAACTCCTTTTCAATGAGTCTTGTTCAGAAAATCCCTTGGTAAAGATCACTTTAGAGTTGCTGTAAATCAAAAATGATTTGAAGGCACACAACAAAACAACAATGAAGTACAGCAATTCTACAAGAAAAAATAACTGATTAATGAGGTTATCATATTTTGAACCTCTTATAAGATCATATGACTCACCGGGAAATATGACAATGCTCAGTAAAGCTGAAGAGAGAAAGACCGTATGATGAGTGAACTGAATCTATCAAAGAAACCAGAGTTTCAAAACCTGAGAAGATGATCTGTTGATGACTGGGTTTCTTGTTGGTCTCTCATTAATAAGTTCACCATAGGATGAAGCCAAATTGTCAGAAATTAACCATCAGCACAACATTTCTAAATTTGAATATAATATATGTTAATTAGCACTGTGTATATTTTATGGAAGTGTGTGTAAACTGAGAATACAGCAAAGTGTTTTTGTTCCTATTAACATATATTGCGCATTGTAACATACATATTAAAGTGCAGTTCAAAACTGTCTCAAGGCCACAAAACATATACCCAGAAGCACATATTCAGTCAGAAATAGCATTTTAAAAAGCCCACTGGACATTCTGGAATAAAACATAAATTGCACTGAGTATCATCATATATCCTGTGCAGAGCTGAATTCAAGACAGAGAAATGCGGTATACTCATCACGTTAGGGCTAGCGCTGATGCATTTTTAAAATCTTTAAATAAAGCTGCCATAATATAAACAAATACCTCTCCCTGAGAAGGAACTAGAGCAGTCATGCGTGTTGGGTTAAAAAAAAGACATGGGTTTGAATTTAGCAGATCTCTATGGCCACTGCCCCAGCCTAGAACTGGAGTACATATGTAGGTACTCTGCATTGAACACAATTTAAATGGGTGAGTAGAATGAACCCTAGTCTTTGTTAGAGTGATTTTTCAGTATTTTATATGTGGGTTTTTCTGATTGGAAAAACCTTTTACTAATGTGTTCCTCAAAATCATGCTTTGCATCTGAAATATAGTCACGATAAGTTTATATGGATGCAGATGTTCTTAGAGCTCCCATGCAGCAACTTCTCTATACTGTTGAATGATCCTTCTGAACTGGATTACCTGAGTGTTTCGTTTGCTGGAGGTGGTAGCATCATCTACCTAATGAATAACCCAAAATTCAGAAGCATTGATTCAATGTGTTCATTACTGTTAAACTTGCTTTACTGTTGAAACAATGTGCAAACTATCTTTAAAATTGGAAATTGCAGACTGTCTTTAAAACTGGTTTCCTAACTATATTATTTAACATTTGTGTCTGAAAGGTTTGGATCAATAGCTAAGCAACTGTGAGGCTGAAGGTTTCTGTAAGTAGCTAGACTATTAAAGGTCATAAGTACTTCCCACCAAGAGGGTGGTTATGCTTCAAATAAAAAAGCTGTGTTGAATATGTTTGTATCTGTTGCTTGATTGCCTGATGCTATCTCTTCAGTGCTCTTGAGAGCGAGGTCAGCTGTTGAGACGCTTGTTCCCGCCTAGGATTTGTGGTTCTTGACTGCAAATGACCTTAGCATGCCTAGGCTTAATGTGGCTTTGTCCATGTTTCGCCATTTAGTACTGAATCAGGATGCTATGGATTGTTTTTATGCCTAATGCTGGGCCCTTTAGTTCTCTCATTGAAGTCAGTGGTCTCTTAAGATTATTTCTTTAAATTTGCCCAAAGATAGTGCAACAGAAACCAATCTGCAAACCAACAGAGCAACTAGGTTTATTTTTAAAGTGATCAAGGAAAGGAAGAACTAGGGCCAGGCACTGGGAAGACATGTGGCTATTTTAACTCTAGGCTAGAGAAGGGAAATGTGGGGGGGGGGGGGTGCTGGGATGAGCTCAACATAAATTGGGCGGGGGGTTTAAAAGAGAAGCCACCCTTCTTGCTGGTCATGAGAGCTCCCCATTGTGACATCAATAAAGGTGCCCATGATGGCTAGAAACTCAGGCGGAGCTCTGTGGCCAGCAAGAAGAATTGGCAACATGGGTACAATCCATCCCCTTTCCTGCACTGATGATTGCAAGGAGAGGTACTGGTGTCCAGTTTGGACAACGGATCTGTCAGAAGCAGGACTCATCACGCTGGCCAAGCTGTCCCAAAGCCCTGGAATACCCTGGATTTCCAGCAAACTCTGGAATATCCCTTGTCTTTGCTAAAAGAGGGACAAACAAACTAAAGCAAATTACCACATTCAACATGTCTAGCAATCCCATACACATCATCTTAGAAAAAAGAACCAAGGGCACATCTATTATGGCAGAGTGAGGCATCCATATCACTGGGTGGACTGGAAGGAGCACTTAAATGTTGGAGGGCGGTTTGTGTGTATATCAGGTTATCCGTGAACATCTCCTAAATTGGCTTGCTATCCTCAGGTACAGTGGAGGATGCTGTCTTCTCGCCAATATCCAAGTAAGGTTTTTCTCTGTGTGGAATCAAGGAAGCCATCTGGTTCTTCAAGTCCGGTATTATTTCATGTCAAAAGCATTGCATGAATAAGTATGAAATTGGTAAAAATAGAAAGAGCACAAGTGGCTAATTTTTTTTTATCAAAACTGGGTAACAACGACCGCATTGTCTATAGCTTTAAGCAGTTCTTCCTCTGTACATGAGATAGGGCATTGTGGGCAAGCATACAGGTGCGGAATTGTTTGTTCTGCTCCACAGTCGCAAATTTGGTGATAAAATGTCATCAGCCATCCTTTAAAACCCCATTAAATTCAATTCTGCTTACTATTAGGAAAGTGGGTATAATCTCACAGCCTCAATTTCTTTGCTTTTGTGTAATGTGAACACTTGATTCATTGTTTGCTGACATATAAGAAGGAATCAACTTTGCAGTACTTCACTGCATTAACATATTTGGATATGTCATCTGCCTGAAGCTTTTCCAATTTAATTTGTGTTTACACATTTAAACAAATCTGTAAGAAACTTGCTCAGTTTTAATCTGTAAAACACTTGATATTTGGGGCCACCTTGTACCTATATATTCTTCTTGCACAGGAGCATACTGGTTTCTAAATTTCTCCTTCCCTACTGAGTTTTTGTGTGGCTTTAATTATTATTATTTGCATCTTATTTTTCCCTTCTCTTTAGTGGATATTTTACATTTCACTATGAAAAAAACCCAATGAAGCTAAATGTAGTTAAAGCCCTTACCCCGGAGGGGAATAAAACAAATTAAGGGAGAATTAAGAGGGAATTAATTCATAATGTCAGAACTCCACAGGAATCAATTAGAAACAGAAAGAAGGCAACAGTTCAAATTAAACCTGCAGGAGATGTTTCCTGAATCTCTAATGTTATGAATAAACATTAGAAAAGGCTCAAGATCATGGAACTGAGCAATAGCACTGCTATGATAACATTGAGTATATTGGTACAGGGCACCAACCATTAAATTCTGCTTCCAGCTATTTGTGGGAAAGTGGTACTACACTGAGAAAACAAGCATACTGCATAGTTCTGGAGAACCTTCTCTAGCATATTTATTTAAAACATTTATACCCTGTCCTTCTCACCTTCAAGGAGGGATTCAGAATGGCTTCCATCAGGCAACAATTCAATACTATACAATGTAATCACATACTAAAACAACCATACATAATAAAATAATTATAGATATACATTAAAAACAGTTCACCAAGTTATAGAATCTAGATTAGTGATTCCCAACCTTTTTTTTTTTTTTTTTTACCAGGGACCGCTTTGATCAAGGACTACTCACCAACATTAGTACCAAAAGGGTTAGAATCAGGTTTTGGTCAACTTTAGATTTTGTTTGGTTATTTGTGGTGCTGATTCAGAAAATTGCATTGGATAGACCACATCAGCTCTAGTTTCTGATACTGAACATATGCCATTCAGTATACGCCATCTGTGGGGGTTCCATAGTCGGGGGGCAATCACCTAGAAGGCACTCTATCTCATCCCCACTAACCGCACCTGTGGCAATGGCGGGACGGGGAACAAGGCCTCCTCAGAGGATCTAAATCTCCACAATGGTTCATAGGGGAAGATGTATTCAGATAGGTAAATTGGGCCAGGGCCGTTTATGGCTTTATAGGCCAAAGCCAGCACTTTGTGCCCAGTAGCAAACTGGAAGCCAATGGAGCTGACACAACATGGGAGTTGTATGCTCCCTGTATGCCACTCCAATTATGAACCGTTATCTCCTCCTTCCCTCTCCATATTCCTTGTACTCTTTTTTTACCTGTTTTTTTTTCTCCCTACCTTCATGATCTTTCTCTCTATGCACACATAACTGATCTCTTTCCCACACAGAAACAAACACACCCCCACCACTTTTTTACCATGCAGGTGAACATTTTCTTCCTGCTTGCTTTTTCTTTAACATCAAGTTGGGGTAGGCACCATTGGAGCTCTGCCTAGCATCTGAACTTCCCTGGAGCACCTCTGGACCCAGGCAGCCATCTAGAGGCTGGCTGGGAGAATTGGGATGCCAGACTGATTGGTCCGGATTGGGGAAACACTAAGAGATGGGGGCAAGGAGAACAAATAAAGGACCAGAGCAGAGTGAGTGAGTGAAGGAATGCCAGAGGGTCAAGGGGCAGCAAGCAGAATATTGGTGGCAGCAGTCACTGTATCTTCCTTTGGTAGTCCTTCCAGGATGCTTGGCCCCTGGTTAGTTTTGCCTCTGTGGCCCAATTGGAACCTAATTGTTTTCAGGGCATGCTCAAAATGTCCTTATTTTAAAACTGCATGTGTGAATACTTTAGCTCACATTTTTCAGGTTAAGACTGAACTTATGCAGAAACATTTTTAATATGTGAGAAGTTGCATACCCTGCATCTGTTCCAACTTGGCAAAAGTAGATCTTGTTTATCCTCTGTCATCCAACTGATTTTCAAATATCTTAATTTCATTATCCTCCCTGTTCATGCTTAGCATCCTATATTTTGGGCAAATTGAGTTTAAAGGGCCAAAGTAGTTTGCACTTCATTCATTCAAATGAGGGGGTAGGCCCTATATCCCAAGATCTGTTCCCAGGATTTTTGTTTATCCCAGTTTATCTCGCAGTGCAGACTCATATAATCCAATTTAAAGCAGAAAAGCTGGGATCAGATACTGGGATATAGGGCCTGTTTGGAAGGGCCCCTAGTCTTCCCGGTAGACTCGCACTAAAGCAAGCTGCTATAACATTACCTTCTTCTTAGTTGATAACTTTTGCCATCATGAGTAAACTGTGATGTTACTTGGCCACATTTCTCCAGTTTTCATCTATGAAATGTTGGAGAGTATGATGTTATAGCCCCTAATACAAACAAAACACTAAAATGAACACAAATATTTTGGAAACAGTTTTAAGACTGTGCTTTTGAAGTGGATGTTTATTTAATTTTTAAATATATATATATTTCAGTTACACAATTTTTGCCTTAATTTTGGTCTTATACAGGTTAAACGCCAAAATAGTATCTGTTTTCTGTCTGTCTATTTATCTATCAAATCCAACCACAGTCATGTCACAAATTCAAGGATTGCTCCTCGGGATCTTAGCATCTCACAGAGGCTTGATAACATTTATAGGATTTGGAGTGGAGCCATAACTTAGTATTACAACACAAGATTTGCCCTCAAGAGATCCCAGGTTTAATTCCCAGCATAACCAAATAGGAAAGTATTCCATTATGAGATGGGCCAGTAAAGTATCTCTTTGAGGTATTCTCTTTCAAACCAGTTAAGATGATTAGATATGCCCTTTGTAAAATGTTGTTACTGAACTTTCTATACTGTGATGACCTCCCTTTTGGACCCTGTTATTTTTGCAAAATGATTCAATGATGCAGGTGGGTTATGGTTGAAGAGGAGTACTTTCTTTGGGCTGTTAATTGGTGCTTGGTTTTAACCAACAGATAGTAAATGCTGCCACCTAGAGGTACAAGCAGCAATCTGGTCGACTCACTTGCAAAGATGGAAGCACAACATTTGAGCTAAAGATGTGAGCTGAAATGGTGAGAACACAAGCAGAGCACACATCTTCAGACTTGGTGGCTGTTTCTTGTACTCAGAGAACCTTTTTACTGACGCAAAAGAGAGCATGAGGTATTTTAGATAATTTTCAGCATCCCTTCTACAATTCCCAGATATAGAGGGGGGTACGGGGATAGGAAGAAACCCTAATTATTAAATAAGTATGCAGATGATTATGTAGGTTATGATCCTTGTATCCTCAGGACCAGTATCTGTGGTTTTATTTCTCCATAGATGATGTAATATGTTCTTAGGAAATATTTTCTAAGCTGTCCAGCTTGACTCCGTGGTATTCTTGGATTAGAACTCCTTCATTTCAATATTATCTACAGTTTGACATATCCACACAAAGTTTGGGGGTATACTATATTTCCATGTTTCAGACTGAGACTGCTGCAGAAGTTTTCTTAATGCAGTAATCCACTGGAACCATGAAAAATCTTGCTTATCTGAATGAACTGGGTGCCCTTAATGTGTAAAACCCTGGACTTGGATAGAGAGCCTTGTTAATGGCTTGGGAAAAATGGAATTATCCTAAGTATGAAATCTCAGGGAACCGTAACAAAAGTAGAAAACACACAATATGTTCAAGAACCCTCTATTATTATTTCTTCATGTGATGTTGGGCCCAACCTAATATTTAACCCAGATTCAAGAATAAATCCTAAGAAGTCAGGGATGGACTGGGAAGCGAAATCCTTGTACAGAGGTTAGTCTCCTCTCTAGACACTATCTTTTGTGATTCATCTGTGGTCAGCCATCTGGAAAAAGAAGAGGAAACCATTAAACATTTCCAAAAGACTATGAACAAGAGTAACTTTCAGTAGCAATGGCTTACTATGGCAATTTTCTGTCAAAAAAACTTGAGGACACCCTACCGAGGACTATGTCCTCTTTACCCTGTCACCTTTACATACAGAATAGTCTCTGTGTGTTCATCCACACACAAATTTATGCGCACACATGCACTGCCCTTTGTCTAAAGAGGAGTACATGAGGGAACAATAGAGTTTGGCTAGGAAAAGGGTGACCAGTCTTAGAAATCCTTCCCACTTGTAAGAATAGAAACAATCCCCATTATTATTAATTCCCAAGACAAATAACAAGTCAGGAAAACCCCATCAGGAAGAATAATAAGAGAACCCCATAACTGAATGCCCCAATGTGTTGCAAAAAAAATATTCTGCATAGAAAAACACATGGTGGGTTTTTTTTTTTAGTAAGGGGAGAATGCTGAGGAGCAACACCCATTTTCCCCACAATGGAGATAAATCTACCGTAAGTATTCACCCCCACATGCAACTATGGAATATAGAGGACTGGCATTCCTTCCCAAGAATGCATGGGGACAGTCACTAACTAGAGCTTAAGAAAGTTGGTTTAAAAACATAATTATTTTGTTTTTAATGGTAAATTATTGTTGTTTTCTACAATGTTCAGAGTAACGTGTTCCATTACTCAGTACTTTTAAAAATCGTTTTTATTGTAAAAAAAAAATCCCCTAGATTTCTGCCAAAGTGACTCTAAAAGGGTCTAGAAATGGCTTTTCAAAGCAGTCTTTACAAGCATTTAAAAATGATACTCAAAGATACAGTACGTTCATTCCTACTCAATTGTGTTACATTTGAAACATAACTGTGTTATACTCCTATTACACAAGGAGAAGCCAGCTTTCCACAGTAAATTGTCACAGGTAATTATGTTGTAAGTTCCTTCAACATGCTTTCAACTTATAGGAACACCACACATTGCTTGATGTTTTATAGGCAAGGAACACTCAGAGATAGTTTTACCAGTTTCTTCATCTGAAATGTAGCCTATAGCAGCTGGTGTTTATTTGTGGTCTCCCATCCAAGTACCAACTAGAACTGACCCTGTTTAGCCTCCAAGATGGTGCATTTCGGTGTTACATGTAACTCATGTCATCAAAGCTCTGATCCATTTATTCCCCTAGAAATCTCTGACTGTAGGGACTGAGGGCCCTTCCACGCAGCCATATAACCTAGAATATCAAGGCAGAATAACCCACAATATCTGCTTTCAATTGGGTTATCTAAGGCCCCTTCCACACAACTGAATATAATCCCACATTTTCTGTTTTGAACTGGGATATATGACAGTGTGGACTCAGATAACCCAGTTGAATGCGTATATTGTGGGATTTTCTGCAACTTGATGGTATACTGGGTCCAGAAGTTAGGTAATTCAATGGTGTCCGGTTGTATGTGCAGCTCCATGTATCTTGATCCTCCTCAGATCAGAAGCCTAATGTGCACAGGCTATAGTTCCCTCTCCTCTTTTCAAGACTTAACACTTGGAATTCAGACTTCATTAATAGCCAGAGTTGCTCTTTTGGCTAGTTCCATCTGATAAGCATTTGCAAAATTTGTTTCTTATGGATTTCAATGCTACCAGTTCCACATTTATACCCTCAAGCTAGAGTAAATTCATGGACAACTATGTCCCTCTATTGCCCTGCCATTGCCATCTCCATCATTCTTCACTACTCTCTGTGTTGGCTAAAATGACTGCAACATGTAGCCCAACAACATCTGTAGAGACACAAGGCTTACCAACTCTTTCTTTAAAGTATTTGCATTTGAACAATTTGGTGTGCAAATTACATTTTGACTGCTGATTTAGCTGTCAGATCTCTTCTGTTAGGTCATTCCTCATTCTTGGAGCAGTGGATGAAAAGGTCCTATGGGTGGTGGTTGCCACTCAGGTTCTGGCTGGTTGGGGTAAACGGCCCCACAGAACCTAAGTGTTCGGGGTGAATTGTACAGGAGAAGGAGATCCTGTAGGTAACCTGGACCCAAACCATATAGGATTTTAAAGGTCAAAACCCACATTTTGTACTTTGTCTGGAAACTAATTGGAAACCAGTAGAGTGACTTTAGTATTGGTTGTAATATGCTCACTCCTAGGCACCTTCCACACAGCTGAATAAAATCCCACATTATCTGCTTTGAACTGGGATATATCGCAGTGTGGACTCAGATATTCCAGTTCACAGCAGATGATGTGGATTATTCTGCCTTCATATTCTGGGTTATATGGCTGTGTGGAAGGGCCCTGAGTCCACTCTGCCATATATCTCAGTTCAAAGCAGACAATGCGGGATTTTATAGAGCTGTGTGGAAGGGTCCTGAGCTGGCTTGGCTACCTTTTCATCTGGCATTGCAAGAGCTCTCTTTGATAGCAACACTGGCTCAGGAAAGTCAATAGGTTCACATCTATAACACCCATAGAGGGAACCCATCTTGCTAAATCTAATGAAGGAGAAGCCATTTGTGAGAATAGGAGTCTGCTGCTATTCCTTTGCCACGGATGCCTCTGCATACCAGACTTTATGTTCAGCAGGATTGCTTATCTGATATATAATGCTCTGACTATGTCCCCAGTTAGCCCAGTGAGTCCAGGTCTGCCTTGTCCTTTCTCACTCATGCACGTTTTATTCAAGTTTACGAATTGCTCAGTTCCCAGTTGGCAAAAGCAGCAGGGCATGTTCTCAGAGCCCTGAGGTTTTGGAGACAAGAATCTTTCCCAGGGACAACCCTGTGTGAGGAATTGTCTGGAATCTCAGTCTTTGCTGTAAGCAATATGAGCGGCGCAGGTCAGAGCTGGGAAAGAGGGAAGGATTGATCTGTGGACTTCGGGCTAATGTCTATGAAATCAAATGCTGCCTCTCTATCAAGTTTTGAAAGGTTACTTTGAGTTTCACATATTTTTTGCAAACAGAAATGTCTATTTCGAGATTTGCCCTGGCTTGGTTGGGATTCAGCCTGGGGAATGCAAGGCTGGTTGCCAATATTAAAATGAAACAAATTCTGGCTTTGGTCAATTTGGCAGAAGTAGGAGGTGACTTGATCATATTTCTGTCCAAAGCATAAGTTGCAATACCCAAAACCTTGGAGTATGGAACAGATAATAGGGGTGTACTCCTATATATTTGCAATATGGTAGAAACCTCATGGATGACTGTTTTGATGGTGACTCAAGTATTCTAGATGCAACAAAAGGGCCTGGGCTTGCTTACTTCTTCCAGGATATTGTGCAACCATTGTGCCATAGGCCGTATTTCAGAAGACAAGACTGGAAAAATCACCTCTGAGTATTCCTTGTCTAAGAAAAATCTATGAAATTAATAAGGTCATCATATGTACATATGCACATATACACCATGGACAACTGGTCTGTTGTTATGGCCAAATTAAACTATCCTGTGTTAGAGAGGGCTTTGTTCTGCTCCCTAAGCTAACTCTCCTCAGGTGCAGTATTCTTAGCAGGAACAGAGTTGGAAACTCACAACAAAAGGTGTAATGGTAAACAAAAAGGTATTGAAATGTATTAAAGATCAGCACCCTAATTCCTCCCAGTGTCTGACCAACAAATGATTTACTTGATGGAACAGATGGAAGCTTAGAACTTAACTGGGTTTCTCTCAATTTCTTCCAAAGAGATCCTCTTTCTAGATTCATTTCTGTGTCCTATGTCCGTATTTGACTTCTGTCAACACCTCCTGTTTTCTTTTCTTCTTCAAACTGTAGACTTGGTTCCTCAATCCTTGAAACTTGTTTCTCCAAGTCTTAAACTTAGTTTCCTCAACATTTGACATGGAAGCTATTTTCCCCATGGAAGGATAACTTCACTCCTTTTGTGGTGCAACTTTTTAAAGTTACCTTTAGGGTTACAGGTATGCCATCATTACAAATTGTGGTAAAGGGATATAAAGGTAAAGATAAAGGTTTCCCCTGACATTAAGTCTAGTTGCGTCTTACTTGGGGGTCGGGGTGCCTCTCATCTCTATTTCTAAGCCGAAGAGCTGGCATTGTCCATAGACACCTCCAAGATCATGTGGTCAGCATGACTGCATGGCGCACTATTACCTTCCCACAGAAGCGGTACCTATTGATCTACTCATATTTGCATGTTTTCAAACTGCTAGGTTGGCAGAAGCTGGGGCTAACACCGGGAGCTCATTCTGCTTCCCAGATTTAAATCACCGACCTTTCGGTCAGTAAGTTCAGCAGCCGCTGTGCTACTGGGGGATATAATATGGTTCAAATACTGGCTTGCATTCTGTCTTGTGCCCTGCTGTGAGTATTTATGTAGTTACAAGATTGCGAGATGAGAGTTTAGTGTTTTTGTTCCCCACAGGCCAGTGGTTTGTAGCATTAAGATGTTTTTTAAAAAGTTAACTCTTTCAGTCTATTTTGAGTAAAGAGTTGATATTTTATAAATACAACTTTAACAGTAATTATTTTGAAACAATCTGAACTAATTAGCACTGGAAATAACATCAGGATCTTAACAGCAGCTAGTGGAATTTACTCAGTCTTGATTTTATTTCTGTTATGAACCTACGGAATGATCTCACAAAATTATCTCTATGGATTTGATTATAATCAATATTTAAGGCAATAGGTGTGGTTGTTAAGCTGCAAAATCCAGAGCTCTGCATTCACTCATAATAACATTTCTTATATTATTTTTAAGAGAGTGAAGCATAAAGTAGGAGCATTTGCAAGTGTCAGTAAAAATACCTTAGTTTAATTTTTGCTTAATTTTCAAGTGTGGTGCATTTAAGACACAAGCTGATATTCATTTTATTTTAGTCTGGCTTCATTTCCAGAATAGAAACCATATTGATTTTTTTCCAATAGCTCAAAACAGTACTCAAAAAAATCAGTAAGTAACCTATAACAAGAACATGAACCTCTTACCTGAAAACAAATCCTCTTGAACCCAGCTGGGCTTTCTTTTGAACAAATATCTCTACACTAACAAATATTGTCTACACCAATAAAAACTTCTGCTTAACACCTCATTTTCTTGGCCTACATTAGTCCTACAGAGACCTTTTAATGCTATATAGATTATATTTATTGTGGTAAGATCAACGTAACTGGCTACCGAACCCATTAGATCGTGGTGAATCCAGTTATGCCCATCAGGAAGCATGGGGAACTCATTGCCCCACATTGCCCAACTCACCAATAACCCCATCCCATGGGGGGAAGCAGGTTCCACTCCCATGCTGGTGCAACATGGGAAGCTTTCTGTATTGCTGCCTGGTGGTGAAAGGGTCTTTGAGCAAAATTTGCAAATGCTAAGGGGCTTTAAAATGAAAATCCAGCAAAATCAGCAAATTTGCAATAAGCTGAAGCTTCGAAATATAACAGAGTGCAGACAGGAAGTAGTTGCGGTTTCCTGTATTTCCCTTTGTTAAAAGGTTAAAATTGTTGTTTTCGAAGTGCAGAGGCTGCGTGTACAGAAGGTACTTTTCCATCAAAAAGGTCAGAATTAATATTCATAAAAGGTGTTTTCCCTGAACTCTCTGTTTTGTATGCTATATAAAGTTGCAGATTTTAAGGGGCGACACGGCAGTCACTTGAAAGATGGCATCTGCGTATGTTATCGGCTGTCCGTCTTTCTTCTGGAAGAAACTAAAATAAAAACCTTGTTTTTTTGATCTTTCAATGGGACTGTCTCCATCCTTCCGGGCTCCTGCGACTGGACCTAAAAAGACCCAAATCTAGGGTCTCTAACAGTGGCATATGCAGGTTTTGCTGGAAGCAGTATTACATCATGGGATGGGAGTCAGCGGGGTCTGTGGCTAAACTGTGCTGCCAAAAAAAGCCATGCCTGATGAGGTCGAGGGTCTGCTAAAGACAGACTCCAGAGAAAAGTTGAGATGCTTGTTTGACTGGCAGCCAAATAAACTTCAAGCTTCTTATGCAATCATGTAGTCCTCCAAATGCTGTTAAACTGCAGTTCCAAGTATTCCTCACTATGACTACGGATGATGGGAGTTGCAATCCATCAACATCCCCTCATTTAAGACATTATTTTAAGGGTTGCGTTCCATGATGCAGTTGGGATTTGTACGTGTTATCCCAATCTTCCTGAGGGTAAGAGCTGTTTGGCAGTGGAACTCTCTGCCTCAGATCATAGTGGAGTCTCCTTCTCTGGAAGTTTTTAAGCAGAGGCTGGATGGCCAGTTGTCAGGGGTGATTTGATTGTATTTTCCTGCATGGCAGAAAGGGGTTGCACTAGATGACCCTTGTGGTCTCTTCCAAATCAATGATTCTATGTTTCTATGTGGTGTGTACACAACGATGTGTGCTTTGTAATGAGTGAGATGGATAAACATAACGACCTGACTACCTGAATATACATTAAACAGAAAGATGCTTAGGATAGTACTTCTCAACCTGTGGGTCCCCAGGTGTTTGAGCTTACAACTCCCCAAAATCCCAGCCAGTTTACCAGCTGTTAAGATTTCTGGGAATTGAAGGCCAAAACATCTGGGGACCCACAATTTGCGAAGCACTGCTTTATGAGACAAGGCTTCTACTCGTGGTGAAATAAGTGCATGACTTGTAAATTACAAGCTATGCCGCATGCGTGGTAATGCAGCAATAACCTTTTCCCAAAACAACCTCTGAAGCAGTCCTCAAGCACGCTGGGTCCTGGAACATATAGGCACAGAAAATGCACTCTTTGTTGTTGTTGTGTGCATTTTAATCACTCTTGAAAGGGCTCCAGTGTACCAATGATAACACAGGCTAATCCAAAGTGGGAGGAAAGCTGAAAGAATGTGTCTGGAGAGAGCAGTCTAGACGTTCAGTTTAAAGTGGAGACCCCGTCCCTATATGCCCCCATCTCTCAGCGGTTATGCTAAAGACTCTGCAGACAGAAATGTAAGACCAAGTTGAGGAAGCTCAGGGCCTGTGAGGGGAAATCCAAGGAATTGTGGGATTGCTAGCTGAACAAAGGCAGTTAACAGTTTGTTGGCAAGAAAAATAAAGGCAGATTGAACAGTGCAAAAAATGCTTCAGAATGGACAATATTTCTAATACAATTTTATTATGTATTCCAAATAATAAGCGAGCTGTAGAAAGTACCCATGCCACTATGTCTTGTATCAATCCACTCATTACATAGTATGTGGATTGTGCTGGTATGGCTGTACCAGGAGCTCCAACTTTATTTTATTTCTGTTATCTATTTTGCAGTCATTGGACAGGCCTCCTGTCCATCATAGTTAAGCTTTGTTTCCACCCCCTGTTCTGGGCTTTGGGAGGGAAAGGAGCTATTTTTTGGTCAGTCTCACACAAGGTAGCTAAGCTATAGGACGTAGACCAGCTTGTCCCATAAAACAGCTTCCTTTCTTAAGAGCATCCAGGGGGGAAAGGAGCATCCAGGGAAAAAGGATCATCCAGGGAAACTGACCATCCAGGGAAACTGATTCACTGAACTCAGCTGAAATATCTTCAAGCCTCAGCCGGTAAGGTCTGCTCGGTAGCCAGTCGCACTTTGAATCGGTAGTAGCACCCACACTGATGAGGCATAGATAGAAAGCAGCCTGGGAGAGGTTAAAAAGGGGGTTTTCCTACGGAGAAGGTTCAGTTGATCGAAGTCAGGTGCCAGTCCATTGAAGACTAGACTAAGAAAGCCTTAAAGTGTTTGAACTATTGAAGATTTGTTGTTTGTTCCATAATAAAGACTTTGTTGTATCATTAAAGACTCTAAAGACCATTACTTCAGAGAAATCCCTGACAACCTCTCTTTGAGGTGCCCCTGGCTTCCCGCTGGGCTTTTAAAGTATACGTCTTATTGAAAAGTACAGCTATTACAGGCCCAGCGCACGACAGAACATGGATCCATTTTTGACTGGAAGAGATCAGAACTGTTGCCATCTCAATCTTTGCATTTGCACACCTTCAGCTAAGATCCTTCATCTTAGATCCTCTTTCCAGGATAAGATTACCCACCCCACAAGGCGCCTCAAAGAGAGGTTGTCAGGGATTTCTCTGAAGTGATGGTCTTTAGAGTCTTTAATGATACAACAAAGTATTATGGAACAAACAACAAATCTTCAATAGTTCAAACAACACTTTAAGGCTTTCTTAGTCTAGTCTTCAATGGACTGGCACCTGACTTCGATCAACTGAACCTTCTCCATAGGAAAAACCTCTTTTTAACCTCAATCTTTGCATTTGCACACCTTCAGCTAAGATCCTTCATCTTAGATCCTCTTTCCAGGATAAGATTACCCACCCCACAAGGCATTACTTCATTTTGGTACACGGTGGAAGCAGTGTACATTCAACTTTAAGCAGAATGAGGGTTTGCTTGTTTTCATGGAGAGGCGTTTTGAATCACCAACCAAAAATCTGTGGGCACGTTGTCAGAACCCGCATTAGAAGTAACACTATTGGATGAAAGTTCAAGGATAGGACAAATCTGTGATGGAAAAGGCAATCTAAATAGAATATTAGCCTTTGGATAGGAAACCTCCTTTTAGCCTTTTCTATGTTTTCACAGAATACATATTTCTTTGACGGACCCGCCACATACAATGTAAACAGACCTTTGGGTAATTCTTTATAGCTGACACATTTTTGTTAACAAATGTCAAAGTCCATTTGTCTCATAAGGAAGGTTCCTCCAATGCAATTCCATTCTCCCTCGTAGAAAAGGTGTGTGCCTGTATACACGAAGGAGTGGCCTCTGGAAGCAGGGAGGCCGGGAAAAAAAGAAAGATGTGGCCGAATTTGGATTCCAGCCAGAATTGTCTCAGATGGGATGGTGAGGATGCTTTGTTTGTATAGTTTCATTATCATACATATTGAGTTCCATCATGGGAGTGATATGCCTGAGTCCAGTAAGATATGAAATATCACAAATTCTCTCAACTACAGCAGTTCACTGAAATGTTTTTAAGAAGTATAAACAAAACTTCCAAAATAAGAGGGGTTTTTTTAAATACACTTTTCACATTAAAAGTGAGAGGAACAACACATGTGCATTTTCTGTGATCAACTTGTTCTGTTCTCATAACTAATGAATATTTCCTGCTACCTACTTGAATTATTAAGATCCAGCTTGGTATATTTATTATTTTTTATTTATTTGATGCACTTATTAACCGCCATTCTCAGCCCATATTGAAAAAACTGAAGCATTGGACCCTGAAGGCCGAAGTTTGAATCCCTCCTCAGTCTTGGGACTTCATCAGATGTGGTGAATTCAGCATCTTAGGATGCTTTCACCCCATCTAGAGGAAGAAGCTCCATGCCAGACATCATATGATGTGTCAGTTCTGGCAGAGCCCTGCCCTCAACCAGGATGAAAGCGTCAGCAGATGCTTTCCCTTCAATACAGGAAGCTTCCTGTGTTGTGCTGGCTCCAATGGAGCCAGCAAGAGGCCTCACTAGAATGGTGACACTTTCCCCATGTGGTGAGAGAACAGCAAGCGAGGCGACAGATTCACCCCACTGCCCCTCTCTTTCCTCCTGAATGCCAGGAGAAGCACGATGCTTTGCCTGGCCTTTGTGATAAGCCTGTGGAAACACTGGATGATTCTGAACAAGCCACATACTCTCAGCCCCAGAGGAAGGCAAAGGCAACTCCCCTCTGAACCAGTTCTACCAAGAAAAAAATTACTTGAAGGGACTGAACAAACATATTGCAACCTGAAGCAATTAGCTTCTTGACTTTTCCTTAGTTCTCACACATAGCTGTGCAAAAATGGGTTAAACAGTCAGTTGCAGAAAATCCTGCCAACAGAAAGGTTGGCAGTTCAAAGCTGCGGGTCGGGGTGAGCTCACGCCATCAGCCCTAGCTTCTGCCTTCCTAGCAGTTCGAAAACAATAATGTGAGTAGATCAATAGATAAAGCTCTTGTGGGGAGGTAAAAGGCGCCCAGGCAGACATGACAGCAATTCGATCAGGAAGGCGTCCATGGACAATGGATTCCTTGGCATGGAAAATGGAACAAGAACACCTCCCCATGTCTGGAGTTGAGCACTGCCTCCAGAAACTGGAGATGGAAAAGGGGAAGCCTTTGCCTCTGTCTGTGTACTATCTACTTTTGTTGCTAATTGTATAATGGCGTTGAATGTTTGCTATATATGTATTCTGTAATCCACTCTGAGTCCCCTCAAGGAGACAAAGCGGAATATAAATAAAGTATGTTGCTGCTGTTGTTGTTGTTACATTGCATATAGAGTCCTGACTTCTATTTTAAAATTTGATTAATTTGAGGTGAACCAACAATTCCGTGTCTGTAATGTGATGTATACCCATCACTGTATGTATAGTGTGCTGTAACAATATGCACATGTACCCATTTCATATATACCATAACATGATTATTGACTAGAATTCAGCCTGTATCAACAATATGGCTGTGCACCAGCATAGACGTCACATGCCAGAACAAACCACTACACAGGATAGTATAGTGGTTTCAATGTTGGACTAGGACTCTGGGAAATCACAGTAGGATCCCCGCTTAGCATGGAAACTGAGCAATTTCTTCTCTCTTGGTCTCAGAAGATGGCAAGGGTAAGCCCCTCTGAACAGAACTTGTCAAGTAACCCCCATGATGGGTTTGTCTTATGGTCACCATAAAATAACTCGAGGGCACACATCACCAGTACTTAAATGTGTAAATTGTTATTTTTGCCATGTTGGACACTATTTGAATAGAAAGAAAGGATACAAATAGATTGCTAATTATGGTTTCAGGCATAGAGTGATGAATTCACTCCAGATTTTAGTCCAAACTTTTAAAAACCTATAAAAAGTGCTAAATTTATTTTGGGATCAGAACTTGGGTTCTGTCTAATACCTGGAGTACATTCCCTACTGAATTTAATAAATAAATGAATAAGAGACTTTTTGCCCATTGAGGTTTATCTATTTGTCCATTAGAAAAGGATTCTAGGGGATCTTATCTGTAGGGCAGTAAAGCATGTACTCTGACAGTTATTTGCAACAGTTGGGATTGGTGTGCTATTTTTAGTTGTTGGGTCTCATGCTACCTTCCTCTGAGAAGTCAAGGAGTCTGTCAGTGCCCAGTATTGTCACTCCACGAGGAAATTTAGCCACTGTAAACATTCTGTCATCACTGACTTGGTATTGGGGAAAGCGAAAGAGACAGAGAGGGAATCTACCTCCTCTAAATCGCTCTAACAAGTCAACATGGGAACCCAGTTGGAGGAAGAAAGGAGAACATGCAATCAATCACCATGTCTTTCTCCTACTTATTGCTATTTTTGTACTCCTTTCCACTTCACTAATCTCATAACAGTCCCCCAGTAGAAACATCAAGCACAAAATAAGCCAAATGGGAATGCATCTGCATCATAAGAAGTAGTCAAAAAGAGACAGTGAGGTCTTTACATGAAATTTAGAATAGTGCAATATAGGTATATTGAATCCCACCACTCAAAATCTCAAAACTTTTATTTTTTACTGTATTAATTTATTTTATTTTTATCTCATATTTTTAAATATAGGAACTATTGCATTTATTAAGCAAATTATATTAGATTGTCTCAAAGCACTCTGCCTGAATTTGTTGTCGTCTCCTCACCCCCCCCCCCCAAAAAAAAACCAAAAACAAAACAGGTTTCTATTCAGGCAGGTGCTTCTCATTAAATTGTTGGATGAAATGTTTGTCTGGTTTAGCAGGGAAGTTTATACTGAGCACAAACAAAGTTTTTCAGGGCTATACCTCTTCAAATATAATATTTTCTAGGACAGGAGCAATAAACTGTATTACAAAAATGCCAGTCTGAAGTCAAGCTCTAAATTCTCTCAATATCTCCCCACTCTCACGGTAAAATCATGGAGTCCTAAATTGTCTTGCCACTCTCATAGTGATAGGTGAGGAAACAGAATAGTAATACAATAATAACACCATGGAGTTAAGGCATTATATAAAAGAAGGGAAAATTGACTGCATTTTCAGAAGCAGGCAAAAATGCTGTTGTGGGCCCTTAACCACATAGCTTTGATTACTCTAATGTCACCTTTGAATAATGTCAAGAAATCTTTAAGAAAGAATTGGACTTGTTTGTCACCTTTTCATGACAACGATGGGGGCATTTATCAACTGTGAGATTCATGAATTAGTATAGTGTTGCCTAAAATAGACATATGATTACGCATAGTGTATTATCATTTAATAGTATTGTATTATCATTTAATGAGGTATAACAACCATCAAATAGAGAGTGGGGAGTTTGTAGATCTTCATTTTTTGTTTCTGTGTTTGTGTCTGTGGGTTTTTTTCTTGTCTTTTTATTTTGTTATTTTTTATAGTTGCTTACAAGTTGTAAATATGTTGTGGTGTCATCTCTCTCTCTCTCTATGTGTGTGTATTTTATTTTGTTTTTGTTTGAATAAAGTATACCTCAAAAATGTTTAAAGGTGTTATTGTTCTTGGGTTTTTGCAACTTGAAGTTCCTCTTGGAATTATATAGAATTGTATGGTAATTAAACAACCAGGCAGGGAACATTGAGTCAGCCATTCCAGAAATGGGAGGACACTGAGTATTCAGATGCAAGGCACATGGATAATGTAGACACAACAGCTCAATATATTTTGCCACCTGAGATGAAGAATAAGGTAATAGTTGATCACACCACTGGCTGCATCTTACTGTGAATCTGATGATGGGAGAGCACAACTGAGAAGTTTGCCTTCTTCCAACCAAGGGGAATGGGCAGGTGTCACTGTCATAGACCCCTCAATAGCTGCCACCAAGTGCAACTTGCAGTGATGACCTCAGTCTTCCTAATGGTGGGACCTACTCTTCATGGAAAAAAGTTCAAGAACATATAAAAACTAGTAGATTTTCTCTACAGTGGCAACAGTTTATAGACAAATATAAAACTGACTCACTATTGCTGGCAGCTGTATAAGTGCTATTGCCCTAACAAACACATTACAGCAATAACATTCTAAGGGCCCTTCCAGATAGGCCCTATATCCCAGGATCTGATCCCAGGTTTTCTGCTTTAAACTGCATTATATGAGTCCAGATAATCTGGGATAAACAGAAATCCTGGGATAAAGGACCTGTCTGGCAGGGCTATAAGGTGTGATAACACACAGGCACTTTCTACCATTATTCCTTACCAGGCCCTGTCTACATGGACAAAAAAATAGTACTCACTTTGTTTTTGCCATTATTCTGACGCATTATGTTTGTGATAATTTTCATTCTATCTTTAGCTCTTAAACTGCTTTAAAATGTCTAATATGTTGTTATTTGATTTATGGTTTGTTTATTTGCTTTTTTAGTCACACTTTATGGCATTAAATGTTTACATATTATACTTTATATTATAAAAAGAATTGCCTTTTACTCTGTATTTGGCCAACGATCTGATTGAGTTCTGGGGGGTGGCCATTTACAACAGATGGCTTCTCAGTTGAACTGTGAAAGGACTTGAGATGACCTGAAATGGTTGGTGGGAGGTGGCAAGAGCCAGTAGCTGAAATACTTGTCCTTGCTAAAGAAAAACGGCCTGGCCACATTTGAATTTTATATTGGCCAACAATAATGCTTGCCAACAGAAAGGGATAGGAGTTGAACTATACAAGGGATCAAAATAACGATGCTAACTAGATTGGGTTGCTAGATAACAGATTCCTGAATAATGTGAATGTCAGAGAAAGTGTGAGATTGAGAGAGACTTCCATTTCATTCTCCAACCCAGTGTTCAAAATGGAACGTTGAATAAGCAACCACTGGAATATACCAGAAAGCAGCAGTAACAACATCAGCAGCAGCAACAACATATTTAAGCTCCCACTGTTAGCCCCAGCTTCTGCCAACCTAGCAGTTTGAAAACATGCAAATGTGAGTATCACAGAGTTTCCAAGAGACCTCATGGGCCATCTAGTCCAACCCCCTGAAAAGAAGCAGGAAAATTGCATTCAAAGCATCCCTGACAGTAGATCAATAGGTACCACTCTGGCAGGAAGGTAACAGCGTTCCATGAAGTCATGCTGGCCACATGACCTTGGAGGTGTCTACAGACAACGCTGGCTCTTCAACTTAGAAATGGAGATGAGCACCCCCCCCCCCGAGTCGGACACGACTGGACTTAATGTCAGGGAAAAACCTTTACCTATGCATCAAATCATGTTATTTCATCACTGGAAAGCCAATGTGTGGTCTATATTCTTTGTGAGAGTGGCTATATATATAATCTTTCTATGTTTAGGAAATATGGAGCAAAAAAAAACCCCCCAGCAGCCCCCAAACAGTTCAGAAACACTAGGAAAATATGAGTAAAGATGTCTTGTTTTTCCATGGTTCCTATGTACAGGCAAAGTTCCTTAACAATATGGAAAATTGAGACAGGAAAGCAGTTCCCATGATGCTGCCAGAAGCATGTCTTTATTCCACTGTCCTGATCACTTCTCCTCCCCAAGCAATTTAGTTTGTGGAGTGATTTATAAGCTAGTTTTATACGCAATTTGGTTGCCCTTTCCCTGCACCTTCTAAGCTTTCTTTATTGTTTTGTACTCCATCTAATCTTCTTCTAAATTTGCTTTGCAATAACATCTTAACCTATAGGGCCTGTTGGGTAACTGTTGTTATACAGAAGCTTTTGATTTAGGAAATCTGTATTGCAATATCAGTGTCACTGGTTGGGTAATGGTGGATGGAATCACTGGGATAACAAGACACCCATATGTATTTGGGATTATCTGGAGGGATATTGCTTTGTAAAAATCTCTTTCCATGATATACCCTGATGCTATCTCTCAAATTCAATTCGTTAACCAAACATTAGCCTTGTTTACTGTATTGATGAAACCAGATGTGGCTTTTTAATTTTTCTCTCTTTAGACCTGGGACAACATCTGGGAGTAAGACTGCATAATCATTCTCTAAGCCGGGACTCATTACCACGGCTGATGTATATGAAACTCAGAAGATAAGGCATTAAAGGGTAAATTAGGCCAGAGCTGACCACATAAAGGAAATGACTGAGAGTCTCTACATGCCTCTCTTCTCCATCCCTTCCTATGGCCACAGAGCAACTTCCAAACAAAGTAAATGCAGGGATTATGAATGGAGCCTTGGATCAGCCAAGGGATGGAGAACCTGTCAGCTGTGGAAGGAACACAAAACACAGTTTTAGTGAGATACTACAAATGAAAGATGAAGTTTTTTCAGTCAGGTCCATCTACACTGCTATTGCATGATCTGGGTAGTAAGAGCTCTGCTAGGCTTCAGATAGATTTCTTTTCTAACTCTCTTCCTTTAGCTCTTTGAACACTAGCGTTGCCAGATCTCCAGCTCAATAAATAGAATAGCAGCCTGTTACAATTTCCAAAGCTTGACACATTTCTTGTGAATTGCTAAGGTTTTCTGTAGAGTCTACATATTTACTTAGAGTGGGTTTACACTGACTCATTATCCCAGGGCTTACCCAGTGTGGCGTATACTGGATCAGCCCTGGAATAGCTTTCACAGCCACTATACCCAACTGCTATGAAGACAGAAGGGAGTCCAGACTGGGCAGTGCTGCCAAACCTGAACTGTTCGGCACTGCCAGGTGGCCACCCTTACTGTCCCCTCCTGTTCTCTGTGTCACAGAGGTCTCTGGCACAACATGGGCCCTGTCAGTTGACTGTTGGTTGCAGTGATGTCAGCTGGGGTGAGAAGTTAGATGAGAGGCAACAAATCCTCCCTTTTTGTCCCAATTCCTCCCCTAATCATCCTGTTGCCTGGTAGACATCATTGCATGAAGCAGCCAATTGGAAGGGTGATGTTCCACTTGGAGAATACTGTGATTGAGAAAACAGGAGGGGATGGAAAGGATAAGTGCCATTGTGTGTCCTTGGAACCAGCCCAATTGTTTACATGGGTTGAAAGTTGGGGGATACTCCAAATTCTGAGCCAGAACCTGACCTGGGTCCCTTTCTCTCTAGTTGGAATTCCTCTGGTTGCACACATTTACCCACAACCTACCTAAAAGTGTTTATTAACTGTCCATGAAAACAAATGGGTCTGCAATGGTGAGGCAAACTACGCTCAATTCCCAATTGTTTCAGCACGCCACTAGAGGGCAAGTTGAACTGCAGGAAATGCTCCATGAAGAACAGGTCATTTTGATAGCTATTATTATTATTATTATTATTATTATTATTATTATTATATTTTACTGACACAAAAACAGAGTATGTCACAGCAAATGAGATCTATATGATGGATTTCATATACAAAATCACAAGTCGAACACTTCCCAAGCGTCTAGGACTTGGTGATGTATTTTCAAATTATGTGTGCAGATCCAAGTAAGGTGGCCTTTTGCAATTGACAGATCGTGATTTTTGTCAATATTTATTGTTTCCAAATGACAGTTGAGATCTTTTGGCATGGCATCCAGTGCACCAATGACCACTGGGACCACTTGTACTGGTTTATGCCAGAGCCGCCTCCTCCTCCTCCTCCTCCTCCTTCTTATTTGCCACTTGCCTGTCCTAATGGCTAAGCACCAGTCTGATCTTGGAGGCAAGGCAAGTCAGCCCTGGTTAGTACTTGGAGAGGAAACTACTAATGAAGACTGGGTTCTGTCATTTCAGAGAAATGATCTTGTTTTATTTTGTTTTTTGATGCTGTTTTATGAATTTTAATGTGTTATATTTCAACCATATTTGCTTGGGCTTGTCCCCATGTCAGCTGCCGAGAGAGAAACTTGGGAGCAGCAGTGCAGTTAGGAGCAACTTTGATTTTGGCTCCATCTACATGTCATATAATGTAGTATGAAACTGTATATGAGGGCTCTGATACCAAGAAAGGTTATATAAATTACCTTTAGGGCAAGAGCCGGGGTGGCACAATGGGTCCCCTCTGGGGTCAAGAAAGGAGGGGTAGAAATGAAGTAAATAAGAAATAAATGGGTTAAACCCTTGTGGCAGCTGAACTGCTGACCTGAAGGCTGGCGATTCAAATCAGAGAGCGGGGTGAACTCCTGTCTGTCAGCTCCAGCTTTCCATGTGGGAACATGAGAAGGCTCCCACAAGATGGCAACACATCCAGGCATCTCCTGAGCAACGTCCTTGCAGACAGACAATTCTCTCACACCAGAAGCTACTTGCAGTATATTCTCAATTCGATTTTGATGTGATTAAAAAAAACCTTCAGGGTACATGTAGGAGGTGTATATGAAACATAAACAAGGATAATTCTATTATCTAATAATAGAATTGTGTATTTCGTCTTGGGTCCCATTTCCAAGGTTCCATCTACACTGATCATAGAATGCAATTCCAAACTGCATTATAAAAAAGGTAAAGGGGGTTGGTGCTCATCTCCCTTTCTAAGACAAAGAGCCTGTCTTAGAGGAAAACTCAATTTTTCTAGTTTCCAACAAACCTCACAACCTCTGAGGTTGCTTGCCACAGATGCAGGCGAAACGTCAGGAGAGAATGCTTCTAGAACATGAAAAACCTCCAACAACCCAGTCGCTATATGGTAGCAATGCAAGATTGCCTGCTTTTCCCTCCGGTGATAATCATCATTCCTCTGCGGCTGAAAGGGAAGCGTGCTCCCTCTACCGTTTCCTTGTCACAGCAGGGTCACTTTTCGTGGCGTGGAAAAAAATAATCGGTCTGGCGAACTACAAATCCCAGAAGCTCTCTGGCCAGTTGAGCAAGGCCTTCCAGATTAACCTCCTGAACCCATTCGACTGCGGATAATAATGATAATAATAATAATAATAATAATAATGCTGTGTTTTGTGGAGGTGCTTCTGGCACAGCTCAGTTTGGACAAATGGGATCCTTCTCGTGCAGGACCCACCTCCCCTGACCGACCTTTCCCCTTTCCTCCCAGCGACCCACTTTTGGCAAGCCTCCCCCCGCCTTCCGCGGGTGTGTTTTGCCGCGGCGTCAGCTGCCCGCTTGTTTGTTGACTTCCCTCCTGCAGGGCTGACACCCTCGCCGCCCGCCATGGAGAAAGCGCTGAAAAGCGGGCTCAAAACCAGCCTCCTGGCTCCGTTTGGGAAAAGCTCGGGAGGCGGGTGCATCAGCCAAGGGCAAGCCTACGAGACCGACGCCGGGCTGGTCTTCGTTAAAGTCAACGGCAAGGCCCAGGTGAAGCGCCCGCCCTCCCCGAAGGAAGCCCTTCCCGACTCACCTACCTAACCCATCTCTCGACCACTCAATCTATTAGTCATGTCAACTTTACCAATCTACCCCCAGGTTGAGAAACACTGCGATAGGTAGATAGAATGGAGAGATACATAGATTCGGGGCTTCATCACACTAGAGAAAAATCCACTTTAAATCCGGTTTCTGTCTCCCGCAAAATTCTGGGGCTTTGTAGTTTAGTGAGGCTGTTAAAGGCTCCTCCCTAAACGTCAAACCCCAGATTCCTGCAAGTTACAGAAACCAGATTTAAAGTGGATTTTTTTCTCTAGTGTGGTGGAGCCCCGAATCTATGTATCTCTCCATTCTATCGACCTGGGGGTCGGGAACTCTGGGAGGGTCGTCAGAGGGGTCGCCAATGACCATCAGAAAACACAGTATTTTCTGTTGGTCATGTGGGTTCTGTGTGGGAAGCTTGGCCCAATTCTATCGTTGGTGGGGTTCAGAATGCTCTTTGATTGTAGGTGGATTATAAATCCCAACAACTACAACTCCCAAATGTCAAGGTCTATTTTCCCCAAACTCCACCAGTGTTCACATTTGGGCATGTTGAGTTTTCGTCCCAAGTTTTGGTCCAGATCCATCATTGTTTGAGGCCACTGCTCTCTGGATGTAGGTGAACTGCATCCCAGCAACTACAATTCCCAAATGACAAAATCAATCACCCCCAACCCCACTAGTATTCAAATTTGGGCGTATTGGGTATGTTTGCCAAATTTGGTCCAGTGAATGAAAATACATCCTGCAATTCAGATATTTACATTACGATTCATAAGAGTAGCAAAATTACAGTTATGAAGTAGTAATGAAAACAAGGTTGTGGTTGAGGTTCACCACAACATGAGGAACTTCATTCAGGGGTTGCAGCATTAGGAAGGTTGAGAACCATTGACCAATCGTATCTATCACCTTCCCTCTCTTATCTGTCTATCTATCTATCCTGCCTAACTTTATCTATCTATCTATCTATCTATCTATCTATCTATCTATCTATGTCAGGCCAGTGGGCTGTTAAGAATTATGGGTGTTAAAGTCCAAAACACCTCGAGGGCCGAAGTTTGCCCATGCCTGATCTATATCTTCATCACACTAGAGATAAAAAATCCACTTAAAATCTGGATTCTGCCTCCTGCAGAATTCTGGGGTTTGTAGTTTAGGAGGAGCCTAGTTTAGGGAGGAGCCTCACTAAAGAATTAATGTAGTTTGACACCACGTTAACTGCCATGGCTCAATGCTATGGTATTCTAGGATTTAGATTTTAAGGGCACATCTGTACTATTTGGCAGAGAAGGCTAAAAAGCTTGTAAAACCACAACTCCCAGGATCCCAAAGCAGTTAAGGCTGGTGTCAAGCTGCATTCATTCTACAGCTTCGATGAACCCTATATCATCCATTGCAAGCACATTATTCTATTGATTTTTCACCCATCTGAGAAATTGATTATCTTTCCATAGATCCTGTAGGAAAAAGTGTGCACGAACTATTTCAAATAAAGTTTCTGATTGCCATGGTGCTCAAATTGCTCTAGAAGAAGCATTTTTCACAAGATAAAACATTGTGTCAAACTTATTGAAGTAGAGCTGGCCCTCTGTATCCACAGATTCTGTATCCCTGGATCAAACCCATCCAGGTTCTGAAAATTTCCCCCACCAAAACAAACAAACAAAAAATGCAGAAAGCAAACCTTGCTTTTTTATTGTATATTTACAATGGTTTGCTCTTCTCCGTACTTGCATGTTGTGGACTCCAGTTTGTAGTCCCATTTCTTAAGGTTAACTTTGCATCTTGAGATGCTAGAGTGCAGCTTGTTCAGTGCCTTCTAGGTCATCCAGTCTTCTGTGTTCCCAGGAGAGAGTCTCTCATCTGGTATCATTGTATATAAGGAACACAGTTTTATTATGCCATTGTATATAATGGGGATTGAACATCCACAAGTGCTGGTATCCTGGTGGTGCCAGTGATCCTGAAATCAAGCTCCCGTGGACACCAAGGATTGGCCCACTGGACTAAGGAACGTTCCTGTCCCCTCCTTGTGAATATCTGTTCCAACATTTGGGATATATGTAATTATGTATATTAATCCTTGGGAGGGAGTAGATAGATAGATAGATACGTTTTATTGATTGGCCTATTGGCCGTATCAAAACATTTAACACATAACACAATTAACACATAGTCATACATAGTCATACATACAACATACAACCCTTGGTATAAAAGGAGTTAAAATAAACAAGCTGTCAACAGGATCTCGTTCAGATCAAATGTCTGCGTCACCTCCACAGGAGGGAGTAGATTACAGATCTGAACGAATGACATGCATAAGAATGTTTAGGTCCCGAACCTTGGCAGCTGTGTTGGTCAGGATAAGGGTGAACAGGACAGAGATCCTCCTGGTCAGTTGTAAGGCCGAACAGGCTATAAGATTACAGCCTGTGTCAGATGGGGTCACACTGCCCCTGGTTCATAGCTTGGGAGTGATCTTGGACTCATTGCTGAGCCTGGAACCCCAGATTTCACAATGGCCAGGGGTGCTTTTGCACAAATAAAACTTGTACACCAGTTGTGCCCATATCTTGGGAAGTCAAACTTGGCCACCATGGTCCACGCTCTTGTTACATTGAGAATAGATTACTGCAATGTGCTCTACATGGGGATGCCTTTGGAGACTGTTTGGAAGCTTCAAATAATCCAACAGGTGGCAGCCAGATTGCTCATTGGAGTGGCATACAGGAAGCACACAACTCCCCTGTTACATCAGCTCCACTGGCTGCCAGTCTGCTACTGAGCACAATTCAAAGTGCTGGCTTTAGCCTATAAAGCCCTAAACGGTTCTGGCCCAGCTTACCTGTCTGAACATATCTCCCTCTACGACCCACCTCAGAAGTTAAATCGTCGAGGAGGCCCTGCTCTCAGTCCCACCCCACTCAGAAGCATGACTGGTGGGAACGAGAGATAGGCCTTTTCAGTGCTGGCTCCTCGGCTATGGAACTCCCTCCCCAGTGAAATTAGATCTGCCCCATCCCTCTTGACCTTTAGGAAAAAAACTGAAAACATGGTTCTAGGGTCAGGTTTTCGGCCAGTAATGGGAGTATTGCAATATGAGACTACAGATTAATATAATGACAATTCAGACCGGCCCTGGAATACGATTTGGATCATGTGTTTTAATTGATGTTTTAATGCTATGTTTTCAATGTGTTTTTGTTTATTTACCAATGTATTAACATATGGCATTGAATTGTTGCCTTTGTAAGGCCACCCTGAGTCCCCTTCGGGGTTGAGGGCAGGATAAATGTGGTAAACAAATAAATAATTCCCAATGAAACTATTATCTCACTACAAACTATGTAGTGATGAAGAATCATATTGGAAATTGGGAGCTTCCATTGAGCCACGAAACCTAATGGATCCTTTTCACCATGCTCTCTCACACAGCCTTGACTTGTCAGTATCTCCTAAACTTGTTGTGAGAATAAAGTGGTGAGAAAAATAAATATTTATCCCATGTTGATGTCCCTGAGGATAGACAGGGCATTAATAGCAAACACTATGTCTACAGAAACAAAACAAGCTAACCACTGAAGCAGCCAAAATGATTGCTTCTCCATTCAGTTCTATTTTTTTTAATCAGGCTAGAACAATGTTTGAGGGGGAAATGGCCAGCCTGATAGCCATCCAGCAGACCAACACTGTGCGTGTCCCAAATCCAATTAAAGTAATTGATCTCCCTGGAGGTGGAGCAGCATTTGCTATGGAGTATCTGAAGATGAAGAGTCTCAGCAAGTATGTTTTTCCTTTTCTTTTGTGTGTGTGGGGGGGGGGGGGGGGGGAGCACCGCTGGCTTTGTTAGACTGTTTTGATCTCATGGTTTACATCTGTGTTATGTCACCTCTTCGTGGCAGTTCTTTGAGTGTCTTTAGATAACATCTCCCTGGAAGTAAAATAAATTCAAAGGAATTAACAAGCTCGCGCCCACATCATGTTTTGGGATGACTTAAGTGAAGTTATGCCAGGCAGGAACTTTTCCCTTGACTTACGTCAACAGCATGTACTCTGCCTTTTGACAATTCAAGGTACCTGCCAAGCGGTCTGAGAATATCCATGCAATTTTGTACAGAATGTTTAGGCAAGACTGGCCCCTTCCAGCTCACTCGGCTGATAGCCAGCCTTCACACTTCTCAAGATGTTAACATCTATGAAATCTTAAAAGGTTTTGACCTCGGTTTGCCATTCAGTTGATTTAAGAATATATACAATAGCTATGTAGAAGCTACTGAAATGTCATTTATAGTTTATATGTGGCTTTCTGATGAAGAAAATGGTGGCAGGAACACTTCGCAGGAATTGTGAATATAGTTAAAACTAGAATGTTGTGTTTAGATTTTTTTTTTTTACTTCCATGAGGCATATATTAAACCCAGGAACCTAATTTCAAATATTTTGCATTCAACCTGCCGTGGTAAGAGTAGTCTGGGCACTGGATGAGAGAGGGAAATCAGAAAGAGAGGGTGCTCCACGCTGTAGAATTAACACAGTTTGATATCACTTGAACTACCTTTGCTCAGGAGCCCCTGATGGCGCAGCGGGTTAAACCACTGAGCTGCTGAACTCGGTGACTGAAAGGTTTGAATCCGGAGAGTGGGATGAGTTCCTACTGTTAGTCCCAGCTTCTGCCAATCTAGCAGTTCGAAAACATGCTAATGTGAGTAGATGAATAGGTACTGCTCTGGTGGGAACGGTGCTCCATGCAGTTGTGCCATCCGCATGACCTTGGAGGCATCTACCGACAATGCTGGCTCTTGCTCTTTGGCTTAGAAATGCAAATAAGCACCACCCCACAGAGTCAGACTCGACTAGACTTAATGTCAAGGGAAAACCTTTACCTTTCTTACCTTTACTCAATGCTATGGAATCCTAGGAGGTGTTTTTCTACAAGCTCTTTAGCCTTCTCTGCTAAAGAGTGTTGGTACCTCCCCAAACTACAACTCACAGCATTCCATGGCATTGAGCCATGGCAGTTAAAGTAAAGTAAAACTGCATTACATCTCCAATGTAGATGCATCCAGAGAAAAACTACATTTCCTGCACACGATTAGCTTGAGCCCTTTCTACCCCTGACAATTAATCCTGAGAGGTGTACTAATTGTTTTTGAAATATAACCCGCAACAGTTTACAAAAATCCCTCACACCTTCCATAACATTTCTTCCTCCATTATTTAAAATGTATTGAGCTATTTCTTTCCCTAGTTCCTTCCTCATCTGATACATAAAAGCCAATGGATGATGCCCGATTGTTGTGCGAGTTGTTGAGGCTTGGAAGCTCTAGATGAGCGTGTTGGGATATTTCCAAGAAAATGTGCAGGCAGGCTTGTCCTCTAGAGAAATGAGTTATTGTCAGACTGCACAGAATGCAAAAGAGCCCAAAGGAACTCACAATAATCCAATTCATCCTGCTTGTTCTGGGCGGACTCTCTTCATGGCTCCCCCCCTCCCCCTGCTTTCTCAACTCAAATCATTGCTATTGTCCAGTTCCCCAGATATTTACAAAGACTGGCCTCATGACTAGTTTTACACATCAGGCCATATGAGTAAGACTTTAATGTTAAAAGTCTTATTTATCTGGGTTGTCCTGTGATCTCCATTCTATTTTACCAGTCTGGAATTTGGGAAGATAATATATGTATATGGAATGAGGTTGGATTAATCCATTTTGTGTGTCTAAATAGAGAAGAGTTCTGTGGTAGTCAAACATGTAAACTGGAAATGCTGGTTTTTATTGATAATTCTAAAATCTTTATTGATCCCAAGAAGAAATTTTAAAGAAAACTTTGACAAATTACCTGTTAGAGGCATGAAAAAGAGGATAGCAATTGGACATTTCTGAAAAAGAATTTTTTACAAGGTGTGTAAAAAAAATCCAAGATTGTTCAGCTTTCCTCAGCCTTAAAAACAGTTCTGGGGTCTCTAATTCTTCCTTATGGTAAGGTCGTTTTGGCTTTCAAGTATATTTCCTAATGTATCATATGTATGTGCATGAAATCTCTTGTTTCTTAGGTAAGGTCAATAAACTTTTGGGATGGGTGTGATATCTTTTGATGAATAATGCTTGGGTTTTGTATTGTGTATTTTATATGTTAAAAGGTGGTGCAGCAAGTTAAACTGTTGAGTATCGAACTTGCTGACCAAAAGGTTGGCGGTTTGAATCCAGGGAGCAGGGTGAGTTCCTGTTGTTAGACCCAGTTTCTGCCAACCTAGCAGTTTGAAACATGTAAATGTGAGTAGATCAATAGGTACTGCCTTGGTTGGAAGGTAGCGGTGTAGAACTTTCTTAGTAGATGTGTTGTTGAAGACTTTCATGGCCAGAATCATTGGGTTGCTATGAATTTTCCGGGCTATATGGCCATATTCCAGAAGCATTCTCTCCTGACATTTCACCCACATCTATGGCAGCCACCCTCAGAGGTTGTGAGATCTGGTAGATATTAACAATAATACATTTAAGAAAAGAGTTAATGTGAAATAATCTGTTATGAAAAATTAAGTTTAATTTCCATTAAAGAACTGGAAAAAAATGAAAACCAGGAGACAGTGTGAGAAGACATAAGAAGATACAACCAATGGACTTAAAAATAAAATTGTTAGAATCATCAATATTTTATGAAATATGTGTTAAAGAAATAGAGATGAAGACTTAGTTGTAATAGTTTTTTTGTGTGTGTCAGGAGTGACTTGAGAAACTGCAAGTTGCTTCTGGTGTGAGAGAATTAGCTGTCTGCAAGGACATTGCCTAGGGGACACTCAGATGTTTGATGTTTTATCATACTTGTGGGAGGTTCCTCTCATGTCTGCACATTGGGAGCTGGAGCTGACAGAGGGAGCTCAACCTGCTGTCCCCGGATTTGAACTGCTGACCTGTCGATCACCAGTCCTGCCGGCACAAACTAATTGTGCCACCGGGCAATGTAACAGTAGGAATTTTGTAAAAGAATGCCCCATACCTCAACAACCCTCAACCTCTTTTTTTTCCCCTCGTGACACTCTAGACATTTGTAAAGATGCAACTAACCAATAATTAATCTATTATACCCAAATGATTCCTTTGCCTTCCCATGTCCCCACACCCCCACTATCCCAGTAAATGTTTAATAAAAACTATTTGGAATACATATTTTGACAATACATATTTGGAAAAAATAATGCTTGGGTTTTGCCCCCCTTATAGATATTCTTCAAAGCTTGGAGAACAAGTAGCAGATCTTCATCTTTATAACCAAAGACTTGGAGAAAAATTAAACAAAGAAGGAAATCGAGTTGGTAAAGTATTGACAGTGTTTACACGCTGTGGTCCGTTGTAGCTGTCTAATAGTTGCTCCTATATAACCTGCTAATCCTACATGACCTGCTAATCTGGGTTTCTAAAAAATGAGGTACCTTTAATATCAGTTTTCATTAATTGGATTTAATCCAGAAAATGTTTTCTGGATTAAATTTGAGAGGCCCATTAATTCATATTAACATTACATTTTTTGCATCTATATTATCACAGAGCAATATTTTATATAAAATACATATTTCCTATAATGTTTCAAGGTTGTTATTTCACTTTCATTTTGATTACAGTAATAAAGAATGCTGCAAAAACAATTGTTTCCGGCACAATGTTTTGCATGCCTGTTCAGATTTATGTCCCACTTTGATTTAATTAGGGCTTAGTGTCAGGAAAGTGTGTTTATAATTCATACTTTAGGATGTAAAGTTGCAGGCCTATAACCGGGGAGCGAGTGCTATTCAATGGAGTATCCAGACCGGCCCCTTCTACACTGCCCTATATCCTAGGATATGATCCCAAATTATCTGGCAGTGGAGACTCAGTGCCCTTCTACACAGCCTTATATCCAAGAATATCAAGGCAGGAAATCCCACATTATCTGAGCATGGACTCAGATAACCCAGTTCAAAGCAAATATTGTGGGATTTTCTGCCTTGATGTTCTGGGATATAGGGCTGTGTGGAAGGGCCCTCATAAAATCCGGTTCAAAGCAGATAACCTGGGATCAGATCCTGGGATATAAAGACAGTATAGAAGGGGCCATACTTGCTCTGTTAGTAGAAGAAGGGCCTGTTTTCACACTTGTCCTTTTACTTTGATCAGTTTGCTTTATTTGACAGGGGCAGGGCTTTTTGCAGGCCTGACAGAACCTCGCTATGTGGACAAGTTTGGATTCCATACAGTTACCTGCTGTGGTTATATATCTCAGGTATATATCTCTGTTTATATGTTGTAATATGCTCAGAGTTTCCTCGGGTAGAAGACCGGAATATAACTAAAGTGATATTATTATTAACCGATTAACCAGGTCCTGTTAGATCAGTGGTCCTCAACCTGTGGTTCCCCAGGTATTTTGACCTACAACTCCCAGAAATCCCAGCCAGTTTATCAGCTGTTAGGATTTCTGAGAGTTGAAGGCCAAACATCTGGGAACCCACAGGTTGAGAACCACTGCCTTAGATCAATGTTGGGTCCCCCAAAAAATTCTGAATGGCACCTTGTTGCTGTTTTAGATATTCACACGAATCTGTTGTGCAATGTTTACAGTAGACTCTACAGAAGATGCTTCAACTGTACTTCATAAAAAAACAAAACTGGCCTGTTTAGCAAGACTTCCAAATGCTGATTTGTTACCTATATACTTGGGATCACACAAAAATTCTTGGGCCAAAGGGGATACTGGGTAGAAACATTTAAGAAGCCTTGGCACTGGTATTCAACTATCAAGGGTTAGGGGATTGCACTGGCTCCTCTGGGAACATTGAGGAGCTATAGTCCTAATTCTCCAATCCCATGTTTTCATTCTTCCTACTCTGGCATGCTTCCTTGAGGATGGTTCTTCCATATATTGGTCCACTGTGAATACTTTTAGAGTTAGGAGAATTTTTTACTAATAAGATGTGACCCAAAAACCAGCTTCTTCATTACATCCAATTGGGAAAAAGGTCTCTGTTGGGTCTAAAATGGCCTAGAGGGCGAAGGCAAAAAAGAAATAATCCTTTGCTCCCAAGGGCTGCCGAGATTTTTAAAATAAAGAAATGTTTCTGAGATGACCTTTTAGCCACATAAATAGCACAGGTTTGCAAGTTTCCCACTGCAACTCTGTACAAAGTTTGGGGAATATATTGCCTTTTTTATATACAGCTGCCATCATTCTTCACAATTGGCTGTTCTGGTGGTAAATCCAGAAACATCCCAAGGGGCTCTCATTCCTCAGCCATGCTCTATATAGAACTGTTTCCTTCTAGAATATTTTTATTTTATTTTGTAGGTAAATGAATGGCAAAGTGACTGGCCGACTTTCTTTGTACGTCACCGGCTCCAAGCCCAAATGGATTTGATTGAGAGAGATTATGGGGACAGAGAAGCAAGAGAATTGTGGACTCAACTAAAGGTACTGAAAAAAAATGCTAGGATGCCTGATTGCAAAAGCAGAGGAGCCAAATATCTACATAAGCGAAAATCCAGGTGTGCTTGCATTTCGGTCCCTTCCTTTTACATTACTCTGATGGATGTTTTTGCTACAGGTGTGATGTTTCTACCTTACATTGCTACCAGATCTTCTCTTGGTCATAGATGGTGTTGCTTATGAGCAATTCCCAGACCAGGAGCCTTGGGAGGGCTGACATTAATAGACCTTCTTTTAATTCTGGGATCATCTTTCAAGTGGAATAGGCAATATGTAGGACACATAGTTTCCTAGGAGCCTGAGCCCATACTTTGCCTTGTCTGAAACACTTGTGAAGTAAATAAATAAATAAATCATGACAGTACGTGATTCCATCTACACTGCCGTATAATCCAGTTCAATGCAATTAATCTGCATTCTGAAACTGGATTATATGGCAGTGTAGATGAGGCCTCAACGTGGCTCTGCTACACCAACTGTTGCCTAGTTGTCCTTCTGTATTCAAACTTTAGAACTGCTTTTCATGCTTGGGAATACTATACATAATTTGCACAGTTCAAAAAACTGTAACCTTGTTCGCAATTCTGGTTTAATGGAAGAATAATAGCTATTTATTTAATATACTGTATATCTCACCTTTGTTCTGAATGGGGCCTAGTACACAAAGTATCAGCAAGATACACAAATGAAAACATCTTCAGTAACAAAGTTTAAACATTGTTAAATATGCAACCATATCAAAATACCAGGAATTTAAAGCAATATAAATCATTTCTTGACTGGTGACAACAATATTTTGGATGGGATGGGATTCTTGGGCCCCTTGTACACTGCCATAAAAAACCCAGATCTGCTTTGAACTTGATTATATAGAATCATAGAATCATAGAGTTGGAAGAGACCTCATGGGCCATCCAGTCCAATCCCCTGCTAAGAAGCAGGAATATTGCATTCAAATCACCCCTGACAGATGGCCATCCAGCCTCTGTTTAAAAGCCTCCAAAGAAGGAGCCTCCACCACACTCCAGGGCAGAGAGTTCCACTGCTGAACGGCTCTCACAGTCAGGAAGTTCTTCCTAATGTACAGATGGAATCTCCTCTCTTGTAGTTTGAAGCCATTGTTCCACGTCCTAGTCTCTAGGGAAGCAGAAAACAAGCTTGCTCCCTCCTCCCTGTGGCTTCCTCTCACATATTTATACATGGCTATCATGTCTCCTCTCAGCCTTCTCTTTTTCAGGCTGAACATGCCCAGCTCTTGAAGCCGCTCTTTATAGGGCTTGTTCTTCAGACCCTTGATCATTTTAGTCACCCTCCTCTGGACACATTCCAGCTTGTCAATATCTCTTCAATTGTGGTGCCCAGAATTGGATACAATATTCCAGGTGTGGTCTAACCAAAGTGGAATAGAGCATGGGGAGCATTACTTCCCTGGATCTAGACACTATGCTCCTATTGATGCAGGCAGTGTAGACTCATATAATCCAGATGGATTATCTAATTTGATAGTCTGGATTATATGACAGTGTAGAAGGGCACTTGGTTTTTCTCTGCTTGGGTCTCCCAAAAGCTGGTATTGAGGGTTAAGGGCCCCCCTATGGATTGACCTGTGATGGATAGAGGGATTTGAGTAGTGGTAGAATTCAGTTAAGCTTCTTTGTCAAGTAGAAATGGGCTTCTGTTTGGGGAAAAAAGTCTCTGAATTCAAGCAATTCCTCTGTACCTTTCTGAATTATTAGAAGCATAAAGATCCTATGGCATTTCGTTTCTTGGGCGTTTGACCACTATAGCCTTAACTATGGCCTGGAATCTTCAGCCAGAGTGCTCTTCTACTAGAGCCTCAACCAAACTACAAATGCAGCATTTTCCCTCCTACCCCATCAGTTGTGATTTGAGGGGGAAAAGATTTTCAGACAATTAAAAATGTATATTAACCTCAATTTATCCTTAGTTTGCCAGGCTTAGCCAGGGAAGTAGGACAAATTATGGTAGTCAAAGCAATACCATTCTTAATATGCACAATTCACACACTGGGAGAGGAGAATAAAATTGCAAAATTCGGGGTTGCATTTGCTCTGCTTGCTAGATTTTTAAAAAATTCTTTTTATTTTTTTTATAGCCAAAGATTCCTGAGATGTTTTGCGACCTGGAAATCGTTCCTGCTCTCATCCATGGGGACCTCTGGGCAGGAAATGTAGCTGAAGATGACTCCGGTCCAATTCTCTTTGACCCTGCTTGCTTCTATGGCCATTCAGAATTTGAACTTGCAATTTCTATGATGTTTGGTGGCTTTAGTAGCTCCTTCTTTTCTGCTTACCACAGTAAAATCCCCAAGGCTCCAGGCTTTGAAAAACGCAATAAGCTTTATCAGCTATTTAACTATATTAACCACTGGAATCATTTTGGGACACAATACCGGCGATCTACCCTTAATGTAATGAGAAAGCTTCTAAAGTGAACCTCCTAATGCTCTTCCTTCATAAGCAGATCCGTGTTAGGTGTCAGAACATCAAATATGATGATTCAGAAATGAAAGGCAGCCACCTGGAGGTTTTCAAAAGTAATGATTAAGGTGGCATTTGTACACATTTGATTCCTCACAAAATGCTTGCAGTGGTTTGTAATTTTTACATTCTGTAATTGTCAACTAGCATATTAATAACCACTTTGATAAGGTTAGGAGAACTGTGTAATGTTAATATCAGACGGAATGAATTGTGTAACCTTATAGCACACTCCGTGTAAAAACATCTAATCTAATTATGGTTGGATTTATAATTTAGCAATTAATGATAAGAAGCTGGAATACAATTATTTAGCCTACACCATCTTGGCATTTTGAGATGATCACAGTAATCAGTATATTCCAGAATCTAGCTGCATAAATATAAATTTTGCAGAACTGTTAAACTATTGAAATATGCATATTATCTGCTGTGCATATAACAACCTTCCCTCACAAGAGTCTGGGAGTGCATCCACACTGTACAATTAATCCAACTTGAAACCACTTTAATGGCCTTGGCTCAATGCTCTGAAATTCAGGGAGTTGTTGTTTTACAAGGTCTTTAACCTTCTCTGCCAAAGAGTGCTGGTGCCTCATCACACTATGGCTCCCAAGATTCCATAGCATTGAGCCATAGCAATACAAGTGGTGTCAAGCTGCATTAATTCTACAGTGTAAATGTACCCAGGGATGGCCCATTATAAGATGGGGAGGCACATGATGGACAGAGTTATATGTGGGATGTGATCAGCTGTGCACACATACATTGCCCTGCTGCCTTCAGGTGACCTGAAAATGCAGTCTGGGTACCAATATGGAAATAAAATTCAGCTTTATAGTCAACTTTTCTACATAGAAGGAGAGAGCAGTTTGCCTCAGGCATCAAAATATTTTGGTCAACTCCTGAGAACATCATCGCACTGCACAATAAACCAGTTTTAAAAATGTGCCTGTATTTCAGGTGGAGAGCCGGCTTTAGAAACACTGCTTTTTAGGCCCTGCTTTTTTACACACACATCTCACGATGCATAGTTACTGTTGCAGTCAAAATGCAGTGAACTTATAAGTAAACCCTATTAAACATAGTAGTTGTTGTTTTGGGGTTATATGTACACCTGCATAAAAATAGATGAGGTTTGTTGTGAAATTAGCTTTAACAGGGAAAATAAACTTGCTATCTTTTTTTTTTAGAAAACTGTTTGAAATTAAACCTATTTCAAAGTTCTTTTTTGTTTACATGCAATTAGCTTGAATAATGGGTGGTAACAAATGGAAATAGGTATGAAAGAAAAAGAATATTGCAATAATGAGTGGTCTGAGTATTTCAGCTATTTGCCAAACATTGAACATGTTTCTACCTCTAAATAAGTCAATTACTTTATGAATTGGATATAAGTAATGTTCTATTCAAAAGAGAGCTTTAACCCAACTCAGTTAACAATAAAATCCCCGTGGCTTCTAGAGCACTGCTTCTTGAACTGTGGGTCCCAATACCAAATGGGGCCCCTTTAGCTCAATATTGGGGTCACAAAAATTGGCAACAGTAAAGGTTTCTGAATGCTACCTACTTGCACAAATTTGTCAACAACATACAACAGTGGACTCTGCAGAATATGCTTCAGCTGTACACCACAAAAAGGAAAATCAGCTTGTTTAGCAAACCTTGCAAATACTGGTTTCTTATCAGTAAATGGTTTATTTTTAAGATCTACCCTATATATCTATGTACTTGGGTGGATAAAGTTTAAGAAGCCCTGCTCTAGATAGTCTTGGGCTTCAACTCCAATGATCCCTCCATCACTAACTTGCCTGGGCTGGTGGGAGCTGCATTTCAACATTATCTGAAATGTCGCAGGTTCCCACATTTGGGATGAGAAACAGAGAAACATAGGGCAAAAAGTAATTTGAGGTTTAAGTCCCTCTTTTTGAGATAAATACTGGCTTTCTTTTAAACTCGTTTAAAAAGTGATATTAAATATATGGATACATTGCATTTTAGAAGTATTGTAATAAGCATTTCATGCATTGTATACATCTCTAGTTAATAATGATTGAAATCTGTTGGAAGTTCTTAAAATGTAATTCTTCTTAGTTAGCATTAATATTTTACCTATGATGTCCATTTTGAACATTTAAAACATTCTAAGTTTAAAGGGTTAGTAAGTATAAAAACTGGGATCGGAAGGTAATGGGAATGTGAGATTAGTCTTAATTTATGGTAGGAAGATTAGTATTAAAGTAATCAACCCAGTGATTGGCCAAATAAGCTCATTGTGATGTCGAATTTGAATGGAAGTTAACATGCTCTATTTGCTTTGTGTGTAATATGTAATCCAAATAAAATATCGATGTTGTTGACATAATTTGCGAAAAACATGCCTTGCTGGTTAGGCAGGAAACAAAAAAAAAATGACGTAAAGGGAGAGGAATCAGAAGTTATAACTAAAGACTTTATCCCACTCTTGAAGTTTCTCAAGTCGCTCCTTACATTAAAAAAAAATCCCACTGAACATGTTAAGTCTTTGGAAGAGTAGATTACCATACAGCTAAGGCATGCTCCATTTTGAAATTAAATAGATTATTTTCCTACCTCCATCACACAGTAGCAAACTATTTGTTTTACTCAGGAGTTCTCAGTTGATTTGCCATCATTTTGTAGAGAGTCCCTCCCCGGTTTTCTTTGTGAAAAGAAAAACCTCCTCTCCTGGACTATGATTTTGTTCCTGGGTTATAAATGTCATTTCCGAATTGGTTCTGTCATAAACACAGGAGAAAAGTTTATTAAACTTCAAAAACTTTATTTTTGCAGGAAGTTTTTATTTTCCCAGTTTCCCACAGAGAAGCCTCCCACAGGATGGTAACACATCAGAAAGGGCATCCCTTTGCTTTCTGAAGGCTCACTGAACACAACTTGGTGACCTGAACCAAGTTATCAAAATATTGTATGTAATCATCATCATCTTTGTTTATACCTGCCACCATCTCCCCAAAAGGGACTTGGGGCAGCTAACATAAGGCCAAGCCCAAAATTACAGCACAGCAAAATAAAATACAAGAAGCAAAAATACCATCAAAATAAACACATGAAATAACAAAATAAAATAACATGATAGAGTCCCCTGGGCAACGTCCTTGCAGACAGCCGATTCTCTCACACCAGAAGCGACTTACAGTACATTCTCAATTCTGAGTTATAGGATTTTTTTAAGAAGCATTCTCTCTTGACGTTTCGCCTGCATCTATGGCAAGCATCCTCAGAGGTTGTGAGGTCTGAGGATGCTTGCCATAGATGCAGGCGAAACATCAGGAGAGAATGCTTCTAGAGCATGGCCATATAGTCCCAAAAAACCTACAACAACCCAGTGATTCCAGCCATGAAAGCCTTCGACAGTACATATTCTCAATTCGCTTCTGACACGATAAAAACAATCAGCATGGAAGGAAGCAATAGCAGCCTTGTTTTGGCGTAGCGGTCTTCAAAACAAGGTTGTGGACGTCAACACCCAGAAGGCCCAGCCAGCTTGGCTCGCAGGCAGGGATTCTGGGAGTTGTCGTCCAAAATGACTGGGGAGATCACGGTTGGGGACGATGACGTCACCCAGATTGTCCCTCCTTCACCGCTCAGTCTGGAGTGGCTGCCTCTCCCAGCAACTGCCGGGTCTTTTCCCCCACTTCCTTCTTCGCATCAGCCAATCACAGCTTTCTATCTCCCGGTGGGCTCCACCCACTTGGCCGTGCCTCAGCTCTGTCGTTTCCAGGCATTTTGACCCTCGTGGGGAGCCGTACTGAAGAGGCCCGGCTCTAGCAGGCGGCAACAAGAAGTATTGTCGCTGAGGTAAACGGGGAATCACGGGGAGAGAGAGAGGCGCCGGATCTTGGGCGAGACCAATTGGGGTCTACAAAGGGGGGTGGCTGGGCAGGAGGACTATTGGAAGCGCGGGGAGGGGGGCTGAGTAGACTGTCTCTCGCTGCTTCCACCCTGTGAACGGAGCGGGATGCGAACTGGGCGGGGCTCATGGGCTCATGAAGGAGGGCACCTCCTGGCTCTGAAATAGACTGTCAAACCCGCCTCATTTATATACTGCATCTCCGGGGCCTGGATATTTAGCCGCAGGGCCAGTGCTAGGGCAAGCATTACTGATGAATGAAGAGAGACTCTTTGGTCCTCCTTTGGACTTCATCTCCCAGAAGCCTCTGCTGCCTCAGCCAATGAGCAGGGTTTCTGGGAGCTGGAGTCCAAAACAGATGAAGGCACACAGTCTCCAGTTCAGCCTCAGTCTCCCAAATGGTCCACATGGGATGCTGAGAAAGGGCATCCCTTTGCTTTCTGAAGGCTCACTGGACACAAGCTTGGTGATCTGAACCAAGTTATCAAAATATTGTATATAATAATAATAATCTTTATTTATACCTGCCACCATCTCCCCAAAGGGGACTCGGGGCGGCTAATATGAGGCCAAGCCCAAAATGACAGCACAGCAAAATAAAATACAAGAAGCAAAAATACCATCAAAATAAACACATGAAATAACAAAATAAAATAACATTATAGAGAAATAGCACACAGTGGGCGGGCCTACTATACTAGGAATAAAATTGAGAAAACCCTGGATGAGGTATGTAGAATGTGTTTCTGAGGGAGGAACTCAAAATGACCGGAACAGTAGAGTTAGGCCTTCATTAAGAGTGGGGGTGGGGGGTGGTGCCTCTTGAGGATGGAGCAGTAGTTGGGACATGAGTTTCTGTATAAGGTGTATGCATATGACATGAGTTTCTGTATAAGGTGTATGCATGTGAAACAGAAATGAATTTCACCTTTAGATTTGGGTCCTATCTCCAAGGTATCTCACTGTGTGTATAGATTAGGCATGGGCAAACATGGGCCCTCCAGGTGTTTTGGATTCCAACTCCCACAATTCCTAATGGCCAACCGACTGTTAGGAATTGTGGGAGTTGGTCCAAAATACTTGGAGGGCCCAAGTTTGCCCATTCTTGTTATAAATGCAGATAGGGATATTCCAAAATCTGGGAAGGGGGGCAGATACAAAGTAATGCTGGTCCCAAGCATTTCAGGTAAGGGTTTGAGAAAGACTGGTTCAGAAATTTCTGAGCATGGTTTCTTCAGAGCCCCAAAGAAATCTTTGACAATACAATTGGCCCTTGGTATCCATAACTCCTGCATCCAGAGATTCAGTCTTCCATGGATTTTTTGGGGGGGGGGGGGATCCTGGAAACAAACCATGGGGCCATTGCATGTTCAAATCCAAATACATCAGCCTCCCCCCCCCCCCAATGAACAATATTCTTGGGCAAACATGGGCCCTACAGGTGTTTTGGACTTCAGCTCCCACAATTCCTAACAGCCTCAGGCCCTTCCTTTTCCCCCCACAGCTGCTTAAGCTGAGTTGGGGAAAAGGAGAGGGCCCGAGGCTGTTAGGAATCGTGGATGTTGAAGTCCAAAACACCTAGAGGGCTGAAGTTTGCCTATTCCTGATTTAGAGCCTTCTGACCTCTAGTGGATTCCATTGGATGCCCAGTTTCTGCTTATTTTATAAACAGCCCAACAAAAATACAAAGCAAAAATAACGTTGCTCTATGTTTTTGTTTCATTTTTGAATGAAAGAAAGAGAACATTGTCATGTCCCATGTCAATACCATGTTTTTCAAATTGAAAGGATGTCACATTGAGGAGGAGAGGACACTGAGCAAAGGATTCCAATGGCAGGAAAAGGGGACTCCACCTAAACATCTGGAAGAATTTCCCCAACAGTAAGGCCCCTTTCACACAACTGAATAAAATCCTACATTATCTGCTTTGAACTTGGATATATGGCAGTGTGGACTCAGATATTCCAGTTCAAAGCAGATATTGTGGGTTATATGGCTGTGTGGAAGGGCCCAAAGACTGTTCATCAGAGGAATATGCTGCTGCCTCGGAGTCCGGTGTAGTCCCTTTCTCTGGAGGTTTTTATGCAGAGACTGGATGGGCATCTGTCAGGAGTCCTTGGATTGTGCATTCTTGCATGGCAGAATGGGATTGGACTGGAGGGCCCTTGTGGATTTTCCAACTCTATGATTCTATAAAATAATGGACAAGTTTAATGTGTTGTTTGTGACGTGTGTGAACAGTGAATTTAATGTCAGTGCAACTGTTGTTTTCTTCTATTTTTTTTAGAGAAAGATTTGTTTGGAGCATAAAATGGTTTTAAATGAGATGGACAATGGAGGATCTGAACAAGAGGACAACCGATTGCTGGAGCCTGATGTCATTGCCAAAGGAAACATCCTTGAGAGTTTTACAGAGAATAAAGAAACACAGGAGATGATTCATAATCTCAGATTAGTGCATGAAAATCTGGCATTGCGAGAAGCAGTACTTGAAAAATTTAAAGGTGCGAATGTTTCCTTTTAGTACATGCAACTAATTGGGGTTTTCTTTTAGATATTGCTAGCATTACGGTTAAAGTGGCTTTTATTAATTGAACTCTGAATCCCATGGTAGACCTAAACTAAAACAGACCCACTGAAAGTTTGCATATTTGTATATTTTTAATTGCATTACAATGCTTTTAATGTAAATCTCCTTTGAGTTTTCTTCAGGAGAAATAAAGGGGGTATAAATAATAATAATAATAATAATAATAATAGTAATAATAATAATAATAATAATAATAATAATATGTATTTTGGTGGTATTTTTCAATTCAACTATTGATTCATAATTGTATTCTGTTTGGCATTGTGAATAGGATCCAGGTCATATGAATGAAATTCAATAGAACCCACTTACTTAAAACATTTACTAGTGAGTCACACCCATTAGATAGAGAAAAAGAATGGCTGAGTTGTTCTGTAGATGGCATTAGTCAGGACAGTCCCTCACAAACTTTCATTTGTTGTACAATAACTTGTACCAATTTTGATATATGAAAATTACTAATTAGTTATAGTAGGCCCTTCATATTCACAGGGTTAGAGGTATAGGAGCACCACAAAAGTTGAAAATCAATGAATAGAAGGCCCTTCCTCCCCCTCCAAATTCCTGTTCTTCTGACAAAACCAACACATCAATTTCCAGATTTTAACTGTGGCTGGTGCTTTTGGAAGAAAAGTAAACTGCAAGAAGAAGATGGAGAGGAAGAGGTGTGGGCAAGATGTTGAGTTTTTTTCTGCCTGGCCAAAAAAATAAATAAAATAAAAATCTAGTAGCCCTTGCCACCTATATTGTCATTCTAGTGCCAAATATTTTTTTTTTCTATTTTACAGTTGGCTCTCCACTTTTGCAGGTTTTGCATGCATGGCTTTGAGTATTTGTGAATTTGAAATGCTTCCTCCTCATCAAACCCTGTCCTTAGAAGGTGAGCGAGGAGGCTGTTCTGGAGGCGTTTGTTCTCCATCTTTGTTCTGTCCAGTGTCTCCCTTCCTTTGCCTTGGTGAAACAGACTTGTGGTATGCAGGGGATAGTAGGAGCCGGCCTGAACATTTTTAAATTATCCTCAGACCCAGTGCCTCCTCCTCCTCCTCCTCTTCCTTTGTTCCATGATTTGTGGCATGTTTCTGGTCCTCTCAGAATATTCTGCCTTTGCAAAAGAAAGAAAGTACCAGAGGGAACAGGCACATGTGGCACACAGGAAGAGGATGGGGAATCAGGGCTGCTGGCTAAATGATGTTGCAGGCACTCATAGGGTGAGTGCCTTTTCTTTTTCTGGTTTGCGGCATGTTTCTGGTCCTCTCAGTATATTTTTTTCCTTTTGGCCGGGTGAAAGAGAGTGATGGGCATCACATAGGTGGAGGAAAATGAACTGGGATCTGAAGGTAAGGGAGACTGGTTCCTTTTCTCCTTGGGGACTGCAGCAGTGATGCCACATTCCCCTCTGCTGGAGATATTTGCAATTTTTCCATTTTTTCAGAGGAGATTCATCCCTAACTTCTGTGAAATTGGAGGAGCAACTGTACAGTACATTTTGTTATTTTTCCAATAGCAAAATCAAGAATATTGACAGCACAAAACCACCACAACAAAATTACCTGACTCTGACTACCAACTGTAGCAGTTGTAGTAGACGGGCCACAATGTTATAGCTTTAATACAATCCAGAGACCTCACAGGAAGGACGTCTCTTTAGGTTTGGTAGTTCACAGATTGCTTTAATAACATTGTGAAACTGATTGATCTTTGATTATTTCCTCTTTTAGTTATAATGGACAAGTACCAAGAACAGCCTCATCTTTTGGATTCTCATTTAGGTAAGCTATTTATATATGTATATATAAATATAAATTCTTAAAAAATCTTACATGTTTAGTTGGCAAGGAAGAAATACTTGCAAGAGTGGCGGGATAAATCTCTATATTCAAGGTTCTTCTAAAATGGATATAATTTTTTTTGGCTTCCCACAGCAGCCTTTTTACCCCTTACCAGTGTTTCTAGTCATTGATATAGTGCTCCCTGAAAATTGAAAAGTGAAAATGGAAAGCATATTGCTTTGTGATTTTTTTTCCAAGTGGAAAATAATTCATCATAGAGGCTTCAAGGAAGAGGCAGAGATCTCTTGAACATCCTTTAATTCTTCCCTGAATGCTCCTGTGTAATTGCAAATTTGTGCCATGGGAGACAGTGAAATAATAATTTATAAGTTTCACCTAAACTTGGAATTCATGTTTCTGAATATGTTTGCAAACTTATTCTTTCTCTATCCCATCCATCTTTTCTTGTGTTTCTTCTAGAGTGCATGCTGAAGTTGCTATTAGATATTATCCGAGATGAATCTTCTCCCCCATCTTTAATTCATCTGGCCTTTCAATTTCTCTACATCATTTCAAAGGTAAAAATGGATTTTACTTATATATGTAGTTTAATTGTTACTATCAGATGATATAAATGAGTAAATTATTTAAAGTTGTGGTCATTTTAGCCATTGTGACCTGTATTTGTTTCAGAAACTACATAATTGGTTGATCCTATTCTGAGTAGTGTCTGCCATTAATGTTAATTTCATTAGTTAAAGAGAGAAATTCAGACTTACGTTTAAAACTCTTATGGTTTCCTAATACAATATTACATCACCATCATATTATTATTTGTTTTTTTACTACATTTCCCCCCAAAATGAATAGTAAGTGCATCTTACCAATTATACATACAAATAAAAATGCAAATAGTACTTAAACTATCTATACAATTATATATAATTGGAAGAGATGAAAAAATTAGATGGACCACATGCTGATTTAGATGCCAAATCTCTAAAAAATTCTGGTATGCTTTCAAGTCCTTTCCAATTTTTGTCGATGCCAAGGCACCATATTATGAAGTTTTCTTCGGAAGATTTGTTCAGAGTGGGGTAGACTTTATCTCCCTCTGAGGCTGAGAGAGTATGACTTATCTCAGCTCACCCGGTAGTTTTCCATGTCTGAGGCAGGGATTTGAACCCTGGTCTACAAAGTCCAACAGTCCAACCATTACACCATGCTGGCTCTTCAGTTCAGGTGTAGAATGTCACTTTAGGTACTTCTGTGTATAAACAGTCATTCTTCTACAGTGGATAATAATAATAATAATAATAATAATAATAATAATAATTAATAATAATACAACTTTATTTATAATCCACACTCTCTCTCCGAAGGGATCCCTGGATCCCAGGGATGTGTGTGTAACATTTTGAATTCATACATTATTATTATTATTATTATTATTATTATTATTATTATTATGTTTATTATTATGTTTATTTATATTCCATTTTTTTCTCTCCATATGGAGACTCAAAGTAGCTCACAACTAAAAGCATTGTAATACAACTTAAAGTATATAATATACAAGTATTACAAGAGTATTCATCATAATTAAAAGCATATAAAATCACAGCATCTCCTGACAATCTTAAAAAACTTCTTCTTTAAAAGGCTGCCTGAAAAAAGGTTTTAACCTTCTGTCTGAGTTCCAGAGTCGAGGGGTAGCCACTGAGAAGGAAGGCTCACTCTCTCGTTCCCACCACCAACAGAGCTTGAGATGAAGGTGGAACCGAGAGAAGGACCTCTCCTGAAGATCTCAGAGCCCGGGTAGGTTTGTACAAGGGGATGCGGTTGGCCAAATAGCCTGGACCTGAACCATCTAAAGCTTTAAAGGTCATAACCAGCACTTTGAATTGTGCCCAGTAACAGACTGGCAGTCAGTGAAGCTGCTTCAACAGTGGGGTTGTCTGCTCCCTGTAGCCAGCCCCATTGAGTAACCTGGTTGCAGCTCTTTGAACCAGCTGAAGTTTCCAATTATAATTAAGGTTCTTATTATAATGTGATAGAATTAGAAAATCGCTCATCTCTTCTAGGAAAGGATAAAGATAATTTATCATAGGAAAATATTACATCACATAAAAACCCTCTAGCTTAGTTTTCTCCATTACAGGTCAATTTTCTATGTAAGCTCCTTTTTTGTAAGCTCTCATTTCACTTCTGAGGTAGTAAAGCCTAAGCAGCTTTATCCCTTTGGTGACAATTGAACATAGCATGTTGCATGTTCACATAGAAGATGTGAACATGCATCTTCTGGTAATTTGCATGCGATTTGTGGTTGTTGACTGCTGTGAAGTAGTCACCTCATGAATAATAGATCTCCAGGGCCCTGTATAGGTCTTGTAGACTCAGGACATCTGTTGCATCATTGATTGAGTCAATCCATATTTTTAGTAAGATATATCCTCCCATAATATGGCCAAGTATGACAGTCTCAGTATACTCATCTTGGATACTTCTGATTGTTAACAAATTCAAATTACTTTTCTTACTATTATGTCCTTAAATATTTACAAAATAGTTAATTTCATAGACCAGTTTAAAGTTCTGAATATTACCAGAAGAATCACTTTTCCATCCCATGGCACAGTTGAATCAGTCTTTAAGGTCTTCCTTGCTCACCCATCCAAACCATTATGCTTTAGATGCATAAACGAGAGGATTATTTAGATAGTAGGCCCACACTTGTGGAACATATTTTCACTATGGGGACAATTAGCCTCAAATATTCTTTTATTATTGTTATTTATTTTGCCTTATTGTCTTTACTGGTCTATTTTATTGTTAAAGTTAGTGTATTATTTATCTTCTTTTGGCCTTCATTGAACACTTGAGCTGTATATTGCACATTTTGATACTGAAAGGTATCTTATTTATTTATTTGGTGCATTTGTTAACCGCCATTCTCAGCCCTTTAGGGCGACTCATGGCGGTGTACAACATACATAAAAAGGCAATTTACAAAAAGGCAGTCGCAGAACAACATATTAACAATACAACAATTATAAAGTTACACTAAAAAATCCGCTTCGTCTCATAGTGGAATCATAACCAATCTCACATTCCTTGTTCCATTCCAGTCAGCTTTACCACACTATCATAGCACTAATTAAATGCCTTCTCGAACAGCCATGTCTTAAGTCTTTTTCGGAAGGACATGAGGGAGGGCGCCTGTCTGATGTCTGCAGGGAGAGTGTTCCACAGCCGGGGGGCCACCACCGAGAAGGCCCTTTCTCTCGTCCCCGCCAGACGTGCCTGTGAGGCAGGCGGGATCGAGAGAAGGGCCTCCCCAGACGATCTCAAGGTCCTCGTGGGCTCATAGATGTATCTTGGGTTTTATCCTATAAGTATCTCAAATATAATTTTTGATTTTTACTTATGAGAACTTTTAATTTTATTAGGTTCGAGGATATAAAACATTCCTACGACTGTTTCCTCACGAGGTAGTTGATATGCAACCTGTTTTGGATATGCTTGTGTGTCAGAATCCAAAAGACTATATGGTGAGTTCTTTTTTCTTTGTACCATACAGAGGAATTGTATCTGCAAAAATGTATGTGACAACCTGAGCAGATAAATAACGAATAGCTGGTAAGATGTATTTGTTTGGAGACCATGTTGCTAATCTAGCATTGGATAGTAGGAAGTATTAATAAATATAGGAATAATATCTCTTATCCAAAATTCCTGTGACCAGAAGTGTACTGGAATTTGAAAACCCTATATTTCTATATGCAAGCAGTCATTACAGACGTTCAAATTACAAACGATTTATAGTTAAGACTTTACTTACTTAGGCGATCCCTCGTTGGATGAGTAAGATGGTCTTCCATGATGGGTTTCCTTGTGGATTCGTAGATGGCTGTGGAGCCCTATTCTTGACCCGCATCTTCTCCCACAGTGAAGGCATTAGTTTCCAGGTGGAAGGCGGTCCCGGTCGGGGTTGGCTTGACACGCCTTCCTCCTGGCACGTTTCTCTCTTTCACCCTCCACTTGTGCCTCCTCGAATTCTGCAGCACTGCTGGTCACAGCTGACCTCCACCTGGAGCGCTCAAGGGCCAAGGCTTCCCAGTCCTCAGTGTCTATGCCAGAGATTTTAAGGTTGGCTTTGAGGCCATCTTTAAATCTCTTTTCCTGTCCACCAACGTTCTGTTTTTCATTCTTAAGTTCAGAGTAGAGCAACTGCTTTGGGAGACGGTGGTCAAGCATCCGGACAACGTGGCCAGCCCAGCGGAGTTGATGGCAGAGGACCATCGCTTCAATGCTGGTGGTCTTTGCTTCTTCCAGCACGCTCATGTTTGTCCACTTGTCTTCCCAGGAGATTTGCAGGATAAAGAACGGGGGTGAGACAACAGAAAGTGAGAGAAATCTGCCTCAGAAAGGGAAATCCACACCTGAAAGAGTTTTCATGGGGAAAAGGTATCTCCACTGAAGCTTTCCCACCAATCCTTGTTTCTACAACAAGCCAAATCTTTCAATATCCAAATACCACAGAGACAGAAAGTGAAGTGAAATCTTCCGAACAGGGGCACAGATAGCAAAACAAACACCACAGGGGTTTTAACCCTTCCCTATGCTCTCCAAAGCTTGCATACATACATATATACATATGCATACACACACACACACTCAGCTGGAGTTACACTGAAAAATGTACTTGTTCTGACTTACAAACAAATTCAACTTAAGAACAAACCTACAGAACCTATCTGGTTTATAACTTGGACTGCTTATACTTACATAATGAGATATCTTGAAGAATGGGACAGAAGTTACAATGTGAAATTCATTTATGTTTCATGTATACTTTATACACATACCCTGAAGATAATTTTATACAATGTTTTAAATTCTTTTTGCACATGAAACTAGATTTTCCTATATTGAGCCTTTAGAATGGCATCACTATTTCATCTACCATGTTGGCAATGTTGTATCTTGGCACATTTTGGATTTCAGAATTTTGGATTAGTGATGCTCAGTCTGTAGGTACATTTTGTCAAATGTACGTGGTGTGTTGTCATAGCTCAGTGGTTTGCAGAAGATCCCAAATTAAATTCCTAACTTCTCTAACTAAGATTGTGAGAAGACTCTGCCTGAAGCCTTGGGGTGCCACTGCCAGTCAGTCATGTCAGTTGAATGGTATGATTCTGTTCATACTGTCATTCATGTTGTGAAACATTAAAGGCATGTTAGGTTTGTCTGCATTATAAATCCTTTTACTAGAATAGCTTTTCCTCTTCTTGAAGATGTATTTGTATCTTTGCAATTTACACTGGTTTCTAAACGTCTAGAAAGTTGCAGTCTGAAAAATATAAGCAGTGATCTTGACAAAAAGATCTGGGAGTGGAACCCTCCCATTTATGGAGCTTTCATGAAATGTCTACCTTATGTTTGCATGTGTCTTTAGAAACCCTGAACTTTTTTTGGCAGCATTCATGGTCATGGGGCTTAGGATTGTTGTTAGGGATGACTAAAATATTACATTAGAGACTGGTTCCAATTAAATATATGCTAAAGTTGTTTTTATGTTCAGTAGAAAGCAAATCCCATTAGACTCAAACATAATCTTAACAATTCTAAGGTCTTTTTCTCCCTTGATATATTAATATTAATCTATATTTTGTGTTTCTGGATAGTTTCACATAGGTACATTGCAAGCCTTCTGAGTGCTTTGAATATATATTTTACAGCTTTTATTTTGTGTTGAAAATGTATTTTTCCTCTTTTTACCTTGCTAGACCTGGGAGACTCGATACATGCTCTTGTTATGGTTGTCTGTAACATGCCTGATTCCATTTGATTTGGCACGGCTGGATGGAAATATCTCTTCCATAGAAGGAGGCTCTCGTGCATCAACAATGGACCGTATCCTCACAGTGGCAAAAGTGAGTTTAGTTAGACAAGACCATTATGATCTGTGGCGTTTTCTTTACGTTGTAAAAGCTTTATGCATTTTATGACATGGAATGTATGATGATCCAGGGTACTTTACTTGTAAGTTTATCATAACAGTTCAAACGTGAATTTGAACGGTTCTTCTATTTAAACTATTTAAACCTCAAGTTCTTTCTGTCCTGAACACGCAAGTTGTAACTTTCAGTAAATTTTTCAAAAATGAGGTGAAACAAAATTCATCCGAGTTATACTGTCTACAATCAACATGTACAGTTAGTTATTCTTAACATGGAGAAAATGATGCGGCTGTATAGGAGTTAAGGAAGATCAATGTGTGAGAGAAAAATGGGCAACGTTCATTTAGCAGACTTGTGGGTCAGCTGTATTTTTATTGACGCCCAAGACATAAGCGCTCAGAGTCCTGGGTCTAAATGGACACATTTATCTAAATCAGTTATTTGAATGTTGGTGGTCTTAATTTTTCCCATCCTGAATATGGTAAGTATGAGAATTTTGAAAAAATGTTATCCAATACGGAAACTACTGCCCATCTTCAGTAAAGTACAAACCTGAGAAACTGATGTTCCTGGAGAAGTGTTATGGCTGCTAGAAACAGCTTTTCCTACATACCCTGGATGTCTTGCTCTGAGTTTTTCTACCCACCTAATTTCATAGTGTTAGAAATATGGACTGTGAAAGTTCACGACGGAGCAGTAACATGTCATGTGTTTTATTTTACTGTATATTGATATGTCATTGGAAATGAGGATTTGTTGCTTTAGTTTGCTAATATTTTACTATACTTATCCTAGTTGGCTCAATGTAGTTGGGAGTAGATTAAAAAGCAATTCAAATCAAACTAAGCCACAAAAGCAAATAAATGGATGGATAGTTAGCTAGATACTGCAGATAATTAATTAACCACAAAACCTTGGAGTTGGGAGGCCGCCACATGCTCCAGCACCTTTCCCAGAAATGGGAGATTGGAGACTAGTCTGTAGTTGTCAAGGGTCTAGGGAAGGGTTTTTTTTAGAAGAGGTTTTACCTCCTTGAGGCCTCTGGGGACCCCGTCTTGATGTAAGGAGGCATTAATCACTTCACTGATCCACTCCACCAGTAATATAATAATCAATAAAATAACTGAGTATTTAAAGATTTAACTGCAAGGACTCTGACACAAGCTAGTAAAGGTGGTCCCAGTGGTGATTGGTACACTGGGTGCAGTGCCTATAGTCCTAGGCCTGCACTTCAAAACAATCGGCGCTGACAAAATTACCATCTGTCAGCTACAAAAAACCACCTTACTCAGATCTGTGTGCATTATTCGCCAATACAGTTGTAGACACTTGGAAAGTGTCTGGCATGTGATCAAATACAAAAGCCAGCATAGTGATCTTGTTTGCTGTATACTAATCCTGTTGTGTTTCAAATAATAACAATAGCAATACTTTATATACTGTGCTATCTCCCTGAAGGGACTCAGGGTGGTGAACAACAAAGTCAGCAAACATTCAATGCTGTACAAAAGAAAAACATGCAAACAAATAACCACCCCACCCAAAACCCTCACAGATCCATATTTAAACCAAAAATAACACTCATTATAGCGTGCAACATTTACAATTCCATAGTAATCCATTAAGAAAACAGGAGAAGTCAGACCAGGAAAATATGTTTAAAATTATAAATTATAAAATTAACCGTAAAATTAACTACCAATAGTAGCCAGGGTGAGTAGTCCATATGACATACTAAGCCTCCTCATCTTTATACGCCTGAGTGCATAAGAAAGTTTTTACTTGTTTTTCAAAAGAGGTTAAAGAGGGAGCTCTTTAGGAGGGGAGTTCCAGAGGTGGAGGGCAATCACAGAGAAGGCCCTCTCTCTTGTTCCCACCAACCATTCTTGCAGTCCTCCTCTGGCCTATTATGACCCAGGAAGGGCAGGGGTCTAGAATACATGTGGTTCCTCTCATTTCTCTGCGGTTCCTGTTCACATCCTCAGTGTGCACAAGATGAAAAGTATCCATCAACACTGGACAAGCGGAGCCAATGTTACCTGGTATAGAACCATATCAACAACAGCATCCATGTTGGAGAAAATAGAGCAAATTCTTTCTCTGTTGCCTCCATTGCCACGGAGTAGGCTTTCAAATAATAAACTCTAGTTCTTGCTTTGTCTTATTCACTTTGAGCTTTCTGCTGTCATTGCTCTTGTCTCTGTTTCAATGCTTCATAATCGCTAGCTCTTTGAAAAGCCATGGGACTGGTTTGGCTCTGCTCTTTGAGAGGGGATATTCAGGAACTGTTGTGTCCACTACCTTGGCCATTTCTCCATTCTAGAGGCCAGCCAGGGCTTCGACAGCTGAGGTGACAGGAAAATCACCAAGAGCTATCAGGAATCCATCTAGATCCATAAGCCTCCTAGGGTTGACCATCTTAATTGGCGCCCTACCCTTGCGGAGTCCCAGTGAGTCTAAACCTGACCAGTCCAGTACAACAGAACTATGGAAAATTCTTGCAAACTACAATCACCATCATCCCATCCTATACAGAAAAATAAGGTCAAGAGTGTGCTCGGAGCACGAGTAGGACCAGACAAGGCTTATGGGGGGAAAAAAGAATAATGAAAAACCAAATCACTATGGCTAATTGGACTCCTTTACCTTCTACATATCTTTCTAATTCATGTAAATAATGAATTAACTTTCCATAAGATTTAGATATTTATTTTTTCATGGTTTATAACTGTCTTTACATGAGAAGAATTGGCATTCAGATGTTGTGTATTGTTGTTGTGTACATCAGGTAATTTCCATCTTATGGCAAACTTAGGACAAGCCTATCGCAGGGTTTCCTTGACAACTTTTGTTCTGAGAAGTTTTATCATTGCCTTCTTCTCAGACTGAGATTGAGTGAATCTCCCACGGTCATCCATGGCTGAGAGGTTGTTTGAACCTTGGCCTTCCTAAGTCTAACACTCACAGTACCATAACAGAATGTCTTAAGTATTCTGCATGATATCTTCAATGCGGTAAAGTCTTGTAACTTTACATGGGACAAAATTTTAAAAACACAAAAGAAAACGGTTACAATACTATATAACAAGCTGCTTCAATGGCTGACAGAAACTGAACAGGTGAAAGCCTGTATGATTAAATGGGCTGAAAATATAAGAAGGCCCATTCACTTTGGTGAATGGGAAATGATGTGGAATAAAAAATTAAAATATACATATGCCATGGATTTAAAGGAAAATTGGTACAAAATGTTTTATAGGTGGTATTTAACACCGAGTAAACTCAGTCATATGTATCAAAATGTATCAGATAAATGTTGGAAATGCAGTGAGCAAGTAGGTACTTTTTACCACATGTGGTGGACATGCAAAGAGACATGTAAGTTCTGGTCTATTATTCATGAGGAGATGCAAAAAATACTAAAGAAAAGATTTAAAAAGAAACCCGAATATTATCTTCTCGGATTTACAGACTCCGATCTTAAATTGGAAGAGAATGAAGATAAATTATTTACTTATTGCATAACAGCGGCTAGGATGGTTTTTGCCAAATATTGGAAGAATGAAGAGGCCCCGAATATCGAAGAATGGTGGAAGAAAATTAAAGAAATAAGAGATATGGACGAATTGACTTTTTTGATGAGAAGGAACAATGGAAAAATTTTAAGGAGGACGGATTGGTCCCCCATATATGACTATGAGAAAAAAGTGGAAAAAACATTGGGATGAGAATAGACACTAAGGAGAAGAAATATATGGAGAAGATCCTGAGGCTGGAGTGGAAGTCATTTTAGAATAGTTTAAGTAATTTTATTGTGTGTATTGAGTGTTGGTTATGTATTGGTTATTATGTTTGTATTAGTTTTTCTTTTTCCTTTCCTACTGTTCTGTCTTCTTGTTATTGTTCCCCCTCTTTCCTTGTGTGGATTTGTGGAAACTTTAATAAAAATTATTTTTTAAAAAAAAAATTAAAAAAAAAAGTCTTGTAACTCTGTTATTTCTTTTTAGTCTTACCTTATTGTGAGTGACAAGTCACGAGATGCAGCTGCAGTCTTGGTCTCAAAGTGAGTAATTGTTTTTCTGATATGGATAAAAATGTATGCATTTTGTGAATTTCGTTAGACAGTCAGGTCTTCACCCTCAGTCCAGTGACAATCCAAGGTGGCATGCCAAATAGATAAATCAGTAGCAGATTAACACAAATCCATTCTGAATATATCAAAACATCAACCAAATCACCATTATCTCTAAGTTGTCATGGCCTGAAACTATTTAGTTTTTTTTTTTTGGAACCAAGAGGTTTATTGAAAATGGGACTAGGTTCTTTGTAGAGTGTACAGATTACCACATGACCACTTTATTTTGAATTTCTGTAGTTCTAGGCAGTATTTAAGGCTAGTCCAACACTGACTGCATTTAAATACTGTAGATGATTATTAGAATGCACCTTTTTCATCCCAAAAATATGTAAGGTAGCTTGTTCAGAGTGTCTGCTAGCTATCTGATAAGCCATAAGGCCAATTCATTCCTCTCCTCAAATCTGTTTATGTTTTTGTGACTGGCACTTGACAGATCAGTGACCTCTGGAGGTCACAGAGCATGCTTAGTCCACATTGGGTTGTTTGATAACACTCCAACCTTTCATGCATTATAGCTTCAAGCAGCTGGCATCTCCCTCTTTTTTTCTCAGCGTCACCATTTTGACCAATTGTTTCTGCACTTAATCACCTGAATTCAATATGCAAAGGCTTTGTAGATCAAGTTCTCCTTTAACAGCCCAAATGTATAATGAGATAACAGTTAGTTCTTTAGTGAAATCTAAGACTCATTTACATTAATGTGCCTGCACAATAATGCCCAGGGTTTTAGAATCTCCTCCCACCTTTATATTGTACCTTCTTATGAGAGCAGGAGTTCCATTTTCCACATTCTTGTAGATAAATTGTGTCATGGGGTTGTGGGAAGTGCATCCTTTTTGGCAATTTATTCCTTACTGTATACAGAGTTTATTCTGATTATAGAATGACAACACATTTTGGAAGTTAAGAATTAGTTGGATTATCACTGTCTTGGTTATAAAGTAAAAATCCATTACAAATGTGACTGAAGCCTCCATAGGAAAGTGATCTTAAGGTTTCAGAGAACTTACGTTATATGCTGTTAAATAGAAAATTAGTATTGGAGTAAGGTAAATACAGGCTGAGCATCCCTTGTGTGGAATTCTGAAACCTGCAATACTCGAAAATGAAAAACTGTCCATCTTTGCTTCCTTGTGTTTCAATGTACACAAACTGTATTATTACAAAATGTTGTGCATGAAAATTACCTTCTGACTATGGTATAATAAAGTGTATATGGAACATAAATGAATTAATTGTTTAGACTTGGTCTCATGATATTTTATTATGTATGATTTGCAAATACAGGCATTCCAAAATCCGAACAAATCTGAAATCCAAAACACTTCTGATTCCAAGCATTTCTGATAAGGGATACTCAGCCTCTATTGGTTTCTACTGACCTCTAGTGGAAATTTGAGGAAGTCTGTTTTAGCTCATCCATAGAGCTCACAAGTGAGGAAGCAGGCTGTGAAACTTCATTCTCTGTTAGTCTCTGTGGTGCTACAAAATCCCTTTGCATACTGATATTCCAGGGTAATATGGCAACACCTTAGAATTCTTGCTCATACATGTTTTGATATGGTAAAGTAGTTGATTTTGTGTATTTCATACAGTTTGTATTTGTTTTAAAAAAACCCACAATGAGATATCAATATAGGTATGAATTACAGTCTATGCTGGCCTTGGTGAGAAGAAAGTGGGAAACTGCTCATTTCTTTGATAAACTGGGATAGACTAGGACTTGTGGCAATGGCACTTTGGAAGAACAAAGTAAGATATCATTTGCTCTGCTTCCTTTTTGTCATTCTAGATATTTGTAGACTTTTCTAGCAACTCAGAAAGACAGAGCAAGTCACTTTGTCTCCATGTGACCCAATTCCTTGGTGTGTGACCAGTTTTTTTGATAGTAGAAGTGTAAGACATTCAAAGCATTACACCTGATTATAAATAAAGGGTTGAAAGAAGTCGGGGCATATGATTATTCTTAATTGTTTTCAAATAATGATCAAGTTTTGGCTGTATGTATTTCTGTCTCCCCCTCACAACCAGATTTTAAGACACTTTACGTATACAGTGTGGCTGTTTAGATTTCTCTGTTATGACCTTCTTTAGAAAAGAAAGAAAAAGAGAGCCGAGAGCTGGAATGTTCCCTGCCAAAATATGTTGGAAAGCATCCATTGGACAATTGCCTTTGGGAACAAAAACCAGTTTGGCTAACAGGAAGAATGAGTTACTGATTGAATTGCCCTGAATAGGTAACTTGCAGTGTTTTCTCTCTCTCCCTTATGATAGGTTTATAACCCGCCCTGATGTCAAACAAAAAAGAATGGCAGACTTCCTGGACTGGACCCTTTCAACCTTGTCTAAATCCTCCTTTCAGACGATGGAGGGGGCTATTGTAATGGATGGCATGCTTCAAGCCCTGGTAAACAACTCTATTACTTTCAAAGATAATCCCATTTTTCTACTAAATGCTGTTGCTGGCAGAAACTCAGTAGTAGCATTTAGTTACCTTCCCATCCCTTAAGCGTGGAGTCAGTTATAAGTACAACTGTAGAAAATTACATGCGGCTTCCTGATGTAATATGAAAAAAAATCTTTTATTAATAGTTGGGTAGCAGGAAGGGTTTCAGTAAAGACAAGTATTTCATTGCTAAAGCCTTTCCCTTTGTGCAGTAATTAAATATACTGAAGCTTTGTTTCACAGTCATGAATATGTTATTCTCAGAAGGATAAGCATTTTTCATTATAAAACCAGGGACTTAACTTGAAGAGCCCCAAAAGACTCTCAGTTCTCACTTGGACATTTCATTAATTACCTTTTTGAACAATATGAACCATAAATTGCAGCCCAGCTGAAATAAGTGTTCTGACTCCAAGGCCAGCTTCAAACTGTAGTCCTAACATGACAAGCCATCTAATACCCTAAATACTTCAGTATAAGCCGACCCGAATATAAGCCAAAGCACCTAATTTTAAAACAAAAAATTGGGAAAACAAATTTTACTCTACTTATAATAATAATAAATAGAGTAAAATAACAAATGTAATAATAATAACAGAGTAAAATAATAAATAACATTGACTCAAGTATAAGCCAACAGGGGCTTTTTTAACATGAAAAAAGGGCTGAAAAACTCTGCTTATATTCGAGTAGTATTTATTGGCTTCTGTTTGCACCTCTTTACATTTGTTTCTTTTTCTCTCGCATGTCAAACTTTGGTGCTTCTGCACTGACATGTTAAACTATAGTTTACCATTAATGCAAATTGGGAAACTGTGGTTTAGTTACTGCTTACAATCTATGATCTGTACTTTATATAAATTTTGCAACTTATTTGCCAAATTGCTTGGAGTTTATGTCTCAGGCACCCACTCAACGCAGTCCTTCTGCGTATGTCCTATTTTTTTCTCCTTGCTCTGTGGAATTACTAACAAAAGGGGTTGCAGAGAAATAAGGTGAGATGAAAAGTTTTGCTTCCATCCACCCTGATGCTGTCAATTGGAATGCTTTGTTTTCTGTATAGAAACAGAGGATAGACAATCCCCCTTTTACTTTTTATGTTATTTAGAAATATCTTAATAAAAATTATTTTTTTTAAAAAAAGAAACAGAGGATAGATATCCAATTACATTGGAAAAATTAAAGGCTTGCATGTATGGTCAGTTCTAGTAGTGTAAGAGGTATTTTTTTCTGTGTGCGGACCAAATGCAAACACACCCCACCATATTATTTTTTTCCCCTTTGCAATAAGGAGGATTGCGATCCCAGGCACGTGAATATGTGCCTTAAGATTTCGCTGATATGGTCCCTTCTGATTTGGGTGGAAGGGAGTTGCACAGCCCCATGTTGGGTTTTGGGGAGAAGATCAACATGGGCTTAGGGCTCGCCAAAATTGCCCGCACCTGATTTATTTTCATTTTACAGCCTGCTTAAGTTTCATTTCTTGGTACATGTAACTGTAATACCTGTAAAGATTCAAAGTATTTTGCTATTAATAATTGACTAAACTTTCTGTTCTTTCTGATCATTCTTAAAATTCATACTTAAATTAAGTAAAATAGAGAAGTGTGTGATTTCTGTTTTGCAAGCATTAAGAGTCAAAAGTTTTCCTCATCTCCTAGACAAAAGCTGCTAATACAAGATGAAACATGTAGGATGCATATTACTTTAATGTTAGTCATAATTCCTTTAAGTGTGGTTTTATTCCACCTGTTATTAGTGTGTGTTAAGCGAAACAGGTGAAAACCTAACAAGTTGAATCGAAACTAGAATGAGACATAATTTTCAGAAAAGCCTGAAACAAAGTCTGTCTCTTTGTTGTGTGTTTTTCTTTCTTTTATGGACTAGCAGAAGTGCTGAGTATCATTATTGAAAAGTCTTCTTTGTTGTTTTTCCATGCCGTTGACAGATCCTTTCGATTTAGGGTGCTTAATAAATTTTGCATTTTTTTCCTTTTTATGCTGACTGCCAGATGAATAATATTATAGCCTGAGACTTTGAATATTTTTTTTAGAAAAAAGAGAAATGAATAACTGTTAGCATTGCCAAAGTTGAAAGCATTTTGTGTAAGTTGACTGGGCCTGATAGGGTTTTTCAAGCAGCGTTAATTCTCCCTTTCACTGGGAATAACAATTTACTCACTAGGTGGCCTTTATTTATTTGAGATGCTTCTATATTGTCCAACTTGCTGAATGCACTTGGATATTCTGAGCAGTATATTTTGAATAAAGTTCTTTCTCTAAGATTAATATAATCAAGTTCTTTCATTTTTGCAATGCTCTGATGTTTGTAGTTTTGTCATGCTTGTGTGACAGAAAATCTTTGAGCAGTTTGAGATGGAAACATTGTTTTTTCAATTTTCAGAACATTGTCACATATGTCTCCTAAGATGACTTCTGCTATGGTAAACCCGTGTTGCCTGAGAAGAGAAAATGCCTGTCTCGCCCCTTTTTCTTGCCATACAAAACATTTTGAAGCCCTTTGAGAAAGCCCAAAGCATGTTGACTTTAGCAGAGTTGCATGGACGTGACTCCTCCAAATCCATGCTGTTCTGTATTTATACATGCCCTCCCCTTTCTTACTTATTTTAAATGTAAGAACTATGTAACTTTGAGAGTTCAGTTTTTGCTTTGCAGCCGTGAATGATAGCTCTCAATGGATATAACAGCCTCCCAAACACATTGCTAAAGTGGCTCTTTGAAAAACAGGGAAAGGAAGGGGGGGGGGGGTCATTTAATCCAAATTTAACACAATTTAAAGATCGGTTTGGGACAAGTTTTGGACAATGTTGTGTGGTAGTATTTGTGTCTAGGGAGCCTGCTTATAGACCTCCACATTTCTTTACTTTGGTCTCTCATGGGTTTTTTTCTATCCACATTAAACAGGATTCGTATCTGATCCAATTTCCAGTGTTTTATTAATTTTGATTAGAACATAGAGCACTTCATGCCTCTGTAGAGTGGATCCAGAGCATGAAAAAAGGGAAATAAATAAACATAACACAGGAATAGGTAAGCTACTGCTCTTCAGATGCGTTGAACACTTCTTTTTGACTTGGCCAATGATTATATGGGATATAGCCATGGAGGGTATTCATTTATACACCTCTGGTATATAGTCTGGTGGAGAGAAAAGGAGGAATAGTTAGCATTCTCGTTCCCTATCCATTAAAAACACAGCATCATCCTAATGGCACCTTTGTAATTTTGTAGATATTTCACTAATAGTAGTATGTTGTACATAAATAAGTAATTCCCCCCTCATTGCTCAAATGTCTTCTCAATTACTTACATTGGTAGTTTTTGTAGTAATTATGTACTAGCGAGGGAAGGTATTGAGAAAGATCGAGACGAGGCTATAGGAGTCTGATTATCTTGTATTCTTCGTAATAGAAACATAGAAGTTTTTATAGTTGGTGTTAGGGTGTCTACAGAGGACTCTGGGACACCCACTGATGCCAAAGAGAAAAAGATAGATAGATAGATAGATAGAGGGAATGAATGAATGCTGAAAATGGTAGTGACATGTATTTAGATTCTTCAGCACAATCACATTCGCATTGCTGCTATTTTATTTATAGGACATGATAATCCACAATTAGTAGAGGTTGCAGATTAGTAGGCTGTGGATTCTTAGAGTCCAACATTTGTAATACCCGGAATCATGTTAAGGAGGGTAAGACCCAGATTTGTCTACAACAGTGTGGTTGAAAAACATGTTTTAAACTGATTTTCATTTGAAAAGATTATGCACCCTTTTTCTAATTTTCTTGGATGAGGAGCTTAAGCATGGTCAGGAGGACAGATAATTTTATTGTCCTAGGTCAAAAGTAATAGGGGTACAGTTTTTGTAGGGGTCAGAGAATCCTTTAGAAAGAATCCTTTAGAATCCTTTAGTAGAAAGCAGTAAAAAAAATCCCATCCCTGATTTACAGAAGTTGTTTAATATTTTAGGAGTTCATCTACTACTTATCCTTATTAAGATTGTGGAGTAGAATACATATTGAATTGGGAGCCAGTGTGGTGTTGGACTTGAAGTGCTGGACGAGGACTCCTAAATCCAGAGTTTGAATAACCCACTGAGTTGTGGAAACCTGCAGAGTGAATTTAGGCATACTTTCTCAACCTCAGAGGAATATACGAAAACCTTGTGATAGGGCCAATTTAGGGTCACTGCAAGTCAGAAACAACTTGAAGGCACACTATTGCCCCTACTACAAAGCCTACTGAAATAGTATTCCAAAATGGAAGCAACCTTCATATCAAAATTTGGCCTTTTAAATATATAATAATAACATGGATCCTATTTAATTATTTAAGCAGATCTAGTCATCTGGTTATTATTTAGGATAGGCATGGGCAAACTTTGGCCTTCCAGATGTTTTGCTCTTTAACTCCCACCATTCCTAACAGCTGTTAAGCTGGCTGGGATTTCTGGAAGTTGAAATCCAAAATACCTGGAGGGCCAAAGTTTGCCCATGCCTGATTTAGGAGGTAATTTTGTATTGTTGTGCTTCATTATAATACTTGAAACAGCCTTCCTTGTCCTGGAGCCCTCATATGATGGGCTACAAATACCATAATTCCCAGCTTGATACTTTGGGATGGCAGAAATTGTAGTCCAGCAGAACAGGATTTGTGTGTACGAATACACTATATAAGGGAAAGAAAACTAGTGTAGACTGATTTCATTTCTGCCCTCATTGATTCTTCATGTGTGAAAGTTTTCATGAATTTTGCTTTTGTGAACTCCATCCATTATACCCAATGGCGCATAGAAAGGAATGTCTTCTGTGGAGATTATCCAGTTAATTGAATGCTGGATTTCCTCTCCAAAAGTCTATTATGTAGAAACCACTAGAAAAGCAAGTTCTACATCATGGGATCTGGAGAGTCATGCTTTTGAACAGACGCTGGAACTCCCAGTGTAATCATAGCCTTAACCTCTTGGGTGAGAATGTGGGCTCTGAATGCACAGCCCCAAGACCCACTTTTTGTTCCGCTTTCATACCGTATTGAAGTTTGTCAGGAAGGGGAAAATGCAGAAAGAAAGAGATTCTTAAGAAGTTCCAAGTTTTGAAACATTGCATTTTAAATCTGTCAGGGCAAACCGGTATGCAACTGTACAATTTGTCATTGAATGCACAGTGGTTAAGTCTGGCAGGCTTTGTTGAAACATGCACTGCCTATGTTGCACAACGTGATTCTACTTATGGGCTTGTTCTGCTGCACCTGTTGATAGTGCACCTGTTGTGAAATGCTGCACTGCGAAGAGGGAGCACAATGCAATCCTTTTCAGATACAGATTTGAAGTATGACAGTTGTAACTAAAAGACAGTGTTGGATGCTGAGGGTATGCTCCTTGTATCTCCTGAAGATGTCTACATTAAATGCCCGCAGTCCTGACTTATAAATGGCTGGTTGTTTTGTGCCAGTGGACACTGTGAAAAAGGGATTTTCCATAAGACTGCATGATGGGAAGAATGAGTTAAATTCCATCCCTGCACCTATGCATAGATAAACGTATATATCATTCCTTCCCCAGCTGATGGTTAAAGAAAACAATCAACTTTTTGGTCTTTAAATACTGGCATAAATGTATAGGCTTATGAATACATTTTAATGGGGTTGGCACAGAATTGGTGGCAAAACCCCAACCATTTTTCAATAACTGTAAGAAGCATCTATTTGAGAACTCTGTAATATAAACTCAACAGGCCAGCAGGTTTGCTTTTAAACCCTCCCCTGTGTAAACCAGAAATGTTTTGTTAGCCCTGCAGGGCGTAGCACACCAAGTTCTTGCGTGACAGCAGTGTCCTCATCTTGGAGTAGCCTGGGGCATAGAAACTCATTAAGTTGTGTTTAATTTCTTTTATAAGAGATACAGTATACAAATGTGAGTAATGACTTTGAAATAGAGTACCTTAGCCAGTAAGGCAGTAAAATGAGTACCCTAGTAAATATTACTGTTTAAAAGAAAAGGACGTTTTCCCAAGAGTTCCCTGTATTTTAAGCAATGTTTGCTAATGCTGCTGTTCTCTGGCAGATTTTGCCTCCAGTAAGAAATAAGTCTGCTATACAATTCTTTACTCCCAGTGCACAAAAAACAAGAGATGTAGCCTCCAGTCTTGCCAGTGTCCGTTTAACTAATGAGGATAATTGTGGGAAATTTTACTATATTTCAGCCATAATGTTTTTAAGACACACTGATTTAATGCCTTGCCTGCTTTTATATATACTTCTATGTAAAGAACAAATTGTTTAATTAGATTAAAGCAGGCTGGCCCCCCAAGTTGTTTCTTTCACTTTAGCTGTTCTGCTTCCTTCTGCTGTTTGAATGGAAGAGATGAATTTTAGGCAGTTCCCCACCTTTTCCTTTCTGCTCTAATCCTGGGCTGTCTTCAAGGTTGCATTGCAGTCCAGGTATACTTTTAGTTGGATTTAATTTAAATTGACTCCTCAGTGCCTGTTAACTGCCAAATTTCTGATTTGTATGCACATTTAGAGTAAGGATATAGGAAGTTGCATCTTTCTCAGTCAAGCAAGTAGTTCACCTAGCTCAGTATTGACTCCTTTCCTGGTAGCAAGTCTCCAGGGACTCAGACAGGGTTTTCTCTAAGGCCTATTTGGTGGCAGAATTTCAGACTTTCTGTAACTCCTGAGTGTTTGAATTGTAGGATCTTTTCACTTCTAACAGGGGAAAATATTTGAAGAATCCACCTAAATACAAAACTAAAATGTGAATGAAAGAAGGTTCATGAAAGGGAACTTTCTCCTCCTCTCTCTCTCATACACACACATAAGTTCACACATGTATGTTTGCATTCATCGGCTCCTCTAGTGGATTGTCCTCTTAAAATAATGAAGAGGGCTAAAGGAGGAGGATGGAGTTGTCAGTTGGGCCAGTGTATCTCTTCTTACAGAATATCTTTGATTTTGCTTTAGGTTTGACTCCTTATTAATTCAGAGAATTTCCAGGCCATCCAGTGGATATAATTTGTGGCACTTCAGAAAAGCGGAAAGAATTGAAAGCTCCTCCATTTTTCTGTTCAAAATTCTGGATATGTTATCCTTTATCAGATTTTGGTGTTGTTGTTTTTTGCCCCCACTCCCAGCCACAGATTATCAGCTTTGTGTAAGATATCATTCTCCTTCTCAGTTTAAACAATAGGAAGATAGGGTGTTTTTAAAAAGTGGGAGAAAAATCTGAGTCTCTGGATTCTAATAATAGCCAGACTAATTGCCCTAGCAGTTTTATACGAGCTTCACAGTGTTTGTTCCTATTCCAGAAACAGTTGTAGGATTATTATTTCTGCTTCTTCCCTATTTGACACTGCTTTTTGAAAGCAGAATAGGTAAATGCTCCTGGAAATTACCTTTCTGACCTCTGAGGGGAGCTGAAGAGCAATCAACTCTGCTCTTTTCTTTCCCCCCTCAAGACTGGGCATATCCCATTGCTCATAGTTTATTAGAGCTAGAGGGTAACTACAAATTCTTGTCTGTTTGGCAGCAAGAAGAGCCTATTGCCAAGCAAGCATGCCATCCTTAATAGTGGTGATTTGTATAGCTTGGAGATGTCCCAGTGGTAATGCTGATTCTTACATCTTACAAAGGCAAAGCCTAAGTGGGTTATGCAGATAATTAGGAGGTGTGTCGGGTTCTACCCTGATTACTAAGGAACTGGTTTTTGTTTGTGCCTTGCACCATGTTATTTCAAAAGCGACAAAACCAGATCTGACACTTCTATTGCTAGGATACGCCAATAGTTTTCTATAATTTGGAGGTGGTGTAATTATTTAAAGGAGAGGTAGTTGCATTCCTCTCAACAGGTTGGTTAGTTTGGTTCATATTATGTGTTCCTCTTAACATTGGAAGAACATGGTGTAACTTCAGGACATTCAAGATATGCATGCAAAATTCTAAAAAATAAGGGAAAAATATTTTTTTCCATTGAGGAGCTAGAATACATTTCATTGCTTCAGAGAAATACAACCAAAAATATCTTTCACTTAACCTGTATCGTTTTAAAATAGTTTGGCCCTTCAGATATTTTGGGGATCTGTAATCATTCATCATTGATTTTATTGGTTTAGAGTCGATGGACTTTGTAATCTGATAACATATTGAGGAACCCCAGTTTGCCCACTCCTATTTTAAAATGTACTTCAATTCATTGAATATCCTTTATCAATCGCTCCCACAGCCGAAATATCCCCCACATCCAAAATTTTCCACATGGGCAATGACAACTTTGCTTTCAGTATGCACAAATTTTGTTCATTTACGAATTTATTAAAATATTTGTATTAAATTGCCTTTAGACTATGTGGATAAATGTGTATGAAACATTAATACATTTTGTGTTTAAACTTTACTCCCTACAAAAAATTTAAATTATGTATGTATGTGCAAACAGTCCCAAACATTTCAGATAAGAAATACTCAAATTGTATCATCTGAAACTTCAGAATCAGCAGCAGCATCAGAAAAATGTTCTTTGTGATTCAAATCCCTCTTTCCATCCCATGTTATTATTTTAAAAAGACAATCTATAACTCTTCAAAATTGGTCATAATATACACATATACCAATATATGTGTAGTTTCAAATTTAGAAAGAGCTTGAATATATATATAATTTACACTCATTAAACTGAACTAGCAAAGTGGCCACTGAATATTTCTTTCCTAAGAAAATCCTATGAAATTTGCGGAGTTGCTGTAAGTTGACTGGTTGATGCAATTTGAGCAAAACTAGCAAGTGATTTTTCCACATCATACGTCTCCATTCCTGCTTTATTGTTTCTAACATCAAGCAAAACTTTGTAGCTAATTATTGTATGAGTATAGCTTTCTGTCTTGTAGCTATTTTCCGAAACAACCAAATAATTTACTTCCAAGTGATTTGTAGCCTTTATTTTAATAACAACCCTGTGGATTTGGAACAAAGCACTGGTAAAGTAAGGTATTTAGTAATTTAGCTAAGAGATTTATAAGCAATGACATGAATACCTGAATCTACTAACTCCAAGTTCAGCACCCCATCCTCTCTGTATTGGAGTGGAATTGTGTCATTCATCAAATACTGTTCCATATTTCCCTAGAAAATAAAGCTTTTAAAGCTAATGTCCACTGTGTTGCACACACATCTCTAGAATTGAGAAGGTATGAAAAATGAGTTAGGTAGCATGGGAAAAGAGAGACGTATAGGATAATTCATCACTTCTAGAGCTTATTACTTGGCATTGACATGCGTAGGGTGGTTTACTCCCTCTTTCTTTCCTATCACATTAGTTTAATGGTGAAGAAATTGGCTGCACACTGGTATAGATCAAGGGCTTGATCCTGAGGTCCCTCAGAGAACAAAGGGTTGCAGTAGATGCAAGGCCACCAAACAGGAACCTTCTGTTTTGGAACTTAACAATGAAGATAGAATTATACCTGGACAACAGGCGAGCAAAGTGTGCCCTTTGAACTGCACAAACACCCTCTGCCTACTCTTGAAAACATTACTTCCCAAGTAATAAATCACACCTACAAAAGTTCCCAAGGAGTGTGATCAACATTTAAATAACATTCCACATCCCCTAGAAATGCTTTAGGTTCCACCAAAGCAGCTTTGAGAGAACTATCAGTTTTGGTTTCTAAGAAGTGCTTTGTGGGGACTAAAGTGGGTTTGGAGGATTGCACTGAAATGACAGTCATACCCCTAGACGTTTCTGGCAATGTGGTTTGCCTTAGGCTGTTCATGGGAGGTTGCAATGGCCAATATCCAAGAAGCAGCAAAAGCACCAGGGCTGTTGGACGGTGCCTACTCCTGGTGTATACACTCTCCCTGCATGAGATGGATATTTCTAATGCCAGAGGCTGCCTCTCCAGTGCTACCTCATTGAAATCCTTCTCAACCAATACATTTACTATTTTAGGTTTTGTCATATATCTATAGCTCAGAATTGGACAAAATTTAAGCATCTCTCACTTTGGCACTTGGTATGAAAAACCTTATGGAAAAGCTGTAGACCCTTGTCACTTACTTGATAGAAACTGTTAAATTAAGTCAGTATTTTTTAAAATAAAAAAAAAACCCTGAGCATTTAACTTTGTGAAATAAACTGTGAAATGGATATTCACTTGGTTTGCTGCTTATTGTTTACCAGGTCTATGAATTTGCAGAATACCAAAATATAGAATCATATTTTTTATTGAAAATGTTTAGATGCACCAATGTTCACCACCATTTTTTTCTAAACATGTGAAACTTATCCTTTTACAAAATAGTTGAGGCTGGTGCCCATAATACACACTAACAAATCATAATGTGAACGACTAATCAGTCCCATAAGAAGCAATTAAAACAGAGGTGTGACAAATCATTTACAATTTTGTATTTTTTTTCTTTAGACCAGCCACACTACTAAAGAATACAGGACAGTCATTAAAACATTGGGGAATAAATGAAAAATAATTTCCTACACCTAAGCGCCTTCCTAAAGAAGAAACCGGTCTTTATCCTGAAGGAGAACACTGCTGACGAGGAAGGAAGTGTGCTTCTTTAGGCAATCTAATTTTAAATAGCCAAGGAGTGGCCACAGAGAAAGCTTGCTCCAATTTTCCTGCCTATGGCACATTCAGGATGGCCTTAGCTGATGAACTCAGTGAATATTTAGCCTTGTCTCGGAAAAGGCTTGAAATTAAAAGCATATGAATCATGCAGGTAGTTCAGTCATTTGTGTGGACTATGAGAAGACCTAAGGGCCTAAATGACCTTAAAGAAAAATATCAGTCATTATTGCATCATATTTCTTCTATTCCTATGTACGCATACCTAGAATTAAGTGTTATTGAATTTAGTAGTGTTTACTACCAAGTATATACGGTATAAATACCCTAAAGGCACCAGATCCCATCTGACAACTAAATGACCAACTCTGTTCGGCACTTGGATAGTAGACTGTCAAGGAATCATATGAGTTGTAGGCTATTTCAGGAGGTAGGTGGATGGGTAGGCAGGAACAACCTCTGCGTGTCCCTTATTTAAGAAAATCCTATGAAATTAATGGGATTGCCTGAAATTGTCAGGTAACTTAGAACAGAATACCTTCATTGTCATTGCACATCATACCATAGAATTAAATGCCATCCCCAAAACATATATGTAGAATTATAAAAACAAAACACTCATCCTTCCACATTCTAATCACTATTGCACAACCCCTAATGCTGTGTAAAGCCATAGAAGGCACATACATACATACATGGAAAAGGTATTTATAGACTGCATGGGGAATTCTTGAAGAGCATGATTTCTAGAGTAGAGGCCAGTATGCATATTGGGGTCTTAGATAAAGGAATGTGGAACACATCTGAACTCTCCTTAGGTCAGTGGTTCTCAACCTTCCTAATACCGTGACCCCTTAATACAGTTCCTCATGTTGTGGTGACCTCCAACCATAAAATTATTTTTATTGCTACTTCATAACTGTAATTTTGCTACTCTTATGAATCGTAATGTGAATATCTGATATTCACCTGCATTTATTGGACCAGATTTGGAACAAATAACCGATATGCCCAAATTTGAATACTATGGGGTTGGGGAAGGATTGATTTTGTCATTTGGGAGTTGTAATTGCTGGGATTTATAGTTCACCTGCAATCAAAGAGCATTCCGAACTACATCAATGATGGAGTTGAACCAAACTTGGCACACAGAACTCCCATGACCCACAGAAAATACTGGAAGGGTTTGGTGGGCATTGACCTTGAGCTTTGGAGTTGTAGTTCACTTACATCTAGAGAGCACTGTGGACTCAAACAGCGATAGATCTGGACCAAACTTGGCACGAATACGCAATATGCCCAAATGTGAACATTTGGGAGTTGTAGTTGCTGGGATTTATAGTCCACCTACAATCAAAGAGCATTCTGAACTCCACCAACGATAGAATTGGGCCAAACTTCCCACTTAGAACCCCCACGGCCAACAGAAAATACTGTGTTTTCTGATGGTCTTTGGCAACCCCTCTGACACCCACCTCATGACCCCCCCAGGGGTCTTTAATTTCTTCCCACTGTATAGATGTTGTGCCAGTCTGGTGGTTACATATTTAAAAAAAATCAAAAGAGACTCAGAAGAAATTCTGAACATAGAGTTTGAAAATATTTACAGTTGTATTCTGAGTGCTGCATTACAGCTCTCTGCTGCTTTCTCTACCTCAACATTTCTTTCTGAAACAGGAATACTTCGGATTTAGCCTACTTCATCAGGGAAGAATTAACTCTTTTAAAACTCTTCTGCAACTAGCACACATTGAATTCAAAACCATCAACAAATCCTAAGGTTCAGTGTTTTTCAAGGTATGAACAACCTTGTAATGCATTTGTAATGCGCTGTGTTTAAGATCTTGAAGTACAGTTCATTAAAACCTAAAACAAAACAGGTGCGTAGCCTTAGGGAGTTTTTGTTGCATGTACACCATAGCTGAAATTACTTTAGTCTGAAAAGTAGTTGTTGCATATGTGAAAATATTTTTAGGGCTGGCCATGTTTAACTTTTACTCCTGGCCATGTTTATCTGGAAGGCTTCCTTCTTGCTGGAGTGACAATACACAAGGTTGAAATAGGTGTTTGGTCTGAAGTCTTGCTGAGTGTTTAAATGAGTCGGAAATGCATATTACTTGCAGATTTTTTGAATGCATTTGGTCATTCCTCTTAACTGAATAAAAACTCTAGGCAGGCTACATTAAATGTAACAAATGGTCATTGAGGCTTCGATACTGACTAATTGCTGTACCTCTCCTTATGGAGTGCTGCTTCTGGATCAGATAATTTTACTGAAAAGAATCTGATCACCAATCCTTCCTTTTAGTACAAGGGGTGTGACTAAGCTACCTAAAGTGCTGTATATACTCATATGTAACTTGTTTTTGTGAACCAGGGCAGGGACTCAACATTGCTGAATTAGCTTTCACTTATGGGTATATTGAGCATAAAATGTAGGGACATGTAAGAAAGGCTGCGAAGAAGTTGTGGGGTTTGAAAAGGACAGACAACATAAGAATGAACCCCACAAAGTTTCGCTGAGATTTTCACAATGTTTTATACAACAGTGAAATCATAAGGATTTGGGAGATGAGAAGTGATTTACTCTATTACTCTTTTCCACTTGATTCCAAAGAAGCCCCTCAAATCCTTGACCAGTCTCTGGTGGCTGTGGTGGGCTGGATGAGGGCTAACAAACTGAAGCTTAATCCTGACAAAAACAGCGGTCCTCCTGGCCAGTCGTGGGACCAATCGGGGTATAGGGTGGCTACCTGTGCTCGATGGGATCACACTCCCTCTGAGGATGCAGGTCCACAGTCTGGGAGTCCTGGACTCCGCTTTGACACTTGGTGCTCAGGTGTCGGTGGTGGCTGGGATGACCTTGGCACAGTTAAAGCTTGTGCACCAGCTGCACCCATATCTTGTGAAGTCTGACTTGTCCATGGTGGCCCATGCCCTAGTTACCTCCAGGTTGGATTACTGCAACACACTCTACGTGGGGCTGCCTTTGAAGACAGCCCGAAAACTACAGTTGGTCCAAAGATCTGCGGCCAGGCTGCTAATGGGAGCTTGTTACAGGGAGCGGTCAACCTCCCTGTTTAAATGGCTTCACTGGCTTCCAATAAGTTTCTGGCCCCAATTCAAGGTGCAGGTGATCACCTACAAAGCACTAAATGGTTTGGGGCCTGTCTATCTTCGCAGTCGCATATTCCCCTGTGAACCAGCACGTACCCTGAGGTCATCCGGGGAGGCACTGCTCTCTTTTTCGCTGCCATCCCAAGCGCGGTTGGTGTGGACGAAGGAAAGGGCCTTCTCAGTGGTGGCCCTCTGGCTTTGGAACTCCCTCCCTAGGGAGATCAGACTGGTTCTCACTTTGTCCACCTTTCAAAGGGAATTAAAAACCTGGGTGTTCCATTGTGCCTTTGATTAGGCAGTTTCACCAGAGAACTCTCTTGTCCCTACTCTAAATTCAGCACTTTATCTCAGCCCTCCTATGAGTTACCTCGACATTTTCGCTAAAGGCATTCCCTAGTCCCTGTTCATTTGCTCTCCCTACTTTCCATTGGCTCCTTTTAGAAATTATTGCACTCATTAAGCCTGAACTCAGCTATGACTTCTGTCTCAGCCATATTGTTTTATGACGTCTATGACTGTGTTATGTTTTAATTATTTTTATTTGTTTGATTTTAATTGTGTCACTGTTTTTATCTGTAATTTTTGGGCTTGTCCCTTTGTAAGCCGCTCGAGTTCCCTAGGAGAGATGGAGATGGGGTATAAAAATAAAGTTATCATCATCATCATCATTTATTTATTTCCTTCCATTCACGTTTTTGTGTAAATGTCTTGCATTAAGAAAGGATCCATAAGATTTCAGTGGGAGATTTTTTTTTTTGCAAGCTTCTCTTGCACAAGCTACTGTTACTGGGTTACCAAGAAGATACACAGCCTCCCTTTTCAGAAAGAGCATGACACAATTCAGCCTGCCAAGGAATAGCATTCAAGCACACAGTCAATAATGTGTGCACTCCCCCCCCCCCCCCATGCCTGGCTTGGTATAGTTGCCAAAAACAACCTGTTGGAGAAAGTAAAGGAGAGGTACACCTGCCCTGCTCCAAACACAGATGGGCAGTATTGTATTACTCCAAGTGGTGGGGGGGAGGGGGGAGTTGAGCTGGAAGTCCAGTCCAGATGGTACACCTAGTAAGGCACTTTTCCTTGACAAGTCCTGAGAAGCATATCCAGGAGGATCCATGTTCCTTCTATACTGATCATAGTCCAGCTCTCAGTTGTTTTTTCCTGGCAAGCCTAGTCATATAATTCTGCCTCTTCCAGCACAATGGCAGAAGCCTAGGGATTGCTGCCAGGAACTGAGACCCAAAGGGACATGATGGCAGGCTAGTAACTGCAGTGGACATTTCTCAGAACCAGTATGCACTATTCTCACGTTGTTACCATGAGGAGGCTTGAAGGACTGCCTCAGTTTTTGAAGGACTGCCCAGTTTCTCAGGGTTAATTTTTTGTCTAAAAATTCTTGGCTTGTATTTGAGTATATACAGTAATTGGACTCCTGGCTGAAACACCAGGTGGAGCTTTTCCAGGAACTTACCCTATGTGAAGAAGAAAGCAAACAGATAAACCAGCTAATTCCTGGAAATGCCAGCTGAATGTGGTCAGGTTTTCCCTCCACTCTTCCTCATCTGTTGGCTTGCTTCCACCTTCGTTGTACATGAAAGGGACATAGGAGTTTTAGGTATTTAGTGTTACCCTACATTTCTCTGGTAAAGTAGTCTGAGAGCAGAAAAGGGCATCCCTATTATCTCTGATTGCTCACTGCCTGACTCCTCTCCTAACTAGGTGGGATCCTGAACTTCCCTCAGCCATATGTCCCTCTCTGCATCCACCCCTGTTCACACCCACACCCACATGTACTCATTTTTGTGTTATACTACCTGACATCCATAGCAACCATACTAATTCGATAATGGACATTATCTGGGCAATTGTTCTAAGTAAAATGTGGGGTGATTTCTTGCATATTTTGAAATCTGTTTAAAGTGTGTTTTATAAATACTGACTTCATGTGATTTCAGTTATGCAGAATTGTGTAAACTTGTGCTAACGTCATACCTATAGCTCACTCTAGATCAAAAAACATCCTTCTAGGTTGTTGTTGTTCATTGTTTTACTAATCATTTTTATTTGCCACCGTTTCAAAATAACAATTAAAGAGGGGGAACAATCACATTGACAGGAAAGTGGGAAATTGAGAGGAAAGTATATAAGTTGGTTGAATGGGGTATGAGGTAAGGAGGGAATGGAGAGGGTGAGACATGGGGAGGAAAGGGAGGTTGCGGGGCTTCCAGTTCATTCCACAGAGAGATAATCATCCAAAAATAAAATTTCTTGCGAATTTGTCTCTGATGTCTTTTTCTTTTAAATTACTAGATATTGAGTTTCATTTTTTCCTGCAGATATATTCTAAGTGGTTTCCAGTTGGTTTGGTTCACTTTATTCTGATTTTTTAATAATTGTGTGTCAGTTTGTCCATATTCATGTATTCTACAATCTTGGATAGCCAATCATCAGTTGAGGGAGCATCCTTATCTCTCCATTTCTGAGCTACTGTTATTCTTGCTGCTGCCGACAGATAAAACAAGATCTTCTCTTCGTTTTTTCCCATCTCGAAATGTGTTGTGTTCAGCAACTAATATTTCATGTCGTATTTTACCCAGATAATATTTTGAGTATGCTTATGAATAAATGTCCAATACTTCTTGGTTATTTTACAACCCCACCATAAGTGAAAATAAGTTCCTAGTTCCCTCCCGCATTTCCAGCATTGGTTGTTGTAGTTGTTGTAGAATTTTGATAGTTGTACTGGTGTTAAATGCCAGCGGTAAAATGTTTTGTACCAATATTCTATTATATTGGTGGCTTTTGTGTATCTTAGTTTGTTCTTCCAGACATGTTCCCATTCCTTTAATAGTATTGAGTGCCCAATATCTTCTGCCTATTTAACCATGTTTCCTTTTATTAATTCCCTCGCTGTATCCTATTCCAGTAAGCTTTGGTAAAGTATTTTAATTAGTTTTTTCTCCTTTTGCATTATGATGTCCGAGCGTGTTTCTTGTAAGTTGAAGCCTACCTTTTTGTCCTCTTTGAAGCACTCTTTTGTTTGCAGATAATGGAACCAACTCATCCTCTCATCAAATTCCCGTATCTCTTCCAGTGTTTTCAGATTCCATTCATTGTTTAGTTTTTTTTATTAGGTATTTATAAGTATACCATTTCTCACTCGGAATTTCCCTCTTGTGGAAAGCCTCTGCTGGCGATATCCACAACGGCATTTTATTATAAAAATATCCTTTGTATTTATCCCAAAATGTTAATAGTGCTGCCCTAACGAAGTGGTCTGAGAAGTTTTTTTTCAACTTTGGCCTTGCCATACCAGAGGTAGGCATGCCAACCTCTTCTGAGATCGAACCCCTCTAATGTTAGGATTTTTCCCTTTTCTTGTGTGGCCCATTCCTTTACCCAAGTTAACACACTTGCTTCAAAATAAAGTTGCAAGTTGGGAAGAGCTAGACCCCCTCTGTTTTTTGAGTCTGTTAATACCTTAAGTTTTACTCTGGGGTTTTCTCCATTCCATATAAAATTTGATATGTCTTTATTCCATTTGTTGCAACAGATCTTCATTCTAAGAATGGGAATCATTTGAAGTAAGAAAATCATTCTGGGTAACACACTCATTTTAATTACTGAAATTCTGTCTATTAATGACAAGTTTAGGAATTTCCAATTATCTAGTTCCTTTTTGATATTTTTCCAAGTGTTTTCATAGTTATCTTTTAATAAATGTGAATTGGAGGCTGAAATTATAATTCCCAAATACTTAAATTTTTTTCACTACTTCAATTTCTGATATTTCTTGTAGTTCCTCTTTTCTTTCCCTTGAGATGTTTTTTGTTATGATTTTTGTTTTAGTCTTAATCTTGAATCCCGCCACCATTCCAAATTTCTCTATTTTTTCAATCCATTTTTGAATAGATTTGAGAGGTCTTTCCACAATACACATGAAATTTTCGGTGAAAGCTCTGATCTTAAACTCTTCCGCTCTTATTTTCATCCCTTGTAGGTTCCTGTCCTCCCTTATCTCTTCCCGAGTACCATTATTAATAGTAAAGGGGACAGGGGGCACCCTTGCCTAACACCTTTCTGTATGTCTATTTTTTCCATCTCAGTACCGTTAACTAAAATTTTTGCTGACTGTTTGTAGTAAATGGCTTTAATAGCATTCAGGAAGTAATGGCTGATGTCTAATTCTTTTAATGTTTGTATCATAAACTCCCAGTTGGTATTACTGAATACCTTCTCCACGTCCAGGAAGAGGAGCTCTACCTCTTTTTGTGGGTTTTTCTCATAGTATTCAATAATGTCGAGGATTATTCTTAAATTATCTTTCATTTGTCTGTTAGGTAGAAATCCTCTCTGATCTTCTTTAATTCTATCTTTCAATAGTCTTTTTAGTCTGTCTGCTAGTATATTTGCAAAGATCTTGTAATCACTATTCAGTAGTGAAATTGGTCGGTAATTTTTCAAATTGGTGGGGTCTGTACAGTCCTCATGGATTAGTGTTATATTGTCTTCTTGCCAGGATTTCAGAATGCTCGATCCTGTTAATATATTATTAATCACATCCTTTAATTGCGTTGTTAATTCCTCTTTGAATGTTTTATAGTAAGACAAAATGGCCCGGGTGATTTGTTACATTGTAGTTTATCTATTGCTTTTTAAACTTCTTCCTCAGTAGTTGGGGTATTGAGGTATTCTCTTTGTCTGTCAGTGAGTTTTCCTAATTTTGATCAGATATAAAGGCTATTATGTCCTCCTTTTTAATTTGATCTTTTTTATACAGTTTTTTTAATAGAAATTCCCTGAATTGAGCAGCAATCTCATTTTCATTGTTGTTCATTGTTTTACGTTACATGGCCAATGTATGCTGCAGTGCAAATTACTATATCGTGCATTATTTATTTATTTATTTAAAACATTTATATTCCGCCCTTCTCATCCCGAAGGGGACTCAGAGCATATACATGGCAAACATTCAATGCCTGGATACAATACATAAACATTAAAAAACATTACAGCCTAAAAATGTCATATAGATTTCATTATGATTATCTTTACATGTTGTGCTTGATTAGTGGGTGTAGTTAGAAATGTGCAGTTTGGGTGCACATCAGCGGATGTCTCTTGCAGCCTTACAGTCAGGAGACTTAATATTTAATGATGCCATTATACCTAACAAAGTGAACGTAACTACATCTGCTTACTTCATTGTTTGGCAGCTGAAAATATTTTACATACAGATTTTAATCACGTTCGTTTATTTAAAAAAACAGAAACACTAAGGAGCATATGTCTAGCCTTTCCAAATTATGTTATTCTCTGGAGCATTTAATAGGGTACGTGGAATATTTGTGAACAAATATTGTGTGTCACTTCTGGCATCTCATTCTCTAATTTGTTCTAATATATATTTTACTGGGAAGATGATTCAGTTTAAAAAGTGTCAGTCTCTACCTCTATTTTCTACCTAGCAAGCAACCTGTGTGTTTTGCCTAAGGGATATTTTCCCCCCCTCAAGGTCAGTCTTAGGTATCATCACAACATCTAGTAGAGCCCAGTTTGAATGTCTGCTACCTTCTTTCATCTTGCATCAGAAACTATTTGAATGGAGATTACATGGCTCCAACATCAGTAAAACTTTGTTTACCATTTAGTAATGATAAAATTTTTCAAAGAAATCAAAAGCTTGCTCAGTATATTGTTGTCTGGATGAATAAATAAATAGCTTTATTTATTAGAGATTTTGTAACGTAGAAGGATCAAGATAAACAAGTTCCGAAAAAGTGAGCTAATCTATTTTAATATTTTGCTACAAACTGAATATATAGAGAAACAAGAAACTTGGGATTTATTTCAAAAGTGTTTGATATATTAATGCACCCTAGATTTTAAGAAAGCAGACAATGGGATATAGTTAATAAAATAAATTCATTAGCAAGGCTCAGGGATATTTATATAATTTCTGATGGACTTAAATTTGAAGACATTGTAATCCCATAAATTCTAATACTATTAATTGATGAATATTACTTTGGACATGTTAAAATTCCAGTATTTCAATAACACAGATCCTTCCCTCTTTTTCAGGCACAACTTTTTAAACATGGAAAAAGAGAAGACTGTTTACCATATGGTAAGATTCTTCAAAGTAATATCAACATCTTAAATAGTTGGGAGAACGATATAGTGAACATGATTTGGCTTAAGTTGAATGTTGTGAATGGCCATTGGTTTCAGTGGGAGAGATTTTAATAATTTGCTAAGCTGTCCTGTTGAAAGCAGTGGTTTTAAGACAAACTATGTCCAGAAGATGTTTTGTTTTTTCCTCCCCAAATCTCTGTTGAGATAACACTTTGGAACAGAATGGGATGCAGAGCAGAGCAACTGATGGGAAAGGGTGAACAACACCCAAAATTTGTTAGAGACATCTTGTGCTATCAGGTTCCTCCTAATTTGGAAGAAAATTATCTTGCATCCTGTTGTGCCTCATTAAGCTGTTCAAGATCTCCTGTAGCCCCTGAAGCACTGTTTCCTGGGTTCAGATATTGAAGGAGGGTAAGAAGGGGGTTACCTCTTACAAGCTGTATCTTTCTTGTCTTGGGATCCAAGTCAGTTATAGGTGCTTCCTTTGGCTGAATTGTATCTAGCTTTTTATACTCTTAGTTGATTTGCACACATATGCTACACATAAATAGTTTTTCTGTGCATATCGGCCCATCACATGCGAACAAGTATATTTGTGGGTTGTAGGGATGAACAGATCAGTCTGTTTCTGGGCTTATTTTTCATAAATCCATTCTAATCCTATGGATTTTGGAAACCGTTTCACTCAAAGCAGGCAGGCATTTCTGAAAATAAATAGAGGATTTCATACTTATTTTTGTACTTTTTTAAAAACTGGAGAAGTGACGAATTCAAGGGGTGTCTCATATATTCATTATATGGGAGATGTGAAACTGCTCAGTTTATACTGGAATTTGCAAATAACAAGTCCCTTTAGCATCTCTTATGCGAGGGGCTGAAAGCTTGCTTCTGAAGCCCAGTAGTAATTTTCCAGTTTCAAACTATATGCATCAACACCTGCAACTATGGATATCACAACGTGTCATCTCTGTATGAAGAGTTGACAACAGTACCCTAGATAATTCTTGACATTAATATCTCCTTTCTCACCTTGGTGATGAAAACATTACACTTTCTTATTGCTATTGAGAATGTTTGTAATTATACTTAAGTAAATTTTGAGCTGTGATGTGAAACTAAATAGAATAGTCTCCATATCAGTTTTTAAGATCAGAGCATTTTTTCTATATTCGGGAAAAAAACGCTCAACAAATGGCAGAACTATGCAGGATTACTGGTTCTTCTATTAATATCATAGCCTTAGGGACATTCTGTCAGATACTCAAACATTGCTTCAGGTGACGAAAATAATCGGTCTTCCTTCACTGTTTCTTTCGTGCTTAATAAAATTCTCTACATGTCAAGCATGAATTTTTAATTCCCCATCTTATTCTTGGACTGTTCTAGGATTGGCTCTCTTTGTAATAGCAGAACACATTATATTAATCTAGAAGTGCTGAGATTTCTCGCTTACTGTGGTTTATATAGTTTGTTCACTCCTGTTTGGCTTTTTCTCTCAGTGAAAATGGCTAAATAAATGAGTTGACCTCCATCTGTGTCTTGTTCTGAGTTATTTTTAAATTGAGCCAGGGGTCTTGTTAAATTTGAGTCTTAATTCAGGGTTTATGGTTTACTCATGACTACCTGGTCCTATTGATTTCAATTGGTTCATTATAATCAGACCCAACTGATTCTTTTATTAGTCAATCTCACACCTACTATGGATCAAACATTGGAAGGAAAATACAAGTCTGTTATACATATTCATGGAGATTTTTGTTTCTTGTAGCTTCTACTGTGCTTGAATGCCTTGATAAGTGCAAGCTGTCTGAAAGTAATCAAACACTTCTTCGCAAACTGGGAGTGAAACTCGTTCAGCGACTTGGCCTGACATTTCTTAAGCCAAAGGTGGCTAAGTGGAGGTTTGTTCTTCTCAGATTCGTGTTTTTGCTTGCCTTTTTCTCTTTCATTGAGCCAACCCGAACTACAAAATCTATCATTGCTAGAGGTGAATGAGTAATAGATCATCAACTATTCTCTGGGTGACAAGAATTTCAGGTTTAAATGTATAGGTGTAGGAACCTTTGTAATCCATGAATGTGAGAAGCACTTTCTTTATTGTACATTACTTTACATATTGCGAATTACATTAGCTCACTTACTTCCTGTATTTTGTTCTCTGCTTGAAAGTTCCTTGTAAAGGTAGAATATAAAAATGAATCCCTAGATGCTATTTTTTTTTAAAGGGAAACATCAAATGTATGTTCATACTTTGGGACATTCTATAATATATATTTGAAGAATTAAGAATGCAGCATTATATAATGGGTTGCTCAGTTTTACAGAATTTCTGACCTTTCTCTCTCTATATATTTCCGAATATCAAAAATCTTGGTCTCTGTATTTTTCCCCCCCAGAAGACAGGTTTGCATTCAAATCTTAATTATAGAGTTCTCTGTTTTTTTTCTATTTTATTTTGACTAAATATTTTATCCCTGCCTAGGTATATGTTACAAGTTGACCATCCCTTATCTAGAATTCCAAAATCTGAAACATTCTTCAATCTGAAATTGTCCACAATGATGGCTGGGAGAGTGATAACTTTGCTTTCTGATGGTTCAGTGTACACAAACTTTGTTGCATGCCCAAAATTATTAAAAATATTGTCCATAAAGATGTTTCAAAACAAAGGCTAGGGGGTGGCTCCTCCTAGCCTTTGGAGCTCCTTACCAAAGAAGGCTAGCAATTACTTCCTTCTTTCTCCCTTCTGTTGGTGGGTGAAGACAGGCTTTGAGAATTTAAAGTTTTTAAGGAAATACCTTTTAAAGATGATGCTATATGACAGATTTGATAATTTGTGGAATTGTTGCATCTCTTCCTAAAGTCTGAATCAGCTACATGCGGCATCTCCCTGACAAACAGCGTCCTGACCTAATAGCTAAGTTTGTCCCAATGGAAAAGGTCAGCAGTTGCTCTGCTTCTCCCTGCGAATCTGGGAAAGGCAGAAAAGCCAATGTTTGCCTGACAAACAGCATCCCAAACGTGGCTGCTCTGAATTCACATTTTTTTCATGTCAGGAGTGACTTGGGAAACTGCAAGTTGCTTCTGGTGTGAGATAATTGGTTGTCTGCAAGGAGATTGCCCAGGGGACACCTGGATGTTTTACCATCCTTGTGGGAGGGTTCTCTCATGTCCCCTCATGGGGAGGTGGAGCCGACAGAGGGAGCTCAGCCCACTCTCCCTGGATTCGAACAGCTGACATATCAGTCAGCAGTCTTGCCAGCACAAGGGCTTAATTCATTGCACCACTGGGGGCTCCATTAATCACAATGATAAATAATGGTAGTAAATACGTATAAATGGTAAATGTATTTTTGGGAGATATTTCAGGAGTTTCTAAAGCAGTTTGTGATGCAATGCAGAGATGTAAAATTTCCACCAGTCATTCTGTGGGACATCCCATAGCTCCTTAGCATGAACGAGAAATGCTTTGAATATATTCTAGCTTTTCGAAGTACTTATCCTGTAATAAAGTCAGTGAGTATTTTTACATGGGATTATACTATATTATGACTGTAATTTTGTGTTAACAGACTTTTGGACACTGTATTTATTTGTAAACATATGTAATGCATCACATCAAAACACATTTGAGTGATACAACAGTAAGCAAACAGCAAATTACCTCGAAGTATTAGGCCGCTTGTTTTAAGAAATATAAAGGAAGTGAAATCAGCCTGAATTATACTTATGGAATGCATTTTTAGAAAACATTAATGTCTTAGACTATGCTAAACATTATACATTTTTTCTAGGTATCAGCGGGGTTTCCGATCTTTAGCTGCAAACCTGCAGTTTTCTGGTGATGGCCCTATTACACAGAAAACAGATAATGCAGGTGCTGTCAAAAAAGAGGAAGAAGAGGAAGAAGAATATGATATTCCAGGAGAGGTTGAAAACGTTGTAGGTATGTCTGATGCAAAGACAAAGCAATATAATTTCTTACGCCACAGCCATTGAGAGCATAGTTTTTGCATGTGCTTCTGCTTATGCCTTATTTAGCCAGGGAAGTAAAAACTCATGATTTCAGTCATGATCGATTTATCATTTTAGAAAATATATAGCTATGGTTCTGTTAGATACTTTTGAAACATGTCTCCCTCTCCTTCCTTCTTCACCCAGGATGAATAATGGAATGCATATTTTTCAGTCTTAAAGATAGAGATCTAAGTCTCTCTCTCTCTCTCTCTCTCTCACACACACACACTTGAAAATCCTTATCTTAACCTAACGGTAATGTCTAAATTGTAGCTGAACTTTCTACACTGAAGAAGAAGAAAAACAGTTAAAATTTTGAGCCTCACGGGCAGTATGTAACTTGAAAAAATTAATTATGTGAATTGATCATGCATTTAACAGGAATATCATTTTTTACTACCTCATTACAAGACCAAGATAATATTTTCCCAAAAGACCAATATAGATGAAGATTATTTACTTGCCTGGTTATTTATTGAGAGAAACTATATTTTGAGATAGGTTAAATTCTATGGAATAATAATAATGATAATAATAATAATAATAATAATAATAATAATAATAATAATTTCTTCTCTTTTCCCACCCCACAGAATGAGTTGGGGAATAACAGATATAATATACCACATATAATATTAGTGAAGTTTAGGCTACAGGACCCACACATAATTAAAAAACTACCTTTTTTTTTTACTTTGGTGAATACTGTTTTATGAATCTCAAGGTTTTCCAGCATGACTCCATAGAATTGCATCGGAGGCTCTAGAAATTTCTAGAAGAACATTTTAATCGACTCCATGAATCAGATCTGCAAATGTGGCGGCCCAAATGTGTCTTTTCCCTTAGTAAAATATACTTGTGTGGAAAGCCTGATCGATGACAAAGAAATTAAGAACTCGTCCATTTCTCCTCCTTTTCATTGATACATTAATTCCACCAGTATGTATTTTATAAAAATGGCCAAAAAGTACATTTGTGAAAAAAATTCCAAGATCTAACTCCGAGTACAAACATTTTGGCTTCCTTGAAATATGGGTCTTGCTAGGATTTGCAACTCTGGCGAATTCTCTAAGATCTCTGATGCTGTAGTTCTGTATCTTTTAGGGTGCCATGTGGAGTGACAGTTTAAAAACTGTTCTATGATATTTACGTATAAATAGCTATAGCTATTCTGGGTGTAGCTGTGCCATCAAAAACTTTATACATACATAAAAATTAAAAATAGGTTTAAGATTAAACCAGTTCTTCCAGAGTCATCCTATGAACGTCCAGAGGCTAAAGTGGTTGAGATGCTTTCAAGGCTATAATTGTCTTTTCATGCTTTGTAGCTTTCAGCACTGGATCACTTCAGAGCACTTTGCTTTTTAAAGAAAATAATCTGCTATTAACCTACAGTTTATGGTTAAGAAGGACCTGTGGCCTGATAACATTCTGCAGATACACATATAAATGTATTACACTATTTAAAAGCATAATGAATCGCCCAAGGGCAGAGAAAAGCGGTATATAAATGAAGTAAATAAATAAAAGCACTCAAACAATGCAGGATCAAATCAGATGGACTCTGTAGTCGTATGGTCAGATGCAGGTCTATTTGAAATTAAGTATCATAGGAAGGTATTTCACATATATTCAATTAATACAAGTTACAGTACATTAATATGGTGAAATGGAGATAACTGATCCACCACTTAAATGTCAAACGTGTTTTTTTTGTTGATTATTATGGTCTTTGTTGATTATTTTAACACATAAGGCCTAGGCAGCTAAGACACAGATAGAATAAGCCTTTTAGCTACTGTGAATTACACAGTATGGGTGTGGAACAGACCACTGCCCATGACTGACTCACCACTGTGCTTTTGAAAAAAACTCTTTTTTCAGTGTTGGGAACTGTTGAATTCTACTTTCAAATCATTTATCCAAAATGATGGTGAATCAATTCTTGCTCTGGCAAGTCTGAGCATTGAGTGTATTTTGTTTCACAGAAGGTGTTTGTGCCTGTTTGGTTTTGACATCAGTCTGAGTTGTGTTGCAAGTGGTGTCTTAACTTTTTGCAGTGTTTTCCGAATGTGTATTTTGCCTCCATTCTTTTAAAAAGACAGTGCTTACAGTCAATTGTATTCACTCCAATTAAACTGACATAGATGGCCCCACTATTCTGCCTCATATTTTTCGATTAAGGTGTGGACAATGTTTATCTCTTGATTTAGCAAGAATTAGTGAAGTGCCAAAAGAAACTGGCTACAGTTTCCTATTGGAAGCGATTTAATCTTGACAAGGTCTCAAGTCTAAAGGAGGTGTGCTAGATGTCCTCTAACTTGGGTTTTTAAAAAATGTTTTTACAGAGCAATTGCTGATTGGATTGAAAGACAAGGACACAATTGTAAGATGGTCTGCTGCAAAGGGGTAGGTGTTCCAAATCTGTTTGTAAATCTTATAAATGTAAAATACAGCTCTCTAAGTAGAGCTTGAAGTCATTAAGTTGAATGAGTAAGTCAGGTTAATATATGAAACTCAGCATCATCTCTGCCTCTACCTTCCTGTGCCTTAGGCTTCTTAGTTTCATTTTTGACAGAAATATTTTATTTTAGAATATTAGAGAGCAGCCACATGGGGCTATTGAGTCCAAGGGCATGGTTATTTTCTTTCTTTTGTGGTCTTTGTTTAGGAAAGGAATTGAATTCATTTAAAGGAAAATGAATTCAATTTTAGAGTACATACCTTCATACTGACTTTTTTTTGGGCGAAATATATTTGAGGTAAAGACTTCTTACATAAAGCAACATGTAGAAATTGATTCTGAAATAGTAATAATATTATGTAATAATATTATTATTATATCTTGAGTTATACCAAAAAATAATTATAACTATTTTTTAAGATCCAGTGGGTTCTCTCATCTGCCTTATATTGAATCAAACCAGTCATATCCCCTGACTGGTATTCGCTCTTCAAGAGTTTGAAACAGGAATCTTCTCTTAGCTTATCCTGGCTTCCTTCACATCCTTCAAACCTGAATCCTTGGTTTTGGAAAGCCAAGGATTCAGGTTTGGGCACTTTTCATAATGAATACATCTCACTACTCCTCATACCATATTTAAATGTTGTAAAGTTGTAGACCTGCCTGGTGGTCCAAGGAATTATTGCTTGAGTGTGGCCCCCAATAAAGTGGGGAGGATGTCCAGCCTTCTGCAGGACTCATTAAATGTGCTGGGAACAATCCCTTTTGAAAACTAGATGATGTGAGGACAGAGAAGGAAAAATGGGAAACTGAGAGTGGGGGAAACTAACTAATGATCTTAAGACCAACAGTTGCATCTGAGGAAGTAAATTTGGTCTGTGAAAGCTTATGCTGCCAACTTTTTTCTCTGAGATTATCTATAGCTGTTAAAAGTGAATAGACTATTGACAACATTTCCAAGAGGTAAAGAAAACAACAACACTCCACTCACTGTTATCATTAGGGTGCCAACAGAGAAATGAAAATGGTGAGGCATGTTCCATCATGGCTGGATTTAGTTCAGGCTAAGGGCTCCACCAGAGTACAGTTGCTAATTCATGCCAACTAAACAGACTGTGCAGATAAAGAAATATAAATTAACTCAAATTCTTTTTGAATTACAAAAATCATGATGTTGGATAGATAGGTCCAACGTGTATTGTTGAACCTGAGTTTTGTAAAACTGTTGCTTCTTTTTAGGATTGGCAGACTGACTGGAAGGTTACCGAAAGAGTTAGCTGATGATGTGGTTGGATCTGTGTTAGAATGCTTCAGGTAATTCTTTGCGTTACAGAAAAGTTTGAAAGAATGCCAAACATTTATTTTTGACAGAAAGAAATGATCGAAAAATGCCATAAGGCAATGAAGTGTTTTTTAGTCCCATAGTAAATAACTACAATCCTACACACACAAATAGTTATTTAAGAGTAAGCATCTTAAAATAATGTAGCTTTTTAGTGGAATGATTTTTAAATTATCTGTAGAATTTGAAAAGCAATGTACTGTCTGGGCATTTCTGCTGGGAAGGATTATCATAGGGGTAAAAAAAGGGTAAAGGAAAAAGTATCAAAACAATGGCTGGAGTGCTTCCCTACAAGTAAAAGTTATAAACAATGCTTATAAATTTGTCCATGATTTGAAAATAGTAAATAGAGAAATTTCCACTGCTTGTCTTACAACATTAGAAGTTGGAGATGACCAAAACTTAAACCAACATAAAAAGTATATTATCAAGATGTATAATGGCCATTCATAGAAGCAGATCCTAAAGGGGTTTAGCCATTTCAGAGATAGGAGGCCTGTATAAATTGCATGCCTCTTATTACTAATTTGTGTGGTCTTTTTTTCGTGTTAGGAGAGACTTGAGAAACTGTCTCTTCTGGTGTGAGAGAATTGACTGTCTACAAGGACGTTGCCCAGGGGTCGCCCGGATGTTTTGATGTTTTACCATCCTTGTGGGAGGCTTCTCTCATGTACCCGCATGGGGAGCTGGAGCTCCCAGAGGGAGCTCATTCACTCTCTCCCCGGATTTCAACCTCCAACCTGTCAGTCTTCAGTCCTGCCAGTACAAGGGTTTAACCCTTTGTGCCCCTGGGGGTTCCTTGTCTGGTCATTGTAATGCCAAAACAGTGAAGAATATGGACACTTGATTTTATCTAGCCATATTCATCTTATGATTAATTTAGTTGTCATCGGCTCAGGGATATTGTAAACACACATATCTCTACGAAACAGTCTTTGTAGAATCAATGTAATTAATTAATATAGCTTTTTAATTGTCATTGTTTCACTATCCCAATATAATGTCCAGTCACCTTCTTTGTAGTTTATTGAATTTAGGATAAAGAGAAAGAGAAGTTAACCAGTTAGATGAAAGTTGTTACCTTTGTTTTATCAATACGTCCTAGCTCATATCTAGCATTAAATGAATACTTGGTAATAGTGGGAATAAGATTGATAACAATAAAGCAGTGACAGAGTAAGTACACAAGTTCAGGTGGTGTATGTCTGGATAAAAGTATTTTTGTAAAAAAAAATCTTAATTAGATTTGACATATGTCCTCAACTAGATTCTATTGAGTTCAAAATATGTGTGAATGTTTTTTAAACAAAGGGAAACAATATTTTGTTGGAAGAATTAAGATTTTTTTATATTTACTGAATTATGTTTTCTATTTACTAGTATTTACAAATGAAGAATCTTAATTTATATTGTCTTTTTTCTAAAATAAATTCCTCCGTGGAAAATTGGCTATGTTTGCATTATCATATATTGGCTATTTAGGACCAGTTGTGTGTACAAACTTTTTGTCTGGACATGTAGCGCCTTTTCTCCTCCCTTTACAGTGCAAGAAATCAAGGCAGGAAATGTTTAACTGTATATTGCCACTTTATTCTAATTTGGAAAATATGATGGTCATGATTCCATATTTAGAATGTCATTATTTGAAATTTGCTCTGAGTTGCTCTGAAGTTGGTGAACATATTTTCCTGGTTCAGACAAAAAGGGGTTTTCTGGTTTACTGCATCTTGCATTGCAGAAGGAATGAGGGCTCCTGCATATATTAATAACAACAACAACAATAATAATAATGACAACAACAACAACAATAAATGATGATTATAATGATAGTAAGGTGCAATATAGTCCTCTCCACTATCCCACTGAGCAAGTTTCCTTTTATCTATGTATACTAGTGTTTTCTGATTTGACCAATAATTTCTGTTTATGTTATATATCACTTTATTAAGTGTTGTAGGCAATATCGGTTTGAGTTGTAACATTTGTTTTAATCCATACTGAAATTTGTATAAAGTCTGAATTGCTTTGCATCTTAAAAGGCTGCTTGTACTAGCAGGACATGTCATCTTATTTTAATTTAAATATGTGACAACACTAAAAGTTGAAAAAGCAGTGGGAAGGAAGAGAAAGTAATGGGACTTAGATTGGGATGTGGTTCTGAATCTGGCATTTTGTATGGTTGCCTTCTAATGTACATCCCATTCCAACAATAGGCTTTGAGGAAATCTGAACTTGATTTTTGTATGCTGCTGATGCATAGTTACAGAGTATAGCAGGGGGCTTGTTTTGGGAAACACAGTTAACATGCACAGTAAAACTTAGAAACCCTTCTGTTTTCTAAAATTACAGTTTTCAGGAAACTGACAGTGCTTGGCATGGTGGATGTTTGGCTCTAGCTGAATTAGGAAGAAGGGGGTTGTTGCTACCTTCCCGACTCCCTGATGGTAAGTATCTTGTACTTTGACTTGGTTCCATCTTTTATGTGTGTGGCTTTTAATACTTTTACATATTTTGTTGATACACAACAACAACAAAAACATGCATTGGGGAGATGTACACATAACAATGATCTAGAATGTTTGAGGACTCCCATTTTATTTTTATTTATTTATTTTTATATTTTTTCTTGAGATTGTTTTACCCTCTGGTTTGATTTGATATTTGTTGTTCTTGGCACTGAATGTTCGCCATTGTGTTATTTTGCTGGAAACCGCCCTCAGTCCCCTCAGGGAAATAAGATGGGTTATAAAAATTATTATTATTATTATTATTATTATTATTATTATTATTATTGTGCTGGACCAGTTTGTTTAGTCACTGAGCTGCTCCTGCTGCAAACAGCAATGGCTAAACCAACCACAAAGTTTAAATTCATTTTTGTTTCTCTTTATATGTGAGTCGGAAACGTAAGACTTTTCTGATAGGTTGAGGAAACAGAACCTAGAGTTTCATGGTGCAAACATAACAATAAAACAACCCAAGATTGAAGATCTGTTATTTGTTTCGTTGTTTCTGCTTCCAAGTGTGGGTTACACAACACGTGAAATCCTTGCTAATCATGTGCAGATTCTTCTGTTGAATACTGGAGTGACTGTTAACTAGAATTAAATTAATGAAAAATATGAGATGCTTCTGTCAGTTTTTGATTTTGAAATATATTCATTTTATTTGGAGTATTTTCTTTGTTTGTTTCTCAGTCATATTTGTTTTGCTGCCATTACTCATCCCCCCTTTTATTTTCATCTTCCAAAACGTCTAAACATGTCTAAACATCCATGGACTCAAAATCCATGGATCCAACCCATCTTGGATTCACTTAATAGACAGTATACTGTATATCTGAATCCCTGCTGAGAAGCATATCAGCTACTTTGCTTCTGTCTTCAAGGCAGCAGAATTCCTTTGCAAGGCAGCTGGTGGGACTTGTTGCTGCGTCTGCGTCTGCAACCTGTCTTTTTAAATAGGACATTACTGTATACCAATGGTTCCCAACCCATGGGTTTTCTGTTGGGTTGCCAAGCAGGGTAAGCTATGAAATTTTTTTAGAAGGAAAACATAAAATCACGACATCACATCCTGCATTTATTTGCATAAATGTGTAATGATCTTTTGTTCGTTGAGCTAACTTGTTGTGAGGTCTAGGTTCATGCACAGTTCATTGATTATCTCTACAGAATGTGGGCGCTACTCAGCTTTTGATTGGTCAATTCTTAGTAATGTGTGCACGCTAAGTATCTAGCCTTGTTTCTTGTGGGTGGCAATGGTTTTTCTTTGATACCAGTGAATTCTTCAAATTATAATAAATTGTATGCTAACATGAATTGAATGATCCTACTTCCAGGAATCTGACTCCTAGCACATTACATTATTTCTCTGAGGTGTCCAGATGATGTTTCAGGCTAATCCATTTCAACCTGGAGTAAACCAAATTCATTAAATTTAATCCAGGTTTAAAAAACACCTTGAAAGATCTGGACCTTAAGTTAAGGTCCGGATCTTTAAAGGTGATGTCCTTGTAGGGACTGACTCTGAGGACTGCTTTCGCAGTCCCAGGGGTCAGTCCCCACAACCATCCCACTTCTTCGAACTTTCAAAAAGCCCGGATGGGTGGGATGGTGCCCTTCCTCCTCTTCAAGTCCCCCATCCCCTCCCCCAAAACTTTCCTGAGTGGCCTGCCAGCCATGCAGGCCCCTCTGGAGAACTCTGTAGTAATGTCAGAATAATGCGTTTGGGAGGGGGGGGGGATTCCTACCCCACCTCCTGAAGCATCCTTCTGATGCAATTATAGAGCTCTTCATAGGAGCCTGCATGGCTGGCAGGTCCCTCAGGTAAGTTTTGGGGGAGGGAATGAGGGGCTGGAGAGTGGCTAGATGCCCTCCCAGGTCAACCTTTGGTTAACCCAGAATAGCATCTAGCCGCCCCCTCAAGGGAAAGCCCGGGTTTGGGGGTTGGAGTCGAGACAAAGTCCTGAGTTGAATTGGGACTTTATATCCTGATTCGTCTTGGGACTTTGATATGTCTGGAAGTGTCATCTGAATCTCTTCTTTGTGTCATATGCAATGTCAGGTATGTGTTTGGTAGGAAAAATGTGCCTGCACTTCCAGTTTGAAGTTTCTAAATTTGGGAATTTTATTATACCCCTTCTTGTCTTGTTTCTGAAATGGGATGAGCATATTTCTTTTTCTTTCTTTTTTTTGCTGGGCTGGATTATGGCATATCCTTTTACTTATTTTGTTACAAATAGCATTTTAAATTTCAGCTTCTCAAAAATTTAGTATTTTCTTTGCTTTTTTGCTGTTTATTTCTTTAGGGTATGATTTTTCTTGCAGCCATTTCTTCTTGTGTCTCAGTTTGCAGTTTAAGTCCCCCACCCCACTCCCTCTACAAAAATTTCCTCCCTAAAGCCATGCATCTCCCAGAAATCTCAGCTTGTTTTACATTTTTCTGAGTGTTTGAGGTTTAGCTACTGCTCAAAAATAACATATGAAAATGCATTTAAAACTCAATATTTTAGGATGCAGTACATTCCTAATGCATATGTAAAGATGACATAAACTGTAATTGTGGATTTTGTGAAATAACAAAAACGCTTTGTAGCTAAGTATTTATATGGGATTTTTGTACAGATAATTGAAAAATTGTATATTGATGTGGTGGCGGAGGAGATGGATTAAATAGATGCATAATTGACCAGAGCCTAAAGTAAATTGCTCTGTTCATCCTCAGCTGAACTTTAAATGCTACCACTGACATTTAAATTAGATTTATACATTTTTAAAGGAGTATTATTGAGGGATACTTGATGCTTGCATATAGAATAAATTCAGATGTGCATTTTTTTGTATAATTTATTTTGGGTTTACTTTCTTCATGCAAGACACATAATAAACCAAAAGTAACATAAACATTTCTCTTTCTGCCATAACAATTTCCCCAATACATTTCAATTTACTGTAGAAAACAAATCTATATTTATAACTCTTGCATTAGAAAAGTATAACAAAATATCAATTTGTCCCTCAGCCACAAAGCCTTGAAAACTATTATTGTAATGCTTACAATATAGTATGGATGCAAAGGATAGAAATAACACTTTCCACATCAGTGTTCTTTTTAATTAAAATAAATAACCCCTCAGTCTGGAGTTTTCCAAGGGTGTTGTTTAAAAAAGCATTTGTGTTCAAACATCTGCTATTTGAACTTCCTTTCAAAAACCCAATCTCAAGACCTGACTTAACTTAATTTTTAATTTTTAAGGTGTGGTTTTCATTTTTTGTTTGCACAATTGAAGTACAATGGGTTATTGGCTGCACTTAGACAACAAGTCATTTACAATGATGTTCACAACAAAAATGGAATCATACCATCCTAAGTGTCTCTGGGCTAATAAGCACACTTGTTTGTGATGTAGTGTCTTCATGTTCTGTTGATGAAGCTTTATACACTGTATTGACAATAATTCATTACTGAACCTTAGTAAGTCAAGCCAGCATAAATATTTAGAATGAAAACATTAAACCAGTTTCATGTCAGTTTAGTATTGACTAATTTAAGGCATAAAAATTGTCCATTCTGCCATTTAATCATGTATAAAACGGATGCAAACCAGTATGTCAACAAGGATTTGAAAGGAAACAGCAAGGATATAAGAGCTCTCAGATAATGTTATCAAAGCATATCTTCAATTAAAATACAATGACTATTTAAGCTCTAAAAGACAAGTAGAAGTTTTTAAGCTTAAATAAATTGCAGAAGAAAAACTGAGACAAAAGCTGTTATAAAATAAAAAGATACGAGAACAAAATAAGACAGAGAGTTGATACTCATCCTGTAAGTTAGATATTATTAATATTATTACAGACTACACCTTTGGTAATAAAAGGGAATGTAAAAGTCATTCTGACATAGTGCATTTTAAAAATATGTTATTTGTTTCCGTTTGTATTTAAATGTTTTCTCTGTAGTCTGAAGATATTTGAGTTACACCTTCAAACATAAATACAAAATTAAAGAGTTCATATAACTGGGACTTTAAATGTCCCTTTGATGCTTGGCGATCACGCTTTCATGTCACCATGAGAGTGCATTAGAAGGTGAACATCATGAAACTCTGGTTCTCTTTCTCAAGGTAAAAACTCTACTGCACTCGTTCATTCGTATTCGTTTTGTTCCTTGCTGGAGTTTAGAGATTTCCCTTTGATTGGTCCTTTTTTGTCCTTTTGGCTTTGGACTGCAGTGATTATCCTGAATATCGGATGCTTCAGGGGTAGAATCGGTAAATTGAGGGCTACTGTCCTGATTACTTTTCTCCACAGACTCCATTTGGAGTTTACCAGGGCTATAGGCAGCCAACTGACACAGAGCAACTGCTGCAGTCTGTTTTTGCTCATCACAACTGTCAACTGTCCTGAGCTCCTGCACATCTTTCCTCTGCATTTCAACAGGAGACTGCACAAAGGAGCTTCTATCTGTGTGATTTGCTGAGTTGCATATTTCTGCTCCCAAACTTTTGCTTTCATTTTCAAGAGATTCACTGTCTTCAGCTTCGTATGATGGACTCTGTGATTTTGTATTACAGTTGTCTTTTACTGAGAGATTCAGAGGCATTTCCTGGAGTTCCATGAAGTTCTGATGATCCGGCTGCAAAGTGTTTTTGTACATATGTTCATGAGTTATATTCGTATCTGGCTTCTTGGAGAGATTAAGTGGTGCAATCCCAATGTCGTCATCAGAATTGGACAAAGGCTCTTCTGCGCCATCACTTGCATGTTGCATTTTTTCATTTTCACTAGTGACATCACTATTACAAGAAAAAAGAAAAAAAATCAAAAGGTTATTATGTAATTAGAAAAAAAATGCTTAAATAAAAATAACAGTATTTCAGTATTTTTATTTAAATATTATGGCATAGGAATGTTTGAGGTTGTTCTGCAGAACAGGATCACAGAATCTTAGCATTGGAAGGGACCACAGAGGCCACCTATATGCATACAAATTCATTTGTGTTCATATGAAATACATTTGTTAATATGGACAACTTTTCTGTTGGTTTTTCAGAAACCTGGCATTAAATCATTACATAAGAATTAAGAGTTTCAGTTTTTGTCAAATTGTTATGATGTGTTTTGAGCATTACTTGTGCTACATATTGTAATATAGGTTAAGTATCCCTTATCTGAAATGCTTGTGGCCAGAAATGTTTTGGATTTCAGAGTTTCAATTTATTTGGATTTTGAAATACTTGTGTTTGTATATATAAGAATAACGGGTCTTTGTGGAGAGTCTAAATGCAAATTTCATATATGTTTCATATGATTTTGTACATGAAACAAAGGTTGCATGCACTAAACCACCAGAAGACAAAGTTGTCACTATCTCAGCCACCAAATTTTGGAACAATGAATAAGGAATAGTCAACATTTATAAATTGTCCCAATTTAAGTCACCATAGATTTCTTGAATTAATATTGGCTATGTGTTAACAATAGTAAAATATCCACTTTGGTGGCCTTTTTTAGAAATGGGTGACAGAATTTTTAAAGCACAAAATAATATGTGTTTTCATTGAGAGATGAGCAGTAAATTGCCTTCTGTTCTTTCAAAACATAAGTTTTGATATGTGTAGCCAATTGTAATCATTTCTTTTTTTATATTTACAGAGGCCCTGCTTTTTCTCTCAGAGGTGGCACAGTTCTGGCCTTTTCTGCAGTAACCCATATATACTCTAGGACCCTTCTTCCCTGGAATACTGATTTCAGTACTAATCTTATTAGTATTTCATAGGTGAATAAAAGTGGTGATATTTGCCACTTGTTTCAATCCTATTTGAAACAATATTGCCTTTTCTCACTCAAGTATTGGCATCACGTTAAGTATCTTAAAATGAAAGAATCCAAAATATTAATTATATTGTATGCTACTTAGAGTGTCCCAGTGGGCAAAAAATATTTTTAAAGACTGATAAAAAACAACTTAAAAAGCAATCCTATCTCTGAACATTTGATAAACTGAGGCAGAAATCCCAATCCAATTTGTTTAGGCATTACTCTATTTATTTGGGAGGGACATACTTCTAAATGAACGTGTAGAAGGATTGCTCAAATGTGGACTAAGTGGAGAATACAACAGAAAAGAACGGATGATATACTATATGAAGCAATTCTAAAGCAAAGTTATCACATGAGGGTGAATGTCTAACAAAGGGGAAGCATGCATGCTTAGGGCCCCATAATGATGATATAAGACAGTGGTTCTCAACCTGGGGTCCCCAGATGTTTTTGGCCTACAACTCCCAGAAATCCTTACAGGTGGTAAACTGGCTGGGATTTATGGGCGTTGAAGGCCAAAAACATCTGGGGACCCCAGGTTGAGAATCACTGATCTAAGAGAAGGATAATACTTTTTGCCACTACCATTTCTACTATGCTATATAACTCCAGAAGCAACAATAAAGTCAGCCAGTTTCAACAATCAGGCATAGAAGTAAAAACTACCCTTAAAAAAAGACCTGTTGTATAAACTATCTTGAATGTCAGAAAGGTTTCTGTAGAAGGTACACCTTGCTTTATAGAATCACAACCACTTTAGATGTGTTTCTTCTATCAAAATGGGGGAAATCATGAGGAAATAAATTAACTGGGGAGGGAACCTAGGGTTCACAAAAATAGCTTAAGGATTTATTATACCCGCCCTGGCATAAGGGGTTTTAACCACAAACATATGCTGACACCTTACATAGACTGCTTTACCAGTTTGACATGTAATGAAATATTGTCCTTGGGAGTCCCTGTGTGATGTATCCTAAAGACATGTTTGTTTTTTCAGTAGAGATTTGAAAATATAATTTAGAAAGAGTGCTGCTTTTACCTTCTGGGTGGATTTTCACTTGCTTCCTGTGGTAGAGGCAAGGTAGACTGGTTTGTAGTTTTCCTTACAGGCCTGAACGCTGTAAAACCTTCAGGTTGATCGTATTTGTTAATATTAATAGCAGATGACCTGCCGGAAAGGTCGGACAGACCTTCACAAGTGCCATTGCTTGTCTGAGTGAAGTTTGTTGGGCTGGGTCTCCCTGGAGACCCTGTGGCTGCGCTTCCAGCACGAGGACTCATTTTGGCATTTTCTCTCTCATTTTGGTCCTCTTTGGATTGACTTTTGGCATGCTCCATAGGAATTTCTTTCTCATAGTCAACTGCTTTTCTATGAGTATTTATTGAATGTAGAGTAGCTGGACTGGAAGATGCTGGATACAGCAAGGTTGTGTCTTCCATTAAATGAGAACTTGGATCTCTGTTAATACTTGTAATGTGCGGTAGCCTATAAAATGCTGACTCTGTTGGTCTGCTGAATCCATATGGTACCGGTGGATTAGGATGATACTGCTGGAATAAACGGTAGTGTTCATATGTTGCAGGATTCATTGGTTTAGAAAGTGGTCCAGGATGAGGAAGAAAATGTCTTTGATCTTGAGAACTGTAGACAGAGAGCACTGGACTATCACACTCATGAGTGTTTCCTGGGAGAAGGTAAGGTGCATAGATAGCCAATCCATGTTCATAGAGTGAAGGTGAATATTCGGGGATGAAAGGATGCATATAAGATGGAATAGAGTTAAACCCTTTTGCAGGTGGAATTTTGTTAGTAAAATCTGGCGCAATAAGTGCGGAACCTGTTTTCCATGGAGCATGAAATGCTGACTTCATGTGGTAAGGAGTGCTTTTGTTTGAATCAGAAAAAGATGGCAACTGAGATATATCATTATTGTCTTTACCATGTCGGTGTTCTACTGGAACAAAAGCAGAAGGTCTTACAATACCCTCAAGGCCAGGCTGTATGTTAGCTGTATTGCCATCTTCGTTACCAATCAGAGTTAATTCCTTTTGAACTGATGCTTTTTGTCCATTACTTATTGCTTGGTTTTGAACTTCTATGTTTTCCTTGGCATCATCTTTGGCAAAAAGATACTGAGGTTTAGAATCAAGACTTGAGAGAGATTTAGAAGACATTGGTTTTGTTTCAGATTCTGCTTCATTGATCTGCTTTGGTTCCAAGGAATTTGATTTTGAACACTTGACAATTCGGTCCTGTTCAGACACTAAAGTAATTGAGTTTTTGCAAAGCCCATACTTCATATGGTTGAAAAGATGTGATTTCTCGTTGCAGGTGAAAGGGCATTGAAAGCACTTGTATTTAAATGGCTTTCCTGGCGGTCTCGGGATATAATGAGGTTTCTTTGGCTTACGTTCTTTGATCATGCTCATCTTCTTCCTTTTATTCTTGGAATTACACCAGTTTGTTAATGGTGATTTTATTTGGTTTCAGTCAAATGTATATTCTTCAAACTTCCTTCTAATTTATAAATGAGATTCTCAAAAGATTTGATTTGAAGCCAGTTCTGGAAGTCATCAGGAGAAAACGGCACTTTCCACAGGTAACTGCAATACAAAAATTAAGGTTAGAAGTACTAGAATCTGAGAACTGAAAAGAAGATACCTATTAATTCAAATATATGATAGTTTTTTCTTCCTACGTTCTGTTTTTTGTAGCAGAATAATTTCTTTATACTGTAGAAGTCCCAACAGCTTTTGAGAAGCTAGTAAGCAAGGCATGATGGTGGTGCCTTCCCTCTGTTATAAGTCTAATCTTCTTTCAAAAAGCCATTGCCACATTTCTGGCAGCCCATCATAGATTTATACATAGACATTACAATATTGGCAACACTGATTTTCACTCCCTATTCTATTATTTCCCAAAATGGAATTCATTCTTTTCCTACAGCACATTCAAAGGATAATTTTTACCACAACCTCAACATTTATTTTCTGTGTAAGTCAGAACTAATTAAGAAATACCACATTGGTTTATAAGTAATGTTGGATTTTTTGCCTAACAGCATCACTTGATACTTCTGTTGAATCTTGTTTCCCCTTTTATTAGACATTCACCTCCTCTGCAGAATTATTCACTTTTGGCTTTCATTTCATTGTACTTGAATAGCTTGGTGTCATCAATAAACTGGACTGATTCACTGCTTATTCCTAAATTTACAAATTATGATCATGGGAAAAATGAAGCTAACACAGAAGAATCGGTCAAGCCTTCATAAACATGAATATCCTAATGAAAGGCTCCTCTGTCTGTGGAGAGCCCTAATTAACTGACCTGAAGTTCAAGGGTGTTGACTACCTGAAATTCCTGTTGCATTAATTAAAGAGAACTCGTTTAAGCAACAGTGGTGGAGCATCCACTTGGGATGTAACTGGGAAAAGATGAAAGCAGAGGGAGGGAGAGCTGTAGGTGGATGAGACAAGGAAAAGAAAAGGCGTAGTAATGGAAGGAGAAGCTTAAGCAGAATCCAGTCTAGCCAGTTGGGGAAAGAGGAAGAGATTCCTTGCTTGGGAGAAGTAGGGTGGAGTGGAATTGAGTCCATCCTGCACAGCTGACCTAGCTCTACTAGAGAGCAAACAAGCTTTTTGAGCAGCCTAAGCAAATATTTAAGTATTAACCGGTGTGAATACCTTGCAACACCCCGTAACAAGCCAGATATTAAGGGCTTAAAATGGTATCCTCCTGCCAGTCCCTTGGTTGGTTATATGAGTGTATTGATATTTAAATTACCTTGTATTCAGTTTTTGTTTTAGTATGTATTACCAGGTATGAATCAGAGTCAGGTATCTCCTATTGATTTATAGAGGAGTAATCTGCCTGCTTTCACTTAGAAAAGGAAACAAGTGGATACTTCTAATACAAGCTGGTGATTTTCTCGGCAGATAAGTCAGATGGGCTTGTATCGACTTGTCCCATTGTTTGCTGATTCTGAAGGCGTGAGAATCTCTCTGAGTTACGTTCTCATGATTTTATAGGATGTGTTATGGCAAAGATCTAAAAACTGATGATTTCATCATGAACTGTAAGCACCATTATCAAAATGATGACTATTGCAAAACCATATACTGTATCTGAGTTACCCGAAACTACAGTAATACTACCTGTTAATTTAACAGGGAAGTCTGGTGGCTTTTGTTAAAAGGGTTTTGCCCACTGCTTTTGGGGTTCTAAATGTTAAAAACTCAGCATTGTTACTGTGAAAATTGAGAGTAGCTTGATTTGGTTAAACACAAACCCATATTATTCTAAAACAAATTTATTTTAGTCAGGTTTTTCTAAATTTGCTAAGGAACCACATACATTTAATCATGTGTGCCAGATTTTTACAACTTTAGACAATCAGCACTCCTGCATATAATAAAAAACTGATTTTTTTAAAAAATAGCAAAATAGTAATTATATATAAAATAGTATATATATAAACCCATACAAACACGTACACATACATATATATAAAGAAATTGAGAGAAAGCATTTTTTGTGCAAATAGATAGTTTATGGCAACATTTATTTTCTGTAAAGCAGAATTTTATAGAGCTTCTGTAAAGGTCTATTTTTGGTGCGTTTTTTTTTAGTGGGATCAAATTATTCAAAAGATGGCCACAATAAATGTTTTGTTTTTCTTTCAGTGGACCTCTTTGGGCACTCTGTTTTAAGTAGTTTCCATTTAGTATATTCTTGGTCCTGATGTTTGAAAAATACAAAGGTGTGGTGCTTTCTAGTCCCAGAGTATGAGTTTTTTTTTAACCCAACCACTGAAATTACTTAAGATTTATAAAACAATAATCAAGTTTTGCTTTCTTTTCTTTATGTATAGTTATTATTAATTATATGGTCACACATTTATTTTGATAATAAAATTAGAAATAATGAATAGCAAAGCAAACACTTTCAAAGATTGCACTTTGAATATTGGTAATGATAAATAACTAAAGTGAGTTCAGTCTGCACATACTGTGCGTTAGTGCTGATTTGTAAGCCTTGGTACAAATGTGATCTTTGTTGTCACAACACACTGTCTCCTAGGTTTACCGGGTTGATAATATCAACCATTTGACTTTATATTTTTATACAAACATGTAATGTAATAGAAAGAAAATATTTGTTTGAGAGACATTTTATTGGGTTTGCTAATGTATTGAGATACATTATTGTTTTATTTACTGGACATAGATTCATATTTTAAGGAGTTAACATTTGCATCATTAATTCTTGAGGAACAGAACAACAGATTATTCAGCCAAGTTTCTTTGCTTAACTATATTTCTATTAATGTAAGATGGATTAAAAGCAGCATTGGAGTTTTATGTGTCACAGTTGATATGTGGTTGGCTACAATTTCTTTCTTTTAGATGAAAAATGCCATACTGATAACTTAGTTTACCAGATTCTACTAAAATATAGATTTTCAACCAGCAGAACATTTAGCAATTAACCCTTGTTAATTGTTCAACTAGTCTACTGAAGAGCAAAATCCTGTCTCCCCCAAAATAAGGCAAGGCCTTATATTATTTTTGTTCCAAAAGATACCTTGGGTATTATTTTCAGGAAATGTCTTATTTTTCCAAATTGATTTTAATGAGCTGTAACTAGGACTTAGTTTTGAAAGAGTGTTTATATTTCGAGCACCCTGAAAAATCCTGAAAAATCATGCTCGGGCTCATTTTCTGGATAAGTCATTTTCGTGGAAATGGGATTGGACATATATTAAATGGAATAGCACAATCCTTTAGAAGTTCATTCATAAGCATATCCCATTGTGTTTTATTTCCATACATTCTTTATTGGACATAAACCCTGTTTCATTCAGTGGGATAAACTTTCGAGGAATATCAGTCTGTTAGATATGCTCTATTTAAGCGATATATACATAATATACTATGTCATCTGCCTTTAAATTTGGAATGTTACTATAATTTGTTAGGAACGTTTTTGCAATAAAAAGCACAGTGTGATTTTTTGTAATGCAAAGCAACACAAACTGAACATTTCAGCTAAGAACTTTTGGATTAAGTGTTTGCCTTTCACCATGGCAATTCCTTTTAGTCTACTTGGTGAAACTGTCCTTTTTTCTATATGCCACTACAAGAAATTATAAAGTTTCAAAACTAGTAGCAGATTTCAATTTTCCTTTCTTGTGACTGTTGCCCTAATATGTAGAACCTACTTAAGAAAAATCCAAAGGGCAGGCACAGGTATAATTATCTTGCTTACTTCAACTTAGCTATGAATGGCTGCGCAACCATTTTTTGAGCAGCATTAGTACGCACACGCTCGGCTGCTATTGCAGCATTCTTTTGGTGATATTGATCTGACTGACGAGTCCTCATTGGGGTGGAGCATTGAGACGGGCATGCTGTGATTAAAATATTGTGATGTGGCATTATTGCATAATACAAGATCATGCCATTGTCACCTGCCTACCATTTTGCAAGGACTGGGACTTCTGGATCCCCCCCCCCCCTTTCGTATTTTCCAATTGCTCTTCTCTTTTAGAACTTTTGGTCTTCCAAACTAAAACATATGCTCTAATGAAAATTTTATGCTTGACAAAAGTGAACAAAAGGACACATTCTCTAGAGATTGAGGTGAGAGAGGGGAATTAATATTCAGGAGTGTAGCCAACATATGGTTCTAGCTTTTCAAACAAGAAAAGGTGATTCTTTTTAAAAGTCATTAAAAATGATGTTCAATTTAATGAGATAGCTGATCATTTATTCATTTTCATTCTTATATACAAGGATAAATCAGAAAAATTACACACACCCCTACGTACAATATGGTTTTATTTTGAAGACACGTTTATGAAAATTAAAGTAATGGGATTCAGAGGGCCCTTCCACACAGCCATATAACCCAGAATATCAAGGCAGAATAACCCACAATATCAGTTTTGAACTGGGTTATCAGAGTCCATACTGCCATATATCTCAGTTCAAAGCAGATAATGTGGGATTTTATTCAGCTGGGTGGAAGGGGCCTGAGTTTGAGTCAAAGTAACAAACAGTCCCATGGCACTTTAAATGATAGGATATTTATTATAGTTCATAGACTCGAGGCCATTTAAGCAGGTGGAAGCTTGTGACACAGTACATTTCTTAGACTTCAGTGTGTCACAGGACTCTTTGTCTTTTTTTGTTTTGTTGCTGTAACAGATTAATTTGGTTTACTGGCTTGACAGCTGAGCAAAATTAAGAAATATAGGAAGGTTCTTCATGGTTTCTAACTTGCATCTTTAAAGCAGGTAAAACCTCAGTGAAATAGAACACAATACAAAGAACAAAACTTGAATAAATACAGTAATACTATTGATTCTCAATGTTTTTCTACATAGTGTTTGAAAGGTGAACAAAAGCACTGCAGTAAACTAGACCCTTTTCAATAAAGTTTTAATTCTTCTCTTCCCTAAAAATATAGTTTCTGAAGTCATGCACCTGTGTTAGAAAAGGAAAGTGCAAAAGTAATCCAGCAAAGATAGCTACCTAGCATTCCCCCAATTAAATAGATGGCTTTTACCATTACAATTTTTCAGATTGTAGCTGATTCAAAAGTCCACTTACCTGAGAATTTGGGAGCAGGGATCCAGTTGCTCGAGGTGCTTAAACTGTTGCTGTCAGTGCTGAAAGAGAACTACCTGTCCGCTGCTTGATTAAGTGAAACTGAAGGAGGCTGTTTCAATGGGAGGGACTTAAAAGTGTAGGAGTTGAGCCCTGAGGCTGTAGAGATGCACCTGATATTACCTCAGCCTGAAGCTACAGTTCATGTGTTTCCATCTACTGCTTTCATTTGATGTTACTTCAGCATCGGAGCTCTCAAGCAGAACACTTGTCGTGTTTGTGCCCTCTAACAAGCAAGTTTTTGTTTCTCTCACTAAGTTAATAATCTCCTGTCACCGGGAATGGAACACGGTACAGACATGTTTCCCAGTTTAAGATCTTTTAAATCATTTCTCAGCAAGAGGCAGGTCATAATGAAGACTGTTAGTGGTCATAAAACAGTAGAAGAAATTGCAGGCTGCAATGCAGGGTGGTTCTGGGTTTGGATTTTCTTGTCCTTGTTGTGATGTGAGAATACTGGTCTGCCGTGGCATTCCTCCCCTCCCCCAGTCAGCTTCTGTCTGGGAACCGTGAGACTGAAATCCTCCTTGTTGTAGGAACGTGTCAAAGTCTGCTTGTAATCAGCAGTGAAATGTATTATAAATGAAAAGGAGTCACCCAAGTTGAATTCACATCTTAGTTTTCCTTAGCTTTTCCAGCTATATGCATATTGTATGCCAATTGCACAATTAATGTTTCCTTTTGTATCAATCCAGTTATATCGAGATTGGACATCCCTTTGTGATGACATTCCCTCTTCTTCCCTCAGTCCATATTTTTGCTGCCAGAATTCATTCTTATTTTATGCAGGCTGGCAGACTGCCCTGGCTACTTTTCTGGGGCTATATGGGAAGTAGCCATGTGCACAGCCTTTACACTGCAACCGGGATAAAAGAGAGAGGCTTATAGCACGGTCCATGTGTTTTGGGAGCCATTATGCCCAGGGATTTGTCCCCATGGAATTGAAGGTGAGCTTGTTGTAGTTATTACTTGACAAAGCTGACTAAGTGAGTTCTGAATTACAAGGCTGCTATTTTGATTAATTAAGGTTAGGTGTTTGTCTTGATTTTCTGATAGTTCTCTAGTTTTTAGTTCAACCTACAGCCTAAAGTAGAGATTGGAATCTAAACTTTTGCTTTGTTAAACATTAATTACCCAAAATGCAGACTTAATTCTTTTTTAAAAAAAAATAGTTGTCCTTATCCTGCGTTTTCAGTCATGTTGCTTAAGAGTGTTTTCCGGTAAGTTGTACAGACACAACAGACCTTAATGGATGCACAGGTGCCCCTCCACATTTGTGGGTACCACTTTTGCATGTTTTATCAATAGGTCATCTCTAGGAACCACTAGGTCAGAGCTTTCCAAACTGTGTGTTGCGACAACTTAATGTCTTGAGCAAATTCAACAGGAAAGCTCTCTGAGTCTATGTGAAAAGAGCAATAAATCCTATATTTTTAAATATATATATAAATATAAATATATAAATCCTATATTTTAAAAAATATAAATGAAAGGTTTTTTTAATGAAAAACCTTTGGAAGAGACCTCATGGGCCATCCAGTCCAACTCCCTGTCAAGAAGCAGGAAAATCGCATTCAAAGCACCCCTCTGCTTAAAAGCCTCCAAAGAAGGAGCCTCCACCACACTCCGGGTCAGAGAAGTCCACTGCTGAACAGCTCTCACAGTTAGGAAGTTCTTCCTAATGTTCTGGTGGAACCTCCTTTCCTGTAGTTTGAAGGCATTGTTCCGCATCCTAGTCTCCAGGGCAGCAGAAAACAAGCTTGCTTCCTCCTCTCTATGACTTCCTCTCACATATTTATACATGGCCATTATGTCTCCTCTCAGCCTTTGCTTTTGCAGGCTAAACATGCTCAGCTCTTTAAACCGCTCCTCATAAGGCTTGTTCTCCAGACCTTTGATCGTTTTAGTCACCCTCATCTAGACACATTCCAACTTGTCAACATCTTCCTTCAATTGTGGTGCCTAGAATTGGACACAGTATTCCAGATGTGGTGTGACCAAGGCAGAATAGAGGGGTAGCATGACTTCCCTGGATCTAGACACTAGACTCCTATTGATGCAAGCCAAAATCCCATTGGCTTTTTTTGCTGCTGCATGACATTGCTGCAAGTTTAACTTGTTGTCCATGAAGACCCCAAGATCTTTTTCACACATACTGCTCTCAAGCCAGGTGTACCCTGTTCTGTATCTTTGCATTTTGTTTTTTTCTGCCTAAGTGGAGTATCTTGCATTTGTCACTGTAACATACTCCACTTAGGCTAAAAAAATGAAATACAGATATACAGAATAGGGGGCACCTGGCTTGAGAGCAGTACGTGTACCTAGATGCTATTAATTTCTGTTGATGTGAAAATGCAAATTTATTTTTTATCCTGCTAAATACGTACATGTTTTGGGTTTTTATTAACACCATCAAACATTTGATGGGATATTTTGTTTCATCTTCTCACTTAGCCTTCATAATCTTAATTTAAGTAAACCGAAGGTTCTAATACCTTAGGCCACTCTGTGAGATTCTTCCAATTGTGCACTTCCTTTTCAAAAGGAATTAGTGCAGCGGTTCACATGCCAAACCGCTTAGGGACGAATGCTTCAGCACCCATGAATATTATTGAGGGGTAGAAGGAAAAAAAAGCACCTCTTCCTCCATGACCATGAAGCTATTGATACTGCAGATACTGGAATCAATTCAAGACCAACCTCTGCTGTGTGTGTAGCACCAACCAGGGCTTGAAACAGTTCCGGAATGCGATATGTAATCGTCTGCACAGTGAAATTGGTTCCTTCTCTGCTAATTTCACACTGACCTAAATTGTTTTTGTAGGGTTGTAGGATGTGGGTGGATGTGCTTATAAAGGGCACACAAAGACTTGGAAGGCCAGGGACAAGATCAGGGAGGTAATGAAGGTGCAGCATCTGAAGGCAGCAGTAGAATGTTGGAAGGGCTAGAAGCAGATGTGAGATCAAGGAGAGACAGGGGTCTGTTTACGTCAGCTGTCTTACATAGAAGGCAGGAAAGTAAAAGGAGCCTTGGCCTGGATGCAAGTGTTTTATAAGTGCATAAGTGTATCTTGATTGGGTTGAAAAGTCAGCTGATAATATTTAAGCTGGGAAATCGGCTGACTTCATAGTGGAACTGCAGCCTAGAGGACATCATTTTTCTGAAGGCCTGGTCAGGTCAGGGTTTTATTGCATTATGCTTAAGGACTTTACAAAAAAAAATATTCAAACTCACTTAGAAATATATGTGACAAATTTGATTTACAAATCTGGGGAGTAAAATATTAAATAAGCCAAAGATTTGCATATAATTAAGTTCCTGTCCTTTTTGTATTTGTTACCACATCTGGTAAAGATGCCTGGGTGCATTTGACCTGTGCCGGAAGATATGTTTGGGATGGACTGACTTAAAATATAGACTCAGTGGTGTACCAAAATCGATTTTGTATCAAGTCTGGAATGCACTTCAGGTTATATCAATATGTTTTTGTCAGTCTATTGACTGCTTGTTATAGCATCAGCTCTACATGGCTAGATGGATTTTTACCAAGTTGGGAGGAGATATTTTAATATTATCTCAAATAACATGCAGGTTATGTGGTATATAGTACATTTATCTGATGAGCTCTGAGGAGCATTGTACGTTTTTCTCATTCATACAGAATATTATGATTGGTAGTCAATCAGTAGAGGAATGCTCACTTGTTGGCTTTTGACTGCTTTTGTTTCCCTTCTGTTATATATATAAATATACCATATGTACAGTATATAGTTGTTTGGAAGTGATTTGATATTCTAACAGTATTTCTTGTCTATTGATATTATATACATATCAGTACTTAACATTATTAAAAAGTAAAGGGACACATACTGAAAGGTAGCTAAGACTGGTGTGCAACATGAAGAGTGTTTTGGCATCCAAAGAAACAGGACATCATGCTCCAGAACTGCTAAACTAAATGTGATGAATAATTATTTTCCCAAAGAAGGATAGGCGATTGAGCTAATTGTCATTGATATATATATATATATATATATATATATATATATATATATGAGTTGACACCCGATTTACGGCAATCCTAGCATAAGGCATTATTTTTGGGCAAAGTTTATTTAGAAGTGGATTGCTATTTTTTCCCCTCTGAAACTGAAAGGCTGTGATTCTTCATAGTCACACATTAAGATACCATGGTTAAGTGCAATTCCATACCTACTCAACTAGAGTCAATTGCAGCTATAGGTTAGGAATGAAATAATTTTTAAAAATCAAGAGTAAAAATGGAAACATTTAGATAATTTTTAAAATAATCAGATTAGGACAATTTATGGTAATCTCTAACAGCACTTTTGCATAAATTCTTGAGGCTGCCAGTGGGAAGGGGGAGAAAAACCTTTTCCAGAAATAATTTGGTATCTGACAGCAGATAGGTCATTTTTCCATACAGTTTTTGAATGTAAAATGGTACATAAAATTGAAGATGGAACTCCAAGTAGAATAACATGATAAATAAAATTGAATGTGTCTTGAGAGTTTCCATAAATACATCTACACTGAGACAGGCCTTGGAGACTGTTGGACAGAGAGGCTGCTTTGAGCCCCTGTACCTTACCAAAGGGAAGTTTTTGTATATTCTTTGATAGTTAGCCTGTCTTGTTGATACCTTTATTATGACTGTATATGCATCATATCATGTATTTAAGTGCCCCCACAAACATTGCTAGTCCCTGCATTCAGTGAAACCTTGCCAAGTTTTTTTTTTAGCATTTTTTATTATTATTATTATTATTGTATAATACATAGAAACATACCATCTTTGAAAATAACATACAAAATACCAGTTTTTTCCCCAATCCCGCCACCAGCACCCCCCCCCCCCCGGGAACAAATAAATACTTTAGCTGTGTTTATTACAATTGTTCTATCATGAGAATAGTTTTGTTCAACACCGTATATTTATCTTTCCCCTTTATTCTATATATGAGACCCTTCCATTTTGCTTTCCATGTCTTTTTGCTTTGGCCCGTCATATAGTAACTTTTCCTTTCGCTAATATAATCTTGAAGAATGTAATCTGCTAAATATTTGTACCAGGTTTTTGTATCCCATTTCTTGTGGTCTTTCCAGCCCAGGGCCACTGAGGCTTTAATTCCCTCTATCATATGTTTTATTATTTCCTCACTTTCCTTATATTCCTCTTTATTTTCGAATTTCTGAGTGAAAAATTGGGCCTTATTCCATTCTATCTTGATCCCTAATAGCTCCTCCATTTCTTTCCTGATTATTTCTTGGAACTTTTGGATTTTTTCACATTCCCACCACATGTGGGCATATGTTCCTATTTTACCACAGTTGTGCCAACATAATTTTGGGCACGTTTTTGTGATATGCGCCAGTTGCACAGGAGTTCTGTACCATTTTGTCAATATTTTTCGTTGCATTTCTTTAATCTTTAGGTGTTTTATTTTATTGATTGAATTAATCCAATTGTCTATTTCTCTCTCACTGCAACTTAATTCCTCCTTCCAGACTTCTATTAGGGTAGATTTTGTGTTGTATTGTATTTCGGTGATTGTGTTATATATAAATCCCATGATTCCTTTCTCCCTCTCTACTTTCCATTTTATTATTTTGTCGAGATTTGTTTCTGAGGTTTCCTTATTCTTCAATTCTATTAGCTTTTTAGACAGCCCTCCCCATTGTAACCAATTTCCATGCCCGCATTTATCTTTTATTTCCTCCCATTGAATTACAGTCCCGTCTGGTTTTAGTAAGTCCTCAATCTTTGTTATTCCGTTTTGTTCCCGTTTCTTTAGCATGTTGCGATATAGCTGGGGTTTTCTGTTGTCTAAGGAACCTATTGGGAGCTTGTCTATTTTATTTACTGGGAGTTTATTTTGCCATTTTCCCCAACAAGTCATTGTTAATGACAAGGGGCCTCCTTTTATGTTTTTTAGTTCTTTTCCCCCATTTTTCCCCATAATGCAAGATCCATATTCCCACCCGTTTGTTAATTTCTCTAACCTAACCCATCTTTTGGGCTCACCGATATCTAATTCAAGTAACCTAGCCAATTGACAGGCTTCGTAATAGTTCTGGAGGCAAGGTGCTCCCCAACCTCCATTTTCTTGTGGAGTATAAAAAATTGAATTTGCAATTCTGATTTTACTAGAACCTACTACCCATGTTTTAATTGAGTTATCCCATTTCTTTATTATTTTGGGAGGAATGCTGCATGGAAGGCATTGAAATAAGTACAAAAGTTTGGGCAGTATCATCATTTTATATGTCTTTACCCTTGTTGTTATATCCCAATTCCATTTTTTCCAATTGTTAATCTGTTTGCTTATTTTCTTCCATAGTTGGTTATAATTTATCTGAATTATGTTATTTAGATTTTTAGGTATATACACTCCTAAGTATTTTAACTTCTTTTCCCCCAGTTTGACCCCTAGAATAGATTGGACTTCTTTCACCTCCTTCCAGTTCATGTTTTTAGGTAGGATTTCTGATTTTTCAATATTAATTGTTAAGCCTGAGATCTTTTCAAATTTTTTAATTTCTTTCGTTACTTCAATTACCGAATTCTCCATTGAACCTATGAGCACTACTGCGTCGTCTGCATACAAATTTATTTTTATTTCTTCTCTATCTATCTTATATCCTTTTATGTTTTTGTTCGATCTGATTAGATTAGCAAAAGGTTCTATTGCTAGGGCAAAGAGAAGGGGGGAAAGAGGGCAACCTTGTTTGGTTCCGCTTTTGATTTCAATAGTTCTAGAATTGGATCCGTTTACTATCACTTCAGCTAGATTATCTTTATACAGTTCCTTAATTACTCCACATATCTTTTTTCCTAAGTTACTCTCCTCGCATAAGTTAGCCAAATAATTATGATTTATTGTATCGAATGCTTTATAAACATCTAATTTTATTAGAAGTAATTTTGTTTTCTCTCTAGTTGCATGGTCAATTATATTTATGATATTTCTAATTGGGTCCGCTATCTTTCTTTTTATAATAAAGCCGTATTGATCTTCCTCAATTAGAGTGGGTATTACCTCTTTCAGCCTATTAGCTATTATTTTTGTGAAAATTTTATAGTCCACGTTGCATAAAGTAATAGGCCTATATGAGTTGGGGTCAGTCCCCTCTTTGTTTGGTTTTAAAATTGTTATAATTTCGGATTTTTTCCATGTTTCTGGAATTAGTTTATTTTCCATGATTTCATTATATAGTATTAGTAAATTAGGGGTGACTTCCTTTTGAAAAATTTTATAGAAATTTGTAGTGAGCCCATCGGGGCCTGGTGAAGAGTTTATTTTTAATTTCTTTATTACCTCCTCTATTTCATTGCTAGTGATGTTCCTGTCCAGTGTTGCTTGGGATAGAGGGTCTAATTTTTTTTGGAGTAGTCCTTCCGATTTCACTGTATCCTTACTCGTGTAAAGCTTTTCGTAGTAATTGGCCATTATTTCCTTTAGGTCCTCCTCGCTTGTTTTTATTTGGCCCATCTCGTCTTTCAAATTAAAGATTTTTGTTTTCCCTTGTTTCTTTTTTAGGAAATTTGCTAATTTCTTTGTGTTATTTATGGAGTTTGTCTGAAAGTCGTTCTTGACCCAGATATATTTCTTTGTACTTTCAATTTCCTCCAGGTTTTCTAGTTGTTTATTTAACTCTATCCATCTCTTTTTCCCCCCCACTGTTTGGTCTTTTTGAAATGATTGGAACGCTTCTTCTACTTCAGACCTCAATTTCCTTAATCTTTCATTTTCTCTTTTATTTATTCCCTTCTCGATTGTTATACACTTTCCTCTAATTACTGCCTTGAAAGCATCCCAAACTATGTTTTCTTTCATTCCAGGGGTTCTGTTTAAGTTAAAATACTGAATAATTTGTTCATTTATCTCTTTCCTGTCTGACTCTTTATAAGCAACTTTTGGGTTAAATCTCCATTTTTTCACTTTTTTATGGTATAATTTCCTAATTTTAAGTAGAGAGGTGCATGGTCTCCTGGCCAATAATTGCCCACCAAAAGTTCTTTTATTGGCATTGTGTTGTTGATTCCCACCAGGAAATAGTCTATGGTAGAAAATGTTGAGTGCCTATGTGAGTAGTGTGTTGGGGTATCTGCTCTTTCCCCTATTCTATTGTTGGCCTCTATTAAGTTCCACTTACTGAAATTTATCTTACAATTTGTACCTGAATTTCCAGTTCTATTACTCTTCGTTTTTTTGTACAATTGTAAATTTAGGTCCCCACCGACTATTATATCTCCTATTGCATGCTTTTCTATTTTTGAGCAAGTTTTGTTTATAAATTTTATTTGTTTCTGATTTGGGGCATAGACACTTGCTATTGATACCTGAGTATTGTTAATTTTACCTATTATCATTATGAATCTACCTTCAGTGTCTTTAATGACCTTTTCCAGCACAAAGTTTAGATTATCCTTTATTAGTATGGCAACTCCTCTGGCTTTGTTTGAGCCCCTTGATTCATACTGTATATCCCAATTTTTATCGTAAAGCAATTTGGTTTTGTCCCCCATTTTTTTGTGTGATTCTTGAATTAATGCAATATGTACTTGTTTTTCCTTTAACAATTTGGATAATTTGTGCCTCTTAACCGGTGTCGAAAGCCCGTTCGTGTTTACCGACATAATATTGATACCATCATCCATCATGATTGGTTTGTTCTTTTGCCACTTTCCACAAAATTTTATAAGTCCATGTTGCTATTCTGTTTTTAACTGTTCCTTTTGTTCCCTTTCCTATAGCCCTACCCGCCCTTACCCCCTTTACCCCCCTCCCCCATCTGACCTCTGATTCCCACCCCTGAAGTAAGGGAGGAATGGCTGAGAATAATATCCTCGCCATCGGCCAGAGTTTCATGAGGGCAGAGTCCCCTGCTGCAACTTCCCCCCTTCCGTGCATTGACCTTTAACCTATGAACCACCCACTAATTCTATATAATAAAGATTCTGCTGTACCTTCCAATAAATAACAATATAATTTCTGAATTCATTTTGTAATCATTATTGTGAGAGCCACTTAACATTAATCCCTTAAGGTAAATCCACTATTGCTTTTCCTGAAATCTGCTTCAGCTTTCCCTTTCCAGCTCCTTCAAATACTTAACAGTATAATTTATGAATTTACATAGTGATCATTATTGTAAAAGTGCCTTAACATAAAAACCTTAACACAGATACCCCTTTGCAATTTTTAGATGCAGATAGTACTTTTCTATTATAATGTTCTTCAGTCTTAGATGTCTTTTCCAAGTTATGAAGGTTCTAACATTATAACTAGTGATTTATTATATACTTTCTGCGCTTCTTCAGTCTTCCTGTACAATCACTCCTGCCACACTATTTGTTGTTCCTTCTTGTTCGTGACCTGTTTGAGGATGCATGATGTTTCCCAGTTTTTTTCTTTGAGGCCTTTCTTGTTTTTAAATGTGAGTGTGAGCCAGTTCCTTCTTCCTCTCCCTCAGTTGTTGGATCAATTTCCCCATCTGATTCTGTTTCACCCAAGAAACCTTGCCAAGTTAAATATTCTTGTTAACTCTATTTTTAAGAAGTAAAGGAAAAATCTAACTACTCTCAGTTTTCTTTTGGCTGCAAATGAAAATTCTTCATGCCTTTTGAAACTTTTAAATGAACCGGAGTAAAGGTTGGTGTTTAGACAAGAAGCAGTTAATATTGGTAAGTCATCTCCTTTATACTACCAAAGGTATATCTTTTTAAAAATATTTTGGAAACATGTTAAGATAGCTGTTCTCCAAAGAATTGGTTAAAATTTGACAGCTCTTCTGTATCCTCAGTGAACACTGGTCTGTTTTGGAGTCCTTTCCTCACTTTGGTAATTCCAAAGGAGGCCAGGATAGTGATGTTGGCCTTTGGGCATGATCCCAGTGTAGCAAAGAGCTTATTAAAAGTCAGGCACTCCCTGGAAGTGGTAGCTGCTAGGCAGACCTGCTCAACTAGGCTGTAGCTGTAATATAGTGCAGAATGTGCAGGTGCAACAAGCATTGTATTAAACTGGAGGCAATGAGTAAAATACCTGGATATGTAAGTTCAGGGAACAGATCCTTGGAGACATGATGCCTCTTGTTTTCTCCATTAATGGGATATAACTGGTCTTCATAAATGTGACCTAAAAAGGCTGGAAGGTATTTTTCATTATTCAGGCAACTTTATTGTACTCCCATCTAGTGTTGTATAATGATTACATACATATAGAATAGTCACCTGATAGGTGTCACCTTTCAAAGAGGATGAACACAATAGTTATATTAGAGACAGTATAATTCCAAGCTTAATGCAATGTTGATTTTTATTGTTATCCTCCTAAGAATATTTTCTCCATACTAGTTTGTATGAATCCAAGCAGTCCATCCTCCAAGAAATAAAGCCCGACTGCTCACTGGAGGGAAGGATACTAGGGACAAAGTTGAAGTACTTTGGCCACATCATGAGGAGACAATGTTCTAATTTCCTTCAAAACTAATACACTTTAACAAAATATCCTTAAAATAAACATATTAGTAGTTAAGCTAGACTGTAGCTTTTGACCATTAATATACTTTGAAAAAAGATATCTAGAATATTTTAGTAGTACCTGCTATATTGCTGGAATTGTCTGAGAAGTTGTGGTCTGTCAGAAAAAAAGTGTTGTTCATTCGTTCAGTCGTCTCTGACTCTTTGTGACCTCATGGACCAGCCCACGCCAGAGCTCCCTGTCGGCCGTCACCACCCCCAGCTCCCTCAAGGTCAGTCCAGTCACTTCACGGATGCCGTCCATCCATCTTGCCCTTGGTCGGCCCCTCTTCCTTTTTCCTTCCACTTTCCCCAGCATAATTATCTTCTCTAGGCTTTCCTGTCTCCTCATGATGTGGCCAAAGTACTTCAACTTTGTCTCTAGTATCCTTCCCTCCAGTGAGCAGTCGGGCTTTATTTCCTGGAGGATGGACTGGTTGGATCTTCTCGCAGTCCAAGGCACTCTCAGCACTTTCCTCCAGCACCACAGCTCAAAAGCATCGATCTTCCTTCGCTCAGCCTTCCCTAAGGTCCAGCTCTCACATCCGTAGGTTACTACAGGGAATACCATGGCTTTGACTAGGCGGATCTTTGTTGCCAGTGTGATGTCTCTACTCTTTACTATTTTATCGAGATTGGACATTGCTCTCCTCCCAAGAAGTAAGCGTCTTCCGATTTCCTGGCCACAGTCTGCATCTGCCGTAATCTTTGCACCTAGAAATACAAAGTCTGTCACCGCCTCCACATTTTCTCCCTCTATTTCCCAGTTGTCAATCATTCTTGTTGCCATAATCTTGGTTTTTTTTTTTATGTTTAACTGCAACCCAGCTTTTGCGCTTTCTTCTTTCACCTTGATTAGAAGGCTCCTCGGCTCCTCCTCGCTTTCGGCCATCAGAGTGGTGTCATCTGCATATCTGAGCTTGTTAATGTTTCTTCCAACAATTCTCACCCCAGCTTTGCACTCATCAAGCCCCGCACATCGCATGATGTGTTCTGCATACAAGTTAAAAAGGTTGGGTGAGAGTATGCAGCCTTGCCGTACGCCTTTCCCAATCTTGAACCAGTCTGTTGTTCCGTGGTCAGTTCTGACTGTTGCCACTTGGTCCTTGTACAGATTCCTCAGGAGAGAGACAAGGTGGCTTGGTATGCCCATCCCACCAAGAACTTGCCACAATTTATTATGATCCACACAGTCAAAGGCTTTAGAATAGTCAATGAAGCAGATGTTTTTCTGAAACTCCCTGCCTTTCTCCATTATCCAGCGGATATTGGCAATCTGGTCTCTCGTTCCTCTGCCTTTTCTAAACCCAGCTTGAACATCTGGCAACTCTCGCTCCATGTATTGCTGGAGTCTTCCTTGCAGGATCTTGAGCATTACCTTGCTGGCATGAGAAATAAGGGCCACTGTACGGAAGTTGGAGCAGTCTTTTGCATTTCTCTTTTTTGGTATGGGGATATAAGTTGATTTTTTCCAGTCTGATGGTCATTCTTGTGTTTTCCATATTTGCTGGCATATGGCATGCATCACCTTGACAGCATCATCTTTTAAGATTTTAAACAGTTCAGCTGGGATCCCGTCGTCTCCTGCTGCCTTGTTGTTAGCAATGCTTCTTAAGGCCCATTCAACCTCACTCCTCAGGATGTCTGGTTCTAATTCATTCACCACACCGTCAAAACTATCCTCGATATTATTATCCTTCCTATACAGATCTTCTGTATAGTCTCGCCACCTTCTCTTGATCTCTTCAGCTTCTGTTAGGTCCCTGCCATCTTTGTTTCTTATCATACCCATTTTTGCCTGAAATTTACCTCCAATGTTTCTAATTTTCTGGAATAGGTCTCTTGTCCTTCCTATTCTGTTGTCTTCTTCCACTTCCATGCATTGCTTATTTAAAAATAGTTCCTTATCTCTTCTAGCTAACCTCTGGAATTGCGCATTTAACTGGGCATATCTCCCCTTATCACTGTTTCCTTTTGCTTTCCTCCTTTCTTGGGCTACTTCCAGTGTCTCAGCAGACAACCATTTTGCCTTCTTGGTTTTCTTTTTCTTTGGGACGTACTTTGTTGCCACCTCCTGAACAATGTCACAATGTCAGAAAAAAGTATTAAATTCTAATTACTTGCATTGTCACAGCCCTGGAACTTTTGGGGAGAATTTAGCTAAATTTGAGCGTGTGCTTGTTTGTATTTTGCTATGCAAATAACATTTCCCAACTACTGCATTCTTTTGTACTATTTAGAGATTCAATTTCATTGACAATAGCACTGTTCTTGCACAATTGTTAACTAACACCTTTTGAGGCACTCTTTTGTCCATCTTAATGACATCTAATCTCCTTCTTTGGTGGCATATTACATGTCTGAGCAAGTATGGTAGACAAATTGAGTTTTCTGGGCAGTTAGTGAGGCAAAATACACTTTGGGACTTGATACATCTTAAAGATATGACTCATGGAAGATAAGAAGTAGTAGTGAATTCTGAATATATCTGAGGTTTACTCTGGCTAATGTGACATTTGACCCTTTAACTACATTGTGCTGTATGCCATAGGGATGCAAGACAGAAAAAGGGAAGTCTGAGAGTTAACAGATACTATGAATACAAACTGATGATCTATTCTGCCCATGTTATCAATAGTTGCCTAGCATCTTATGAAGAGGACTTTTGTGTTGCCTGGAAGTAAAGTTGGACACCTTTGACACATATTCCACCTTGCTTTTCTATGTTCTTTGGCTCTGCATTCAGCTGTGTTAATACAAGATTTTCACATCTCAAAGTACCACTGATTCCCCCCCCCCCCCCGCGCCCTACTCTCAGCCATCAATTCAAGTACCTCTTCACATGGGGCTTTTTTTGCGCCGTTCTTCCATTTGTTGACTGGGCCTGCCGAGCGTCATCAGACAACGCTGGCTTGGCCTTGCCCACATACCTCCCGAAGTGGAGGATAAGCGTTGCAAGAGGATTTCCTCTAAATTTCCCCATATGATGGGGGAAAGGGTGATGGTGCAGTTTGCATTACCACCCCTTCTTGCAGATGATGGAGACAGAGATAGGGCACCTTGTCCCGTCCCTCCATATGGCAGGGGAAGGACAGAGGGCACACCTTCCATTTTGTCAGCAAGTGTCGATGAAACAGCATAGCCCCAGGGGGCGTGTTAAAAGGTCCCAAGATATGACTTCTTAGCAAATATTTCCTTTAAAGGTTTCTAGTAGCACTGGTAGGAGTTTAGATTTGGTAGAGAAATCATGAGCAGCATTGAAATATAAACTCCCCAAAAGTATAGTACAAGGAATGTGTCCTTCTTGTTATTATCATTAGGATAGTGTTTGAATGTGGGCCCAGATTTTGGTTTGTGGCTTGTAAGGTTTGCACATCACAAGCCAGAGTCCAATAATCTCACCAGAACTGCTTGTTATGTGCAAGCATGTTCATAACATCAATAGGAAAGAAAGTGGCTAAATGAAATATATGTGTATACAGTATATAGCATGCAAATATTCTGTCAAAATGCATACTAAGAAATCCTGACTTAGGAGCACAGACTTTTAACTATCTACTATTTCTTTGGTATTTCCAAGTAATTAACATTGTGGTTTAGTTCCTTATACCATAAAATTGTTTCGGGACAAAAAACCAGAATTAAGAATTATAGATAATGGATCACTTACTGAGGTTTTCATATATCCTACTCTTAAATGAGCTGTCTTTTCTCCATCAACAGATGGAAACATACTCGTCGAAGGCTTTCATGGCTGGAATCACTAAGTTCTTGTGGGGTTTTTTGGGCTATATGGCCATGTTCTAGAGGCATTTCTCCTGACGTTTCGCCTGCATCTATGGCAAGCATCCTCAGAGGTGAGGTCTGTTGGAACTGGGAAAAAGGGTTTATATATCTGTGGAATGACCAGGGTGAGACAAAGGACTTTTGTCAGTTGGGCTAGGTGTAAATGTTTCAACTGACCACCTTGAAATATTCACACCTAGCCCAACTGACAAAAGTCCTTTGTCTCACCCTGGTCATTCCACAGATATATAAACCCTTTTTCCCAGTTCCAACAGACCTCACCTCTGAGGATGCTTGCCATAGATGCAGGCGAAACGTCAGGAGAAATGCCTTTAGAACATGGCCATATAGCCCGAAAAAACCAACAAGAACTTAGGAAACAATCCTTGTTAAAAGATAATTATACTTAAATTTGGTTGCAGCCTATGAGACATGATGATTATGATCATCATCATCATCATCATCATATTTATATTCCCTGTTTTTCTCCAAAAGAAACTCATTCTCTTCATGATAAATACATGTTCCAATATTTGTTTAGGTCTTCAAAATAATGTAGGTCTCTATGTCATTGGCTGTGATGAGGATGAAGGGGAACGGTTTCTTCACCCAGCATCTGAGTCAGGGGCAAATATAGATTAGTAGCACAAGTAGTCTGGTACTGAGGAACCCTCATCTGCAGAGCAAGGAAATAGGGATAGAGTCAGGTCAGGATCAGGGGTTTCAGGAAGCCAACTGGAAACTAAATATTCCAGCTGGCTTGCAATTAAGAACTGATGCCATTCAAATGAGGAGATCCAGTTGGTTGGCTGAGAAAGATGGCCAACAAGTGGGACCACTTGGGCAATTGGCATAAGTATGTGGTGATTCGATCAGCTAGGTGTTAGAAGCAACATCGGTACAATTGCTATGGCCGGAATCTCTGCTTGGGAACTTTGACTTCAGTGTGTGGGGGTACATTTTGGCTTGCAGCTTCGGTGTTTGTGAGATTAATTGGCTATGAACATTTTGGAAAGCATTTTGAACTACTCTTTTGTCTCACCATTATTTTGGCTGTCTGCTGTGGATAACCTTGGACTGTTTTGGATTTCAATACGGTGTGTAGCTGTTAACAGTAATTTAGTGGACAGGACTCTCACATTCTACATAAGAAGTTCTTAAACTGGGCAAATAAAGTTTGAACCTAATTTAAAACTCTCCCTAAGAATTTACTTCCTTGCCATTCTTTTTTAAAATTCTAATGGTTATTACATTGAAGGACCAAGCTTTTTGTATAATTTTCATCCTGTATTCTTTGCCATTTATAAAAAGGCAAGTTATCACCAACAAGTAGAACAAGGGTGTCTTGAAAGGATTGTACATTATAAGGTAGAGTAGGCATCTTGGTGTGCCTTCCAGATGTTTGGGCTAAAATTCTCCAGCTGCAATTAATATGAAAAAATGCACTGGATTATTGGAGTTGTCACTGATAATTGCATTTCTATTTGTATTACCGTTCATATATATCTTGCATTTCCTTTTTCGAGAAAAATTATTCCAGTCACTCTCAAACTTAAAACTTTGTTTCTTACACTTGGGTGTAGGTTTTCTGCTCAAAATATTCCTTTCATAAACCTGTACTGTATAAAAGTATCAACACTTGGCTATGTCAACTCTGTGGCCTTATTACTCTCTCCTTTATGCATAGTACAAAACTATATTTCTGCTTTTGCGTGAGATCATTCCAATGAAGAAAAGGGGGCGGTGGTGCTAGAGTGCACATAAGTTAATTCTTTGTAATTAGTGAAGGAAGAAAGTGAACGGAGAGGGCAGACATGAGCCCGACATTCTCTGTGATTTGTTCTTGAGGAAGCATGGCTAATATGTTGTGATGCCTCTAAGCACATGCAATGAACTAGAAACCAAACACACTCATTATTAAAACTCATTATGGATGAATATTTCTTGCTCATTACTACCTGATACATGTGAAACAGGTATGCCTCACTGTAACCCACTAAGTCAAATGCATTCCATTAGCCAAGTTTAGTGGCCTTGGAGATACTTCAGAATCTCCATGTTTTTGCACCCCTGGGCCACTGAAGAACTAAAAATGAGATTAATTGCTACTTTGGTAGTCTGCTACAGTTGGCTGAGGGCCAGGAGACTGCATTTAGTAATGTGTGTTACAATTTATGTAGATGTAGTTTAAATGTCATTTCCTACACATTCATGCTTAGTGAATTTGTGTATGTTCCTAGAAAACTTGTAGAGTTTTAGCAAAAAATCTATCCTTCTTAAACCGATCATTGTTTTCTTTCGGCTTTGATTTTTCCCCAGACGCTTAAGGTTGGCAGTAGTTCAAAAACTGAGTTGAAGAATATGACAGTAGGATAATTTTCTTACTACATTAAGAAGGAGCCCTCTGAACACCTTACTGATGGGAAGACAGAAATTGCTTCTGTATTTTCACAGGACTTCAAGCAAAGTGTTCTGTTGCAACCTGCAGTTAATGTTAAGGAGGGTGCGATAAAACAGGTGCTCATTAGTACCTCTAGGCTACAGCAACAGGTGACTGCATTTCTAAAAAACAATGTGCAGAAACCCGACAGGTGGATCTGGCTTCTGATGGTTCTCTAAATTATAATACATGTGATACGCTAATTACACAGAAATTCCTTCTGTTTGAAGACGACTTACTCCTACCTTATGCTTGGCTGCTGCAGATGGATTCCATGTACCTCACCCTGTGTCTGTGAGAGTGTGACTCAAAGCAGCTTCTGGTTTTGAAACTTAATTTGGCAAGATAGTTGAGTATAATACTACTTTAAAAGGATGTTGGCGAAAGACTTGTCCTTGATTAAGGCTTGTCCTTAGGCTTTTGGTCTGAGTTCTTTATTGTTAAAGTTAAAACATTCCTGACAACCTGTATTGCATAATGCAGATGGATTATACTATAAAGGAAAACTGGACAAACTATGAATGGAATCTTCTTGGTGTATTACGCGGACCCAACTTTGCCTGTTTAAGTGGTGACAGCAGGAGAACACCATATTTACTCGAATTTAATGTTCACCTTTTTTAGCTGAATTCCATAGCCAACTGTGAAGTATGCATTATATTCGATGACACATTATAATTACATACATAAACCTGCCTGTGCCCCCCCCCCCCCCCCACCATCAAGCTGATGATAGAGGGGCATGGTTTCCCAGCAAGTCTCATTCACAAGGCATTCAAAACCACCTCCTCAGTTTGGAAAGCCTCGTGTATGAGGCCTTAATTGGGAAGCAACCTCCTGTCTGGCCAGTTTGTCAGGCCAAGACCGACAAATTCTGATGGGGGCCACAACCTCTACTTGCCTGTTTGCCATTCTGAGGCAGGCCAGCAGGAAAGGAGAAGCCATGCTTTACATTTGACAACATTTTTTTTTTTTGCAATGTGCCCCGTCAAAATTGAGATACACAGTACAATTGATGGCACATTATATTTAAATAAATACAGATAAGACCACAAGGCAGAGACCTTGAAGGAAGTAAAGCATTAGACACTGGAGGAAAGGGTTCCTCAGAGCAGCAGGTTTGGTCTGCCTTCCCACATCACTTGCTGTAGAAAAAGTGTCAGTACTCACTCAGTCAGCAATAGAGTTCCAGTCATGTTGTGGTTATGCACATAATCCTCTCATGATTTATACAAATCATGTTTTATCCCTTTCCATCTTTAATAAAGAAGCTAAAATTCCTCCTAATAGATAACAGTGTAATGGACTAATGAAGAAAATTATATTTCATGATAAAATACTAATACAAGCCAGCATTTATTGGGGAGAAGCACACACCCACTTGGATCTGAAGGGCTTGACATTAACAGGCTGGAAGAACGTGGGGGTTTCTTTTCGTTCTCAATCTCTACCTCTCTTTTGCTCTGGTTGTATAAAGGCTTCATATCCATGTGATATACAGTAGAGTCTCGCTTATCCAACATAAACGGGCCGGCAGAACATTGGATAAGTGAAAATGTTGGATAATAAGGAAGGATTAAGGAAAAGCCCATTAAACATCAAATTACATTTTTATTTTACAAATTAAGCACCAAAACATCATGTTTTACAACAAATCGACAGAAAAAGCAGTTCAGTACAAAGTAACATAATGTAGTAATAACTGTATTTATGAATTTAGCCCCAAAACATCACAGAGTATTGAAACAGCTGTGGATCCAGGCGGGAGGGAGACTGCATTGGATAATACATAACGTTGGATGAGCAAAGGTTGGATAAGCGAGACGCTACTGTACTTGATTAATTCTGTTTGCTTAAGCCAGGGGTGAAAATTTTGCAACCTCAAGGTGCTGTTTTCAATGGGCAACCTCCTTAGCCAGTGGTAAGCAATGGGAGTTGCAGTTCTGACATTTGGAGTGTCACACATTTCCCAGCTAGACCTAAATTTCATTGGTGAGAGGAGGATAATGGGGATGGGCTGAATATTCAACCTTAAGATAGATAGGAATGATATATACAGTTCTTTCAACAACTTTTTCATTTTTGTGCCAATTATTGAAGGAATTCTGGTGATAGGGAAAGATATCACTGATATTTGTATTCTGTCCATGGAAGCTTTTTCTGTAGTCAGATGTCTGGGCAGAAGGAAGAATTTATGGTCTTATGTTCAAATGCAGAAATAAAATGTCTTCTTTACTCTCTTCCTGCTTCTGTTATTTGGAGGGAAAGTGTTTATGCTTTTTTTTTATAAAACAAGCAAGAAACAAGTCTTTATTCTGAAATGGAATAGGCTTTGCATGTTTGACCTTTCCTACAGTTAGAAAATTTCATGGCTGCTGCCTGACACTTCTCATGTTTTCCAACAATCTCTGTGATGTTGTATATAGTATGGTCTTCTTTTCTTCCTTCCTTTCTTTCTTAAACCAGCTCCCCCCCCCCCCCCCCGCCCAATCATATTTATAATATCAGTACTGTTTAATCTTCACACACAAACTATGGGAGATTTTCAAAAGCTGCCTCCAGGGCCTGTTTCCGTGTTCCTGCATAACCAGTTAAATCCATTTTTTCCACGTTTATTCAACACACTTGAGAACAGGTTAAACTACATTTTTCAAGACTATATTACTGCTGTTAGTTTTTCTTTCTGTCACAAAATGTAGAAGAGAATACCAAGCTATTCGTTCTGCTGTATGGTTTTCCCATGCATAGTTTTTTAATATTTTTTGAAAAGCGCACTTGCTATATATTAGATATGCTTTATTCTTGGCAATGGGTGTATTCCTTCCCTTCAAAACGTTGGTCGCTGTTATTTTAGCTATTGCTGTTATTTGTGCTGGGCTGGTTCTATCCCTTTCCAAGAGGAAGCCTTGTGATATTAATGGAGCAATATTTTGTGCAAAAACCCAGTTGGTGGGGGAGTCTCTACTCAACCACATTGTTGTGGGTGGGAGAACTTGCCTTGCCCACCTCTTCCCTTTGCTGTTATGGAGAAGAGACTACATTCATGCTAGTTTTTCTGAGTACACTGTAATATTAAAAATAGGTTTACTTGTTTTACACACCAAGTGAAACACTAGGGAATTGTCTTCTCACACTTCACAGTTGCTACTAAAATGGAAATGCTAAAAATATCTGTGAACACCAACTTCAGAAATGGGATGACAGCAGGAAAGTAGAAAAATGCAATGGTTTGTTAGGGACACTATCTGAATTCTCCTCTGTGATCTGAGTGAATAAATGATATCATAGTAAGGAGAAAGTAGGGAAAAGGGGCTAGTAATAGTACTTTTTATTTTAAATGTGCTTTCAATATACTTTACCTGCTTTATCAACTTTTAAGGTTTCAGTAAGTCAATAGTATTATCCTCTGCAACCTTAAGTTTCACCACAAGGCTACTGAGTTCAAGACTGTATGATTTATCTAAGCCAGCCAGTGCATTGAAATTAAAATCTTACCTGTAGCTCAGTCTCGTAGCTACTATACTGCACCATATCATACTCATGAGAAGGAATCTGTTTTATCACAAGAACACAATTTGAGCTGCAAATCTTGGCAAAGAAGGTTAAAGTATAAAAGTTAAACGACTTTTCTTTTCCCTGCAGGCTGTTGTTTCTGTAGGCTTCATCAGTTGATTAAATTACATACCGCTCAGTAAGCAGTATTTTTAAACTATATTACCTAAGTAGAAGATGCCAAGGGAAAGCCTTTTAGGGAAACCTGTGCAGTTGGGAGGCTTTAGCAGAATACCATTGGAACTGTGTGAAAGATTTCATTCACAGGCTACTTCAGCCTTGCCAGTTAAAAAAAGAATCGTAAGACTGATAGAGCTGCTGGTTGTCTTGTTCAAGCCATTGTATATTGTAGAGTCAATACATTTTCTAGAATTGGCCATGGTAGTCCACACTCTGGTTACATCCCAAATAGACTACTGCAACATGCTCTGCGTGGGGTTGCCTATGGAAACCGTTCGGAAGCTTCAATTGGTCCAATGGACAGCAGCCAGATTACTCACTGGAGCAGGGTACAGGGAGCATACAACCCCCCTGTTACGCCAGCTCCACTGGCTGCCAGTCTGCTAGCAAGCACATTTCAAAGTGCTGGCTTTAGCCTATAAAACCCTAAACGGTTACGGCCCAGCTTACCTGTCGGAATGTATTTCCCTCTATGAAACTTCTCGGAGATTAAAATCATCTGAGGAGGCCCTGTTCTCAGTTCCACCTCCCTCACAAGTGCGATTGGTGGGGACGAGAGACAGGGCCTTTTCAGTGGTGGCTTCTCGGTTGTAGAACTCCCTCCTTAATGAAATTAGATCAGCGTCCACCCTCCTGGCCTTCAGAAGAAAAGTAAAAACTTGGCAAGTGGACAAAGCCTTTGGGCATTAAGCAGTACAAGGAATGTTCAGCGACTCTGTGCAATAGATAGGATATTTGGAATGGCTTGGACTAAGATTGTTGGATTGTGTGATTTTAATGTTTATATTAATATGTTTTTAGTTCCATGTCGTAATGTTAAATGATGCCATGTTTTATGATTAAATTGATAATTGTATGTTATTTTCTTTATGTTTCTGTATGTGAGGCATTAAATTTTTCCATAATTATGTTGTAAACCACTTTGAGTCCCCCAATTGGGGGAGAAAAGTAGTATACAAGTGAAGTAACTAACTAACTAAATAAATAATTTTCTGCTCTCCTGTTGACTGTGTCTTAAGGAGTTGAAGTTTCTGTACCCTCTTTGAGTCATCTTGATTGTTGTAACTGGATTACATGGTTATTCATCCAGTGAAATATATTTTTAGGGGGATGTTTCATTTTAAATTTTAATATGCATCAGGTTGTACTATTACTGGCCCCAGTAACACAAATCATTAGGACAGAATTCCTAAGAATCCTTGGCATGTGCAATTCATGACCAACCATCCTGGTGCAGATTTCCTAATTGTTCTGCTTGGCTCTGTTCACCACTATGAACAGCTTCGATAACCAGGAACTCACCAGAAGGAAAAACATCCAAATTACTTATTTGGCTTGTTGATCCCAAACAAGCTAGGAATTGCAAGCCAGCTACAATTCAAATACAATGTTAAGCATTTGTTTTCCTGGTCAGTTCCTAGATATTGAAGTTACTCCCACTGGCAGGAGAAGCCATCTGACGTTTTAGTCAAATATCCATAATGTATGAATGAAAAGTCAGTGTATCCAAAATTCTAGTGAATTGTGTTGTGCAAAAGTGTCACTCATAGAACAGATGAGTCTAGTTGAGAACTGGCTAAACAGTTGTTTCTAGATCTGTACTGTACAAACCTGTAGTAGATTAACATCTTATTTCAAAATATGTCAGGGACTAGTACCATATTTGTATGAAACTATATTCACATAGTTTCTGGGAAAAGTTGCTGCACACTGGAAGCCATTGACTCATGGATGGGCACCAGTTTACGGAAAACTGGTGCTCATCCAGTTTGAGTAGCATCTGTTATTTTCAGGCAAGATGTAAAGCTGATAAGCATACTTAATGTTGGGTTGCTGCGGGTTTTCCAGGCTGCATGGCCATGTTCCAGAAGCATTCTCTCCTGACATTTCACCCACATCTATGGCAGGCATCCTCAGAGGTTGTGAGGTTTTGACTTAATGTTGTTTTTCTCTAGTACTTAATTGAAAGTTGTATTTTGTAAATGGAGAATTTTTTTTGTTATGAATGTGTTATAAAACAACTATTCAGAGACTATCAAACTTCCATCATCTTCAGTATAAAACAGGGTTGTTGTTTTGTTTTTTTGAGTGAATAGAAGTTTTAAAATAATTATTGGAAAGAATATATCCAAATCAGTGTTTCCTGGCTAGGAATATAAACAATATTCTTGTCTTCCTATTCCATTGTGTATGTACTGTTTCACATCAAAGCAACATACGTCTATAGCACCTCAGGTATTGTTATTGCCACAACTGTGCAAAATCTTTTATTAACTTTATTTTTTCATACAAGGGCCTTTACTTACTGGTCATGTTTTCTATTTCAAATTATTTCCACAGTTGTCCCTGTGATTCTAAAAGGACTGACCTATGATGAGAAGAGGGGAGCTTGCAGTGTCGGCTCTAACGTTCGGGATTCGGCTTGCTATGTTTCATGGGCTTTTGCTCGTGCCTATGACCCTGTAGAACTGAGACCATTTGTTCAGCAAATTGCAAAGTAGGTTACTACAGTAAAATCTTGTGTTTAGGTATGTTTTGTTTTTTAAAGATGAGACCAATTTCAGAAAATGCATAGAGGAATGAAATGGTGAGGTACAAGTCAAATATGTGGAATTCTGAAATCCAAAATAATCACAACGGGTAGATAGGGTAACAACACATTTGTTTTCTGATGGTTCGGTATGTACAACCTTTGTTTCATGAACAAAATAAAAATAGTCTTAGTTCTGCCACATTTTTCAGTAATAGAAACTGATGGTACATTTCTGGAATATACTGAAATAATGCCCAGACTTGCATTTTCATCAAGAAATATTGGTAGACTTATTAAAGAAAGAGAACAGAAAAGGAAAATAAGCATCAGGTGAAGAGGGTAGAGAGCTAGAAGGTCAGTGTGAACAGAAGGGAGTGGCTCATGGGGCTAAAAGATAACTAGCCCAGAGAGCCATGTAGACAGCTAGTGCTTCACTGTAGAGGTGGATCCAGAGTGTTGACATCCTCTGCAAGCAAGAGGTGTTTTCTTTGCCTGCTGGGCTATTATGCTAGGCTAAGCATACCTGAACCGGAATGAAGGATATGCAAACTGGCTCATGATCCTAGATCGCAAATGGGGGAAACACAAGCAGAGAGACCAGAGAAGATGAAAATGTTGTTTTTAATTATGTTGTTTTTATTGCTCTTGTTGTGTTTTATACTGTTTTCATGTCTTAATTTGTATTATAATTTTATGTGTACCGATTTGTTGGAAACTGCCTTGAGGCTGAGAAAGGTGGTATACAAATACAGTAAATAAATAATAAATAAATTCCCTAACCAGAATATTTTGGGAAGAATTCATTTGGAATGTACCTGTTTATCCAAGGGAGAAAGATAGTTTAACTCCTTTCCAAGTGAAAGAAAGATTAACAATCTGGCTGTTCTTCTTATAAGGCAGGGGAGTTGCAATAAAACTGAGCATACAGCATTCTATGCTTTAACTTTTTGGCTTTTGCTGATGAAGGTGAGAGAGCATGGGGTTTTCACTGTATCCTTCCCAGAGATTGACTAGACAGACTTTAAATGCCATCTCAAGCTCCTCTCACCTAAAAAAAAATAAATTACAGTATCTCCAGGCAGTGAAATAACTCCTGCCACTAATTTTGTGTCTTGGATTTTACCAACAAACCTACATTATCTCTTACATTTAGTGGTGAGTGCATAAAATGAAAATCTTTCCATTTCTGCTTTCCCAAAAATTCCAAGCAGAACATGATAGCTGTGCTTTCTTTCTTTTCACTTGGCATAACTTAGTGTGGGAGCTCAGCAATAAATCTATGTGTTGAGAATCAGAAACCTTTGAACCAGCATGACACACAGTTTCATCTGTATTAGCACACCTTGGTTAGCAGCCAATAGTAGTAATAGCATGCCTTTTCTTTCTTGTCTCTTAGTTCTAGCCTTAGGTGTGTCACTTTTTCTCTGTGAGGGGAGTCATCATAGATTTCTTTACCATTTCAAAAATGAGTACTTCACGCTTTTAAAACTAATCTCTTGAAGTATCCTTGTATTTTATTTCACTCAGTTGATTTCTGGTAGTCATTTTAATTCCAAAATAGTTTTAACTGCCTCTTTCAGCTAATGGGCTTATTATTGTATTGTTGCAGCCCTGTGAAGTGCAAAATTGTTCCTCTGTTTGGAAGTTTAAACAATAACGTACTTACCTTTCTCTCAGGTTTTTAAAAATTGTTATAAGCTTCTATGGTATCTCATAGGACAGACTGTGAAAGATATGGGGATTTATTTTTAAATCTTCCTCAGGTTTTGTAATTATTTATATCTGAAGAACATTTTGAAATAAATTCCCATATCTTTTTCAACCTGTCCTCTGAGATATCATGAAAGCGGTATTGGTGGGATTCTTATTAAAGAAGCTAGTAGCAAGAAGAACTGCAAGGAGCATGTTGTTGAATATTTAAACTCATAATCTGTTCAGATGTACTAAACATATAAGAAATAAAGGCTGTAGAGAGGATAAATTTATTTAAGCTTATAAAACCCACAAATTTCAAGTCACGTGTCCAAAAATCCAAAATTACTCAGTCTATAAAAATGTGTCCATAGTCTATGCTTATCTGTACCTGATTGACTACTTCAGTGTTAAGTAACATAGGAAGAAAATTAAAAATAGATAGTTAAATTCTTATTGAAATCCCTATGTCTTGATAATGTATATGAATCTTTTTCAAACATTTTTTGTAAAGTAGTCTATATGAGAATAAGGTAAGTCAAGATGTGTGTAATAGGTAGATTCCATTTAAACACGGCTATTTGGTCATGAAGCGGTAAAGTGATAAGCATTTGTTTTTCACCAGGCAACTGTGTCCAAAATAATACAGAGTTTTGACAGTTAACTGAAAAGCTCCAGCTCTTGAAGTCAGTATGTTTTTTTTTATTTGCCTTCTTCTTTCTCCCAAGTAAGACCAAAGTAGCACACAAAGAAAATTAAATAAGGCCACAAATAAAATCAATTATAAAAAAAATAATAAATTATCAAATTAAAAACAGCAATGGATTTATGTAAGTTGATACATTTTAGCACATTTACAAGTGTAGCAAGTGATAGGAAGATATAAAGCACCTATCATTTAAAAACCCTTCCACAGTAGGCAGAAGAACACAATGCTGAACTTTTACCAATTGTGTGCTGGATTTCTGTAAATCTTAATGAGATTTTAATTATACTTTGCTAAAAAGTTCTGTTTAAACTTCAGCCAAATGTCTGGATAATTGCATTGCCTTAATACTGCTGAGACAACTTGCAATAATCATTGGGAGGAAGGTGTGTAAAGACTGGCAGCCCCAGCCTTTACCTGCACTTCAGAACAGTACCATTTTTGGACTTGAAGAGACGAATGACAGTGTGGGAGTGCAGGGAATTTAGTCTTCCCTGGAGTACTGCGTGGTGAGAAGAAAAGAAAGGTGGAGCTCTCACGTAAAGCAAGCCACTTGGCTCTTGGGCAAGTTTAGCCTGCAGAATGAGGAAATATGAATATTGCTCAGAGCTACATCTTGTGCTCTGATGAAACGCTGACAATAATTCTTACAGGAGGAATACATTTGTTCCCTGACTAGTTTGTTCTTCAGAGCAATTTCTGTCTGTTACATGTTGGGTAATATTTTCACTCTGCAATTCCATTTTCCACATCTGCTTGTCTGAGTGTTGTAGCATAAACGGAGGTGTCTGAAAATTGTCTGGCAAAGTTCTTTAGCTGCCTGGCTTGTTTGCACATCCACATTTTTGTCATAACGGCTCAGGTCTTGCTGACCTCAGTGACTCATTTATTTTAGTAAATTGGGGTGGGGGACAACAGCAGAAGGAAGAAACAGCTTCTCTGTTTATTCACATCTTCTTGAAGAAAAAATGAGAACACCTAATGCCTCCACGTTGTTGCCCAAATGATTACTGGCAGAGATAAAGAGTCTTTGCAGTGATTAGTTTGAGATACGTTCAACTAGTGGCAGTGGACTGACAATGTGGACCATGTTCTGCTGGTATTAGTGGTATACAAATGGGAACCCATAACAAAATGTTTCAGAATATTTCTCCAGTGTCCAAAAGGTATATTCTTTTCTCTTGGCACCTTTTCCCTTTTCCTCCTTTATTGGTTTTTAAGCAGAAGCTGGATGGCCATCTGTTGGGGTACTTTGATTATGCTTTTCCTGCATGGCAGAATGTGGGGTGGACTGAATGGCCCTTGTGGTATCTTCAACTGTATGATTCTGTGATTTTACATTAACCTGCACCCTCCTCTTTGTGCAATATATGGTAGTACTAAAAAGTTCAGAACAGGTCCTGGATGCTTGCACTAAATCTGAAAATGAGGAACACGTTCAAAAGAATACCCCCAAATATTCCTTTGTTTTAACAAGGAATATTTTTGACATTTCTGAAAATGGTTTTTGTGCAAATCAAGGAAGTCCTGTAGTTTTTTGCTCTGTGCTGATGTGTTGTGTGTGCTTTTTTTTGGCTCAAAGTACAGTGGCATTTGTTGGTGGGAAGTGCCCTTACCGTCTTCTCACGTTGAACATCAAAATCATCAGAAACGCATGATTTCTTGGCAATGAATTCCAGTGTGCCATACATTTTATTTTAAACAAACCTATATCCACAGCCATGAAAATTATAGATTTAGTGTAAATATGACCTTCAGTAATATGATGCGTCTCTTAGTGGTTATTTAAGGTAAATATAATATCTAAAGAAAATATTTGTGCTTTCAGATTTTTTTTTGTATGTGTTAGAAATCTAGTGAACTCTAGATATGCGAAAACATGGTCCATTTTTTGCTTATGAAGGAAATTCACTTTAACTGTTGTTTTTTGTTGTGAAACCTCATGGTATATTCCGGGGGACATGAGAGAAGCCTCCTCGCAGGATTGCAAGACATCCGGGCGTCCCCTGGGCAACGTCTTCGTAGACGGCCGATTCTCTCAACCCAGAAGCAACCGGAGACGACTTGAAGCATGCAAACAAGGAAGCAAAACAACCAACGGTCCTTTTCAGGACCAACCATGACAATAATCGCAATCAACATCGAAGGCATGTCAGCTGCCAAAGAACAACTGCTCTATGAACTGTGCCGAGATAAGAAATGTGACGTGCTGTGTGTCCAAGAAACACACAGGGATGAACGACAGAAACGACCCAAAGTTCCAGGAATGATCCTAGTAGCGGAAAGACCACATGCGCAGTATGGAAGTGCTGTCTTTGTCAAACCAGGCCTCCAAGTCAGCAGTGCCCACAACACTGAAGAAAACAATATCGAGGTTATAACAGTAGAGCTTAATAACATCACCATCACCTCTGTGTACAAGCCCCCAAATGAAGATTTTTGCTTCTCCTCCCCCGAGAACTTTGACAGGCACCAAAGGGCGGTAGTAATTGGTGACTTCAACAGCCATAGCCATGTATGGGGCTATGCCCAAGAGGACAGAAATGGAGAGGCTGTCCTGTCCTGGTCTGAACTGCACAAACTATCACTCATCCATGATAGCAAGCTCCCACCATCCTACAACAGCGGGAGATGGCACCGAGGTTATAACCCAGACCTCTTATTTGTGAGCGACAGCATCGTACAGCAATGCACCAAATCAGTGGGACCACCAATCCCAAACACACAGCACCGACCAATAATATGCCAACTGTTCCCAACAATAAGGCCTCAGGAAGTTCAATTTAAACGAAGATACAACTTCAGAAAGGCAGATTGGACTAAATTCTCAGACATGTTAGACGACATGATCACATCGGTCGCGCCAGTCCCTGAGGAATACGAACATTTTATTGAAATAGTGAAAACCTGCTCACGGGCCTCCATACCGAGAGGCTGCAGAACCCACTACCTCCAGGGCATTACTCCTGAAACAGCTGCCTTGTTGGAAAACTATTACAGGCTTCACAACGAAGACCCATTCAGTGAGCAGACTCTTCAGGCAGCGCAGAGCATTGTGTCCTCCATCTCTGAAGCCAAGAAAGAACAGTGGATCAAGTTGATCACAGAGGTCGACATGGGCAGGAGCAGCCAGAAGGCGTGGAGGCTGCTGAGACGGCTGAGCAACGATCCCTCACAAACTAATACCCATGCCAACATAAAGGCAGATCAGATAGCACACCAACTCTTGAAGAATGGGAAACCCAACCTTGCCACCAAAGTAGGAAAGAAACCAATAGCCAGACAACCAGAGATTGAGAACAACAACCTCCATGAACCCTTTACATCTACTGAATTGGACATGGCTCTCAACAAATGTAAGAATGGCAAAGCAGCTGGCTTGGATGATCTACGGATGGAACAAATCAAGAACTTTGGTCCAAAAGCAAGGTGCTGGCTGCTGGAGCTGATGAACAACTGCACTGCATCCTGTCAGATCCCCAAAATCTGGAGGAAAGCAAGAGTCATCGCCATCTTGAAGCCAGGCAAAGACCGTAATGACCCAAAAAGCTACAGACCAATCTCCCTGTTGTGCCACCTCTACAAAGTTCTGGAGGGACTTATTTTGCATAGAATTATGGAAAATATAGACCCCTGTCTGATCCCACAGCAAGCTGGCTTCAGAAAAGGCAAAAGCTGCACATCGCAAGTGCTGAACCTGACCCAGCACATAGAAGATGGCTTTGAAAGGCAGCAGATCACAGGAGCTGTCTTCATAGACCTGTCAGCAGCCTATGATACTGTGAACCACCGCCTCCTCCTGAGAAAAATGTATAATATCACAAAGGACTACCACCTCACCTGCCTCATAGGAAACCCGCTACAAAACAGGAGCTTTTTTGTTGAGTTTCAGGGCCAGAGAAGCAGATGGCGGAAACAGAAGAATGGCCTGCCTCAGGGGAGCGTGCTTGCTCCATCCATGTTCAACATCTACACAAATGACCAGCCACTGCCAGAAGGGACAGAGAGTTTCATCTATGCTGACGATCGTGCCATTACTGCTCAAGCAGGGAGCTTTGAGATGGTAGAACAGAAGCTCTCCGAAGCTCTAGGTGCTCTTACCGCCTATTACAGGGAAAACCATCTGATCCCTAATCCATCTAAAACACAGACATGCGCCTTTCACCTTAAGAACAGACAAGCATCCCGAGCTCTGAGGATTACCTGGGAAGGAATCCCACTGGAGCATTGCAGCGCACCCAAATACCTGGGAGTCACTTTGGACCGTGCTCTGACCTACAAGAAGCACTGCCTGAACATCAAACAAAAAGTGGGCGCGAGAAACAACATCATACGAAAGCTGACTGGCACAACCTGGGGATCACAACCAGACACAGTGAAGACATCTGCCCTTGCGCTATGCTACTCTGCTGCTGAGTATGCATGCCCAGTGTGGAACACATCTCATCACACTAAAACAGTGGATGTGGCTCTTAATGAGACATGCCGCATTATCACGGGGTGTCTGCGACCCACACCACTGGAGAAATTACACTGCTTAGCCGGTATTGCACCACCTGACATCCGCCGGGAAGTAGCAGCCAATAGTGAAAGGACCAAGGCAGAGACATCTCCAGCTCATCCCCTGTTTGGGTATCAGCCAGCACGTCAACGACTTAAATCAAGACATAGTTTTCTTAGAACTACAGAGACACTCGCTGGAACACCCCAGCAAGCGAGAGTCCAAAAGTGGCAGGCCCAAACCCAGCACCTCAATTCATGGGTGATACCAGATGAGAGACTCCCCCCTGGGCACTCAGAAGACTGGGCGACTTGGAAGGCGCTGAACAGATTGCGCTCTGGCACCACGAGATGCAGAGCCAATCTTAAGAAGTGGGGCTACAGGGTGGAATCCTCGGCATGCGAGTGCGGAGAGGAGCAGACCACTGACCACCTGCTGCAGTGCACCCTGAGCCCTGCCGCATGCACAATGGAGGACCTTCTTGCGGCAACCCCAGAGGCACTCCAAGTGGCCAGATACTGGTCAAAGGACATTTAACCAAATACCAAATTTACAAAATCTGTGTGGTTTTTTTTTCTTTTTCTTTTTCTTTTTAATCTCTGTGTTTGTTTTGCTCTGTTAGAATTGTAATACAATGGTTGCTGATGACACGATAAATAAATGGTATATTCCGTAAATAGCCATAATGACAGTGAACAGTAAGTGATCCCTTCACTACTGCTGTGTAATGAACTTGCTCTTGGGTGTGCCACTGTAAGTCTCTCTTCTGGACTTGCCCTTGTCGAGAACTGGCCTCAGTTCATCCCCAGGTTTGTAATACTTGCATAAGAATCATAGTTAGAGAAAGCAAGCTAACATTAGAGAATCTTGGCTTTTAATAGATTGTTGGTGGTTACAATTTTTAAAAAATGACTTTCTGATTAACAGAAATAGAATGGAAATACTTCTCAAACTGATCTATTAAATCACGGCTTCCCCACAATCAGTCAGTATGGCATGATTCGAATCCACTAATGAATGGAGTCTCCTTTCAGATGACTTGGTAAAGCATTAAAGATTCAAAACGATCTTGACAGATTAGAGAGATGGGCCAAAACTAACAAAATGAAGTTCAACAGTGACAAATGCAAGATACTCCACTTTGGCAGAAAAAATGAAATGCAAAGATACAGAATGGGGGACGCCTGGCTCGAGAGCAGTACGTGTGAAAAAGATCTTGGAGTCCTCGTGGACAACAAGTTAAACATGAGCCAACAATGTGATGTGGCGGCAAAAAAAGCCAATGGGATTTTGGCCTGCATCAATAGGAGCATAGTGTCTAGATCTAAGGAAGTAATGCTACCCTTCTATTCTGCTTTGGTTAGACCACATCTGGAATATTGTGTCCAATTCTGGGCACCACAATTCAAGAGAGATATTGACAAGCTGGAATGTGTCCAGAGGAGGGCGACTAAAATGATCAAGGGTCTGGAGAACAAGCCCTATGAGGAGCGGCTTAGGGAACTGGGCATGTTTAGCCTGAAGAAGAGAAGGCTGAGAGGAGACATGATAGCCATGTATAAATATGTGAGAGGAAGCCACAGGGAGGAGGGAGCAAGTTTGTTTTCTGCTTCCTTGGAGACTAGGACGCGGAACAATGGCTTCAAACTACAAGAGAGGAGATTCCATCTGAACATGAGGAAGAACTTCCTGACTGTGAGAGCCGTTCAGCAGTGGAACTCTCTGCCCCAGAGTGTGTGGTGGAGGCTCCTTCTTTGGAAGCTTTTAAGCAGAGGCTGGATGGCCATCTGTCAGGGGTGATTTAAATGCAATATTCCTGCTTCTTGGCAGGGGGTTGGACTGGATGGCCCATGAGGTCTCTTCCAACTCTTTGATTCTATGATTCTATGATTCTATGATTAAGTTCTTAAATAAAGTTGCCTCTGAACAAGTCATCTGTCCTAATTCCTTCCCCTTAAACATGAACTCTTCCTCTGTGACTTTATACAAAAACTCTGTGATATTGTTATTATTTATACCCTGCTTTTTCTTGTCAAAGGAGACTCAAAGTAGCTAACAATAAAAAAGTAACAATGTGTGAATTAAAATCTAAGTGAAAAACAAAATGTGTACTGTGATTCAAGAATTAAAACCTGGGTAATTATCAGTAGAAATAGTGTTCAGAGATTTTAAGATCTGTTCCTGACATTGAGGTAATAGAATAGAAATATTATAATGCTCTTTTATTGTTACAACGTGTATTATACTTATGGCTGAGATTCATATTTGTAAATAAATTTTAGTCAATGGTGGTTATGTGCAATATGCACAAAATGTGTAATAGAACTGGTTTTCCATGGTCCAGCCATACTTGGATCACAAACAGCTTGTTTGTTGCCTACTACAGAAGAATGCCTTGTTTTCTGTTAGATTTTATATCTCCTTTGTTTCTGTTTTTAGTGCCCTGGTTATAGCTGCTGTATTTGACCGTGATATTAACTGCAGAAGAGCAGCTTCGGTAAGATGAGGTGTAATCTTAAAATATTTTTAAATAGTGTATTGTATGATGCTATGCTACTATGACAGCAATATGTCAAAAGTTTTTTGTGATTCATCGTTCTTGTCTTTTGTAGAAATTTGCAGGGCTTCTTTCTTCATGAAAGAAATGAAGATTATGAATCTTTAATTAAGATATGGAAGTCACTGTTATATGTTTCTATTGTGGAAACAAGTTGCCCACATCTGTTCAGTGTAGGCAATTCCAAATTTAGTGGAGCTGTTGTTTTTTCTCTTCCCTGCTCTCTTCAACCAGGACACATATAAAAGATTGAAATAGTCATAACACAATTTTTCTTCTTTATGTTACAGTTTATCTCATAGCCTGAAAACAGAGTTAATGTATTTAAAGAAATCATGATCCCCGTCGTTTTAAAATCATAGTAATTCTTCCAGAATGGCCTGTGCTATATTCTCAGGTCCAAGCTAACAACACACACATACACTATACCTTGTCTTTCCCTTTCTTGTCCCTCCATTACTGATACTCCTCTTTGCAGCACTGTGTTATGGATTTAAGGGGTGAAAACTACTTGATAGGAAAGCTATGGAAATAAGACCTTAATTTGTGACTGGTTATTTTGGGTTATTTATATTTTGGTTTAAATATTTATGTAGAAAATAGTGCCAAGAATTCATATTGTAGTTTTACATGGGCGGAATCTTTGCCTTGTTTGTTTTTCTCAGGTTTTTCTCGTCTTTTTCAGAGGGCTCACAGAGATTGAGCAGTTAATGGAGGACTTTGGTTTACAGCTACACTTTGCAGCAGGCTTACATTAATCTTGAATAGTTGTTTTACAACTAACTACCCCTTCACTCTCAATCCATCTATGCTCCTTCCAAGACCATATGTGCATCAAGAAGGTCTTTCTTGGGAACAGGGAAGCAGTAGCCACTTGCTTCAAATGCTCATTGTAAGAGGCATTCCAAATGCTCTTGCTTAGGAGTTCTGTTCTTATCATCTGCCCCAACAATTGTAGGGCATTTATTTATTTATTTTGTATATTTCCGTCCTTCTCACACACACACCCTGAGGGCGGGGGGCCTCAGAACAGCTTTACAACAAGCACTGATTAGAGTGCTAACCACAGTCATAGACACATTTAAAACAGATCATTAAAATAAATTGCATTAAAAACATTTGATTAAAATGACACCAGTTTAAAAATCATTGCCTTGATCAGTCCATTGCCATACATATCACATTGACTCTTATCCCAATTGCTGCTGCTACTGTTCATATGCTCAAAACCACAACCAGGTATTTAGTTTAGTGTAGGACTTCCCTCTATCTTAGACCCACCATTGTGTGTATTAGTGTAGCAAACATATAATACATGGTGTTTGCAGGGAATATACATGAGCGGAACTTGTCTGTCTGACCTCCCCATCTTCCAAGCTTTGAATGAACCTCTCTTGCAAATCTCATTACTGGTCCCAGCAGCAGCCCACCTCACATTGCCCTGGGGAAAATGTGCTTAAAAATGCTTTGAGTTTTAAGGGAAGCTGGCATAGCCCCATGGGAAATTGCTATGAGGAGAGGGTGACTTTGTCATGGCTAGCTAACTTGAATCTCTGTATCTGTTAACTTGCATGAAGATAACTTCGATGGTTTCAGCATGGTATCTACATGTTTCAGGTTAGCTGAATATCATGAGAGTTTCAGTCTCTGAACATATATAAACAATGAACATGTTTTAATGTAGCAAAAATGGTTCCTTTTGGAAAACTTACTGTAAAAAGTATTATTCTCATTTCCACCAGCAATTATTCTATAGCTAATGCAAGAATCGGCACCTTCAATGGTTGCTATTACTTAGATTTGTTTAAATACATATAGCATTTTCCCAAGACATGGCAAAAGGTAACAGGCAGAAATAAGTAGCCACTAGCATTTTGGATATCTGTCAGCAGTTCATGCTAAGACAAATTTCACATGACTCAACACCAAAAGTGAAGATTAATTTAGTAACCAATTCCCTACTACATCTTTTTTCATGGTTTCATTCAAATTTAAACTGTGCAATGGAGTGATTTTATATGCCTGCTAAATTCATTTTCCCCAAATTGTTGTTTTCAGAAAGTAGAACAAATTGATGAGTATAATTCATGTAATTTAAGGCTTGTTAATTTGAAATGATGGGCATGCTGTATTATGAAATTAAAAATACACCGAATTGCCCCAAGATATGCGCTCATTTTTCTTTTGAAGTACGTGGGAATTTTCCTGACAGAAGATTTGGAAATGGACTGAGTTTATCATCTTTTCAGAACAGTGTAAAGGTAGAAAGAATGGTAGTTTCTGCCGTTCTGTGTTAATTATCTGTGAAATAAGTAAGGCACACTGAATAAAGTAAAGCATACTGAATAAATGCTCTTGACTATAAATTATCTATTTGTTTGCATCTCTCCAGATATTCATTCAATTATAGTATAAAGTCTCAATGCAAAAATACTTCACTTTTGACTCTTGAGCTGTAAATTGAAGGTGATATCTCTCTGAGTATCCATGTGCATGGGAATATGGAAAATTGCAAAATGACTGAGATATACACTTTCATGTAGTTTTTGTGAAGGTGGTTTTTCTGTAAAACCATAGAATTAGTATATTTAAACATACCTTTCCAAACTATTATATGTAGCAGTTCAGGCCTGCTTTTCAATCACAATCACAACCCCTGGGCTCATTTTATCTTCACTGTGACTTGGGATAGATGCACAAAATCATTTTTCCCTTAGCTGTTTCTGCTGGTGTTCAAGTTTCCAATTCAGTCTTCTGTAAGGAAGGAGACACCAAGTTGACACTAGTTAAAATGGGTATGTCAGTACTCAATGTTGTATGTCAGCATTCAGTATTGGTCTCAAACCATATCTGCATGCAGTGGTAGGAGAAGACATTCTTTGGCAGTTTCTGGTACAATATTATAAACCCTGTTATATTAAATTGTTACAAAGGAAGAAATGTAAACAAGGAAAAGCTCAGTGAATGGATGGATCAGCATGCAGGGCAAATACTTGTACTGCTTGGGAGGTAGTCATAGTTTGTCCTATTTTCTGATATCCAAATGAAAGGCAGAATTCAGAGATATCAGTGTTTACAAAATGTGCCTGAAAGATTGACCTTTTATTTCCCTTACTCTGTGTCCATTAAAATTGTGATAAATTTCTGTTATATGTAATCACGTGTGCAGATATTTTATAAACAAAAAAATGAGGCATCTGACTGCATGCTCTGGAGTTTGTATGTTCAGAAAAAAAATGCAAGCTTTTCTTTCCTCCCAAGTACTAAACCATCAACATAACTGGAAAATTAGGTTAATTTGCCCCAGTGTAAAATAAGAATTGCCACTTTTGATTGTTATTCAAAACAGAGGCAAAAACATGTTTTCCTTTATTTATATTGTAGTGTTAACAGTATAGAATAGTTCTTAATGAGAAAGATTACTCATTACTGAGAGTTTGTGTTCAAATCCATTTTTAATATACAGTTAAAATTGCTGTGAAAGTGAAGGCTGAAAAAGAGAATCTTTTCAGCCAAGAAACTGGCAAAACTGTTTCTTCATCTTATAAATATGGGACTGCGGTGGCGCAATGGATTAAACCCTTGTGCCGGCTGAACTGCTGACCTAAGGGTCAGCTGATCGAATCTGCAAGAGGGAGTGAGCTGCCATCTGTCAGCCCAAACTTTCCACGTGAGGATATGAGAGAAGCCTCCCAGCAGAATGGTAACACCTCCTGGCATCCCCAGGGCAACATCTTTGTAGACGGCTGATTCTCTCACACCAGAAGTGACTTGCAGTATATTCTCAATTTACATCTGACATGATTAAAAAATTGTAAATCGGCTGGATCACATGGAAGGAGAAGGACCAATTCAGAAAACATTAGCACACAGACCTGTACAGAAATGTGGCAGAAAAATACTCTTTTCGTATTTATAAGACCCTTGACTTTTCACTTGTAATGAAATGTCAGCAAAAATGGCCAGTTATGGGTGTGTTTATTTTTTTTTAATAAACACTAATTCTTGAAACGGTTGGCATGTAACATGCAAATATTAAAGAGCATTAGCACACAAAGCAGCAGTGACAAGAAATCCTTGAGGGCATATTCATCCAACAAAGCTCACTTTAGCTTTTAAAATGAAGCCCATGGGTCATTTATATTGCTGCATGTTTGTTTTGAATTCATGATCTCGTATTTATCTGCAAGCAAACCTGACTCATTTTGTATGTTTGTTCTCTGTTCTTAGGCTGCCTTCCAGGAGAATGTTGGTAGACAGGTAAGGTAACTTGGAAAAAATACAAGTCTTTTCCTTCAATTTCTTGTAAATCTACTGTAGCATAAAATTAAATAGACATTTTGTGACTTGTAGAAGTAAGAGGAAGGTTTGGTAAATTTTGATAAGTGATTTTAAAATTATCATAGTGCTACTTTGCATGTACCTATTAAAAACATAATTATAATACTTGCATATATCCGGTAAAAGAGCCTTCAGCATCTTTAAATGCATCATACCAAATAGCACTGCCCTTCCAGTCATCGTAGTTCTGAAGCTTTTAGTGGGTTGTTCTACAATTGTATGCAGGCAGTTACTTCTGCAGAGCAATAAAAGCCCTACAGCAGTGGTTCTCAACTTGTGGGTCCCCAGGTGTTTTTGGCCTTCAACTCCCAGAAATCCCAGCCAGTTTAGCAGCTGTTAGGATTTCTGGGAGTTGAAGGCCAAAACATCTGGGGACCCACAGGTTGAAAACCACTGCCCTACAGTATCATCCTTACTGGCACTGTTACTGCAACATTTATCTTGTGATTCACCAATAGTGAATTGCTTTATAAAATGTTTGTGTTCATGTCCATCTGTAGAAGCTGTAAGACATGTGGACATAAAGGCAAATTGCTCAGAATTTGGCACAATTTTTTAAGTTGTTTTAAGCTGCAGTGCCAACTTTCAAGTCAAACTTCAAATAAGAGGTTGGACAGGAATAAAAATGAAAAAGAAGTGCTTCATTCTCACCACGGTACTTCCCTCCTCCTCCTCCCTTAATCAATAATCATCCACATGCAAACTGACTCTCCATCACACAGTGAGCACTTGTCGCTCTGTTGTCATAAACACTATCAGGATGGTGTTTTAGAAGCCTCACCAAAAAAAAGAGAGGTTGGGAAAACAGACCCCATATATATCCCTTTGTGAGTATTAGTGAGTATTAGATCGAGGCTGTCTGAGGTGATGCTGGTGAGATTTCCAAGTGGACACAAAGTCACATAGCCCCCTCTTTGGGATTCAGGCTGGTCAGTTCCAGATGTACTTTAGCTAGTAGCTTTATAAATGCAATGGGTGGTGAGGGAACAGGAGAGCACAATTTGTTGTGATGAAAAGCATTTTTCTGTCTTGATTTTTTAGTATCTTTCCTAGTCACATATATAGTTGGCCCTCCATAGCCCCAAGTTCTGCATCTATGGATTCAACCAACTATAGCTTGAAAAAATATTTGATTTTGCCAAGACTGGTGTGTATACATGCCCAGATGTAGCCTGGTCTCTCCCTGGCACTTGTTTGTATTGCTTGCCACCTTATATAAGGGATACCATTTTTCCATGCCATTGTATAGAATGGTACTTGAACATCCATGAATTGGAACTTAACCTCTGTAGATACCTAGGACCTGCTATAAATCAGTGGATCTGTACTTATTACTAGATCACAGTGCCACCATTTCTAGTCTAATTGATTATACTTAGGAAAATCTCAAAGACAAAATAAATCTTGAATGCACTAGATGTGTGTAATCCAAGAGAATGTTCTTGCTATCAATTAAAAGGTCAAGCAGCTCAGAGTTGTTGATTAACCAATTGAATTAGGAAGCATCAAATTAAGTCTTTGCTTAGACAAGCATCTCGAGCTCTGAGGATTGCCTGGGAAGAAATCCCACTGGAACATTGCAGCACACCCAAATGCCTGGGAGTTACCCTTGACCGTGCTCTAACCTACAAGAAGCACTGCTTGAATATCAAGCAAAAAGTGGGCCCTAGAAACAATACCATATGAAAGCTGACTGGCACAACCTGGGGATCACAAACAAATACAGTGGAGACATTGCTCCTTACGCTTTGCCACTATGCTTCTGAGTACACTTGCCCAATATAGAACACATCTCACCATGCTAAAACAGTGGATGTGGCTCTTAATGAGACATTGCACATTTTCACAGGATGTCTACACCCTACACCACTGGAAAAATTATACTGTTTAGCCAGTATTGCACCACCTGACATCCGCCAAGAAGTAGCATCCAATAATTTTTATTTTTTTATTTTATTATTTAAACTTATATGCCGCCACTCCCCTGGGGCTTGGAGCGGCTTACAAGAATAGCTAAAATCTAACAAAGTTTAAAAGCAATTTAAAACAATTTAAAAACAACAGTATCAAACATTAAAAGCCTGTCGGAACAGGTATGTCTTACATGCCCTGCGGAAAGCTGGTAAGTCCCACAGGGCACGAACTTCAGGTGGCAGAGCATTCCAGACTGATGGCGCCACTGCTGTGAAGGCTCTGCGTCTGGTTGCCGTTAGACGCAAGGTCTTGACACTGGGGACTTCCAATAGATCTTGGTCCTCAGAGCGGAGGGATCTCTGGGGTTGGTAGGGGGTGAGACGATCCCTCAGATACATTGGCCCCAGACCATGCAAGGCCTTAAAGGTGAGTACCATCACTTTGAAAGTGATCCGGTGCTCAATTGGTAACCAATGCAGCTGTAATAAGATTGGTGTTATGTGGCATCTCATCGGAATTCCCGCAAGAAGCCGAGCAGCTGCGTTTTGTACCAACTTGAGCTTCCGAATCACCGACAGAGGGAGGCCAATGTAGAGGGCGTTACAGTAGTCCAGCCTTGAGATGACCGTGGCCTGGATCACCGTAGCTAGGTCGTCCCTGGACAGGTAGGGGGCCAGCCGTCTAGCCTGCCGCAGGTGAAAGAAGGCGGTTTTGCTCACGGCGGAGACCTGGGCCTCCATTGTCAGCAGAGGGTCCAAAAGGACTCCCAGACTCTTTACCAATGATGACGGGCGTAACGCCTCGCCAACCAGGGTGGGCAGATGGATGTCCCCACTGCCCGGTCCACCCAGCCATAGGATCTCCGTCTTTGCTGGATTCACCTTCAACCTGCTGGCACGCAGCCATCCAGTAACGGCCTTGAGGCACTGATGGAAACAATCGGGTACAGAGTCCGGTCGGCCTTCCATCTTCAGCACCAGCTGAGTGTCATCGGCATACTGATAACACTCAAGCCCAAAACCTCGAACCAGCTGAGCAAGTGGTTGCATATAGATGTTAAACAACAGAGGGGAGAGAATGGCCCCCTGAGGAACCCCCACAAGATAGACCAGGCCTCCCCTCTCCACTCGCTGTCAACGGTTGTGAAGAAAGGAGGACAGCCAGTTTAAAGCTGTCCCCCTGATTCCAGCAACAGCAAGGCGGTGGGTCAAGAGATTGTGGTCGACTGTGTCAAATGCTGCTGTGAGATCCAATAGCACGAGCAGCGCTGACCCGCCCTGGTCAAGCTGGCATCGAAGGTGATCCGTGATGGAGACCAGCACAGTCTCTGTCCCGTGCCCTGCACGGAAGCCAGATTGGAAGGGATCTAGTCTGGCTGTGTTGTCTAGGAATTGCTGCAACTGCTCCGCTGCTGCCCTCTCAATCACCTTGCCCAGGAACGAGAGATTTGAAACTGGGCGGTAACTGGAGGGAACCGAGGGATCTAAATCTGGTTTCTTCAGCAAAGGAGAGACCACCGCCTCTTTTAAACCCTCTGGAAAGACTCCTTGCTCAAGGGAGCTGTTTATGATCTTCAACAGAGGGTCACGTAATCCCTCCAAGCAGGATTTCACCAACCAAGAGGGACACGGATCGAGGGAGCAAGTGGTCGGTCTAGCTGCAGCTATGAGCCTATCGACAGCCCCTGCATCCAGCGGGATGAACCGGTCGAGGATGGGCCCAGCAAGTGGCCACGGGGTCTCAAGTTCTCTCACTGTATCAATTGTGGCAGGGAGGTCCCGGCGAAGTAGCGAGATCTTGTCTGCAAAATAGTTCTGAAAAACCTCGGCTGGAGGGGCCTGATTACCACTTTTTGGGACGGTAGGAACCGTCGTTAGAGATCGAATTATTTTGAACAATTTTGCCGGGTGTGAGCTAGCAGACGTTATCAAAGAAGCATAATATACTCGCTTTGCCTCAGTGATAGCATGCTCATAGGATTCCCTGAATGCCTCATAAGCTGATCTCGATGCTCTGTCACGGAGTTCTCGCCACACGCCCTCCAGCTGTCTCTTTTCCCGCTTCATCAGTCGAAGTTCCTCGGTGAACCAAGGAGACCGATTTCGGCGGGGTCTGAGAGGGGACCAAGGCAGCGACACCTCAGGCCTATCCTCTGTTCGATATCAGTAGGCATGCCAATGACTTAAATCAAGAAGTAGTTTTCTGAGATCTACAGAGATACTTGTAGGAACACCTCAGCAAGCGAGAGTCCAAAAGTGGCAGTCTAAAACCCGAAACCACAAGCCATGGCTGATACCAAATGAGGGACTCCCTCCTGGGCACACCGAAGACTCGGCAACTTGGAAGGCGCTAAACAGACTGCGCTCTGGCACCATGAGATGCAGAGCCAACCTTAAGAAATGGGGCCACAACGTCGGGTCCACGACATGCAAGTGTGGAGAAGAGCAAACTACAGAACACCTACTACAATGCAATCTGAGCTATGTCACATGCACAATGGAGGCCCTTTCTATAGCAACACTAAAGACACTCTAAATGGCCAGCTACTGGACATTGTGTGTGTGTGTTTTAAAAAAATACATTACAACTGTACACTTGGTTTGCTTCTGATACAATAAATAAATAAGTCTTTGCTTGATTTGTTTTTTATTGGTCAAATCTGTTGATGATGTGGCTGGGGAGAAAGGACAAAAAAACCAAAAGTAATAGGGCTCGAATAATTGTTCAAAGTAAGAAGTAATTAATTAGAACAGAGGTGAGCAGAATAAGTAGATTTCCAGATGATTTTAGTGGATTACCAAAAGTTTCCAAGTGCTCATTTAACAGCAGTAACACCATATAGTCGTTTATCTATAGTCTTGTAACACACTCTTCAGTTTGTGTGACTGAGGATAGATTTGTATACAATAGATTGAAAATGAATTCCAGTTTTTATTTGGAAATCTGTCTGGACTCTGGCACCAATTTCTCCAATTTTAAGTCCCCAACACTGCTATTTTGAATATTATTTGTTAAATGCAGTGATGAGAAGCTGCAAAACAGACAGCTGCCTTCTTACCTATCATATACTGAAATCTAAATTAGGGCTTATTTCCAAAGATTCGGAAGGGCATTAAAGAGTAGACTAATGGCTGTGTTGGGAATGGGTTGTCTTTTAATTTGTGAAGAAAAAAATAAACCCCAGTGCACACAACTTTTCTCTTCCTGTGGGACAGGAAAGAAGAGTTTTACTTGATACTACTTTCATGAGCTCATATAGTGAATTTTAATTATAGAATGTATTAAAAAATCTTTATGTTAATATGTCTTATCAGATGCCTATACATTGCAGATAGCTGAAATGTGATTTTTCTGCCTTAGCTCTTGGGTATCTCCTCCTCAGTCAATTACCTGAGATTCAGTCTTTCAGCATCTAAATAGTGAAGTGCCTAGGGTTCTTTAATTAAATAGAAATCCAAAGTCATTCCCCACAGCATAGGTTAACGTCTTGTAATATTTGTTTCTCTGGGATTGTGCCATACATTTGAAAGTCAAACCACTTCTGAGTTTTCCTTACTTGGGAAAGTCCTCTGAAATCCACCATATGTCAACAGGCAGTTTGAAGGCACATACATACTCATACACACAGTCTTTCTAAGCGCCATAGTACATGACAGTCACATGCACTGTTAGGTCACATGCTTATAATTTTAAGCACTGATAGCCTTGGTGAATGCCAGAAGTGTCATGGGTTTGGGAGGAGATGTTTGGCTTTATCTCCCTTGGCTATGCCCTGGGAGCCAATAGGCGCTTCTCTTCCTGTGCAAATAAGCAGCTTTGAAGCAGTGCTTCAGGGTAGCCTCCAGCTGGGAATGGGAAGGGTTCAGTTTTGCCTAACATTAGCTCACTCCTGAATTACGGTACTTTAGTAAGTAAAAATAATAAGTATAGAGTTGAACTGGTTCTTTAACGTCATTTGTAATGTAGCCCCAGTTCTCACACTTAACTTCTCCATATCAAGAGGTGGAAAACTCCATAAATTGCTTTTTGTTTAGCTGCTTTTTGTAGGCTGTGTGCATGCGTGAGATATAAGTGTGGAGACATTTGCAAGGAAATAGGCATATCTCTTGTAATTGTTCAAAACAAAATAAAAGGCATGATATTCCAAGACAAAATAAAAGAGATGAGTTCAGTATGGCATATTTCTCGAAAATAACATTTTTCATTAAACCATCCAGTTATTTCCAAAGTAGTATCAATAAATTGAGAGCCAGAGTGATATAGTGGTTTGGTCTACTGCTCTGGAGGCCACAGTTTAAACCCAAACTAGATGACTTCAGGTAAATCATATTCTTAGTCACAGAGGAATCAAATGTCAATGCCTTCTGAACAGTCTTCCCAAGAAAACCCCATAATAACTTCCCTTAGGTTCACCACAACTCAGAAACAATTTGAAAGCATACAACAAGAAGTATTTTCTTCCATATCGAATGTCACTGTGGAATTTTATGCTGGGTAACATTAAAGGAACAATTTATGTTTGGATAAAAAGGCATAAGAGCTGAATACTCGAAGATGTCAGAGCTGAGACATCTGCAAAAGGGATGCAAATGGAGTGAAGAAAAATGTATAATTCAGTGTGTCGAATCTCTTCAGGTGTCATTGTTGGCACATGGTTAGACCTAGCACTTGTTCATGTTTACTGTATTCAATCCCTGCTGCCTTAGGGTTTTCCCAACTTTTGCATTTAATATCAATTCTGATTCCCACAGGCTCTGAAACTAAAAACCACTCCCTTAAACGTCTCTGCACCCTGAGGTGGCTTTTACCACACCCTCCATTGACTCTTTCTTACTGCGGTGGCAAAGTATCTGGTTTAGCTGGTGAACAGGCTAGTGCTGATTATGATGCTGCGTTGTGGGAGGCAGTTGCTTAAAAGCTCAGTTTTACTTGGACCTTAATTTTACCACAACAGCCTTGGATTAGTTCTCTTTTTCAAAGGGCTTTAACCCTAAAGTGGGTGCAAACCTGCGTTTGCAGCATCTGCTATTTGTCATTTGCTGTAACAGTGAATTTCACAATTTGTCGCCTAGTGCAAAAGACTCTTCCCTAAAGAACTCTGAGCACAGAAATATGTTTTGTGTAACAAAAATGAACATGAAGGTGCGTAGACATTAATGTACAAGTTGTTACCCCACACTTCCTTCATTTCAGGAATATTATTGAGGGGATAATCATTTGCTGGTATGAAGCCTGAAATCTTGGCTGATCTATTGTGACTTCTCCAGAGGTCTACAAGTAGTCAAGTCTACCTCCTTGCACTGCCATGCAGATTCCAAATAACTTTTTGTGAGTTACATTATAAACACTTGATACTTCAGCCGGTGGAATTTTCCTTCTAGCCTCTCATCTTGCTCAAATACTGATGCTTAGTGTTTAAGTTGGACTTTACACATAGCCTGATCTCTAATTATAAATTATTATCAACAAATAAAAATGTTGTCCTGCTTCTTCAAAGGATTGCTCATAACTGGAAAGGGATGATGAAGGGAACCTTTGAATCACGGCAGGGAGGATAGGCTATGGTGTGTCCCAAATGGAAGCCTGGCAGATGTGTAGGATGTTCTTACCCCAGAGATTTTAGTAATCGCAAATGTCTCATCATCTGGTAAACACCCTGCTCTGATTCCATCCTATTTTGAGTGGGTCGTGCTCTTTGCTCCCAAACTTGCAACTTTGTCTTAGCTGTTCTTATGGAAAAGTATTGAAAAAGCATGTTTTATGTCCAAATAAATATTTTTAAAATTACATCAGTTTGCAGATTGTACTACTTTTTATGCATATATCTATTGAGAAAGTACCCTTCTATTTGTAAACATGTTGGTATATGTTTGAAAACTAAGTGTGGTCTGTATTTGATTGTTCAATTACTTTATATCATGCAGTGTTTGATTTATCAGGTTAGGAAGAGAAGGGGAAAGACAAAGTTTCTTGAGAAATTGGTGTTTTGGTACCCAGAAGGCCAACCATGATGTTTTGAACAAATCTGGTGTCTTAATTATATGGCACAACGTGTATGTTTTGATTTTGCTTTTTATGTGCTTTTTTGGTTCTTCTTTGAATTGTGGTAGCTATCTTGAATGCTAACTGGAAAGGCAGGATGAAAATAGTTAGCAATACATGAATAAGAAAGTTGGGGAAATGAAAGATTTGGTTGAATAGGAACTCACTACCCAAAGTAATTGTAGGCGTGTAGCTCTGAATTTAAGGAGCGGTGAATTTCACAAATCATAAACCTGCTCCTGAAGACACTGTGTGGGCAGTTTTTGATACTGTAAGAGACAATTTTGCTACAGTAACACAACCTGTAAGAAGCAGCAATACTAGAGATCCACCTTCTTCCTTTAGGAGAAGTGTTAAGTATTCTTTGCAGCCTAAGAGAATGGTTTATAATTATAATAGGTGTGCCTGATCCATTTTAAATTTCCTAATCTGTTTTATAATATGATGCAACAAGCAACTTTTTTCTGACCAGAAGGGTGATTAAACATTTATTTGTTGGTTGGAAAAAAAGAAAAAAAAAGTGTATTCCTTCTTGATAACAGCCACCACATTTTTTGTGTTAGGATTTTTACAGTAAACGGTTTGACTTATTTGTAAGTTTTTCTCATAAAACACAGGGCTTGCGGATTTAAAAACAAAAACAAAAACAGCAAATCCTGTGCTAAGACGTTACACTCTGCAGAAGAGTGGGAGGACTTGCATTCGTATAGCTCTATAGGTTGCCAACTTGCAATGGTTGCAGCAGGTACTGTTTTGCCAAGGAAGAAGCAGGACATAATGCTGCAAGTTACCTCATTTAAAGTAGATATTGTGGCCATTTTAGAAGGATACAACACATTTGCCTGGTTGGTCAACCATCCCACTTTCACATAGTGAAAATCGGAGATCATATTCAAACTATTTCATGGGAAAAAAACCATTTTATTTTGGTTTTGGAATAAGAAATGTGTCTCAAAGGCCTGTGATTTATATTTTTGGCAATTGTGGATGAAATCAGTTTGTGCACTGGTGTCTGTTCTAAAGCATCTTTAGTGAAGGCAGATTAAAATAATGTGACTTTTCTGCAGTGTACTTCTCCATGCTTTAGCTGCTCTTCACTTTGATGCAATCCATTAAGCACATTTCTGAATGCAGTAGATATTTCAGCAAACATACATCAGTCCTGTGTTTTTTTTCCTTGATGTGAATAAAGAACACCAAAATACCATGAACCTAATCACAAGCATTTCTGATGGCATGTCTAAAGATAACGCTATATCGTTGTGAACTTGTACAACTCCAGATTAATAGGAGTGAGCAAAGAGTTATCAAAAGTAGTAATGAAATGTTTGAAACCTGTGCAAAAGCCAGTAACTGTTTCAGCATCATAGTATTTTGGTAACTAATTTCAGCTTACCTGACATATTGCCTTTCAGGAAACACTTAATATTCCATAATATGATACTACTACAATACCAGATTAGCTGATCAGAATACTAGCTATCTGGCCTATATATCAGCAATTAGAAGTGACACAGTGAATTTCCATGAAAGGTGTATTGGGAGATTGAGAGTTGAAAACTAGATGCTTAATCCTGAGCATAGAATGAATGCTATGAGGAAGGAGCTGAATAATATTTTTGAAACGATGGCTATTTGTGGAATCAACAAACTTGTAAAGTTTCACTCTTGTCTAATTTAAAAACCATCTAAATGTTATGGAGAAGGGGAAGGGATTGACTGATGCACATACATGATTGGGATGCTTCTGTCCATGTCTGAGGACTATTTGTCCATCATTAGGGAATATTTATTTATTTATTTGTTTGTTTACTTTATTTGTATACCGCTTTTCTCAGCCCTTGGGCGACTCAAAGCAGTTAACAATGGCAAAATTCAATGCTCAGAACAACTTAAAATAGTTAAAAACAATTAAAACAGGAGCATATTAAACAATCAATTATACATCAATAAACATCTTGTTAGCGTCTCATAATTAGAATCAGGATCCAGTTTCATCATCCAATTGTTCCATATTCCAGTTGTTCCATAGCTACGACTGGGGAAAAAATAGCTCTTGTACTAGGAGACCTTCCCCTCTGTGGTCCTCTTTTTCTTTTACCAGTGCTCCTATTACTTTAAGTGAGGCTGGCCCATTTGTTACACGTTTGCCATATAATTTAGAAATTGTAGTCTAGATAGTAGAGTCTCGGTGGGTTATTTAAGAGAGCAACAGAAATAAGCTCAGAGATCTTCCAGAGCTCTGTGCTGGAAGTGCACCTAGGCAAAGCAGGATACATAGGGGTGCTTCTGTTTCAGAGGGAAAAGAGAGGGATTTATAACTGTAAAAACTGAACAGATAGCATAAAAGTGGGGAAGAGAAATAATTGTAAAGCTGCAACTCTCCATGATTCCATAGCATTAAGCCATGTCAATTAAAGTAGTGTCAAACTGCATTATTTCTACAGTGTAGAAATGCCCTTAAACTCATGGAACTCCAAATGCATATCAGTGGATATGAACACAAAAATCCTGTTTTTTTCTGTATATTTCATTATGAAAACTTACTTCCCATATTAAAAATATCTTGATTTCTGTATTTTTGTGGATATTTGTGCCTATTTTTTTTTTTAAAAAAAGGTTTTATAATACTTGCTATGAAAGATTGATGCCAGCCAATCACAGCTCAGAAAATATTGTGAAAGCAGACCTTTGGGGGAGAAATGATACAAAACTGAGGCTACTTTTTGACAAAAGGCATATAGGAAAAGATGGCTTAGATGGGGGAAATGACATAGAAATAAAAAAGAGCTGTCATAGAGATACAGCAGTCAGCCAGAATGAAGAACTGAATAGGGTTTTGGAGAGCTGAGAAGGATTGAATAGTTCAGAGGTTGAGGTGTTATCTACATGTGTCTTAATAAACTTCAACTTGTTTATTTTTTTAACAACTGTATTTGGCTGTATTTGCTTACTACAATCAACCAGGAACCGCGGTGGCGCAATGGGTTAAAACCCTTGTGCCAGCTGAACTGCTGACCTGAAGACCTAAAAGTCGGTGGTTCGAATCTTCAAGATGGGGTGAGCTCCCATCTGTCAGCCTCAGCTTCCCATGCAGGGACATGAGAGAACCCTTCCACATGATGGTAACACATCTGGGCATCCCCTGGGCAACGTCCATGCAAACAGCCAATTCTCTCACACCAGAAACGACTTGCAGTATATTCTCAATTTGCTTTTGACTCAATAAAAAAACCCACAATCAACCTACAGAATAGCACAGCCGCTGATCCTCAGAGGGCTCATCTTGAGGCCCAAGGATCCAATCCAGAGAGGGATTGAGAGGGTAGCAAATTAAGGTAAAAAGACTTTGACAGAAATTTACAGATCAGGTTAAATTGGTAGTGAGAAGCAACACATAAAATGCTAGTATTGGTCTGCAATGAGAAGTAGTTTGTAAAAAGTTGATGCGTGAGTAAAATGTGGCTCTTCGCATTTCAGTTTTTATCATAGTTCTCAGTGGGGGAAACTTAACCACATGTCTGTGCAGCCATATCATGCAACATGTATATTTCTGGCTTTGGCTTCCGTGTGTGTGTGTGTGTGTGTGTGTGAGCGCAAGAGAGAGATCTTTTCTGTAGGAATTCAGGAAATCATTTCAATATTTTCTTTTTCAAAAGAGTTAAAGCTTTATTCAAGGGGAGGTAGGTACAACATTTCCGTTCATTAATGTAAAATCATATATGTTTTTCTTCTCTTCTTTTGATAGGGTACATTTCCACATGGAATTGACATTTTGACTGCAGCTGATTATTTTGCTGTTCGTAACAGAGCTAATTGTTTCCTTAATATCAGGTAAGAGATAATCATTTAAATGTTTAATAAATATAGAGATAATTTTATTTTTAACATGCCTTTGTGTTTCTGCCTATGTGTTTCTGCTAATGGCTAGATGGGTAATGTCAAAGAATATGAATGGTTTGGTTCTTTTCTCGAAGAGTGAGTGAATGGTGAAGTTCTTCTTTTTAACTCAGTTTTTACAAACAAAAGAACAACTACATATTCCATAACCCTTTTATAGTTCTTCACAGTGAAGTTGATTCAGGACAGAGGCCTTATGTTACAGCAGATCTGGCTGCATTGGAAAATCAGTGTGATAGAATTTGGGAGGCTGCTGATTGTATAGGGCAAACCCATGCTTCTGAATATTTAAATGCCCTCAGACCTCCACATTTATCAGTTTAACTTTGTGGATTTGATTATTTGTAAATTTAGTTAATTCATTTTCCTTAATAATAGTAATAATCATCGTCATTGTCATCTTTATTTATATCCCACCTTATCTACCCAAGGGAACTCAGGGTGGTTTACAACAAATATCAGCAAACATTCAATGCCATAAAGAAACATAACGAAACATAAAGGACTTTAAGAGTCCCTTGACCTTTCAGGACAAACCTGTGGTCAAACATTACTGGAAAATTACCATAGAGTCAAACTGGAGGACTTAGAGATTCCTAAAGATATATTCTCTCTAGTAAAAAAGAATTTAATTTTTTATTTGTGGTTTTCCCACTTTAATTGCAGTTCTGTGTCACATCTCCTGCAAATGTGGAGGAGGGCTTACTAGATTCCACGTAGTAATCTAACACACGTGAAAGAGACAGGGAGAGCTTTAACACTTCCCTTTTCTGAATGTCCTAATTTACCACACACAAAGAAGTGAGTTTCTTTGAAAGAACCAGAAATGTTCTCTCTGCATTCAGCCTGAAGGAATGGAGTCCAAAATCCTGTCAAATCAAATCTATATAATGTATAGGTCACTATGAAGCTTAAGTACATCTTAAGTGTGATCAGCATGAGGGTCAGACATGACTTTCATGCAGTAATATGGACTAATGTCTTCACCAAATACACTGAATGGATGTTGGTTCACAATTTGCAGGCTTTTAAATAGAGGAACAGGTCTGGTATCTGTGATGTAAGCAGATTTCCCTTTGTTTTTCCTACTGAGTTCCTGAATTATCTTAATTTTTGATTGTCCCTTTCATCCTTAAGCTGCTTGGCCCACGCTCTTCCAATCCACTCCACCCTCCCTTTACTCCTCGCTTTCCTTTGTGCATGCCTTCCTCCTACACTCAGCCAGTTTCCCAATTCCCTTTTGTGTAGCGAAACAAAAACAAAGGAACACAGTGAGTCAGGAAAGGATTTATTTGTTACTTTTGCAACTTTTCAAGATGGCAAAAAAGTGATTATTTGTTAGTTTGGATCTGTGTTGAGATACAGAGGTTTTCATTGAGAAAGTTGGTAATTAGGGCTTTGTTGTAAAGGATTATTAGTTTGTTTATTTTTTACGGTTTACACTTGTGCTTGACAAGACATCACTTATCTTGCTTCTGTGATCTGCATGTGTTTAGCCACACAAATTATTCTCCCAACAAGTAATCCCAGCATGATACTTGTGGCTAGTCTGGATGATGCCAGTTTATTTTACAGAAAATTTCGTACTCAAGTCAAGAAACCTGTTCAGGTTTCTTCCTGTCTTTAAATATGTGTTGTATAGTTCAATTTTCTTCGTACAACAAATGGAATATTTCAGTTTATTCTTTCCATTGAGATTTATCTCTCTGTATTTCAACATGTAAAAAAAAGCGAAATTAAAGCCAGATTAGTACTACAGATTTTAGTTATGAGAAGGGTCTGTAACTTTAGATTTACAAAGGTTTTTTTAGAATTGTGATATGTGTGTCTGTTAATTTGTTGTCATTAATGCTGATAAACTATTTTAATTCACTAAGCCATCCATACTCGGTAACTTGGGAGGTTAGCTTTTAGAACTAACCATCAGCTTGGTAAGGTTGGCCACATTGCAAGTAGGTAACTATGGTCTGAAAAGGCTGTTGATACCAAGATGACTTGACGATCTGTCATTCATTGTCACCATAAGTTAAAGTCAAGTAGATGGCAATTAACAACAACAAATGAGATTTGCAAAGAATGGCATGAAGATTGTCACTGAAAACTCCTAGATGTACATTTTGTTAATCTCTTCTTTAAAAATGCTGTTTGTTCCCTTCTCAACTTGGGACATTTTTGCAGATGTACTACAGCCATAGTATAATTATGTCTCTAGGATGCTTGGAGTCCACATTTTGTTGGGAAGCAGGGGATCTCATTTTACAATCTGTTCAGTTACCTTTCATGGTGATCTGCACCTTCCCTTCTTTCTAATCTCCTTTGTACACTCAGGCTCCAGTTTGTTGTTTGAAGTTAATAACAGGTGATGTAGAAGATATGTTTAGGAATGATAGGTTTGTTTCCACTGGAAGAAACAATCATTGCAATTACAGAAATAAGTGGTCAGCTGCAAAGTTCAATTAGTCAATAAAGTGTGAAAAATTCTTAAGCAGTGTTTTGAATGCATCTAAGCGTATGCATAATATTTTTTCTGCTCAACTGAAATGGCTAAGAAGTTTATCTCACGAGGTAGACAAATCACAATTGTAGCAGGACAATTGCATCTTTGAGTGAATAATCTGTTAATGACCACCTTTTATGGAAGAACTGCCTCCGAAAGGTCTCCAATCTTGGTAGGAAAGGAGTGAGATTGTTCAAGTTCATGGGCCTCATCACACTCGAGTTCTTTAAAAGCTGTGACTGCCTCCTGCTGAATTCTGGGGCTTGTAGTTCAGGGAGGCCCAGAGCTTCTCTAGATGAGCAGTTTAGAGGCCCCTCCCTGAACGGCAAACTCCAGAATTCTTTAGGAGGCAGTCGCTGTAGAAATCTGGGGTTTGTAGTTTGGGGAGGAGCCTTTAAACTGCTCATCCAGAGAAGCCCTGGACCTCCCTAAATTACAAACCCCAGAATTCTACAGGTGACAGTCACAGCATTAAAAGTGGATCAAAGTGGATAAATGCTCAGGTGTGATGAAGCCCCAAGGCAAAACACAGTTGTCCTACTGTAATTATGATTTGCCTGCCTCTTAAAACCATTCTGTTCCCCCAGATTGAGTCATGGTTGGCAGTGTGGTTGGCAAATACATAGTAGAACTGAAGACCTTGTATGTTCAGTCCGTTACATCCCCAATTTAAATAACCAAGTATTTATCAATCCCACTATTCTCAACATCTATCTTGTGTTAGCATGTTTGTGTTTAAATCACTTTATACTGGCCAATGAAGATGGGTTTTTTAACTGAACCTTTTACTTCAAAACAAATAACTGCAGTGAGGAGGTGAGTGGGAAGCAGAATTGAATCGGTTACAGATAAAATGAGGGATACTAAGAAGAGAAGATTTGGAAACTGGTTAAGATTTTTTCACTTGATTATGCAAATATCCAGTAATGTTTAATATACAAACAGTCCCTAAGTCACAAACAAGATAGTGCCTTCTAGCACTTAATTACCTTATAGCTGTATTGCACTAGCCCTTGCCCCAGCCTCCTAGATCTGAACACAGCCACTGTTCTCGGCTATTGGTTGATGGTTACTGTTCTTACGTTTTTATGTTGTCTGTTGTTTAGTTTTATTGTTTTAATTATCGAAATGCAAAGTATTTTAATTTGTACTATATTTTATCTCTGTTTCTGTTAGGCTTGGTTCACATGTAAGCCGCCCCAAATCCCTTTGGGGAGATGGTGGCAGGATATAAGAATAAAGTTATAAAATTGTTGTTGTTGTTATTGGTTCTGAATTTGTTTGTAGGTCAGAAACAGGTATAGTGCAAGGGGATAACTATGATGCATTGTTTAGAAGAGTAGTAGTTCAGCTCTTTAAAATATATCAGTGTGTCTTTCTGTTGGTAAATTTAGGCATCTGTTTTGTCTCTTTAGTGTATATATTGCTGGATTTCCTGAGTATACACAGCCAATGATCGATCACTTGGTTCAGATGAAGATTAACCACTGGGATGGGTAAGGTTATTTATGCTGATCTTATGGAGGTTCATATTTTGATCATAGAGTATAGACTTACTCTGTATGAGATCATTAGTGAGGCCATTTTTAGTATTTTCCACGAGGCCTTATTTGAATCCTCAGACTCCCTGAGACACTGGTGTGAATTGCCTCTCTTGAAATCTTCTATGAGTGACAATTCATCTTTATACACCTTTAAATAGTTTGTAGTCCCCCCTTTTAATATTTTTAAACCCTGTTCTTCAAAAGGAGAAATGGCCATGCAGGCGCTTTTGGTTTGTTCTTGTTTATTCATAGTCCATGAAATCCCCAGAGAGTTTCAGAGAGAAAAGGTTAATCCCTGGGTCTGTTACAGTTGAGCATTGGTTAAGGCATTTTGATGAGAGAAGTCTAGTTCATGCAGGTAATGAAACAGAACTGCATTATTTTTCCATCTGTATGTTAATTTTTGCTAAATATTTGGACCCTTGTGACTTCTGAAATAAAAAATGTATGAGAATTTATGTATAGAAACTGAAGCAAAGTTTATGCTACATGAATTGGGCAGAGGAAAGTCAAATTGGCAGTGACTTGTTTGTGTTTGCTCCCAGTATTTCTAAGGAGTTCCATCATATTTTTACTTTTCATGCCTCTACTATGTGGTCATTGAACAGACATATTTCCTTTTTAAGGACTACTTATAGGTCAGAAAACTGTGCCAGCTACTGTCAAAAGCTATGTGACCAGCATGAGATTTAAAAACTTCCATCTCATATAGGTAGATATGCTAGTAAAACATTGTACTTCACTCTGGTCTCTTTCTTTCCACTGATCAGTTGCACAAATCTGCTTTGAAAGCCCAGCTCAAATCACATTCAGTTACTAATTAAACTTCATGTGCACAGGGCAGTGCTTTTTTGCACATAGAAAGATAAAGTTATGAACTTGTAAAGTGAATATTAGCAATTCTTTTTAAATGAATATTAAATAAACATATTCCTTTCCCCAATCTTCCAGAGTTATTCGGGAATTGTCAGCCCAAGCTCTGCATAATCTCACAGCACAGGCCCCTGACTATATGACAGATGAAGGTGAGCATGTGTCCTAAAGCTCCTGGAGCTAATACTATAAGAATACTATAAGACTTGGATTTAGTGATTTAAATATAAAAGTAACACAGGTCACCCTGTAAGTGTTTTAATTAAGTGATTGCCATTCAGAGAGCTCTTGCACCATTTCAGCAGGTGAATTTCATAAATGTACAAACAGGATCGTTATGAAAAACAGACATCTTGTCTCACTTTCTGTGGCATATGTTATCATATGGAGAAATTTGTGGCCAGCTTTACAAATTAGGTCTTGTAAATAGAAATGCTAGTTATGCATTTATGTAAAAATGGAAAATGTAAGTTTTTTTATTTACCAATCGTAATGGTATGGTCAGGAGGAACAATCCATTAACTGATGGGTTAATCCCATGATAGGCAGAAATGTATATTACTTTTCTCATCATGGGACATAATTGGTGTTGAGTAGACTAACAGTGTTACACCATTTGAACCCAAGCTTCTTTCAGATGACCTTTTTGGTGACTACAGCACAATCTCAACCAGAAGGGACTACAAGTAATAGAAGATTATAGCTCTATTTGTCCAAATTTGTCCAGATTTGTGCAAGAAAGGTCAACTGCTGGCCAGATTAAAGCATGTATTTGTGCTTTAAATTTGGATGAAAAGTCAAGTTCTCAAAATGTTTAGCCTCACTCAACAAGATCAGTGACATCCAGAGGAGTATATGCAGCCACATCATCATTAGAAGAGATTTGTAATGCTGCTGAGTGGAGCAAGCCATTAAAGTTAGTGGGACACTATAAATTGGAGAGATAAAGGTCTGTTCAAGCAGCATTTGGATGGACTGTATTTCAACCTGAAGCTTCTTAGTGGGGGTTTAGTCTTTCCTTCAATCCCATCAGGAAGGGAATTTCCTCTATGTCATAATGTGAATGAAAGGTTATACTTACTGTGAAGGATCTTTCTGGGATGGTTTGGAGTAACACTCTACACCCTCCCAGTGCATATATGTTGAATTAGGGTTCAGGTTATAATTTTTGAGCATAGGTTAGTTGGATTGGGCGTAATAATAAGACTGTTGAGGAAGAAGAGGAGTCCTAATGGTATATATGTATACTGCTGCCTATTTGACTTGGCATATCGGGATTAACCTTCATATTGGAACCATATTGGAAGAAGGCTGTTGCTTTTCAATGTTATCAGATTCTCTGGCACAAGAATAATAATTTGACTTCTACTTTGTTTCATATTAAATTCATCCCAGTTTTACCAAAACTGCTATCACTGGCAGTTGGCACAGATCTTCATACTCGTCATGGAGCGATTCTGGCCTGTGCTGAGATTACCCATGCCTTGAGCCAAATAGCAGAAGAAAATAAAAGGTAAAAAGCCAAATTAACTATTTTGTTGTATTTGTTCTATTACTTCTGTAGCAACCAGAAAATGGTAACCTTAAAAAAGTGAAGCTTTGTCATGTTCTTTAGTCATCATGTCTGCCTGACTGTTCTTTACTTAGGCAACATCCTATTTACTTATAACCAAATGCAATATTGTGTTGGTACTGTTATGTTTAATTTCCCGGTGGGCATCTCCCATCAGAGGCCACTTTATCCGCAACCTTTCCTAGGCCATTTCTCCCACAGTGCCTTAGACCTAAGTGCCTCTCAGAGCCAACTATTAAAGAATAAGGTAGCTCCAGATAGATCAGGCTTTTGGTGGAAATAATCTGGCAGATGGGTATCTCCTTCTCTAGTGATGGTGAATGCCTTTGCCTGTGCTTAATGGCTGTGGTTACCCATCACTATCCATTGCTCTTCCACTTGAACTGAGAAATCTTGGATTTGCGTAAAGTTATGGCTTTCTTAGTTTCCTAAATGACACCTCAGTACCTTTCCTCTGCTTTACTATATCAAGGACAATTGAGCAAATTATGATCACATTTCTTGAGAAATATTTAATCTTAAAAGATCCAAGTGCATTGTCATCATAAACACTAGCAGATGTGGTGGGATTAGGTTTGGTAAGCAAGACATCATTAGATCTTAGTTAAATATAGCAAAAACTATTGAAAGGTGCATGCAAACATCAGCATGATTGCTATTTCCAGGATACCTAAATTTAGTTAATTGTCAAATTGTCGGCTTGCAAAAAGTGTCTTAAAATGAAATAATTTACTGTATTCCTTCAATTCCTAGATTCACTTTTTTCCTAGATAAACATCTCGAAATATGGGGTGGGGATGCGTCTTAGAATATCTCAGGTGTATTGGCTGTATTTTTGTTGATGGTGGTAGTACTGAAATTAGGTTGCATATTACAACTGCTGGTGTCTTACAATTGAAGAACTATGGTAGTATCTAATAGTGCTTTATAGATATACAATTGTTATTTTATTTTTATAGATCTATTTCATCATATTTAAATGAGAAAATCTTGGAAGGACTTAAACAGATCCATTTGGAGGTTTGTTCAAACTGTATTAGAGACCCTTTTTTTTTGCAAGTGTGTCATTTAAGTAGAAAAGCTACTTCTAAAACTGGATTTGTACAATAATAAGAATTGGGGATGACTAGGAAGAAAAAAAAATCCAGAAACATTTACATCATGGGGAAAAATGGGAAATTCTGTTTTAGATAACAATTGCAATTAGTAATTTTATTTTTTTTCAAACAAATAGGGCTATAAAATCCTTAATTATAAGGAACCTTTTTGATTTTACCAATTTATCAGAGATTAGCAAAAAACAAGAGAAACCATTGTCATTATGCAAGCAAGAAAATGATTTTGTCTTCTGTAGGTTCAAGTAGACATAACACACTAATTCCCATAAAATAAAACTAAGAAGAATAAACAAAGACCAACCATGTTAATTGACTCTTCTTATGTATAATCATACATAAAATTCTTCCAGTGAGTAATACAGGAATACCTTGCTTTAAATATGTTATTATTTTAAAAGAAGATATTTCATTTTCAAATTTAATTGGAAAAAAAAGGCTTTAGCAAAAAGGGGAAATTCTCCTCCAAATTTTCCAGGCATTATTTTTTTAATAGTCTTCATATCTCTAGGATGAGGATTTTTAAAAAAATATTGTATCGCTTTTCTCTTGCAGCTTTACCATCGTCAGCAATATAGGTAAGCAGATGAATGTTGAATACACTCTTTCTAATTGGGAATTTGTTTGGCAGTGGTAGAATAAGAGACCTCCTGAAATATATAACCATAAATCCAATGTATGATAACCTGCACAATCAAAAGCCAAGTTTTCTGCATTCAGATTGGTCATGCAATACTTTGCAAATACAGATATAGCTTGGTTGGCATATGAACAGAGCAAATATATTTTGTGTGATGGGAACAATTATTGTGTTTCAAAGTAGTTGTGGGGCAATCCAGTCTTAAAAGCTGGTTTTTGTAATGCATGCATGTAATAAATACAAGGATGAAAATTGACAATATTTTGAAGGTACATGAATAGCCATTCTGGTGTCACAGAAGTGCTTATGATGGACAAGAAATGCCACCGTGATAATGTGGTTAAGGATTGTTTGCTATTTGAAGAAGGGCACAAAATTGTAATTGACACTGCCATCATTTTAGCTATCTCTGAATTAGATAGATTCATAACATTGGTCCATGAAATAACCAAGACGCTCCTGTGAGATGTTAAGGGTTTTCTGCACAGATTGATTTATTAGACCAGGATTTTTGGTTTGATACATTTGCACTTTTGATTGTTGCCAAAGGATGTACATTTTGATTGTTTTTCCTTTGTTCTTTTCTTCTTCAATCAGTATCTATATTGCTTTTGTTTCATAGGGGTTTAGGTGGCGAACTAATGAGACAAGCTGGTACGTTACATGGCAATATTTATTGGTCCTTTTTAAAGAATAAGTATTTATTATATCAGTGGTTCTCAGCCTGTGGGTCCCCAGGTGTTTTGGGCCTGCAACTTCCAGAAATCCCAGCCAGTTTACCAGCTAAGATTTTTGGGAGTTGAAGGCCAAAACATCTGGGGACCCACAGGTTGAGAACCACTGCATTATATAATGTTCCATGGTACCTTGTACCTTGCTGTGTTCTTGAGTATTGAAATTCTAGTAACAAACACATTTCAGAAAGAAATGTTGTCTTTATTTTCTCGATTGAACAGATATGCTGTGAGCTCGTCTTTAATTTGTAGTCAAGGGCACTGCCCATTTTTCCGAACCTTTGTCTCCTCTTGTTAAACAATATATATCTTCCCCAAATAACAATTGAAAAAATGCACAGCCAAAATACAAACAGATTCCAGATTAGCAGCTGCAGTAAACCAAAGTCCCCTTACATCTGTGGCAAATGGCAGGATTTACCACACAGTTCATTTACTAGCATTTTGAACCGTATTTGGATATATTATGAGAGCCCTTTTTACAAAAATTAGGTCTATGTACTAACTGTATCCCTGACAAATTTCTTTTTTTTTTCATACATTCCTTTTTTAATCCATAGCAGAAACAACTTTGAAGGAGTAATTCATTTTCTTGCCTGCTTGGCACTGAAAACACCCCAGTAAAATTTCCTTGCAGGAACAGAAGCTTGTTACAATCTAATTGGAAGGAGAGAGAAAAAAATGAAAGGAGTGCTTTAGAAGCAGGAAATTCTGCACTGACATTTCAGCCAGGCAGCACAATTTGCAGAACTGCCCGAGGTCTTAATTTGTGACTTCTGTGTGCTTCTTAGATAGATTTAGGGCTAAACCCACTACTTAACTGTTAACTTCTTTTTGATTCAGGGTTCTGTTCTAGTTGAGAATAACAATTGGATTTAGGCCTTTGTTTGTACCATGAGAAAGTAACTTTGGCCGATTAGCCATGCATAGTGCAAAAAGTACATCTATTATTCTGAAATATTTCTTACAATATTATTTATGCTATTTAATGTTGATCAGCGTTATGTAATGATTAGTAGTTTTAAAATGACTGATCATGCTGTATTTGAATATGGGTGTATAAGTCCGAATTGAATTCATCATAATATGTTGACATAGAATAGCCCTATCTGTTGTTTTTACAAAGTATGTATTTCTTTTCCCTCCTAGTGTGCACTTTGATTGAAAAGTTATCACTTTCAAAAATGCCCTTTAAAGAAGATCCCATAATTGGTATGTCAGATTTTAATTTTTACTGCCTCTTTTTTACAATGCAGCTGAACAGCTGATGTAACTGTGGGCCCTTGATATTTAGGGGTTTGGGGTAATTGTGATTACAGCACATCTCTTTGGAAACGGGGAGTGATGATGGAAATGAAAATAGTATAGAGAAGTGACTTCTGCTAGTGATAAGAGGACATATCTGTTGGAATATCATTGATGGAAGCATTTTAATATAACTTAGTGCTGAGCAAATAGTGAAATTAAGTAATTCGGTGGTTAACAAATATTGAAAATCAGATCAGTTAGTTTTAAAAAACCCGCTTAATCTGAACCCCCCCCCCCCCCCACTATTTTTAAAAGATGTACAGACGTGTATTTAAATTTTGAAATCTAAGTAATTGTTTTATGGACAAAAGTTGGAACATATTAATGCACTTTAAAAGTTATGAATTAATTGAAATACAAAATGTGGATGTTGTTTGTTCTATATACTTTCTTCCCCTCTAGGTGGCTGGCAGTGGCTGATAAATGATAGTTTACAAAGTCTCCATCTCGTTTCAAGCAATGCAAGACAACAAATAAAAGTTAGTTAACCTCTATTCTTGTGTGTTTTTCTTACAATAAGGAAAGATAGCTAATAGGAATATTAGGTGTTGTGGGGTAAGCAGTATCTTTTTCCTTTAGCGTTTCTAACAATTGGATTCTATCCAATATTTCCCTGAGCTTAATAAAATCAGCGTTCCTGAAATCAAAGGTTCATATTTGACTACACTCTTTGGCCCACAACCATGACTTTTAGCATTGCACAGGCATTTCCACCACTGTACAAGCGAGCAGCAACTCTCTACTAATTAGGGGGACTCTTATGTTCATATGATATGGGCAGAACATTTCATAATTCTGAATGTAGTATTTTGTCATACATTTATAAGGGGATAAAAATGTGGATTTGTGAAAGAGCGGAATGCTGCCACTTTAGCTGTAAAATAATGTTATTACCCCAGAAATTAACTGATAAAATTGAAATTAAATGCTAATTGAAAATTTATTTGATTATTCTTATTTTAAAGTTCTGCCAGAATAAATAATACAGGGTTAGGTGTATTAAAAGATGCAAGTTTTTAAATCATGAGAATTATAACTAAACTGTTATTTTCAGTCTATCTGGGCATTCCATCTCTGATCTCAGCTGTCCCTGAACCCTGTGTGTGTGTGTATATATATGTATATACATACAGATATACAAAGGAAGATTGGAAGATTTGGAATATATATGCAAACTCTAGTCCATCAATATAAACAATGGTTTCCTGGCATACTAATCATAATACTAGCCAGCTACCATCCCAGCCTCATGGTCCTGAGGCAGCATGACATTCCATTCCAATAATTTCCTCTGCCATTCATACGATCATCTATTCATTTTGCTTTTAAGCGACATCTTCCCTCCTGCTTTTGTCTCCAATATCCATTATTAATACAGATCTTGTCTCCTCATTACCAGACCCACATGTTTTGAATTTCTTTGACTGTTCACAAACACAATCTACTTTTAAAGGTCTGTTCCTAGGTACTTTACTCTGCGCATCTGAGAAAGTAACTTAGTCTACAAAAGCTTGCATTACCAACTTTGTTCTCGCAGTTAGCTTCTAGGTTACTACGAGATCCCTTTGTATATTTTAACGTTTGTTGAAAAACCATTCAATTGGTATGTTATGTCAATTTCCTGTCTGGCAATAAATGAATTGTCCCTAAGGAAGTCTAGAGTATTCAGCCCAGGTTTATCCAGTTGAGGCAGTGTATAATATATGTTGACCCCTCAACCTGAGGATGCCTGCCATAGATGTGGGCAAAATGTCAGGAGAGAATGCTTCTAGAACATGGTCATACAGCCTGGAATACTCACACTAACCCAGTGATTCTGGCCATAAAAGCCTTTGACAACAACATACAATATACTTCAGTACTGAACCAACAAAGTGTTTAGGATCCAATGGATTTCCTTTTCTGCTCTACTTCAGCCCTCCGAAAGCTGCTACAGAAAGTTTATCAATCATCATGAGAAGGCATTTAGGATACTTGGAGTTGGAGGCACTGCAAGAGGGAGGAGGGATTAATGACTCTTGCAAGAAGCAGTGTAATCCGGTGGCAGACTACCATTAGATCTTGGGCATTGCCAATTGGGTTTAAAGCAGCTCCCCCCCAGTTTGCATCTGTCTGCTTGTCTCATTGTGTTACTTTCTAATGGGTGGAGTAAATATTAACAAAATGCTGTTTGGTTTAGCTTAAGTCTACTGAAATTACAATACATTAAATATAGTTTTAATAGTTTGATGTCAATGCAGTAATATCAAGAGCTTTCAAAAATATTTAGCAGTTTACTGTTGGTTATGTTATTTTCAAATCTGTATGCCAAATTGACAGTCCAGTCCAGGGTAGTTTATAATTCAGCCTGATTGCAATTTCTAAAGTGCAACATTTGACAACTTTGGGCTCTTTAAAAAATAATGTAAATGACCAGTACACATGAATCTTATATCTCTTTGTAGCACGTGGGAGCTCCTATCTCAGGACTCATAGGTTATAGGGTGGTGGCCACCAGTGATAGTTGAGCAGTTGTGTGAATGCGTCCTCCTAATTACATTGCAGTGCAAGCCTTGGGAGTTATCTGTTGGTTATTTCTACCACTGGTTATTGCACCTTTAGGGTGCAACTGGAAGAGTAAGATGTTTATGTTTACCATGCTTTGCCTTTGTCTTTGCCTTAGGAATCAGCTGTCTCTGCTTTAGCTGCTCTGTATGATGAATATTATTGCACTGGAGAGGAAGGTGCAAATCCAGCTCAGCAAGGTAATGATTCACAAGGTTGTTTCTGTCTTCTGTAAGGGACAACCTATGATGATCTTCTTAGTTAGCAGAATTCCAGCAAAAGCAATACTAGCCTAAACTAAATGAACACTTTGGTGGTTAGCAGCTTTTCTGGACCCAGCCCTGTTTTGTAGGCTATTAAGAAGCACTTAATTGAAGGTAGCAACAGTTAATATACATTGCCTCTCCCTTCTGGAGAAATGCCTTGGAGAAATGAAAGAATTCTGATTTGCACATGTATGGGACAAAGTTGTTTTTAATGTCCCTAGAATATTACTTATCTCATTGCCATTTGAATTAAAGCAATAGTTATGTTTGCACTTTTGAATGGGCTTTCTCTTCCTTGAACTGTACAGTGGGAAAATGTGACTTCAGTAGCAATGCAGAAGGATTTGCTGCAGCAGAAAAGAAACCTCGTTATATACAGATTTAATAAATACACGAGAACAGAATAATCAGATGGGAGATGGCAGATACACATGTCAGCAAATGCCAGCATTAGGTGACTTAGTCACAGCCCTTGCAATATTTGATGTGGTGTGGCTCATATAGGATGATTCTCTTCTTCTTTTTTCTTGCCAGTTAGAAAGCAGGGACTAAAGAAGTGAGACAGATGCTAAATAGAAAATGGAAAGATTGGGTAGAATAGGGCTGTAAAGTGTAACACAACCTTCCATCTGTCTTCCTTTAATTTGGGAGGATTTGCAGTATTCTTTCCTACTTACAGATAAAAGACTACACCGTATCAACAAAGAAATAATAAAACACACTTAAGTGTGCAACTGGGAGAGATACTTCAGCTGCACACTTGATGCTCTGGAACCACAGACACTACACCTAGTTTACACCTCCAAGCAGAATTCCTTACATTGGAAAGCTATAATTATGTTTCTCTCTTCTGTTTAATAATTATTGTATGCCTCCTTTCCTGCTTCCTCTTGAATCCAGTTTGATTTTTGCTTTTTTCCTCTTTATTCATTGCAGTGGTTTCCTTCCCCATTGAACATTTTTTCAGCTTTATAGCTATTAATTTTGTTAGACTTTGAGGCAAAGTGTACCTACCATGTTATAGCCATTGTAGAGTATTAATGAAACTTCTTACCTCACCTCTGAGGATGCTTGCCATAGATGCAGGCGAAACGTCAGGAGAAATGCCTCTAGAACATGGCCATATAGCCCGAAAAAACCCACAAGAACTAAACTTCTTATTGCCTTTCTGCCAATTTCTAATTATGTGCCATGTGCTATAAATGTTTTAAAAATAGATGCTGGTGCAGTTTATTGTTTATGCTATTAATACAGAACACATAGGTAAGAAGGGATAGAATACTTGAGGAATTAGCTCCTTGAAAATGCCAATATGATGTGCTCTGGTCTGCATTTCCTGAATGAATAGATGGATCATATCCATCAGATTTCACAGCTCTCTGGGGCCCCTTCTACACTACCATATAATACAGATTATCAAAGCAGATAATCCACATTATCTGCTTTGACCTGGATTATATGAGTCTATACTGCCATATAATCCAGTTCAAAGCAGATAATCTGAATTTTATATGGCAATGCAGAAGGTTCCTGAACCATATGATGCATTTTCTGGCTCCAAAATCAATCTATGCTCTAATATCCACATTTTACCATAAAACATTATGAACAAGATGTACTTTGAACACAGAAAAAAATGAAATGATTATTTTCATGTTTTTTAAATGTGTGTTGTTTTGATAGAGAATATATATTTTTAGTAAATATGGAAGAGCTGAATTTATGAGTTTGTGTTACCTCAGCCCTCTGTGTCATATGCACCGTGGTGTTCACAAACACCTAAAATATCTTCACCAACTATCATACCAGCTGAAATCTGCAAACTCTCTTCAGAGTCAGCTCCAAATTCAGGACAGCCTCCTTGGTTTGTTTGGGGTGAGATGAGTAGAAGAGCTTGCTGTCATTCACATATAGATGGCACCGCACTCCAGAGTTCTGGATGACCTCTCATGTATATGTTGAACAGCATGAGGGACCCCACAGGCCAGTGGCCAAGGAGTTGCACCACCTTCTGAGACTGTCCCTTCAGGAAGGAATGGAGCCACTGAAAAAGAGTGCCTCCAAGCCCCATCCCAGCAACTCGGCCCAGAAGGATTCATGGTTGATGGTACTGAAAGCCACTGAGAGGTTCTTGGCACCAAAATGGATGCATTCCCCCTGTCCAGTTCTCTGCATAGGTGACCAAAACTGCCTCTGCCCCATAACCAGTCATGAAACCAGATTGAAATGGATCTACGTCATCAGTTTTATTCAGATACCATTGGAGTTTGGAGCCCACCACACACACCATTATTTCATCAAAATAGGAAAGGTTGGGCACTAACCAATACTTTTTGATTAAATATTATTTGTCTTCATTATTAATTATTGGGAAAGACCTTTATTAGAAATACTGTTGCATTTCCATTTCATAGGATCAAACTGTGCAAAACATATTGGAATTGTTTGTCTTTCAAAAATAAGTTAACAGGCACATCTCAAGGCTCTTCCACACAGCCCTATATCCCAGAATATCAAGGTAGAAAATCCCACAATATCTGAATTTAATTGGTTTATCTGAGTCCACACTACCATATATTCCAGTTCAAAGCAGATAATGTGGGATATTCTGCCTTGATATTCTGGGATATAGAACTGCGTGGAAGAGCCCTCAGGGGCAAAAATAAGTACTCAGAATTTGTTTGGTTACCAGATTCACATCTATTAAAAAGTTGTTACTCCAATGTCAGTGGATTTATACCCTTTAATTGTTTCAAGCACACCATGCAATAGAATTGTTGCCACTCAGAAAAACAACAGACCATCATGTTTGATTAAATTTTCTTGCTTCATTAACACAATATTGCTCTAGTAAATATTTTGAATAACTAGGGGCAGAATTACGTGCAATACTTACAAAGTCAGCATTTTCCACGGCCATTGAAAATAATGTATGCTTTATACAAGTGTTTTAGCAACTTCCCACTCTTCCTGCCATCTTCTGTCAAGTTCTAATTAACAAAAATATGGCTGTTGTGTTTTTCTAGATCAACTGGTGAAACAGTACATTTCAGGCCTCCAAAGCCATGAGGAAATGGTTCGGTGTGGCTTTTCTCTAGCCTTGGGTGCATTTCCTAAGTTTCTTCTTAAAGGCAAATTCCATGAGGTGAGATAGAATGCAGCTGTTAGGTTGGAAGGTCTACAATGTTATATATGTTTGAATGTTTCTGAATTAGAAGTTTCTGGTTAATTGTTCTGTAACAAATACCAGTTACTGTAGGCTATATTTCAGAGGAAGGAACTGGCAAAACCACATTTTAAGTTGTTTCTTGCCTAAGAAAAACTTTGTGAAATTTATTGGATTGCCATAAGTCAATAGGTGACTTGAAGGCACATACACATAATTTTGCAATAAAACATTTTTTTATTTGCATGAAACATGTAAGAGTAACAACCTTTGAGATGTCAGTGGGCATTCACACCTCTGTCAGGATAACTGCAGGCATGTTTTCACATGTCTTCCTTATGGGAAGAAACAAAAAGGAAATAAGCAAACAAGCCATGAGCAAATGAGAAACCATTGCTATCTGGTTTGATGGGGAGAGTAGTTTTCCTTCATAAAGTATTGCCCTCCACCAACACTCTGGAACAGTCAATTCTGAATTTCTAATGGATGCCTGCAGTTTCCTTCTGGGACAAAAGAATCCGAGATACTATTTCAGTTTTGGATTTCATGTGGATAATTGCATAGTCACATCTCTCAGCCAAAGGGAAAAGAAAATATTTTAGTAAGTATACTATCTGTGGCTAGCAGATACAGCAAGCCCTGGATATTGATGCAACTGTTTTAATAGGTATGCATTGGGGGAGATGGGACAGCTAATTGTAAAGGGACTGGTTTTCTTTCTTTTTTTCCTCATAGAAATATTGCCCTTACTGATCAGAATACTCTTACTGATTTATGCTAGTATAACTCCAGTTATGCCAAGGCACTTAACAACAATTAGATATGACTAAAAATTAACAACATATAAAATGTACATAAAATGTAAGCTATCAAAGAATTAAAACTCAGGCTGTTAGGAATTGTAGGAGTTGAGGTCTAAAACATCTGGAGGGCTGAAGTTTCCCTATGCCTGGTCTAGCTGCTCTTGGAAGAGAGTTCCCAGGCATGGTAGCAGCCACTTTGAAGACTGACTCGAATTCTCAGCCATTTTTCATGTAAAGGTGGTGGGACATAAAGAAGGATCTCTCCCAGAAGATCCCAAAACTTGAGATGTTTCATAAGGAAGAATACAATCCTTCAAAAAACCTGGACCACTGCCTTATAGAGTTTCACAAGTCATAACCAGCCCTTTGAATTGTGTCCAGAAATGGACTGGCAGCTAATCGAACACTTAGACCACAAGAGGTAACCAGTACATTCTGGTGCAGTGCCTTTCCCCCCAGATGCTCAGTGACAGCCATACAACGCTTGGCCGCAGCTCTGCCTTCCAGTATCCACTGATTGGCCATTAGGTGCTCTTTGCTGCCATTCAGCTCCCATTCTGCAGCTGATGAAAAGAGAACAGCCCTCACCCTACAGGCATCTACCAAAGGTTTGCTGGGGGAGCTTTATACTCCGTCAGTATCTGATAAGATCTTAACCAGAGCATATTAGTTGAACAGTATCAAAATGTTTTCATTAGCTAACCTCTTTCACTGTCATACATATAGATAAGAAATGCAGGTTTGAATTGGATGTTTGTCAACAAAATTATATTCTCAGTACAGTATTTGTTTGAAATGTAGAGTGTATATGTGCCTGTAACACTTCCACTGCTTTGATGTTACTAGCAACTATTCTGTTATGTGCCGCCCCTGGCACCTTCTAAATTTAAAATAAATATTTAAGATCTTTTGCTGTGTTTTTACATATGAAACAGGTTCAAGCTTCTTAAATTTCATTTACACTACTTTTTTTGGACTTCTGGTGTACTGATGTACTGACAAAAATGCTTAATTTAGTGGATTTTTTTTGTTTTCCAGGTTTTAGAAGGTTTGAAGAGAGTAACTTCAATTTCCCCTGACACTCTGAGCTTTGCTCAATCCAGAAGAGATGGATTGAAAGCCATTTCAAAGTATGATGTCCCATTTTTAAACATGTATTTTTATTTATTTATTTTTCTTCCCTGTATAATGTCAAAATAGAGGCTGCTATCAAAAAGAAAATCATTCACAATGTTTTTAAGGATTTCTGCTGCTTTTAAGTTCAGGTATAGGTTTATTTTTCTGTAAAGTTGCTTGTACAGTGAAAAATACTTCTAAATTATTAGATCTTTATGAGATAGTAATTTCAAAATGGCACTAGCGTTTATTTCTTACTAACACAATTTGCATAATGTAATTTGTTTAATGATAGACTTTTTAGCAGTATAGCTTGGAGAGTTAGAAATCTCTCTTCTAAATTGTTACCTAGGTATAAATACCTGTGTTTTTGCCATCCTCCACTTGTGTAACTGCAACTGCTTTTAAAGAGTGCACATCTGAAAGAAGGAGTATATTGCAATTAGTAACCCACTATTGGACATTACTTATTCCCATATGTCTGGATTAGGCAACATGTTGGTGTGATGCAAGGGGGAGCTCTGCATCATACACAGGCAAAATGCCACTTGGCACATTTAGAATAACAGTGAACCTATTCAGGACTAACTGTGTTGGCCATGCAGCAAAACAAGGTGGAAGCAAGTGCCTTTGGGTCTTGCTGTGTATTGAGCTATCATATTGGAGCTCAGCAGCCTTAATCCCAGCAGAACCCTGGCAGTTTGCAAACACAAGAAAAGTTTGGTGGCCACAGGGCCTGCTGAGATGACACCTTTCTGGGTAAAGTCGCTGACTGTGACCTGATTCCTCAATCGGAGTCTATTGTCCCTCAGCGCCAGGTTGAGTTGCTGATAGAGTGAACTTCATCTTTAATTCCTAGTTAAATCCTGTGTCTGTCTCCAGGAATATTATCTATGACAGAATCTTGGCTACGAGAGCATCAAATCAACTGGTATCTCTCCCTCTCTTCTTCAATCACTAGTTAATTCTACAGTTCAAGTGCATAATGTCAAAATACTATGCTAAATACTCACTCAGATCAATCACTCCTTGCTCTGCAGTTTTGTTGTTGTTGATTGGTTTTTTCCCTCTCCATTTTGGTTAACTGACTGATAGTGATATAGTCGGTGAATGTATTAAAATAGTTTTGTTAGGGTATATCAAACACATAAATACATACATCGTTGAAAATATAGAAAGCATCTAACACAGAGGTGTCAAATCCATTTTCACCAAGAGCCACCTCAAGACTGTTTGTAATTGTAAAATTATGCAAATGTAGGTTTGACACATATGATCTAACAACCACAAAGCACAGCATGACATGAATAAGCAAAAAGGGAAAAGGATGTAAAGAAATAAACAGTGCTGACACAAACCATAGCTCCCCCACCTCTGATGTGCTGAATTTAATTTACTGTTAGTGAACGTGTGCTAAATGTGCTAAGTTTTTGCAGTTATGGTGACCATTTTGTGAATATGTATTCTTTCTCCAGAGTTTGTCAGACAGTTGGTGTGAAAGGAGACGGCTCGCCAAATGAATATGTATGCAAAAATAATGTTGCAGAGATATACAACATATTGCTGGATGGCCTCAATGATTACACAACAGACAGTCGTGGTGACGTTGGAGCATGGTAGGATATTTTATCTTTATCGATAAAATCCCATCTCTGTATTCTTTGGTTGTAAAGTAAAAAATAGGATTGGGTTCAAAAGAAGAACCCAGAAAAAAAATCACAATTAGCCATGTTTTCTCTAGCACATTTCACAACTTGAAGCACCTTAAGAACAGTGCCATCTAGCTTTGCCAGAACAAAGACTGAGGGAAAAACAAAGTGAGCAGTACTCTTGATGGAAAACTAATCATATCCATGTTAAGTGGTTTGCAACCCTGCCAACAGTTCTTGTAATTTTGCCATTGCAAAGGGAATATTGATGAATATTTATTGTGTGTGTGTGTGTGTGTGTTGTATTATATGTGTGTGTGTGTGTTCCTCTGGGTGGGTTGCAGAAAACTAAAAGAATAAAATACAGATCTTTAAAATGTAGGACATTAAAAACCAAACAGCATGAGATGAAGATTTTTGAATTTGCTGACATAACAGTATAAAGGTTTGTTAAATGACATTCTTTTAAATACAAACCGCAAAGTATTTCTTTTTGAATTGAAGCAGTATTGCGGGGTCTTAACTTCTTATTCCTTACTGCTATTTTAGTTCTAACCTCTCAATGTTCCCAAAGGATCGAGTGACTTCTTTGCAGTTCCATTATGATGGCTGGACAGCAGAGGGCACAATTGTACCAGCAGCTCAAGTATCTGCCATAACCTCTTACAAAGAGCCCTTGGTGACTAGTAAAAGGTTAAGGTAGTATTGCTGTTGTCTATAAATCCTAAAATGGACAACCTTTTACAAATATGATTGGACTGGCATCAGTCCCAACCAGCGTAGTCAGTAGTTAAGAGGACAGAAGTTGTAGTCTAACGGCATCTAGAGGCTACATTTCCTCTCTGCACACAAAATCAAGATCACTAGTATCCCGTCATAAAACTAAAGAAAATTCAAGCTAATATGATAACATTTCATTTTTTGTTTGTGTTTTTAGAAAGTATTTCCTTTTGGATTATTGCCAATTCTGTCTCGGTGCCAAGCTTAGGAAAAGTTGTATACCTTGCCTTCGCTTTCTCTTGGCCTTATTTCTTGAGCCCCCCTCCCCCCATCTTTCCTCCCTTTTTCCTTCTCTCTGCTTTGCAGTTCCATTTTAGGAGCCCCTGGTGGCACAATGGGTTAAATCCTTGTGCCGGCAGGACTGCTGACCAATAGGTCAGCGGTTGCAATCCGGGGAATGGGGTGAGCTCCCGTCTGTCAGTTCCAGCTTCTCATGTGGGGACATTTGAGCATCTTAAGACTGTTCTGCTTCTAATTCTGTCTCGCAATGCACTTTTCCTTGTGGCAGGTCAGGAGTCATTTCAGCAGAATTTTCACCTGTAAGAAATTTGCAGGGCTGCAATTTGGGCGACTTCTTCCATGTGTACATTACAGTTTTGACCAATGTGTCTCCACAAAGGCCTCTTTCAGTAGATGACTGCCAGGTCCTGCCAGATTGATTCAATTTCTTTCCATTTCCAAGGGCCTGTTTAAGATAGAGTAACTCACTTGTTTGCATGGCTCCTTCTCCAGTGACTGAGAATATCATATTTGGAAACTTACCATGAAGGTCAAGTGTAGACATCTAGTATCATCCATGGGTGGCAGTGCTGATTTTCTTTTTGGGGGAATCTTTCTGTTCTCTTTTTTTTCTTAGCTTGGGAGTGATTTTGTTTTTGCTTTTGTTTTGTTTTTTTTGTCGTGTCAGAAGTCGCTTCTGGTGTGAAAGAATTGGCCGTCTGCAAGGATGTTGCCCAGGGGATGCCTGGATGATTTTGATGTTTTTATCATCCTTCTGGGAGGCTTCTCTCATGTCCCCTCATGAGGAGCTGGAGCTGATAGAGGGAGCTCATCCGCCTCTCCCCGGATTTGAACCTGCGACCTGTCGGTCTTCAGTCCTGCTGGCACAGGTCTTTAACCCACTGCGCCATCGGGGGCTCCTAGTGATTTTGGTGATACTAGAGATTCAACTTTTCTAAAAGAACATCTGATTCCTTACCTGGCCTGGATGGCAATTGCAGTTAAGCCTTTCTTAGATGGCTTCTCCTTGGCTAGAATGGATCTTGAGTAAGTTCCCCAGTATATCATTTTGACAAGAGAACGAGGCACCTTACAACAAAGTTAAAACAGCTAAAGTCCATACTCTTCAAATGTTGAAAATAAATAAGTTATCATGTTAATAAAACCATTAATTTAAAACAATATGTAATCATTTAAACATACAATAAGGCTAAAAGTCCAGTAGAAGTCTTAATTAAAGCCCCTTCTGCAATAATATAACAAGAAAAAAATGGCTTAGAGTTGGAAATGGAGTGCTCTATCCAGCTGACTGGGTTGACTCTTTGGAAATTTGTGGGTTGGGGTGGAGAGCCGTGTTCTTTCCAAGATTTACAAAAAAGAATTACATTTGTAAATTAAAAGAAAAAAAAACCTTTTTAAAAGGATTCGTGGGAAAGCTAACCGACTGTACTTTCCATATGCAAACTTAACATTCCTTTTGACAGGTTGTTTGCTGGGACTTGTCCAAACTGTCTGCAGGTGTTAAATATAGTAACATGAAAGGAGGAAAAAGTATTCTCTGGTAAATGTTCACATAATCATGATGATCCAGATTATATTTTTTACCACTCTAGCCTTATTTTTGATCAGAATTCCATTCAATGGATTCAAGCTTTCATGTTATTCACCTTTTTTGACCTTGAAAAAGGAACACAAAATGTTTTTCTTTTTCTTTTTGCCTAGATAAGATACACATAGATGCACTTTTAAAAGTGAATAATGTAACCTGTCTGGGAATGGAACACATTCTTCCATGAGCTCTTGTGTACTATCAGTTCACCAGATCCTTATTTTTTCTTTCTTCTTCATCATGGATTTACTAAACCATTCTTGCATTCTCTACCTGAAATAGTTAACATTAGCTTTTTCATTGTTAATGAAGCCAGTTGGGATTACTTTTTAAAACACTTCTGCAAAGAACAGAACTAATTCCATCTATATGTCACATATAGGGGTTTTTTATGGATAATATTTTTGTTATAATGTTGCAATTGTGTATGGGGGGCTGACCTGATTATAATTGTGTAATCAGGTCAGCCTTAGGCCTGACCTGATTAGTGACATCAACGATTTAAAAAAATGTAATAAATTTGGGGGGGGGGGTTGCACTTGATCAGCAATTTGCTTCTTAACATCACTGGTTGCCACTCTTTCCTTTTTACTTATGTACCCAAGGCTCTATGTATGCCATATTTGTGAAACTGTCATGAAGGACAGATTCTAGTATCTTGCTTAAGCATTTGCCACAAGAAATTCATCTGTTTCAAAAGCCTTGTGTTGTGGTTGTGCTGAAAACATTAGAAGCATGCAGGAAGCGCCTGGGGAAATACCACAAGTTAGAGAGATATTAAACAAGGAAACCAATGGATGCAGGAAAGGTTTTCAGTGTTTACAGGTATTCTACTGACATGCTTTAGCTAGCAGTGTTGTGTGCATGTGCAAACATATGCATAGACACAAGTGTTGTGTTCAAATGACAACTGTAATGTGACTCCAGCTTATCTGTATGAGCTTCAAAATTTAACACTGGCAACTTGCTTTGTATCTTTATTTCAATAGGGTGAGACAAGCTGCTATGACCAGTTTAATGGAAGTGACGCTGTTACTAACTCAGACTGAACCAGAGTTAATCGACACTGATGTGTATGTAGTTTGCAAACCATTTGTGTGTGCTTGCCATATAGTTAGGTGATCATCTCTTTCTGTGAAAAATGTTTTGGTAGCATATATTGTTGGGATTCAGTTGTCCTTCTTACTATAGTTAAAAATAAATCAGGATTTACTTATGTATTGCTTCAGTTTGTAACATCGGGAATTAGACTTTAGTTTTTATTTATCACTGCCTTGTTAAACCGAATAGTTAAAACTAAAGTTTTAAAAGCTATTTTAAGTATATTTATTGTATTTTAATCTGTTTATACTTTAATCTACATTGTATTATTTAATGAATTTTTTTGGTACTGTGCATTTTAAACTATGACCAAAGTGTGGGATTGTTAGCCACCTTGAATCCCCATAGGGAGAAAGCTGGGGTATAAATCAAGTAAATAATAATAATAATATAGTTTGCATGTCTAAAAATACTGAATTATTTATGTATATATTTACAGAGATAGAAATGGTACATTCATACATATTTATCTTTAAACGTTATAGGCCAAATCTCTCCAAATCCTCAAAGTATAACAGTAATTATAATTAAAATGCAATGTCATTAAAAATTAAAATAATTTTAAAGCCCTTTTATAATAGCTAGAAAATGGTTAAAACCAGAATCCGTTGAGCTGAGCTATTCTGCTTGGCATGAATACAAATATGGTAAATAAATAAATGGTAAATAAATGTTTAAAAGCTTCAAATTTATTCCTGGAAGTTAGAAGAGAAAAATGCAAGACTGTCTAATAACCAGTTCTAGCATACTATTCCAAGATACGGTCTCGGCTGTTCTCACTTCATTCATTGAAGGAGTTTTTAGTGGGGCCAGTCTAGAAGATTATATTGGAAGTGAGAATAGCCAAACAGGGAGTGGTTAGTGCGTATTTAAAAATGCATGAATGGGTTTTCTGTGTATTTTATTTTCAGCTCCAAACAGATTATGTGCTGCGTGGCTCAGCAGTCAGCGGAAAAAATTGACCGGTTTCGAGCTCATGCAGGATCCATCTTTCTCACGCTTCTGTACTTCAGCAACCCTCCTGTCCCCCACATCCCCCACCGAGAAGAATTAGAGAAGATATTTCCAAGGTAACCAATGCAGGGTGGTCTCAGATAATGGTGGCCATCGAATCCCTGAAAAGCATGTCTTGTTTGATCATGGTGTGTTTGTAAAAATATATTTGAAAATAATATTCCATTCTGATTTGGCAGGATTTGGTTCCAGGATTCATAGCCATTATTTGTGGTTATCAGAAGAAAAAAAAACTTAAAGAACATATTTTTTAAAAACCCAGTAGTGAGTTTTTGAACAAGATGTGGATGTTAACAGTTTCCAGGGGAAAATGTGGGAATTGTTTAAGGATTAGACTGTGCATACAATCCCCTGCCAATTTATTCTGAGAGGACACGCCACCTTCAGATAAGAGCAGAAAAATTTGTAGTTGAATTTAAACCTTTTCACACCTGCCATTTCTTGCTCCAAATTACCTCCAACATGTTCTTCCCCTACTCCAAAAAGTTGTGTAAAATGTGTATTGGCCTGTGCTATGTAATCAAGAATTCACTGGTCAATGTAAGAAAATGTTACTTTGCGACATATGTGTAATTTGATTAAAGTAAATCGTGTTTCCAGACTTATCAGGGGAGGGGGACGGAGTTGTTGCTGGCTGTGATGAGAATTGAAGAGTGGATGCCATATTCTTCTCCTAGAGGTATTGCTTCTTTCCAGGGATTGCTGAACGCACTAAAGTGCAATTTTGGGAACAGCCAAACAACTCAAAGCCCAGGGCAGAAAAAGGCCTTAAGGAAATAATTCTTCATTCTGGACCAGCTGTATACCTCCCCAGCCTTACTGTCAGCCAGTTTTGTTTTGTTTGGTTTTTTTTTGGGGGGGGGGGTTGGTTTTTATTTGCTGGCATCCCCACTCTCCATCCTTTCCATTTCCATGCATTATATGCAGCACATGATCATTTGCTTAGTGTTTTACAGTATACTTCCAGTTACAACTTTTGGCTAGGACTCTATCCATGGGGAGAGGGAAGAACAGGGACTGCATGCCTCTTTTTCCCATTTCAAGGATTCCCTAAGCCAATGGCTCTCAATCTTTGGGTCCCCAGGTGTTTTGGCCTTCAACTCCCAGAAATCCTAACAGCTGATAAACTGGCTGGGATTTCTGGGAGCTGTAGGCCAAAACACCTGGGGACCCAAAGATTGAGAACCACTGGGCTAAAGGGATATTAGGGGTTAGGCCTCAGCTCAGAGGTAGCAGAGGAAACATGCAATACCCCATGGATCTCATGTCGTGCCTTCCCCAGCAGGAGGACAGGGATTGGTTCATGGATCTAAAGGAGCATTGCCTTATGTTTTGATCCATACCCTGTGCTATACCAAGGCTCCAAAAATCTGAAACTAATAAAGTACCGTACTAGCCATGTCAACTCCAGCATTGTCTTCAGGTGTTATAACTTGGCTTCGCGATTCTCCCTACTGCTAGCTAGCAATGGCACAGGGTAATAAAGTACTAGTGTTGTGAAAGCATCATGTAAAGTACATTTGTTCTACTGCTGGGCAAAGGGCATTTGCACATTTTTCTATCAAAGTTTTGCTTTGGTTGCAGTGGTTATCTAGTTGTCAGTTTGGTAAAAGGGGCAGTTGTGTACATATATTCTGTTTCTAATTGTTCTTAAGAAGCGACCATGTTCTCTATTATTTTGCAGATCAGAGGCCATAACGTTCAATTGGAATGCAGCATCCCAAGCTTTTCCTAAAATCACACAACTTCTGGGTTTAGCATCATATCGTTACCATGTCCTAACAGGTCTGACTGTGTCTGTCGGTGGACTGACCGAATCAACAGTAAGTGAATAAAACACATTCACTTGGTAAAAAGCTCTTCACCACTTTGAATATGGGAAGCCTAGATTAAAAGCCATGTATCACTTAATTTGGCTTTCAGTTTTGAGAAAGCAGGTTTTTCCTCTTGATAAATGCAGATCTCTTTGACTGAGGGATGCATTTCCCTTGTCCTATTGCTATTTAATGTGGCTATAGCATAGTTTGGTTTTCCCTTCAAACTGCCTCCTTGATAACATTGCCAGAGTAGGTCTTATGATTTCACTACTTGCCATCTTTGTTTCTTTGTAAACAATCCATTTAGCCCAGTTCAGAAAGTGTGAGAAACCTTAGGTGAACTTTCTTCTTTCTGGAAGCAGAGGACATGCTTGCAGGGGGAAATTTGTTGTATAATCTCTCTATCATAACAAGAGGAAAAAGAGCCATCATATCGCCCTCCAAATTCTTTTACACACATCATGCTTAAATTGCTGTTGCTGTGCATTCAAGTCATTTCTGACTAATAGAAATACTTAAATGAAACTATCATGGAGTCTTCTGAGGGGGATTGAAGCTGACAGAGTGTGAGTTGCCCAAGACCACCCATGACATTCAAACCACTAGAAATGCTAGGTCTTGTCATTCCTATAGTATAGAACGACTGAAAAAAATGCAAGTGAGTGGTTGGAAGTTCAGTTTTATTTTGACTGCCTGGAAAACGTTTCCCGTCCCACAAAAGGCATTTGGAGATTAAAAATCTATTAAATATGCAAACCTCATGTCAGTTGCAAAACATTCCAGTTGCACACTGCTTAAAATCTGTATTTTTATTGTCACAATGTTTCTCCTAATTTTCTGCCTCTAGTACTTTCTGTCTTCAAACTAAATTTAGGAGTGTTTGCTTGCAGTTTGAGCTCTGGCAGTCTCAGTAAAGTAAATAAAATATGCAAGAAAGGGGTGAGTGCTGGGCTATCTTTCTGGCTAAGTCTTTGGGTTCCTATAGAGAGCTGACTATTGCATTAGCCAGGCTTGACACAGTTGCAGCCTACTCTGCATCGTAGGGTCATTGCTGTTTTAATGTTACCTGTGTCCTACTTACTCTCTTTTCTCTGTTATCAATACTCAAATGGCAGTTGGCAGGTTAGGAACTCAGCTCAGTAGCATAGGAGGCCAGTTGCTTGGTTGTTTTACACTGTAAGATCTGTCAATTATTGTTGCGGTTTTGAAGAAAACTATCATTCATGTATTGTATTGTACTTGATAGCTGTACAACAGGGGGATTCCCTACTCTAGCTAGCCTAGTATTTGGTTAACCACTGCAGCCTTTGTTGAGGTCCCGCCTCAAGAAAGTTGTCTCCTTGCCCATATTTAATTCATGGAAAACGATGCATTGCATGCTTTTTTTGGTTCCTTTGTTGGAGTGATGCTACATCGTGATTCAAAAAGCATGGAGGAGCAAGAGTACTTGAATCGATGCTGGCATTGTTTGCCTTCTATGAAACCATAACTCAGTGCCTTACTCTGTTGACTTCCATATTTGTGAAATGTTAAAAATATTTAGCATCTGATGCCAAACTTTTTGTGGTATTTCCTAATGAATAAGAGATTAAATTTTGCACCAGGAAAAGATTTTAAATACAAGGGCTTATCCCACTTATATTTTTGCAGGCAGAAAAATAGTTTCTCAAGAAGGTCAAACAGAGGTTTTTCTGCAACATTTTCCTATTGAATTTTTAAGAAGTGGTTAGACTTAGTTTTGAAAAGTGTAAGTGGTTTGATTGCTTCCAGCTCCCTTTCATATTTTTAGCTGCGGCGGCATACTTTAGAGAAGAACTTTTGAAATATTGACGCTGAATTCTCAACTCTGTGGAACTCCTTGGGATATTTCTCAATAGGTTAGTTTGACTGCAGTCCAACAACTTTGTACGAGGAGAGGGGCTAATGTGCCTTTAGACATAGGTTCATTCAAGAATATGAATGTTCCTGTGAGCCCAAAAGACTCACTCATAAGTCAGGATGAGTGTTTGAGCTTTTCCTTGTTTTGGATATGCCTTCTTTCAGTTAGCTTCTAGTGGGGCCAAGTACTTTTCTCTTCTTTTCACATTGATTGGATCATTCAAAGAAAGTATTTCATCTCGCAACACCTAATAAATGTACAGAATTCGTTGCACCTTGTTTTGTTGAGGACCACTAGCTTAGGAAACTTTAGAAGAATTATGAAGGCAGTTTCACAAAGAAGGCAACTGTTAATGTACTTCCAGCCAGTCTTTTCCATTTTAGAGAGACAATCCGTTATCGGTTTTATTACGGGTTTTCAAGCAGCATCCAAAGTGCTAAAATGTCCTAAAATGTCTCCCCAGTTCAGGCTAAAACACAGAATGGCTTCACTATACCAGGCATGAAAACCACTATCTTCCACTGTATTGGTGCCATTGAAGTTTCATATAATTATGATCAAAGCATCCAGGTGGGATCTGCCTTGCTACATTCCCAAGAAGTCCCCACGGGAATACACCTACCATTTGTTATCAAGTTACAGAAACCTGTTTGCTCTGAGGTTTATTATAGTGTTACCTGAGATATTGGTTCTTTTGTACCATGTTGTGAAGAAAGTTACAACGTCTCCATATATCTTAGAAAACAGGTGGGGAAAGTGCAACCTATGGCTCCAGGTGACTCCTTAGATCCAGCTTTGTGGATCCTGAAATGTACAAATCTAAAGTTTTAAAAAATCTAAAACATTTAAATGATTCTCTACCAATAAGACCGTTACTTTGGGAATTTTCCTCACTTGCAGGTGCGGCACTCATCCCAAAGTCTGTTTGATTATCTGAAGAATATTCAGAATGACATGGATGCTATGAATAGCTTTTGTGAGACACTCTTACAAGTTTTTGAAGACAACCTTCTGAATGATAGGTAATATATCTTTCTATTCGGCCTCTTGTGCAAATACCTATTGAAAGAGGATGAGAAAAATTCACAGAGAATACAGCTATTAGTGATGTTATCATCCACAAGGTTTTCTCTTACTAATGTATAAGAGTGGTTACTTCATCTTGTATGTTATGGGCTTAAGGATGGGACAGAGGAGAAGAAGGGGAAAATGTTCTGTTTTGTTGAATATTGTAAAGTGAACAATATTATTATTGTGTTGTCAAAGGCTTTCATAGCTGGAATCACTGGGTTGCTGTGAGTTTTCTGGATTTAAAAGCCTGGCTGGTTCCTGCCTGGGGGAAACCTCCTAACAAAGGATTCCCCCAGGCAGGAACTAGCCAGGCTTTGAAGCTGCAAGGCCATTTAATGCTAATCAAGCCAATTGAACATTCACACTTGTCTCAAGCAGACAAGAGTTCTTTCTCCTGCCCTGGACATTCTACAGATATATAAACCTCACTTGCCTAGTTTCCAAAAGACCTCACAACCTCTGAGGATGCCTGCCATAGATGAGGGTGAAATGTCAGGAGAGAATGCTTCTGGAACATGAACATACAGCCCGGAAAACTCACAGCTACCCAATGTTATTATTATTATTATTTTTAAAAGACTGCCAGTCAGATGTTGATATATTGCTCTTATTCATGGTTCCTGTGATGCACACAAAGACCATGAGTGCACCCTTGGGCCCATCTAGAGCTAAGGTGTCTTTTTGCCCCATGCATGCTCTAGCAAGCATCTTCCTTAATTTCCTCAGTACCTTTTCATCTGCCACAGTACCTGTATTGTTCATTCTTTTGTGTTTTTTGAACTAGTTTATGCAAGTGTCTTCTTCTGTCCTTTTGGTTATTTTCTAATTATATTTTTTATTGGTTACTTAGTTGTTGGTCCCCCCCCCCCCCCAACACATACACACACACATTTGATCTGGCCCTTTACATTGGTAAATTATTATTTTAATCAAGAAAAATGCTCTTTCGGAAAAGGCTGATCTTGGTTTCAGAAAAGGTTGATCTTGGTTTCAGAAACAACATTTGGACTTTAATAAGCAGTATATTTGACTCTCCTACACCTTATCCTCACTGCTACCTTGGTCCCTTTTGCTAATCACCTTAGATACATAGAATCCAGACTTTGTTATTATTTCCATATCTGGTATACTATAGCAACAAATGCCTAGATTCCCAACTCAAAGGTTGATTTCGTATTACGCTACCAATGCCAGTATGCACATAAAAACAGGCAAAGGTCTCCTCAGTGTTGCATGGAAGTGGGAGAACTCCCCTCCCACATTTGCTCCCCATGTGAGAGCTCTTCAAATACCACCTAAGAAAGCATAGCTTTCAAAGACAAAGGTAACCATGTTTTGGGGCCACAATGGATATCAAAATAGACTTATTCTTTCATGCCAATTGGACATGTTCTTTGTGGTAAGCAACATGATTGTTTGTTGTGTATGTTGTTTTTGTTATGTCCAAATTCTGCCATAGTGGGTATGTAGTATTACTAATCAGCATGACGCCCACTACCAAATGTATCCAGAAGTCCCTTGACTGAATCACCATTCTTCCTAATTGACATACCATTGAGAACTTTTTCAGAATTGCCATGTTCTCACAGCTCTTTCTGTGCATAAGTCACCAAAGAATGGACTTCCATCCTGATACTGGTGCATACTTTGGGAAGGCTGTGCTCTCTTCTGTTACAGCATGGCAGTCTTCTCATTGAGAAGCCTCACATTTATCTGACAAAAATAAAGAAGAAAAAGAAGATATTTTATCTGTAACTATGGTTCTTCAAATGGCTATTCTTAAACCCGTTCAAACTACTACTCCCTTCTATCTGGCCCTGCCTATCTTTGGTCCTTTCAGGTTTACCACAGCAGCAGATTGGGACTGGGGGAATTGGGTGGGAAGTGCTGCAGGAGCATGCACAGAGTTCACTCCAAAGGACCAGTTTAGTTCTTGATGTTTTCAAAGATGAGTTTGCAAAGGCGCAGAATGAACTGTTGCATGAATTCACATGGCAAAACTTGAAGTAAGCAATGTGTCAATTTTCAGTACACAAGACAGAAATGCTTCTGAATATAATTGTTTGGGGAGCATGGGGAGTACTGCGCTCATTTTCAACTTGTGGTCTTCCCTGAGAAGTCTGGTTGCCTACCATGGAAACAAAATACTAGATTACTACTTCTTGGGTCATCATTCCTTCAAGTTTGTGTATTACACAGCTATTACCTGACTTCCATTTTGCCATCTTCCTCTTGAGGTATGCAGTTAATCCTGGGTTATGTCAGAGTTGCTTAGCTGACATTACAGGAATGGTATGATGCCTAGTGAAAAATAATCAGATTTTTTATTTGAATGTTGTGAGTCTCAGTATTGTCTTATGTGTTTTCTTCACTTAGAATATCTGTACCACTCTTAAAAATGCTGGACCAGATACTGGCGAATGGTTGCTTTGATATCTTTGTAAATGAAGAAAAGTAAGTGATAATTAGGTGATGGTAAGGTTCTATTCCTTCTGTTCTAAATGCTGGAAATATGTTAAGCAGCAAAGTTGTATTCTCCCTCATTTGTGCAACTCGCAGGGGAAATGTTGGAGCCCAACCAAAACTTTCTGATCCTAAGAGGGTTTAGAAAGAGGGTTTAGCATTGAAGATTTAGCCAAATGCTTAATATGTATTAATTTTAATTTTAATGTTACTGGAATTGTATGTGTTTTAAGGCATTGAATAATTGCCTATATGTAAGCCACCTTGAGTCCTCTTCGGGGTAGAGAAAGGCAAGGTATAAATAGGGTAATTTTTTAAAAAAGTCATTTGTTTTGAAAATCTCATTTTACTACTTGGGGATGGCTTTTGCAATTCATACAGTGTACAGCATCTCCCTCAATAGGTTCACCGTAGATTTAGCAGCATTATGCTGATTTAAATTTTCCAATGCTGGCGTGATTCCAAAGAGTCTGATTGCAAGATTGGAAGACCTAAATGACCAGTATAGCCACAGTTGATTATTCTTTGTTTCTACATGTGAATCACATTAGTGCACTATCTAGTATCTATATGTAATGGGATCTCTGAGTCCCTTCTTACATTCTTGCATGGTAGAGGATCAGAAATCATGCAGAATCCTGTGTCCTTTTCACAAACTGAAGATAATTAAAAATGGGTATATTTGTATGGTGACCCAACATGCATGCCTGGATCTGAGCCATTTCCTCAGAAAGATGACCTTTGGCACCACCACCAGGTCAATTGAGAAAGCAGACCTTCGGGCCCTTCCAGACAGGCCCTATATCCCAGGATCTGATCCCAGGTTTTCTGTTTATCCCAGATACTGAACTCATATACTCCAGTTTAAATGGGACTCATATACTCCAGTTTAAAGCAGAAGATCTGCAATCGAATCCTGGGATATAGGACCTGTCTGAAAGAGCCCTTAGATCTGGATTTCTTAGCCAGGACTCCTTGGATCTCTAGGATTCCATGAGAAATCAGCTCTCCCAAAGAAATCTCTTCCAGTACATTTCCAGTATAAATTGGACCACATCTCAGAAAAACTGCCCAGCATCTATCCTATTTCCTGGTTTACATTTTTATTGTAAATGGTGACAGGATTCAAATGGCCTCCGGTGCTATAAGACTGGGTGAGGGTGGGGGGCACAGCAGCAAACACCTTCTCTAAAGTAAGAAAGTTGCCCTGTTGTTTCCTGAAGGAGTCAGTAAGAGAGAAAGTGGCTTATGCTGTTAATGTCTCACTAAAAGGGTTTTACAAAAAACAGACATCCCCCCCTCTCTGTCAATTACACATAACTACATACTATTCCATGGGTTAGATCAGCCACTTTAGACTCTAAATAACAATATAACCAATGGGCTGTTGACTTTTACCTACACATTAAACGTCATAATCTTAAAAGTGGCACAGGGCATTGGAGTAGGGAGCGGGGAGTTCTCTGCCTTGCCCTTGATTGAAGGACCACCCTTTGCGGTTTCAGTGATTGATCTGGTTAAAATGCAGCTCACCTTTTCCAAGGGCTCCCTTTCCAGAAACACGTGTGCCCAATTTGCATCACACAGGCTCTTTAGACAGATCCCTTTTCCCTCGGCACTGATTCTGTTTCTGCTGGAGTGCTGCCCATACAGGAGAAGGAATTTCCTCAATTTCCTTTGGAAGGGGCTGTGCTATTTGAGATCACCCGTAGGTTAGAGTTAGTTATTACAAACATTGTGGAATTGGCAGATGACAGAATGCAAAGCAGGTCTATCTCAAAAGCAGAATCCTACACATAAGTCGACATGCACTAAATTTTTTCCAGATGCTCGCTGCATTTGGCCTCTTCGCTGAATGCCTGCATTGTCATTTCCTTTGGCAATCACACCTCGTTCCCTATATTACCATTGTCCTGTGCTGAAAAGCAACAAGCACACCCATTAACCAAATTCATCTTCAACAAATTCCATCCACTCTATGAATAGCTTTTCATAATTGTGAAGAAAGTGAACCAGACTGGAGACAAGTAACACAGAGAGCGTTCTCCACACCTTTCCAGTGAAAAAACGTTCACTGTAGGATATCCATGGAGACTCAAATTTAGATCTGATTTTGTTAAGAGAAAAGACTTTTAAAAAACAGTTTTTTAGGCAGATGTAATACAAATGTAATAACCATTTGATTGATTGGCTGAATTTATACCCCACCTTTCTCCTGGGTGGGACCCAAGGCAGCTTATAGTAATTTAAAATGAGAGACAGTTTCAATCTTATTTTGCTAAAATTTAAAAAGGAGCAGTAGTACTTTGAAAACATGTTTCTAAATACTGTAGCTTAAAATACATTTGATTATTAAAGGTGAAAGCATGGACACACCACTTAACAGCATTAGTAAAGGTAAAAGTACTGTAAATGCTTTCCCTTGACTTTAAGTCTAGTCAGGTTTGACTCTGGGGGGTGGTGCTCATCTCCATTTCTAATCTGAAGAGCCAGTGTTGTCCGTAGATGCCTCCTAGGTCATGTAGCCAGCATGACTGCATGGAGCACCGCTATCTTCCCGCAGGAGCGGTACTTTTTGATCTCACATTTGCATGTTTGCAAACTACTAGGTTGGCAGAAGCTGGGGCTAACAGCAGGAGCTCACCCCACCCCCCAGATTTAAACCATCGACCTTTCAGTCAGCAACTTAAGCAGCTCAACCTGGAAAGTTTAGTCTGGGAGTCTGCTGCTGAGAAGGCTTTCCTGCGATTTACCAAATGTATTTATGAGGATGTTGGATCCTGTTTAGATGGTGGGACAAAATTTGAGCATATAAAACAGTAGTTGATGGATTTCTGAGTGATTTCTGGACTACAAAAATAGCAGCCAAAGCCAACTTTCTCTCTTCTATGTGCTCCTCCTTCTTAGATTAATGGGAGCTTTTGTTTGGAGACATCAAGGACCTCTTAATGGTCAGTAGCTACTTTCGTAATGCCCAACACATTTCAGACAAATGGTTCTCAATATGTTTTCCATTGTTTTCTCCCCCTTTCTTTGTCAGCCACCCATTTCCAATGAAGTTACTTAAACTTTGTAAAGAAGAGAGTCGGAGATCAAAAGATGTCCAGAAACTCCGCTCCAGCATTGCAGTGTAAGTTGGGAGAAAAGTGTAAGTGCGTGGGCTGACAAAGAGATTGTCCTGTTACACAAATGGTTTTGTGGGGAAAGCCACAAGAAATATAAGAAAGGATGCTTTCCACAGTAATGTATGCTCTGTTCCCCTATCGTGGTCACTTGCTTTTAACAAGTATCCCGAAAATTTGTTCCTTTTGTATAGAAATCATAAGTAACTTTATGATCTGTGGCACACTGGAAGGACTAGGAAGAATTGAAGGGCGGGACCCACAGGTCCCAGATATTTACAACTACAATTATAACAATGTCTGTCATTACATGTTAGCTACTGAGATAGCAATTGAAGATCAGGGAGGAAATGCTCCCGGGGCAGTTGGATTCACAGGTGGGGGGGCTACTATAGAGGTGGTGACGGGTAGAGGGAGATACGGGAAAAGGAGACTAAACCACTCATTTCGGCCCAAAATTTACAATAAGAATTCGACAAACCCAAATTATAGTAATGATCTGAAACGTAAGCAAATCCGGCCCAAAATTTTCAATAGAACATTGGCGATTCCAAAAATTATCCATCTCACAACTCAAAAAACTATTCGGCCTGAAAATAACAAGAATGTATTGGCAATTCCAAAAGACTCTCCTGACAAGATACAGCTGAGATGTCAGGATGGTGGTCCCTCTGGGTTAAGGATGGTGCTGCTCAATGCCAGGTCGGTCAATGGAAAGACATCCATCATCCGAGACCTAATCCAGGAAGAACAAGCTGATCTGACATGTATAACGGAGACCTGGCTAGACGAGGGGGGAGGGGTGAATCTCTCCCAACTATGCCCACCTGGCTATTGTGTGCAGCACCAACCAAGACCCGGAGGGCGGGGGGGAGGAGTTGCAGTGGTCTACAAGGATTTTATCCCCCTGGTCAGGCGCCCCATCCCGCAATCATCATCATTCGAATGTGCCGGCTTCAGGTTAGGTGACCGGGACAGGATAGGGATTCTGTTAGTGTACCGACCACCCCGCTGCATGACAGTCTCCCTACCTGAGCTAGCAGGTGTGGTCTCGGATATGGTGCTGGGCTCCCAGCGACTTTTAGTCCTGGGGGATTTCAACGTCCATGCCGAGACCCCCCTCTCAGGTGCAGCTCAGGACTTTATGGCCGCCATGACAACCATGGGCCTGTCCCAATTAGTATCTGGTCCCACCCATACTGCCGGACACACACTGGATTTGGTCTTTACTCAGGGATGGGGTGATAGTGTCGGGGCGGAGGAGCTGACCATCGCTCCATTGTCATGGACCGATCACTACCTGATTAGGTTTAGACTTACTGTACCTCCTAACCTCCGCAGGGGTGGTGGACCCATTAGAATGGTCCGCCCCAGGAGGCTTATGGATCCAAATGGTTTCCTGATGGCTCTTGGGGAGTTTCCCACCTCCTTGACTGGCGACCCTGTCGATGCCTTGGTCTCTCACTGGAACACCGAGATGACTAGGGCAATCGACACAATCGCTCCGGAACGCCCCCTCTCGAGTAACCGAGCTAACCCGGCTTCTTGGTTTACTGAGGAGCTGGCAGCAATGAAGCGAAAGAAGAGGTGGCTAGAGCGCGTGTGGCGCAGTAACCCGACTAAATCAACCCAAACACATCTGAATACCTTCTTAAGGTCCTACGGTGTGGCAATAGAGGCAGCACAAAAAAATCTTTCGCTGCCAATATTGCATCTGCGAAGAATCGTCCAGCTGAGCTCTTTCGAGTTGTCAGGGGTCTGTTAAATCCGCCGAAAAGCGAGATCCCTGACAGCTCTGGAGCTCGCTGTGAAGCGTTTGCTCGATTTTTCGCAGATAAAATTGGGCGGATTCGGTCGGGTTTTGACACCACTTTACCTGCGGTCTCTGAGAATGTAACGAGAGCATCTGCTTGTCAAGTTTTGTTGGATTCTTTTCAATTAGTTCAGCTTGAGGATGTGGACAGGATCCTTGGAGAGGTGCGGCCTACCACATGCATCCTAGACCCCTGTCCATCCTGGCTTATAAAAGAAGCCAGAGGGGGTTTGGCAGAGTGGGTGAAGGTGGTGGTTAATGCCTCCTTACAGGAGGGCAAGATTCCAGCGAGCCTAAAACAGGCTATTATCAAACCGCTGTTGAAAAAACCATCACTGGACCCCACTCAATTAGACAACTATCGGCCAGTTTCCAATCTCCCCTATTTGGGCAAAGTCCTGGAACGTGTGGTGGCAGCTCAACTCCAGGGATTTCTGGTAGACACTGATTATCTTGATCCGGCACAGTCTGGCTTTAGACCGGGACATGGAACGGAAACAGCCTTGGTCGCCTTGGTAGATGATCTGCGCAGGGAACTGGACAGGGGGAGTGTGTCCCTGTTAGTTCTCCTGGACCTCTCAGCAGCCTTCGATACCGTCGATCACGGTATCCTTCTGGGACGCAGATGCAATATTGGCAGCGAAAGATGTTTTTTGTGCTGCCTCTATTGCCACACCGTAGGACCTTAAGAAGGTATTCAGAAATGGGACTTGGGGGTACTGCTTTGCAGTGGCTCCAGTCATTTCTTGAGGGACGGTCCCAAAAGGTGTTACTGGGTGACACCTGTTCGGCTCCACAACCATTGTCGTGTGGAGTCCCTCAGGGATCTATTCTGTCCCCAATGTTGTTTAACATCTACATGAAGCCGCTGGGGGAGATCATTCGGAGTTTCGGACTGCGGTGTTATCTCTATGCAGATGATGTCCAGATCTGTCACTCCTTTCCGCCTGTCACCAAGGAGGCTGTCCAGACCTTGAATCGGTGTCTAGCTGCTGTGTCGGACTGGATGAGAGCTAACAAATTGAAATTGAATCCAGACAAGACAGAGGTCCTACTGGTCAGTCGGAAGGCCGAACAGAGTATAGGGTTACAGCCTGTGCTGGATGGGGTTACACTCCCCCTGAAGACGCAGGTTCGCAGCTTGGGAGTGATCCTGGACTCGCCGCTGAGCCTGGAACCCCAGGTCTCGGCGGTGGCCGGGAGAGCTTTTGCGCAATTAAAACTTGTGCACCAGTTGCGCCCGTACCTTGGGAAGTCTGATCTGGCCACGGTGGTCCACGCTCTTGTTACATCCCGGATAGACTACTGCAACGCGCTCTACGTGGGGTTGCCCTTGAAGACTGTTCGGAAACTCCAACTAGTCCAGCGTGCGGCAGCCAGATTGCTCACCGGAGCGACATACAGGGAGCCTACCACCCCCCTGTTGTGCCAGCTCCACTGGCTGCCAGTTCAATTCCGAGCACAATTCAAGGTGCTGGTCTTAACCTACAAAACCCTATACGGTTCTGGTCCAGTGTATCTGTCCGAACGTATCTCCCTCTACGTCCCACCTCGGAGTTTGAGATCATCTGGGGAGGCCCTGCTCTCGACCCCACCACTCTCACAAGTGAGGCTGGTGGGGACGAGAAGCAGAGCCTTCTCAGTGGTGGCCCCCCACCTGTGGAATTCACTCCCGGGGGAAATCAGAACAGCACCAACCCTCCTCTCCTTCAGGAGGAGGGTGAAGACATGGCTGTGGAACCAGGCCTTTGGGTAACCAGGCAATTAGACAATGACAACCAAATAAGACAATCAGATGTGTAAGATCGGCAGGATTGTCGAAATGGAACCAAAAACAGATCTTTGAGTTAATGTACACTGATGGGTAGGAGGAAGATCCAGGTTTGTATTGTTTTACTGATTTTATCATTTTACTGATTTTATTGGATAATGTTGAATTGTGGGAATTTGTACTGTTATATTTTTGTGATGATTGTTTGTGTAGCAGGCGTCTAAGTGCGCCTTGCAGCTGTAAGCCGCCCTGGGTCCCCTTCGGGGTGAGAAGGGCGAGGTACAAGAACCCCAAATAAATAAATAAATAACAGCATAGTCGTCCCAATTGCAAGGCTAGGCAGCACTTACAATTATTTTTGTAAATAATTGTTTGTCTGCCTGCTTATTTAATATCCCCCCTTTCTCTTTACACTGAATTTCAGGAGTCTTTCTTTAATATTGATATTCTTTAATCTTTTAAGTCTTTTTTATATATGTAAGTGGATGGTTAAATGCATACTTTTTGGGCTACATTTTTCAATGTAATCTCAAATTTTCAGTAATTTGAGATTTAGTATTATCTGAATAAAATGAAGAGTCTTTGCCAGTCCTTCATGCCATCTGTCGGGGGTACTTTGATTGTGCTTTTCCTGCATGGCAGTTGGTTGGATTACATAGCCCATGGGGTCTCTTTGAACTCTATGATTCTGTGATAAAGAACTTCTGTTGGAAGCTTTGCCACACTTTGCTCCAGTGTCCATCCATTTAATTTCCTCACCTTCAAAATACGTGGCCTGATAATCGGCAGAAATGCCCACTAGGAAACCCCATTTAGTACAGCACTGTTTTGTGCAAGAGAACCTCTTCCTTGTTGAAGTATCATAAACACATTTGATCCTGGCCACTTTTCCTTTTGTATAACCTTCTTTTAAATGTACTAACGTAACATTTTCTCAAAGATTGTAATCTTTAACACACCTGTTTCCTCCAAATGCGCAGCAAAATCAATGGAATACAGAAACCTGCTTCTGGGTAATCACCCTCTTAGAATCAGTGACAAAATGCATCTCTGTGATAATATTATAAAAGACACAACTGAAATAAAAATATATTTCATTTTCCCTAGTTTTTGTGGCCTGGTCCAGTTTCCAGGAGACATGAGAAAACAAGTTCTGTTTCAGCTCTTCCTCCTCCTTTGTCACCCATTTCTAGTTGTAAGTATTGGAAATGTTTGGCTTCTCATCCTTCTTTTTATTTATTTAGGTAACACAACTATGAGACAATGTTATTAATTACACATATATAGTTACAAAGTCTATTCAGTTAATCTTAGCAGCAAGTAACAAGTTACAGCGTCTCAGTCCAAGTTGGCACATATTTTGATGGAGGTCATGGCGAGAGTTCATGTTTGAAGCAAATGTGACGAAAAAGATACTACACAGTTTCAAATTATCTTTTTGTACTATGGGTTCTTAGACAATTTTTCCATCAAGGACAGTTTCCAAAGTCTGACCATTTGGGAATGAAAGGTGCTGCAGATTTTTTCCCCAGGCTTTTTCCTGAAAGTGGTTTCAGTCCTTATTGCTTGTTAGAGAGTCTTCCAAATGTTCATTTAAAGGGCATTTAAAATGCTATTTGCATTTTTTCCATTTATCATAAATTGGCCGCTTTGTTTCCTGAAAATTGCTTTCATTATTTATCCTAATCCCATTTATCTAAACAGAAAAAATGTTCCTCTTTAAAAGTTCACGTTTATTTTCTGAACCTGCATAATTCAAAAGCAGGTTAGTTGGCCCCTTTTTTGATGAGTTCAAACTAAAATGAGACTCTCCAATCATTTCTTCATTGGTAATACACAGATATATCTAATGGTTTGAGTGGGTCTGCTCTAGCCGGGACTAAGAAAATTCAGAGCATTGCCTATGCAATTCCTGTGCTGCTTTGCCAAAATGCAATTATCAAAAGTGTGTATTTTGAGGAACTGCAAGGCTGTCCCTTTCCTGTCTCTAGATTAGGACGACGACAGCCAGTCAGGTTTATGAAATGCTGATCACCTACAGCGATGTTGCTGAACCCGATGTTATTGAAGAGGTCATGACAATTTTGAGCGACACCAACTGGTGAGTTAGTCCAACCCCGCAGGCAAGATTGTTCTGACTCTCCAATTGATAGTATTCAGTCCTCTGTGTGGGACTACAGATAACATCGGGCATATATGTGAATGTCACAACTGGAAATAGACAAAAGGTATTAAATAAATTAAAACTGACAAGAATCTAAACTTAAATGTATAGTCATAGAGTTGGAAGAGATCCCAAGGGCTATCCAGCCCAACCCAATTCTTCCAATTGAAGCACTCCCGACAGATGGCCATCCAGCCTCTGCTTAAAAAGCTCAATAGGCAACATATATAAGAGGGAAGTAGAACTATGTTTGCATAGATATTTAAAACATTTGTGCCTTGCCCCCTTTATACTTGGAAAGATGTATTAATATCTTGGTGACAAGGGAATATGCTGATAAATTATATGTTAAAGCCTTTCCCCAGCTCTCCTGCTCTTACTACTCTGATCCTTAAGGACCTGTTGCCACTGATAAGGGGGCAAATAGCAGTCCTACAAGGAGGAGTGGCAGAAACTCATGGTTAGGGTCTTTTATTCCCCAGAAAAGATGAACTGGTGCCCATAGGCACAATTTAGTGAAGTTAAGCTTAGAGAAGGTGACAGAGATAGGATTGGAAGCCACTCCTGCCACGCAGATGTTTCTGATGTTGCTTGCAGGACAAACTCAGAGCAACCGGCTGCTAGAAGATAGCTGCAAGGACATTCCTCTGCTTGAGTTGTTTGTGGACTTAACAAACTGCCCCCCTCCCTTCTTTTCCCTTGATGGAAGAGATTCAGAGACCCACTACAAGCTCTTAATCCAATATTGTGTAATAATTTATGTCGCACTCTCCAAACAGGGACACAGACCTGACATTGCTGAGGAAGCAGCGTAACTACTTATGTGATTTAATGAAAGTGCCGAAACCACAATTGGTAACCAAGGTAATATTCACAAGTTCCCCTTAACTCACCATGAATATTTTGAAGAGTAATCTTGAGCGCAACATAGATGTATATACAGTATATGTGAGAGATGGATGGATGGATGGATGGATGAGAGGAGAGCTTGAAGCATAACATTAAAGAACCCTATATTTTAAAAATAGAGTTCACTATATTTGATATATTTATCTACAGATATCGATATATCTCAAATCTAGTGAAGCCTATGGTCTTAATATAGAGTTCTATAACCTCATGCTTCAAGCCCTCCTTTTCAAGCTTAGCACTGCCAGAAAGCAAGGGCTGTAGGGCGTCCTCCCTCCCATCCCACTCCTTGAAACCCTGCCAGTCCTCTGGAGCTCGGCTTCTAGACAGGGAGCACCAATTAATGCAGTGTAACTGGCTCCCAAAGTGGCCTTTGTGGAAAGGAGCAATCAGAATTTCCACTCTGCATTTTTACAGGAAAATGTGGATACCACAGCATCTTTTAGGTCTCTACTTTATTTGTACTAAAAGACAGAAGGTTAAGTAATTATTTCTTCCTAATTAACCATGGAAACACAAAAGAAGAGGTAAGACATGGCTTATTAAAGCCAGATTTTTAACAATACTGCAGCCTATACAGACGTTCCATGAAGACGAAGTCTTCCAGTGAGAACAGGGTGGAAATCCTGTGGCTCCCCAGATCTGGAACTGTTGGTTCCAGAAGTTGGTTCTGGTGCTGGTTGTTTCCAGTGTCATTCTGTTTTCTTTTACTCTGGAATCAGTAAAATTCCTTAGGTTACCAAAGTGATGAAGGAATACCAATTACAGCTAAAATGCCACCATTAAATTTAACTGCTGAGTCCTGCATTTTCTTTTTTCTTTTAACAAAAAGGTTGGAAAACCATCTCCTCTGATCTCAGAATGACAGGCACATCTGTATTTCAGTTTTATTTGAAGACTTCTCTCTGCATGAACTGGAGGAATGCTCACAGCAGTTTGGTTTCCTAGTACCAGTTTTTTGCAGAGGGACTACATGACACTATGCCATACTATTCCAACTCAGAGCTCACATTTCACAAGGGCATATGGATAAAAAATACACAATGCCTTGTTAAACCCTACAAGGAAAAAAAAAACAATTTAGACTGTGTATCTTTTACTGAGTCTCTTGATCTCGATTGTGAGGGAAGACTTAGATTTGTTTTCATCAAGTAAACATGTATTCTTGTGAGTTATTGTTTTGTCTAATAAAGAAAAGTGGTCTGAAAGATTTAAACATCAGGCTGTTTAAAAACAAACAGATCATTTTTAAAAGCTCCAGTTGTTTTGGGATTGTGAAAAGCTGTTTCACGAGGGATAGCGTCCAGTGATGCATGGACCATTCCTGTGCATTGGCCCAATCACAGCGACATTCAGGAAGCCATGCACAAGACACAGTTTATTTGGAAACAGAGAAGTGTGTTATGGATTGCAGTAATAGTTCATTCATTACAACATACTTCTAGAACCAAAATGGCTTTTTAAAAAGGAAACTTGGGTTATAGAAACCTGTAAATAACTAATTTTTATCCACCTAGAAACAACTGTAGATAACCGGTTATTCTCTTTTATTTTCAAACTATCTATTAAATATATCATGAAATTCAACTACAATTCTTTTTCTTTTGCTTGGCTTCTGCAGAAAAAATAACTGGAAACTCGTGGACTTTGACAATGAAGATTCCCAAAATCTGTACATCCAAAGGAGAAAGCAGATTTTGACTTGGCAACCTGAGCAACTGTAGGGTGTGAATAGGTGAAAGAGAACAAGTGACAGCCCCACAGGCCTGCTTTTGGAAGCTCTGTGCATAATGGAGGATTTCTTTTAAAACAGATATTTTTTTTGGTTAACTAAACTTAAGTCTGTTAGTACTATTTCCATGTCTGTAGCCACAAGATGGCAGTTTGCACACATAATTTTCTCTTGTCGTTGAAATTTGTTATGCATACCAATCACTGATATTTTGTGTTTCTTTCTCAAAATTGAATTAAAATATCTATTGGGCAGTGCAAACTACGATTTATCTATTCTGTTCTCCCGAGCTGTTTGTCCTGTTTACAATGAAATATAGAACATGCTAGTGAAGCAATCGGTACTTGCCAAAGCAAGTTAGGCATTGCTCAGTCAGCTGTTCTTTAGAAAGAGCCAAGCCACAACTCCAGCAGCTTTGCTTTTGAAAAGGAAAAGGGGGCGAAGGGAAAGGGAAAGACAGGAAAGGGACTGCTAGTGTTCTCGTCCCAGCCCTAGAGCAGTGGTGGGGTTTTGGCTGGAAAGCTGGAAATATACCACCTCTAAAAACAGGAAATACAACTTGTTTGATTTATTGTAGGTATGTCAGTACTTACAAAAATATACAATCCTCTCACATGTTTCTTAAAACATGCAAAAGATGCAAATGCAGTATATGACAGAAGCAGAATAAAACAGTCAGCACGATTAAAATAGCATTTACAAAGCTTGATAAAATAATGTAAATTCTTCACCTGGACTCTTGCAATGGGCTATGCCATAGCATGAATCCGGGGAGCGGGGTGAACTCCGGTCTATCAGCTCCAGCTTCTCATGCAGCGACATGAGAGAAGCCTCCCACAGGATAGTAAAAAACCCAGGCGTCCCCTAGGCAATGTCCTTGCAGATGGCCAATTCTCTCAACACCAGAAGTGACTTGCAGTTTCTCAAGTCACTCCTGACACGAAAAAAAGGCAAGGTGGGAAAGGCTTGGAGGTGAAAATTTTGGATTGCCTTTCCTTGTCCCTTTTCTGCAGTCCTAACAAAAGTGCTACCATCATTTGTCTAACATTAAAATCACAATTTGATGTTGTGCGCAGCATCCCATGAAAAGGGGCTATCGTACTCCGTTCTCTTTCTTTTGAGGTGTAGAAAAATGTATAAATGAAGTGCTGTTTTTACTGTGTAAAATACATTTCTGTACGGCCCCAGTGTGATTTCCGCTTGCAGGCTTTTCATTTTAGTGATGTTATACTGCCCTAAAAGGAAGAGGGGCCGACCAAGGGCAAGATGGATGGATGGCATCCTTGAAGTGACTGGACTGACCTTGAGGGAGCTGGGGGTGGTAACGGCCGACAGGGAGCTCTGGCGTAGGCTGGTCCATGAGGTCACGAAGAGTCAGAGACGACTGAACGAATGAACAACAACAACAATACTGCCCTTTTGACCATCTGATGAAAAGGAAGCTCTAGTTAGAATATGTACAGTTTTTACCATTATCACAGCCAACTTCAATACAACAGAAGAAGAGTATACCATAACTGCCTGGTGAATTCCATGAAGACGAAGTTTTCCATGAAGACGAAGTTTTTGCCTTAGGATGCTTTTGCTCCTAAGGCAAAAGCATCATGGAGGCTGGTTTTATATATCTTTATTACAAACTATGTTCCAGTTGTAAAGCTCCTGCTTCTCATCCTGCCAGAGGATGTTCTAACGTGGGGCTTCTTAAACCCCTACATAGGAACCAGTTGCATCACAAAGCGTGACAGATTTTATTTGTGGGAGAGCCCAGCTGTTCCTGCCAATGCTGGGGAAAGTGTGCGGCCCTCGAGTCTTCTTGACTCCCTGTAGGTTGTTAAAGCACCACTTGGAATTTATGGGGCTGCATTTCATTCTGACAAATAATGCAAAGAGAATTGGCTTTGCCACACCACCACCAGACTGATTGTGTAAAGTGACGAAAGTTGAAAAATGCCTTGACTTGGTTATAAGATGGGATTAAAAATATAACAACTGGCTTTGATTATGTCAAAGGGGAGGCAGAATGTTCACTGGACATCTGGAGCAAGATGGTGACTTGTCTACAGTATTTCAACCTCCCCCACCATAAGTGATAATAGATCAACTAGCAGGATCTGGTCCTCCCTGATTCTCCAAGACAAAAGTAATAAATCTTTGGCCCTCCAGATGTTTTGGGCAAGTCCTCCTAACCCCTTATCACTATTTATGGTCTCTGAGGTTTCCAAGAACTGGAAGTCTAAAACATCTTGAAGGTCAAGGATTCCTCACCCCAGAGGAAGATACAATGTCCTTCAATTCCTTTTATTAAAATTGGGAAGCCACACTATACAATAACAAGGAAAGTAGAGAAGAGATTTTTCAAGGATTATATATTCTATATATTTGCTGTCATTCTGCTTCCTGCTGTGACCCTCTTGGGGCGCCCATGCATTCAGCCACAAACAGAGTAACTTGCGTTTTCAGGGAAAAGGCATCTTGAAGCAGGGGTTGTTGCCATTATTATTCTGTAAACATCAAACCCATACAGTTTTTGTGGTCTGTTTTCCAAGGAAACATTTTCCAGTGTGCTTCAGTTAAAATGGTAATAATCCATTCCTTCTTTCAATTCCAACAGCTTCAGATTTTCCTCAAACTGTCCACCTGTCAGATCCTGCAGGAAGGAAGAAGTAGATTGCCTTGTTAATTAAAGATGGCTCCAGCCCTAATTATTTTGCATATTCTCTCTGTACTTCTGTGCTTGACCTAGTTTATCACAGGTGCCCCCCACTTAGTCAACAGGTTAGGGAACAGAACACTAGCAAAAAGGGGAAATCATCAAACTGTGGATTCCGTAATGCTCTGGCCCCTAACCTCAGGTGATGCTTTACTGAGGAAGGAATTGACTGAAACAGAGATTACCCACTTTCAGCAACTCCTTACAGTCATAAATTCTGCTGTCTAACAGGCACCTCACATGAACCCACTCTCCCTCATTTCTTTTCGGCCCCGATCAGTTCAAAATTGTGGGGATAGTAGCTTGGTGGGTTAGGATGGGGGAGGTACTATGGGAATGTGATAGGATTCCTGCCATGCTACTTGGCTCTAGAAACCCCAATGGAGTCTCTGCACAGGTGCAAAACCCCATTTGTGTGAAGGCAGAGGTGACTACTCAAAGAACCACAGGTATCGGTAAGCAAACTGTTCATCTGCTCTTGGAAACAATTGTTCCCTTGATTCTCTTCTAACCTGAGAGTCAACATCTTAGAGTAGTTTGGGTGTTGGGCTAGTACACTGGAAGGACTTGATTTAAATTCCTGCTTAGCCTTGGAAACCCATCACTTGACCTTAGACAAGTTGCAGTTGAAACCCTGCTCTGAACAAATTCTGCCAAGAAAACCCCTAGGGTCGCCATAGGTCAGAAATTGCTTGCACACAACAACAAACATACACACATTGTGCTAGCACAAAAATTCTGAGAGCCTTAAAAACCTTTAGTTCGAACAATACATATTGCTCTTCATCTCCACCCTTAAACAAAATGTCTCAGGAGACTCCTAACTGCATAACAGGGAAAAGCACATGCCAAGACATCTACATTGCACTATAACCCAATTTTCAGATTCAATGCAGACTTTATGCTGGAGCACATGTAAGGCGAATCAGTTTGATAGCTCCAAGTGCCTGAGCAATGGCAAGGAGATAACCAATAGAAATTGTGTTGATGTTGATCAAAATAATTGTAATTGAACGTGTAAAAAGCGGTAAGAACTGAAGGCAACAGGCATGGAGTTTACCGATGCCAGTGAAAACTAAGTGATCCTGGTGCTGTTCAGTCATGTAAATGGACTGCCTTGAAATAAATCCATTAATCCCTGACTGGAGCATTTTTCTTCATTCATTGACGCTGTATTCCTAGCAACCTAAACAGAATAGTGATGACATCTCAATGCATTGGTGATTTGGTGGATTTTGCATGATGAGTACCTTTTGCCTTTTCTTCAAGGAGCCAGGATATTAATTCTGATTACAAGCGATTACTAAAAATGCTATTTGTAGTATAAAGAGGAACATTATGCTTATTCACCCATCCTGTACTATAAAATAATGAGCTCCCTCCGCCCCTCCAAGTTTGTATCATGTACAGTTTGTATCATGTCCAAGTTTCAGTTGGTAAGAAAAGCAGGTGACATCACTGTCAACTTCAGCATTTATTTTAAGCCTTTAATTTCAGAGCTCTTTTAATTGATGTTTCCAGTGGGATTAGCCTCAAACAATACTCCATTATTTAGATTAGTAACAACAAAGAAACTTCTGCTTCTGTGTATGAAGAATGGATGTACGTAATACTTAGTATTTACACTACTTCTACCAGTGTTCAAAACGTTTCTCCTGCTATCTGTCACTAATCCTTACAACAACTTCCCAAAAAGATGCCTTTATTACCCCTCTTAGTACAGTTGAGAACCTGAGATAGGATAGTTTGCCAGTATGCTCATGCCTGGACTAAGATCTGGATCAGGGTTGTCTCAGTCTTGAACTCATATGTCATCCTGTACATGATACAATATTTAACTCCATTCTCCATAGTCATCGTTCTGAAGAGGCAGATCAGACTGAAAAGGACACAAACAGCAAATGAGGAATTGGCAAGGATCCCCATCATTGTTGCAAGCCATTTGGGAAGGAGTTCTTGGTGGCTACTTCTAGGCTTCAAATTCTCTTCCACCAGAGGCTAGGACTCTTTCCTTTCTGCTCTCCTTCCATTATTAAAAACTGTGACATATCCATAGGCCAATCCCTTGAGCTCCTGTCATCCACCTTGCCTATTCCCCCTCTATATCTTTCCCTGGATCTGGTACTTGGGTCTTAAGTTGATCCCTACATGGACCAATGATGAGTTGTCCAGTGGATTTGCTAAGTTAAATATAACTGGTCTATATCAAAACCAAACAGGATCAATCAGAGATAGTTCCAAACAAGAATAAATTTATTTATTTATTTATTTACCTTACTTATATACTGCTGTTCTCAGCCCGAAGGCGACTCACAGCGGTTCACAACACACAAGAACAGCAAAAATTCAATGCTACAGTATAAAAACAGTTAACAATCTAACACATTACACAGTTAATAAACAATTACTACAATAACCATTCATTATTGTCTCATCCTCAAAAACATGATCCGGATTCGTCATCCATTGTTCCATTCCAGTGTTCATTAACCAATCATTGCACTAATTATTCGAATGCCTGCTCAAACAGCCAGGTCTTCACTTTTTTGCGGAATACCATTAGAGATGGTGCTAGTCTAATGTCCGTAGGAAGGGCATTCCACAGCTGAGGAGCCACCACCGAGAAGGCCCTATCTCTCGTCCCCGCCAGCCGTGCTTGAGAAGCAGGCGGGATCGAAAGCAGGGCCTCCCCGGAAGATCTCAAAGCCCGGTCGGATAGGTAGCTTGGGCTGGAACTGTTTAGGGCTTTAAAGGCAAACGCCAGCACTTTGAATTGAGCCCGGTAGCAGATCGGTAGCCAGTGGAGTTGGCACAACAGGGGGGTTGTATGCTCCCTGCGTTCCGCTCCTGTTAACATCATGGCTGCCGAGCGTTGGACTAGTTGGAGCTTCCGAGCCATCTTCAAAGGCAACCCCACGTAGAGAGCGTTGCAGTAGTCTAAACGGGATGTAACCAGAGCGTGGACTACCGTGGCCAAGTCAGACTTCCCAAGGTACGGGCGCAGCTGGCACACAAGCTTTAGCTGTCCAAATGCTCCCCTGGTCACCGCCGAAACCTGGGGTTCCAGGCTCAGCTATGAGTCCAGGGTCACACCCAAGCTGCAAACCTGCGTCTTCAGGGGGAGTGCGACCCCATCCAACACAGGCTGTAACCCTATGCCCTGTTCAGCCTAGCAATGCACAATTAGGTCAAATGTTAATCCCTGAATCATTCACAGCTCTACAAGATGCTATTCAATTCTTCCCTCAGCTGACTGTCCTATCTCCATAACAGCTTTTCCTTATCTCTAGGCCATCTTCCCCTTACTTGCCTTCTGTCAGAGACAAGACTAAGTTGTGTATCAACTTTCCATGAGCTATGATTGACTAAAACCAACGAGGTTTGTCCAAGTCCTCACTTCACATGGGCATTTGGCAATTAATTGGTTGTGTAGAAATACTTCCTTATTTTCCCCCCTGAAATGCTTTTCTACTGTTTAAAACTATTAGTATTTTAATAGGACATCTTGTTCATTTCTTTTCCTAACTTGTCATTATTATGTTTTACATGATTACTCTATTTCAGAAGGTATCTTGGGTTCCATGTCAAGAGAAAGGCAGGATAGAAATCATATAAACCGATAGACTAACTAGGTTCTAGTTTACTCAGGTGTTGCCCTCCACCAATGCTATATTGGTGTAAAAATGCAATGCAATGAATATAGTACTACAAAATTGCCATTCATCTTTGACAACTTTGTTCAAAGTGCTAGAACCACCAAAACTTTGCCAACTGGAAGAATATTTAAAGAAACTGTATAGAAATAGAGCTGAACAAGGAGTGCCTTTGAGGACTGTGTTCTTCTCTTCCTGAATCTGATCAAATACAAAAAATATCAAAGCTTAGTGGTACTGCAAACTCAAACTGGATTAAGTACTGTCAACAGAAAATATATACTTTTTTTCTTCACAAGGCTTTAACGGAAAAACACACAATGGCACGCAGAGAGCAACATTCTTTGCTTGATCCAGTCTTTTGCATCCACATGCTTTTATACTGAAATACCCAGTGGGGAGCAGACTGGGCAGTTCTTTCTTCTTGCCAGCTAAGACTTTCAAGAGAATGCCAAAACAAGCTGGCCAGGAGCGGCTTGCAGGAGGGAAGGTGCGCTCCACAGCAGGCAAATGCGGCAGTTCCACCCTTGGGTCTTAAGTCTTTCCAAAGCAAACATCCAAGCCTTTCCAGCCATACAAGGTTAAAGAAGAGCCTGCCTCTTGCATCCTCACACATCATCTTCTGTGGCAGACCAATTATTTCAGAGGAAAGAGGTCTGAAAGTTACAGATACTTGTTCCTGGAAAGTTAGTCACCCTGGCCAGGCAGATTCTTCAAAGCCAGACTCCTTCTGAAATCCCCACAGCTAAAAGTTCCTTCCACCAAGTGATCATCGAATTATCTCAGTATCTCCTGCTTGCAAAGTAAGCCATCACGTGCCTAAAATGGAATCTTCCCCAATGATTGCCATCACAAAGCATGCTTTGTAAGAAAACAAGTCTTATCTGCTGTATAATATGTGCTGACAGGTTGAGATCCCATGCAATTGGTGAGTGACATTCAAGTGGCATCATCCACCTGCTCCATCTACCCACTAAGGAGCCCTGTCATATAGAAGTGTTTCTGACTCTATTGCTCAACATTTTACATTTTATTTCCTAAAACTTGTGTGTTAATCGGGACACTTGCAACCTCATTGTTGGGAGAGAGTAAAGCATCTTCTCCCCACTTCTCTCCGCTGCTGGCATCACGGAGCCCATCACATGATGCAGGGTTACTACCGGTGGGACACTGTGGGGCTCCATGCCGGCACCATTGCAGCAGTGGAGCCCAGAGGAGTCGGGTATACACCTGACCCTTCATAGAAAAAAGTTAGAGGAGCCAAAGAGGAAGTGGGGGTCAGCAGGGAAACATTGTGGGAAGGGATGCCACAGATTCTGACAGTAAGGAACACGCAGAGACAGTTCCCTACATTGCCTCATGATTTCCCCCGCTGTCCCCCTTACAAAAGGCCATCTGATGAGGTCCTGAATGACAGTGAGTAAATGATAGCTTTGGATGATCTACCTAAGCAAAATCTGGTGACAATTTGTTTAAGTGTGCCAAACTGCAATTATAACATATACCATAAATAATTTGAAAAACATTCCTATTTCAGGCCTATCCAAATAAGTTTTTCCACCTATGGTCATACACGTGTCACGTTCCATGTCCCATAAAATGAACGCTTGAGCTTAACTGGAATCCAGGTTGCTCCTTGGCAAGATACCCAAGATAGCAGCCAGTTTTTGCTTCCTTGCTAGTTCATTTTGTGTTTTATAGACATCAAGGGAGCAGGGAGATGCTCCCAAGCCCTTATTTCATTGCTCGACAGTTCAACAGTTTACATTTTATTTCCTAGAATTTAACCTGCCTTCCTGTAATCTCACTTCTCATGAGGACCACAAGGGACTCAGAACAATTCCCCTCCTGCTACACTCTTCTGATGTATTTGCAACATATTTGAACCCTGTCTCCTTTTTCATTTGCATTTCTATGATAGGCTTACTATCTCCCAGATATTATTTATTTGTGCATTACCATTTTGAGAGCTTCAAAATTCTTCTAGAATTGTCAGCCTGTTTCTTGAATTGTGGTGTCCAGAAGGGACACAGCCATACAAATCAGGACTTACCTGTATTGGGCAGACCAGTTACAGAACTATTGCTTTGCCACTTCCTGGGTATGATGCCAATGCTAATGCTATATAGGACCTACAATAGATTTGATGCTTGTATCACAACATCACAGGACTGACTCTGGTTTCGTAAGTCTGTCTATGGGATACTTCTCTCCTTCCCTCAACAGCCAATTCATTTTTCTGCAGGACTCAGTATAATGGATCTCCCTCCATTTCCAGGGCTCTGCAGGACTGTTAGCAGAGCCCTGGAGCGGGTATAGGGCTCATATTTGAGGGAAATTAAATACATAGCAGCTCAGTGGATTTGTTTTTCATCTCCTCTTTCATACGCAGCTTGTGCTAAAGCAAAAGTTCACGGGGACCAGAAATACCTCAAAGTCTGAATCCTTGGATTTATCCTTAGTCTGCACAATATCACCACAGAGCAACAAGAGTTCAGCTTCTCTAAGCAAGTTCCAGCCAGTTTAGAAACCATTTCCTCTGCCGTCAGGACAGCAGTGGAAGAACTTTACCCCAAGCATTAGAAACCACAATCCATTTTTCTTAATGGTGAGGGGATGCAGAAGAGAAGCTGGGTGAGGTTTTCAGATCAAGCCTGATGCAAAGCCAGACTGAGAATGGAGGGGAAACAGAAGAAAGCCATTGCCAGTTGGCAAGTCACTCAGCAGGTCTGGACTATTTCTTAAAGGGGAATTTACTGACTCGTGCAGTGCCCAAAGAATGACTTTTAGATCTTTCAAATACTTAAAAAGCAATGGGTTCACTATTATTCTCTTCCAATTGCAAGGCTTTCTAATTTTGTCCAATAACCAACTGTCCCCTCACCTAACATCATATTTACGACCAACATATGCTTTCTAAGCATAATTTCTCCACGAAACTCTGCAGACCTCTGGAAATAACATTTCTCGCTTGCTCACTTTTACATTACATTTCAGAATGAAAAATACAATCTGATGTTGACAAAGTAACAATTTGGAAAGAAGTGGCTGTCTTTGCCTTTTTCTGTTTAAAAGGGGAAGGAAAAAGTAATCTCATGTCAACTTTTAAGACTGCATCATAAACTTTCTTGGGCCACAGCTCACATCTTCAGATGCATTAGAAACAGAGCCAATTGTGAGGAATGTTAGGGGAGGTGTGGTCCAACAACATCTGGAAGGCTTCAGGATTCCCACCCAGGCACTTTTCTCACAGTGCAGGACAAGGGTTAGACTAGCTGGTATGCGCCACCCTCCCCTGTCCAGATTTCACAAGAATGGAGCAGATGCTGGGGCCGCACTGCCTAACCTAGGTGGTAACTATTGTCCCTTTTGTGTACCTGATGACTCTTGAAACTTGGTACGTGTCTTCACAAAGATTCAACATTTCTGCAGAAGTTATTTTGCTCCTCCAGGGGTCATTTTAACCAAGGAGGGAGGTGATTTTGCAATGGCAGGACAGGATGAATTCATAAAAATCATCAACCCCAAAGGCCATTGAGTCCAAACTGCCCTCGCTCAGCGTAGGAAAGGTAAAACAATGATCCCAAAACTTTTATGACTTCAACACCTAAAAACTTCAGGCTGGACCTACACTGTAATATAATCCAGTTTTTTGATCCCAGATTATCTGATTTTAACTGGTGTAGACTCATATAATCCAGTTCAAAGCAGATAATCTGGGATCAGATACTGTATTATATAGTAGTGTAAATCCAGCCTCAGCTGCATTTTCCAATTATCTTGAATTCTAGAAGCTGAAGTCCAAGATACCTGGAAGACCAATTTGGGAAAGACTGAGCTAATGTATCCCCCCAGCAGGGATCTGTCCGGCCCCTTTTTGAGGGCGTTCAGAAAAAGATATATCACAGACCCTTCAGGGAACTGATTCCATTGCTGTACAGCTCTACTATCAAGAAATTCCTTCCAATGTTCAGCCCACTCTTCTGTAATTTAAAGCCATTAGACCTGCTCCTGCCCTCTGTGACAGGCCTTTAGATATTAATAGAATGTAATCAAAATTGTGCATCGTGTTAACCTTTGCTAAGCTGCATTTTAAATAACCCAAATTGTTCTATATAAGTGATTGCCACCTATACCAAAGTGAATGATTCTAATAGTGAGCTTCCCTGGTGTAATATAAAATTTAAAATCTTGGCAATATTCTAAGACAGACATTGACAAGTTGGGTGGATTCAGTGCCAGTTGCTTACCCTCTCTCTCCCTCCCTAGGCAGAAAAAAAACGAAATGCAAAGATACAGAATGGGGAACAATGCCTGGCTCGACAGTAGTATGTGTGGAAAAGATCTTGGAGTCTTCGTGGGCAACAAATTAAACATGAGTCAACAATGTCATGCTAATGGGATTTTGGCCTACATAAATAGGAGTATACTGTCTAGATCCAGGGAAGTCATGCTACCCCAATATTCTGCCTTGGTTAGACCACACCTGGAATACTGTGTCCAATTCTGGGCACTACGGTTCAAAAGAGATATTGACAAGCTGGAATATATCCAGAGGAGGGCGACTAGGGTCTGGAGAACAAGCCCTATGAGGAGCGGTTTAACATGTTTATCCTGCAGAAAAGAAGGCTGGGAGGAGAGATGATGAGGGCCATGTGAGGGGAAGTCATAGGGAGGAGGGAGCAAGCTTGTTTTCTTGTACCCTGGAGACTAGGGCACAGAGCTTCAAACTACAGGAAAAGGAGATTCCACCTGAACACGAGGAAGAACAGTGGATCTCTCTGACCCGGAGTGTGGTGGAGGCGCTGTCTTGGAGGCTTTTAAACAGAGGCTGGATGGCCATCTGACCGGGCTGCTTTGAATGCGATTGTTCCTGCTATTTGGCAGGGGGTTGGACTGGATGGTCCACAAGGTCTCTTCCAACTCAATGATTCTATGATCCCTCTCCCACAAACACTGCTAAGCCTAAGCGCAAATTGCAGCACCTAATTTCAACGTCGAAGTACAAATTCTTTTTTTAAATAACATTTTTTAAATGAGCATTTCATATTAATTTTAAAATGGAATTCTCAGTTTGCAACTGAACTTTAAACAGTGGTTTGAGGTGAAATTTCAGCAATGTTGCTAATATCTGCAAAAAGAGCTTTCTTGAAAAATGCGGGAAAACTTTTAAACTAATGTGGATTTCCCATGGTTGTACCCAGACCTGGAAATTATACTCACCAGTTTTACACAAATAATGAAAGGTGGTGAAGCATCTCTGAAATGTAAGACAGGAATTCTGGGTTTGGGGATTTCCTAGAGAGAAAGAAACACCTTTATTTTCGCTACTTCATGGCTGCCTACAGAATGGTGACATTTCTCGAAGAGTTTGATTTTGGTACTTGAGAGTCTCGCTGTTTCACTGTCAGAACGTAAGATAGTTTTGCTTCTTGGTTCATCTTCATGGGAATCTCTTAAAACACAATTTCAAGAAGTGCCATTTCAAGAGCAGAGGGTGTTTGTTACCATTTTACAAAATTAAAGAGATAGAAGTTATATCTGCAAAAAAATTCCCACTGCCTTTGAAAAGCTGCTTTGGCCTCTGAATAGAATAGAATAAAAGCCCCATATGAATAGAATAAAAGCCCCATCTCCTCATAAATGAGTATCAAAGTTCCCCATTAATGTCAGCAGTAACGGAGCCCTCCTTTTTCCACTGATATAATTTACTGGCATGTAAGAAGCCGATCCACCCCCCCCCCCCCCAACTATTCTGTTTTCCCTCTTCCACTGTATTAATTTTATAGTCTTGCATTCAGAAGTGTTGTTCTGCCAGAGGGATCGAAATAAAAAACAGCAGGAACTGAACTTCCCAGTGGGTCATGTTCTATTTGGAAATTGAGTTTTGCTTCCTGTTCTTTCCTCTCCATTTTGTATTTCTAAGGCAGAGCCTTTCAAAGGGAAGATCTTTCACACGAAAGGCTTCATTCTCTTCTGCTAGTGTTTGCGTTCGCACAAGGTGACAGCCATTCATAAGGAGGCCGAAGCGTGCCAGTTCGCCGTGCCCAGGAACCCAACAAAGTCCTTCATTCGACTGTGGCACACAAAACTGTGCCCCCCCCCCCAACTCTTCATTTTTAGAGAGGCTATTTAAGTCAGTGGCAGGAAGCCAACCATTAATTTGAAAACAACTGTCATATTACAAAGATGAAATGTTAGCTGGCATAGACATTTCCCCAGTTGGCAATAACGCAGGCTGTGAATTGTTTTATCCCTCGTGTTGCCTTTCTCAGATTCTGGCTCAGTTGCTCATTTGGTTCATCTGGGCTTTGAATCCCCAGAAGCCAAACTTTGCTTTAAAACATGCACACACAAAAACACAATGGGATTCTAGCTTCTTAACTAGCAAGGTCAAAATGAAAAAAAGGCAGTTTTTAATAAAGGCTACAGAAGTCTTTGCTTCTTCTATCCAAAATCAGGATTTTAGATGGCGTAATTCTGCATCTGTCACAAGGTTCTTTACCATTCTCTTTTTCTCCTCCAAGAGCTATGCCATTGACAAATGCATTCACGTTGCATAGCATTTCACATTTGCAGCCAAAACAAAGCAGGTCACTCAGACTACTTTGATATTAAATCTAATAACTCTGCAATATTTAAACCAGGTGCATTGACTGATTGCAATATTAGGCACTTTGAATGCAGACTCTATGACTCCTCTCCCAACTTCTGCCCATCCCCAGTGATTCAGGCATCATGGTCCACTGGTGGACTCTCGGGTCATTTGTGGATCAGGAGGACTAACACCCACCTTGGAGTCTTCGTAAGTGTAAAATCCTTTTGCAATTTTATTTCTATCCACATCACAAAATGCAACTACCTACAGGAGACAGAAAAGAAATTGGATCAAAGGTGGCAGAATTGCTATTTTGCATTGGTTGTTGTAACATCCATATTTATTCTTTTTTTTTTCCGTGTCAGGAGTGACTTGGGAAACTGCAAGTCGCTTCAGGTGTGAGAATTGGCTGTCTGCAAGGATGTTGCCCAGGGAATGCCTGGATGTTTTGACTGTCTGGAGCAGGATGACCAATGGATGTGTTTGGACTGCAATTCTCAGCAGTCCTAACCATTAGTGAAGAATGCTGTGAATTATAATCCCAACAGCATTTGGGTGCTACAAGATTCTTATGTTGTATGTTGTTAATGATGTTCACCCTCAAGTCATTTTCTGATTTATAGCAATCCGAAAGTGAAACTATCCTGGGGTTTTCTTGGCAAGCTTTCTTCAGAGGAAGTCTACCAATGTCTTCCTTTTAAGCAGAGATTATGTGACTTGGCTAAAGTCACCCTGTAGCTTCCCATAGCCAAGTTAGGGTTTGAATCCTAAATTCCCAAAGTCCTAATCCAGTACTCAAACCATTATACCATACAGGCTCTCATGAGAAGTACACATCAAAAGCATGACAAGAACGGCCTGGCCTCTTTATATTCTGACATTTAAATCATCTTGATATTACCTAAATATTTTATAGGGTAACAACAATATCCCCATAGTATCCTATTGCAAGGATCTGCTATATCCAGTTTGAAATTACTTCACTTTAGAAACCTAGGGGGTAAATCCAATTGCTAGTCTTAGTAGAAGCAGATCCATCGATTCAACTGCAATATGGTAGGTCAGCCCTCATGCAAATCCCTTTATTCAGTGGATCTGCTCTAGTTCGGACTCACAACTGGAATGAGCCTTAAATCTCCCAGCTGAATATAGGATGGATGACCCCCCCCCTGCCCCCAACACCCACCGACCCAAAGTCAAAGCACACTCATTCATTAAGAAATGCTAAAAGACAAACAGGGCATGGGAAAGAACCATTAAAGAATACAATTAAAACATTAAAATACCCAACTTAGAATTAATACCATAATTTAATTTTTGAAACTATTAACAGTATTGTTGGGTTGTTGTACGTTTTTGGGGCTATATGGCCATGTTCTAGAAGCATTCTCTCCTGACGTTTTGCCTGCACTGAAAAACCTACAACAACCCAGTGATTTCAGCCATGAAAGCCTTCAACAAAATACCATTGTTGTTGGGTTTAGACCATCACTATGCAAGCTATCACAATTAAGTCTCAGGACAAATAAATTTCATGCTTTTTATTGATTTGCTTCCCCCCCCCCCCCCAAACCTATAATATGTATGATTGTAACCAAACAACAGCCGATACCATATTATAATGTGTTTTATGGGGCTTTAACATTTCTTGTCTAGTTTGTGCTGTTTTTTCCATTTTTATCTGTGAGCTGATTCGGGTCAGGTATTGGAGAAAATCAGGCCTTAAGCCAAATAAACAAACAACAAAAACATCAATTTAAATGACAATGAAACAATTTAAAAAGATGGCAGGAAACAATATGCGAAAATTACAGTTCACATTCAGGAAAGATCTGCTTGGTCTGTCAACATATGTCTGGAAGAAACATGCATGGTTGAATGTCCTACACAAAAACAGACGGCTCAAATGAGCATCAAGCAGAAAGTTGGAAACAATTACAGCTTTATGGCCAAATGCCTTATTTCTTTCCAACATGTTAGTTCTAATGTAAATTAGAAAAATAATTAAATGCCTGAACAATATTAAACATGAAACTTTTAACATCATAACAATAATCTGAATTACGACATCTGAACTGCCTATTTAGCCCCTGGATTGGAACACTTGTTGGTGCTTTGACATTTTTTATGATGACATTTTTATTTTAATATTTAGTTATATATTTATCGCATCAGAAGTGAACCAAGGGTACAGCTGTGATGTATTTTAAAAACAAAATAAATAAAAACTTGGCATTATATTAAATGTCCTTTGACCAGTAGCTAGCCACTTGAGAGCCCCTGTGGTGTTGCTATAAGAAGGTCCTCCAATTGTGTATGTGGCAGGGCTGATGCAGTCTATACAATACAATTTTCTAAATCAGCGCCTCAAATTACCCCAGGAACATGCTTAAAAACCAAGAAACAAATAACACAAACCAACAAAATCAAACATTTTGTAATCACGAGAAATTAGAGAAGCAGTTTTTATGCTGATTTTAAGTATATCTATATTTTTTTCCATATCACGTCAACTTTTGAAAATATGAATGGTACAATACAGCCGATTACTGTAAAGTCTGCACATTTCACATCGTATTCATGTAACACAAGACAACAAGCATTTTTCATTTTGAATTCAAATCTGTGTTTATTTTTTCTCTATCACATGTAGTTTTTGCGATGAGGCTAATTGAATAATTAATGCATTTAATTACGGATTAATTATTGCACAATTTGTTGTTGTTTGGGCTTTTTGCAGTCAAAACAGAGTTGCATAGACAGCATATTTATCTGTGTGTTGTCTTTGCAAATTGCACATTGTCTATTGTGGGTGTTCATCTTATACTTTGCAATGTAATTATGTATTCCAGTTGCACATGGTATATCTTGCATTGTAATTACACCCTATGGCTGTACACCCTATTCTTTATATTGTGATTGTGCATCACGTGTTGTGCATTGTGAAATTGCATCCAGTCATTGACTTGTGTTACACGGTATTGATAATCTGTATGGGCACTGCATTGTGCTGCCATAGCATATGTCTGCATGTGGAAATTTACAAATGTGGAGTTGTTGGACTTTTTTGTGTGTGTGTCAGGAGTAATTTGAGACATTGCAAGTCACTTCTGGTGCAAGAGACTTGGCCATCTTCAAGGATGTTGCACAGGGAATGCCTGAATGTTTTACCATCCTCTGGGAGGTTTCTCTCATGTCCCCGGCAAGGGAAGTTGGGGCTGACAGATAGGAGCTCACCCTGCTCCCTGGATTCGAACTGCCAACCTTTTGGTCTGAGTCCTGCCAGCACAAGGGTTTAACTCATTGCACCACCGGGGGCTCCAGGCGTTGGACTGAGGCCAGATATTTGGGGGGGGGGGTTGCTGTTTAGGGGAGGTAAGAAAACGGTAGATCAATTTCTTTCAGCCTAGAAAAGAGAAAACCACAGGAACCTTCTTGAAAATAGTATTCCTGGTGCACATTCCAAAGGGAATGAAAAACAAGAAACTGTTTGAAGAATCTGGCACCCACTAACAGCAAAGTTTCTATGTTGCTTTGTAACACTCTGTTAGCATGGGATCTGCTGAAATTCAGTTTAAGTCTATCTTCTCATTTTCATTGGGCAGGGTGCATTGTCATAAGGTAAGGTGAGTGGAACTGGATTGCCTGTAGTATACTGCCTTGCCCCAGTCACCTCACAGCAGCCTCTCCATGTTCTCTTCCACTGGCTGAAATGCGGTGAAGAGGAGAGGAAGAGATCCCTCAAATATGGTGAGGACTTCCCAAACATGAAACTTGTGCCCATAAAAATAAGATCTTGGCATTAGTCCGTCATATGGATTTAAAATACGTTCAATACAGGAGAGCAAAGATAGAGAAGTTGTACCCAGTGGAACTCTCTGCGCCAGAGTGTGGTGGAGGCTCCTTCTTTGGAGGTTTTTAAACAGAGGCTAGATGGCCATCTGTCAGGGGTGCTTTGAATGCAATATTCCTGCTTCTTGGCAGGGGGTTGGACTGGATGGCCCACGAGGTCTCTTCCAACTCTATGATTCTATGATTCTACCCTACAGGAGGAACACACTTCTTTTGGGGATAAGCTACAAATGGACTTTTACACACTAAGATCTCTCTGTAAGAAAAGCATCCTGGTTGAGGTGCTTAAGATGCTGCAATGACAAACGTGCCAGCAAGGAATATGATTTTCCCCTCTAGAAGCTCGAAATGGCACAGAGGCTTCCAACAGCTGTTCAGGATTGCTGTAGGTACAAAGATTCCAGTGTTATTAATCTGTTGGTTTAAAGATCAGGTTGCACAAGCAAAACCACAAAGGCTGCTGGCAATAGTTTCTGGAGCCTTATTTTGGCACCTAGGCCCAGAGGATTATGATTTATTTACTCATGTTTTATCTTATTTGCAGCAAAACATCAGGCTCAGAAGATAGTTTACATTTTTTTTAAAAAAAAAATCAACAACAACATATACACAATGGAAAAGAGTAAATACAAAATACTAACCCTGGCATGTGTGTATTTGATTAAGATTTTTAGTGCTTGAATAAGCTAATTCTCAAGGCAGAAAAATAAGAGGCATCCATTTTGTTTGGTTTTAGTTCTTGCCCAGGATTATGATGCATTTTAAAGATCCAGAATTTGTATCAACTTGGCAGTTTGAGTTTCATGTGCTCAATATTTTGCATATCTGGTTGATTCTTGCACCAATTATCATTTAGTGCTTCTCAGTACCATTAAATTTATTTATTTATTTATTCTGTGTCAAAAGCATTGCATAAATAAAAATTACATTAATTAACAGTGATTTAAAAAGCAGAAAATAAATGAATATGAAACTTGTTTTATTCATGTATAGCCTACCGTCTTCCTGTCACTATTCCATTTTTCTAACAAATTGATAACTGAAGCTGATAGAGACTAAGCACGAACAATTTTGAGAAAACATTTAAATTCTGACCAGATGCACATGACAAAAATCAAAATAAGGGCACCAATGTCTAAATAAATACAGAGAATATTTCTGCCAAACAACTGGGGTGAAAGCTACATGAAAGTCTAAATATAAAGCTAATTTCTGCATCGTTTTTGTTCTATTGTGATAGTCCAGAACTGCAGTTAAGTGGCATAGTAACAGTTTACAATTGCCTATAAACTATCTTGAAACAGGTACTTCCTGCACCATCCTATATTCACACGGGTGGTCTAATCTCCAGTTGCTTATTTTTATGCCATCACTATTTACCTTTTCATTAATTAAGAAAGCAAGAAAAGTATGCATCCAGAAGCTGGGGAAAGAACTGACATGTAATTGTTTATACAGTCACCATGTCTGGGTAAGAGACCTGCATGACCTGCTTACTTTAGCACATCAATGGATTAATGTCCATCTTTATTTATTTATTCCTTCCCCTATCAATAATCCCTGATATCTGGCCTCTTACAAAGATTGTGTCAAATATTATCTGGTGTTCAGGGTGAGACCAACTATTTTAACAGACTACTGGAATACAAGAGGTTGGGCCACAAATCAGTAAAATAGCATCTGAGTTTCCTGTAATAGTCTTCAAGAGTGAGTCCTCAAGATCAATAAAAGTTGAGGCAACTCGCTAACACACTGAAGGTAAAGGTTTCCCCTGACATTAAGTCTCATCGTGTCCAACTCTGGGGGTTGATGTTTGTAAAGACGTATCAATGCCACCAATAAAAAGTAAAGTCGTGCGTTAATCCCACCAAATGGGACCACCAAAAATGTACAGAAAGTTCCTAGACTGCTATTAAATTAAACTGCCACCAATATGTTTAGAGACGCTGGTCTTAAAGTCTCTGTTTATCCCTATTTGCGTTGTGAGGTAACTTTGGTAGAGTGGAATGCACCGAACGTAAAATCAATGGAGGAGGCAGGTTTAAAATACAAAGAGAACAAGTTTATTGTTAAACAAAGCGTAATTGTTGCAATATTGAGATGTTGAGCTTGGCATATGCTTGATGGTTACAATATGGCTTGGTTGAGATACATTCAGGCTTTAGATGTTACAATCTTATAAACTCCTTCTACAGTGAAGTGCTTTATTATTTCAGTGTTCCTTGTTGTGAATATTCTCACTGTTTGTCCTATACCGGATCAAACCACTGATCTCCAGTCTTCCACTACTGGCGATCCTAAAACCCCCTCTGTTAGATTCTTTTTTTACTCAAGCAATCTAACGAGGTTTCACCTTCAGCTCCCTTGCTGAAGAAATATTCACAAATACTAAGAACTAACTGAATTTACACTGCTTCACACCACAGAGCCCTAACTGACTCTGCCCTCTTCTCAGGGTCTCTTCCTCCTGACTAAACTACTTTTCCAGAGTCCTATCTGACTCTGCTCCTCCTCTCAGGGTCTCATCCTCCTGACTGAAACTTAACTGTCACTTTCAAACCTTTTTTTCCTTAAGCTCCGCCCACCTCCTCTTCTGCCTTGTCACCATGGCAACCTATTTCTCACAGCTAGCCCATGACAACCAATGTAAAACATAAATACAGTTTAAACACAGTATAATAAACACTTTATAATAAACATTTCTCTACAATGTTCATCTCCATTTCTAAGCCAAAGAGCCAGCGTTGTCCGTAGACACCTCCAAGGCCATGTGGCAAGCATGACTGCATGCAGTGCTGTTACCTTCCCACCAAGGATCTATTAATCCACTCACATTTGCATTTTTCAAACTGCTAGGTTGGCAGAAGATGGGCCTAACAGTAGGGGCTCACCCCGCTCCCCAGATTTGAACTGCCAGCCTTCCAGTCAGCAAGTTCAGCAGCTCAGCGGTTTAACTCGCTGCGCCACCAGGGGGCACTGAAGATCCATTGATGATTATAGCAGACATCACTGAGGTTGACATATCCCCAATCTGAGTGTACAGGTCATCTCTGGAGACCTTAAATATTAGAGTGAAATAAAACAGGTTTCTACTTTTTGCTACAAGAAAAGTATGAACTATTGCAAAGTTGCCTTACTTCCCAGTCTCTGCTTTCATCTGGAACCTTCATTAACACTAAGGAGTTTTATTTTAATATGTGCATGTAAAAATGTAACACATGAATAGTTCCTTGACTTCTTTGTACTTCTGAGGAATCTACAGAATAACTGCAGGATCCTTTACAAGTTGAACTGAGCTTACATGAGCTTACGGAGGCTTCTTGTAGTTACTTCCTCTTCTGCATTCTCCCCAAACGTGTGTTTTTTCTGTTTACAGATTTCTTTGGACACATCATGAGACAACATGACTCACTGGAGGTGGGGAAATGGTAATACTTGGTAAAGTGGAAGGCAGTAGGAAATGGAAGATTGCATTATAGAAGGGTTGATGCAACCGAGGAAAACACAGCTCTGACTTTGCAAGAACTGAGCCGAGTTGTGGATAATCTGGTCTCTGGGAGGTATCTCATTTATATAGTTGCCATATATGGAAGCTGGCTTTATAGCAAATAACAACACCAAGAAAAAATAACAAAAGAAGGATAGAAAGATCCAAGAAAGATAGGTATTTTATGGGAAGTTCACAAATCTAAGGTCTGGAAGTGCTTGCTGTATATGCAATTGAGGATTGAGCACCAGTGTCCATCCTCTAATGCTAAGCCAGCTTATCTCACACGATTAATTTATCTAAAACTTGCAGGGCAAACATTAAGCAGGTTTGATGAAAAAAATCTGGTTGTATAACCTCTCCAGCACCAGAAAATGTTTATGGGCTTACACATTTCCATATGTGCAATCTATGCTGTACATCACTGTGGCAGCATCATTAGCACCCCAAGAACTTTGGCATACGCTGTGCTTTTCTCATTAAAACATCTTGTGCTGCATTGGTTGGGGGAATAAACTTATAAAAGCAGCCTTAACATTCATGTTACTGAACCTGGACTGAAAAAGTAACCCATAAAAGCACTGGCTTTTATCTACAGCTGCAAGCTTGAGGTGAATCGGATGTTTTTCAAACAAAAGGGGTCTGTTCAGCTTCACTCTTGCAGAAATGCTACAACCACGTCAACTCCTCAAATCGGAGAAAGCCAGGTTTCTTTTAAAATGCTCAGGCAGCAGTAAAAATGGCTGCTGCGAAGTCCTAGATGCACAGTGGATTTTCTAGCAAAAGACGAAGATTCTGAAATTTCCAGAACAGGAGACAAGTAGATCACAAGATTAGCAAGCTAGAGGTAACATTGATAGGATACTGAATTGGAAATGGACTACAGTGTTCCCTCACTTATCGTGGGGGTTCCGTTCCGTGATGTAGGGACGCCTTATTAATTTTAATATCTATACATTATTTTATATATATTATATACTATTTTTGTACCCATGCTTCCTTACCCGCCTCCCAGCCCATCCCAAGGGTGCCTGCCTGCCTCCCTGGCCTCCGCAGACCCTGGCAGCGCCGTCAAAGCCATGCAGGCTGCAGCAGGCCAGGGAGGCAGGCCTTCCCCGCCAAACCTCAGGCCACTGTACTTCCAGGGTCCCTGGCCTCCACTGGATGTAAATATTTTATTTTAATATTTTCAAAAACCCGTGAAACAGTGGGTCTGCGAAAAGCAAACCGCGAAGTAGCAAGGGAAAACTGTACTTCTGACTTGGACTGTACTCATATCTGTGAGCTTTGTTGTCCCTTCTTCAGTGTGTGCCACACTGTTGTAACCTGTATCTCTTAAGCAGTCATGCCACTAGTTAGCCATACAAAATCTATAGAAAAGATAAATATGTTCATTGTATTGCTTCATGCAAGTCTCTGTAGTGGGATGGCACTCCAGCTTTGGATTGATCTCCTAAAGAGATACAATTGATGATGTTATTGCTTTTGTTCACCAAAGCATTTTAAATCTTAATATAACACAGGTAATTGATTTATTTGTTTCCTGGCTAAATCATTTTATGTCTCTTATTTGTAATTTTATCACTACGTTCATCTTCCTATAATTTTATGAACATTGCCTGGGGATCGTATACAAGTGGAATTTTATAGATTTGTCAAAGAAGAAAAACAAAATGTCTTGGTTGAAGTGAACTAAAAAAATCTACTAAAATCATTCATTGGCCACAATTTGGCAATATGTGCATATGGTCCTTTCACTTATCCTACATTTTACCAATGTGCTCATGGTGACTGGCTGTGCAAAACAGTTATAATATCTATTTATCTATCTCAGATAATAGTAATCATCATCATCATCATCATCTACTATCTCAGAACAAAAGGTCTTTTAGGTGAGTCTTTGAGAGTCTAAAAAATAATAAAATCTTAAATAATCCAAGAGAAAACAGATTGTGGTCTTCTTTTTGTCCCTTCACCATTGCATAGAGGTATGGATGCCTGTCTATCTATGCTTAAGGTAGTTCTCAATAGACAGGATTGCTGAATTTGTGATATTGCTTTCCAACATCTCATATTACTGTTTATCCCAATTCCTGTAAACACTGCCTGACAAAGTTCCCCACAACCTCATCAAAACAAAAATTGGACAACTTACAACCTGCATTTCATTGTGTCAGTGTGTGTGTGTAAGGGGGGAGGGGGGCAACGATAGCTGGAAACAAATATAAGAAAATATGGCCACATAAGCTTTGGCATCATTACTCATCAGGGTGGAGGAACATTTGGCTCTCCAGACATTTCGGTGTTTCTGGGGGTGCTTCCAGAAACGCTGGACCAGGTTTAGTTCCCACTCCTACACTACACACTTTCCACAGGAGGTGTCTAGATGCCCTCCCAGTAATGAGACACTCAACCCCCCTCCCTCTAAAAAGCCTTAAAATAGAAAATAATTTACCCAGCTGCCATCAAGGTCCTGACGGAGTCCTCCTAGCACATAGAAATGATGGGGGGGGGGGGGGTAGAAAGGAGGAAAATCACTCCTTGCCCACCCCCCATGGCACAACATTTATGCATACCAGGAAGACTCCAGCAGGACCATAGTGCCGGCTGTGCAAGCTATTTTCTATTTTAAGGGCTTTGGAGGGGTTGGGTGGTTGGATGTCCTCTGTGCTTTTTGGGATCATAGAGCCCAAAAGACCTGAGAGGACTGTGTGGATTGGGAACATGGATTGTGTGACACGGTCCCCGGACCCAATCCATACTGAGCCCACAGCTGGAAAGACCAGGATCTTATCAAAGATAAGTCTTACCAGGTATCAAATTAATTTGGGACAGAGCAGAATTTTCATGTTTTGTCTCATATTTATTCGATTTTACCAGAGGCATCATTTGGGCACTTCCAGTAAAAGCACACAACCTCGCACGTTTAGGGCCCTGTCTGGATGCGTCCTGGGAGTTTACAGAACTCAGTATATTTCATTCAACTAGCCCAGGATTGAAGATTGTGGAACCCTCTAGATATTAGGAGAAGCTCCCATCATCTCACGGTAGCATACCCAATGGATAGGTGTGATGGAAACTGAAGATCAACATCTAGAAGGCCACACACTTCCTATCCCTGAACTAGAGGCATGCTTAAGTTGGCAAAACATGGCATCTAATGTGCATTCAGTTCTTCTAACAAGAAGAACTGCAAAAGTTTCATCATGAAGGCAAAAAGTGTTTTTACTAGCAAGAAACACACCAGTGAATCTATCTGGCATGGTCTCCTTGTAGAGAAGCAATCACACATATGCACCTCTTTCTGCAGATATCACAAGCCACTTTCTTGAGAATATTGCCCTAAAGCTAACATTTAGAACTTGAATGAGTTAATGCTCCCAGCTGTTTGTTTGGTTTTTTTTTTTCCAAGAGTAAAATAAAACAGAAAGAAATAAGTCTAATTGCAACCTTGATACAAGCAAAATAATATCCTGGCCTGCAGTGTTGCCAAAGCAAATGTTATGTAAAGGTCAGCTTGGAAGAATGTCAGCATCTCAGTTAATCAGAGCCACACCAGCAATGGGAAGGGCTTCTCCATTCTGCAATAAAAGGAAAAAGCTGACTCGCGTGATGGCGAAACACCACAGACAGACAGCTGTGCGATTCCATTCTTGCACCACTGTGTCTCTCTGTGGGTGGCAACAACAGACACACATGTTTACTGGAGACCACTGAAGCTTTACCTCTCCCACACCTAGGAGCATTTTTAACTGACAAGAGAGAATCAGATTGTTTAGGGACTGGCTGTTACACTCCTCTTTGGAGATTTTTCTCAATGTAAGGGAAACAGACTGAACATCCCCTATCCACACCCACCAGCTCTCTTGAAACAATTTCATCAGCTGGAAAGTAGAATAAATGAAAGCAAACAAGGGATTTCACAAACCACATTGCACAACATTGGAGGGAAATTATGAAATTTCCATAGCAACGTCAAACAATTTTGCAAACTGCACTCAAGTGACTTCAGATGACTCAACATTTTGGAGTGGACCTGTCTGTCAGCTTAAGAGAAATAATTATTTGCATGTGTCTAGCACTTCAGCTTTGCGTGATGGCACTAATCCATCTACTGCTTTATTTACAGAAATGGAAGGTCGAGATAAACCATGGAACAAGCACTCAGCAGGTCTGGGTTTATATGCAGCTTCCAGAAAAGCACCAGTTAGATGCTGGTCAAACCACACTCTCTCTCTCTTGGTCTTTTGCGCGCGTGCGCGCACACACACACACACACACAAAGTTTATTTCCACAAAATGTATAGAATTCTATATTCTTTGGCACAATTGAGAGCAGAGTTTGGAAAAGCGTTTTTCTTCTATATCTCTCAGAGTCCCCTAGCTATCATGTTTCTGGGAGTTGTGGACTTCAAAAATGATGCTTTTAAATGCTTTGGTCAAAAGTTTGACCAGTGCTCCATACAGTTATGCTGGCCACATAACCTTGGAGGAATCTATGGACAACGCTGGCTCTTCAGCTTAGAAATGGAGATGAGCACCAACTCCCAGAGTCAGATATGACTAGACTTAATGTCAGGGGGAAACCTTTACCTTTACCAAAAGCTTGAAGTTTCTACTAAGAGTTGAGCTACTCTTATGAAAAGCGGAACATCTCACATCTTGATATTCTAAACTGTGGATGCTCCAAGCCACCCTGACCTTGTAAGAGGCAAAACATAGAAGCATCTGTGTTACACATGCACATGGGTATTCATTTCTTACAACAACAACAACACAAACTTGTGGCACACACATATTGTGGTAATCTGACTCTCACTAAGCATATCTTTACATCAACAGCAATTATGGGGTCCCTAAGGATTACTAGGGAAATTTTAACATATGTTACAGTACATCTGTGTATCACATTAAGATACAGATTACAAAATTATCTCTGTTTCTAAATTCACAGGTGGGGTTTTCTAAATTTAAAGATACAGATTAACTCATCTCAAGTTAATGGAAAAGGAAATAGTCCCTGAAACAAATGTACGAATGCAGTGTGGTTGTATAGCATTTAGAGATCAAATTTTCCTGGATTCTAAAACTGACATGGGTCCCACCCAGACAGATACGGCAAAAGCTGGGGTAGGCAAATTGCATAATAGGACAGCAGAAATGGCTGGCAGAAGAGAAACCTCCATGGACACCCATATATTAAGGAAAGGTCTGTTTTGGAGAGGGCAGTCAATAAGTCTCTCACGAATAATGAACATACATTTGGATTTCATTATGACTTTCATGGGTGTGTAATCTGTATGGGTATGTAATACATAAATATGTCTGTGTGCTTTATTACCATAAGAACTTTAAATTCTAAACAACACATTTTAAATAATGATCCTTTATAGCCAAAGGATGCAGAAATGAAAGGCAATTGCTAATGGATCTTTCCATCAAATCTCAAAGAAGTGAACAATACGTCCCAACTGATATCATGCCAAATAACCGAAGACTGTAGGCTTGTAGGCAGTCTTTGTCTTTTAAAATGCTTTATATAGCACAGCACAAGCATCTTCAGGCACTTAATAAATAGTTATCATCATAACAATAATAGATCACAATTCAGTGGTGGCCTTCCTCTTCAGGTCCCACATCATTTTAACTCGAGTTATAAGAGATTTGCATCTCTGTTAAACAGATCTGTCTTCAGGAAACACAGTGGGCTGTCCGTGAATGTATTTTTCATTGCTCTATGGGTGGCCTCAGGACTGCTGATTAAACAGTTTACCAAATCTCATTTCTGGTGCCTTCTCAGCGTATTTATTCCTAACAAGAAAAGTTGTTTAGGAATAGAGTAACATCTCAACTGTGGTTACAGGAAAAAGCGATTTGATGCTCTCTCTTTTTTTAACTTTCCAACACAGAAACAAAACAAAGTGACAGTGAAAGGTGGCTTATTTCCCAACTATTTCTCTTCCCTGTGCAGAATCCCAATACCCAAATCTAGGAAAACACTGGTTTTGAGATATCTTGGGTCCATAATTCTTCCTGGTATGCCTTGGTGGAACCACCATTGGTTTGAAAGGATAAAGGCTGCTTATGGGTTTCCAAGTTCAATTCAAATGGTTAGTGTTGTCTTGAATGCCCCCAAGGACTACCCTTTTGAATATGTGAAGACCCATTTCCTCCCATGTTATCTTGCTTACATACAGGATGCTTGCTTGACAAGTCCTTTCTCTAATTTCCACTGTTAGAAAAGGCACACTTAAGTATTTGTTTTTCTATAGTGGCACAAAAACTCTCTTTCTGAAATACTGAGGGAGGGATGACTGGGACTCTCAGTGTATGTTTTTCTACATGAAATTAAGACTTTTAAAAACAAATGCCCAGCTGAGATAAAGAATGAGATCACTCTCCTGGTTTTCTAATGCTTATACTAATGTGTATCACGGCTTGCCTATACTGATCATTTAATGCAATTTGAAGTTTGACTCAAACTGTGGTGGGCAGATCAAACTCTCAGAAAAGTGTTTGAAAGAAAGCCCTTCGTGTGCATCAGTGCTCTGTACCTGGTGTGTTTTCTAACTTCTGTGGTTTTTGTCATCACCATTAGAACTTCAAAATGGTTCCTGGATTTCCTATGTAATCATCTACATATTGAAACCACTTTTTCTTTACTGATTTGAAACTACATTCAATGATCAGCATAGATATGCCCTAGGAAAGAGGCTTCGTTTCTCTTCTGCTTGTCTGCTATGTTGTTGCCCAGTCATCTCCCCATCTCCGTGCCCACTTCAGTCAGTAAATGATCACAGCATTGCCCCCGCCCTCCTAAAAGGACGGACTCTGAAGGGATTAATGGCTGCTGCTGCAAAGATGGAGAGTCATGGAACTACACAGTATCCTGCAGGCCCGTAGCCAGGATTTCGTTTTTTTGGGAGGGGGCTGATTTTTTTTCAGGGGGGGGGTTCGGGGGGGCTGAGTTTCGGGGGGGGGGGGCTGAGTCTGAGTGAAAGAGGGTCTACCCTAGCAAACCTTTTGTAACATTACCCCAATACCCCCATGCATGTGGGATATATTAAGTATGGTGATCAGATCATGATATGAATAAACATAACAGTTTAAATAATGCACCAGTAAGGCCTTTTCGCGAACCACCATGAGAATTTCGGGGGGGGGGGGGCTGAAGCCCCTCAAGCCCCCCCCCCCCGGCTACATGTCTGGTATCCTGCATCCTGATTAAAGAACAGAGCTATAAGAACAAACTCTGAATCTACCCAGAAAAGAAAAACATGTGACACAGAACTTTTGATCAAAATAAGCAGACCTCACTCAGACTATTGGCAAGAGGCAGATTTATTGGCTGCACATGGACCTTATATGCCCCTTAGCAAACACAGAAGAGAAAATGTCTTAAAACTCTACTGTGCATGTCTACCCTTTAACTTGCAGAACTGAGTGAAGTCATCCTGGATTTATTGCTTCATGGACCAGCTGAAACCAGTTCAGGCTAACTTTGTGGTCACATAGTTCCTTTATCTATCTATCCAGGTAAAGTAAAAAAAAAAAGGACAAGATACATAGAAAATGTCTGGATGCATACAAAATGGTTTCACCTTGGTCCAGTACTTGGAAGCTCACATACAGAACTCCAATGTAGGATCACCGCTATTACAGTCATGGGTGCTGGAGGAGCAGGTGCCTCAATGTATAGGCAGTTCCCAAGTTATCAACAAGATAGGTTCTGTAGGTTTGTTCCTAAGTTGAATTTGTTTGTAAGTTGGAACAGGCACATTTTAAAAGTAAAAATCCAGCCAAATCTATATAAATAAAAATGTAACAGAACTCAAAAACCAGTGGGCAAATTGACACGAGATTTGGACAGCATTCACCTGACAACCCAATGTATGCCCTTCACTCAATTTTTTTTATTTTGTCATTTGGGAGTTGTAGTTCTTGGGATTTATAGTTCACCTGCAATCAAAGAGCATTCTGAACTCCACCAATGATGGAATTGAACCAAAGGTGACACACAGGATTCCCATGACCAACAGAAAAGACTAGAAAGGTTTGGTGGGCATTGACCTTGAGTTTGGGAGTTGTAGTTTACCTACATCCAGAGACCACTGTGGACTCAAACAATGATGGATCTGGACCAAACTTGGCACAAATATTCCATATGCCCAAATATGATCACAGATGGAGTTTGGAGGAAATAGACCTTGACATTTGGGAGTTGTTGTTACTGGGATTTTTAGTTCAGCTATAATCAAAGAGCATTCTGAACACCACAAACGATAGAATTGTGGCAAATTTCCCACACAGAACTCCCATGACCAACTGAAATACTTAAGGCCATCCAGTCCAACTCTCTTCAACAGGGCAAGAAAATCTAATCAGAGCCCTCCTGACAAAGAACCATCCAGTCATAAATATAGTATCACAGATTTGAAAGGGGCCCCTAAAGAAGGACTATGATATGTTGCATATTCCAGCGTAGGCAAACCAGGCACTCTCCACATCAACACTGATAAAGAAACAACAAGAAATACTGTTTACCCACAAGCATAAAGAAATTACATAGATTAGAAACCATTACTTTATTTTCCAGATCACTCACCAGATTGGGCCACAGCAACACGTGGCAGGGGACGGCTGAGATAGATAGATAGATAGATAGATAGATAGATACACATCTTTTAATTTTAGATAGCACAGGGAAGGGTGAACAGCACTGTGGTGTTTATTTTGCTGTCTGTGCCCCTGTTCAGAAGTTTTGACTTCACGTTCTGTCCCTGTGATCATTGGATTTTGAAAAATTTGGCTTGTGGTAGAAATGGATTGGTGAGACACTGTGTTGCCTCCATTGCCAGTCTCAAAGCCCTTTCCCCCCTTCACTGCCTAGAATGGCGATGTCTTACTCTTGAGGAGAAGTAAGAGAAGAAAGAAGACACTGCTTGAGATTTTTTTCAGTAGATATGGCATGGTGGGGCCAGTTGTGGTCATGGATACCTCTTCTTTCCCAAAAGGAAATACATGGCAAGCTAGTGAAAGGAAAGATATACCATGTAGTTGGGCCAGGATGAAGACTGTGTGCTTGTGTCAAGGCAGACACGAAGGAGAGAATGGACAAAAGGTGGCTCTCCCCATCTCCTTCCATTTCTTCTCCTAAAGTAACAAAATGATTTTCACTCTGTAAAGGAGAGATAATATTGCTTTTTTCATTTTATTTCTGAATGGAGGAAAAATGGGGGGGGGGGGGGGGGACGGGGAACAGGACCTTGCCTCTCACCATGGCTTCAATGTCCTTCACTCAAAATGCAAAGTGGTTAACTAATTATGACACAAATGGTATTATAACAGATTGTCAGAAAAAGAGCTTTCTAGCAGCAAATTGAATCTATCTATCTATCTATCTATCTATCCATCCATCCATCCATCCATCTATACATATCGAACCATCTATCTATCAAAGTAAGTATGCATGTACATGTGTTTGCTTGATCCGCAAAGGCTCCTATGTGGTTTGATTGATCTGGACCAAACCTAGCACACAAATCCTTCATTATCCAACTTAAAAATGCTGGGTTTCTACAACAAAATCCACCCCATTTGGAGGTGAGGGTCCCCACAAGTAAAATAAATATGTTTGTAGTGCTCAGATGCAACCAGCAGAGGGCAATATATAGAAAGATTTAGCTACTGGCAGACAAAAGGCAGTTGGCACTACGAAGCCTAATATGAGGCAAAAACACAGTCCTGAAGGCCACATAGGGCCATTCCATAAGGAAGTATGTCATTAATATAATGAAAGTTTATATTTTGGAAGGGTGTGTGTGTGCTTACAATTGCTGTGAGGCTGATAGACTGTGACTTCCAAGAAAAGGTTAGATGAAGGAAGACAAAGGAAAGGGGGAAAACAAAGGTAAGGGGGAAGTATGAGGGAAATAAAGGGAAAGAAGAGAAAAAAGGGAGACAGGAATGAAAAAAGAAAAAGACAGGAAGAGGAAAGAAAGAAAGAAAGAAAGAAAGAAAGAAAGAGGAAGGTATATGGGGGAAAGGGAAGGAAAAAAAAGATAAAAAGAGAGAGGGATAGGGTAGATGACAAAAAGAGAGGAGCCACAAAGAAAATGCAAACTTGGGCAATATCAGGTATATATGCTAGTATACTTATACAAATTAATTAGGCTTTATTCGCTCAAATGAATACATATAATGGTGATTATTTTTGAAGTATAATTCCTACTGTTTTTTATATACCTGGCCAATACTGCTTTATCTACACTTCATTATCACATCTTTGCTGCAATTACTTCAAGTGTTTGAATGGACAAAATACTTATTTAATCCTTTATACAAAAAACAACAATAGTAACACACCACATTAAAACTCTAACTCAGTCGGTTTCTAAAAGAATGATGGTAAAAGAAATGTTTTAATTTCCCTTCTGCCTGTGGAGAGAGTTTCAAAGTCTTGGAGCAGCCATTGAGGAGGCCTTGTCTACAATACGGTTGATGCCCCATCACCATCCTTCACCCCTTATTTAGGGCATCTTTACCTGGCTCAGTTTTAAACTTGTTTAGCATTTATTTATACACCGAGACTGTAAAAAAGATCTTGCATTTTCTTTAAAAAAGATAATAAAACTGAAAGTGTTATTTTACAAATTGGAGAAAATAGACATAAACATTAATGGTAGCAAGAAAGATATTGATCAAAGTGGCATTTGTGTATGCATTTTTCCTCACCTTTTTCTGATTAGCTGGAGATAAGCTTCGAAAGAGCTTCCGGCCTTGTTTGCCCGCATTCCAAATGGTGAAGCATGGCCAGTCATTCAGAATTCTCTCTTCTAGAAATGAGACACGATGTGCCCAGATGGTCTCCCTGAAAAATTGGAGGGGGGGAAAGGAGCAAAATTAATTTTAACTGGACATACCACTGGGTTAGAGGAATCACCTGAAGATAAAAAATTTGACACTGGGAAATCATTTTCCTGATCAAATATTTAATCTCCAGGAGATTAAAACACCCAAAATGTAGGTATTGTGATATTTTCAGCCTATTCCACATACATCCTGCCTGGAGGCAATGCCTATTTCTCTGCCTCAGAGAAAACTATCAAGAAAAGTCACGTCATTAAATAGGGCCCTGCATGACATCTGGGTTCAGGACAAACTTTAAAGGGCAAGCAATTCAAGAAACCACCTGTGGCACCGAGCCTGAGTATATATTGTGTTCTGAAGACTGGCTAAGTGTCCACTCAATGCCTAAAACAAACAGTTCATCTTCAATGTATTGTCGAAGGCTTTCATGGCCGGAATCCATGGGTTGTTGTAGGTTTTTCTGGGCTATATGGCCATGTTCTGGAGGCAATTTTTCTCCTGACGTTTCGCCTGCATCTATGGCAAGCATCCTCAGAGGTAATGAGGTCTGTTTTCCTAGTTCCAACAGACCTCATTACCTCTGAGGATGCTTGCCATAGATGCAGGCGAAACGTCAGGAGAAAAATTGCCTCCAGAACATGGCCATATAGCCCGGAAAAACCTACAACAACCCACAGTTCATCTTCAGTTCAAGTAGTATGGCCAGCATAGTGATAATACTTCCTTTCTTTTTTTCTTGTTTTCTGAGAAGTTCTGCAACATCAGTACACATTCAGCAGATAGTTTCTACTTGAGTGACAGAAATCAGATCCAAAAATATACAAATATGCGCCACCTTGATGTTGGGATGCCAGGGAACTGGATGCAAGACTGTTCTGAGCTGACAGGAGTCAGATATAAACATTTAAAATGTAAGTGTGAAACATGTAGGCATCACAGATGTATGTATGTTTTAAACTACTTGATCTACTACTATAATGCAAAGCTAAACCTCTGCCCTGCAAGAAATGCACACATGTAACCAAGCAATTGGCTCACTCAAAAGAATGAAATATTCCCAGAAGAGAAGTACGGCCATAGGTAAGGACACCCACCTTCCTTCCAGCATTTTTCCTCAGGCTCATACTTCTGTTCGTGGCATCTTGCATTCCTATCTACATTTTCCAAGCAACAATGCCTTCCCATTTTACAAATCCCTCTGGGTTTTTATTAAAAATGAAACAAAAGTTTGCTATCCGTTGTGCACTTTATCGCCCAGTCTCTATCTTTGAGTGCAACCTCCTGAAAGTGAAATATACATTCCCAACCTTATCCCCACTGAGGCGAACCTACGCTTCATACAATCTGGAAATGCTGCTACTAATTACACTAGATAGAAAAGCTATTACAGATAAGGCTGGTTTTTATAAGTAATGATTAAAGAGATAACAGAGCTCAAAGGACTCATTCACTACTATGGCATGGAATGGACTCAATTTTAGCAAGTATATGTGCTATGCAGCAAGTACATCAGGAATTCCATTTTTTTCTTGCAATTAAACTATAAACTAGATTTCATTAGGGTCTGGAAAGGATGGAAAAAAGTATTAAAGTGATCATGATTGGACAGCATTTAAACCATTTCTCAACTCAAGATTTTGCTCTAGCAAAATGTAACAGTAATTGTTTTCACAGCACAGATAATCCAGCATACCGTTTGTTTGCCAATCTCTGAAGATTTTCACTACTCTCAAGATAAGCACGACAGTGTTGCTCATTAAAGAATGGCAAAAAATAAAATAAAATCATGTGATAGCTGAACTGTTGAGCCGATTCCCACCCTCGTATCACTCGGAATTTCTGGCCACAGGGCAACTAAATATTTTGTGACAGCAGCAAATTAATTCACTAAGGCAATTTTTCAGCAGGAAGAATGAAACAAAATTGAGTCTTGTAATTAAGTACCCATAGCTTAATTTTATGTAGAGAGGTGCTTAATATCTATCTTTTTTTTTCCCTTGATATCTTGACTTCTCCTTGATAACGAGACTCATGACTTTTGGCAACATATTTTAAAATGACACAAATGAAAAAATGATAAATATTTCAATAAAAGGATGAATATAAAAGTTATTTTAAAAAACGAATAATAATAAAATTCATTAAAACACTATACAAACCATAAAAACCAGTAACACACCACATTAAAAGCCTATCTCAGTTAGTTTCTAAAAGAATGATGGTAAAAGAAATGTTTTAATTTCCCTTCTGCTTGTGCGAGAGAGTTTCAAAGTCTTGGAGCAGCCATTGAGGAGGCCTTTTCCCTTGTCCCAGCAAATGTGCCTTAAAAAGTGAGCCTGAAAAGAGCCTCTCCAGAAGATAGGACGTACAGTATTACCGGCCCAGCTTACCTGTCCAAATGGTTCTTCCCCTATGAACCATCTCGGAAAGGCTCTGCTCTCTGTCCCGCCTCCTTCACAAGTGCAGTTGGTGGGCATGAGACAGGGCCTTCTCTGGGATGGTCCCTCAGCTATGGAACTCCCTCTCCAGTGAAATCAGATCAGCACCCTCCTCCTTGGCTTTCAGAAAGAAAGTGAAGACATGGCTTTGAGACCAAGCCTTTGGTCAGTAAAGTAATGCAGTGCTTAAAATGGATATGGAATATGTGCAATTTACAACTGGAATGGCTCTGGATTACGATTTCGGACTATGTGGTATTTTAAATATTCTTGTTAAGATGTTTTAATTCTATGATTTTAATGTAACTGCTTATTTTAATTGATTTTTTGTTTTGTTTTATATAGCATTGAATTGTTGCCTATCTGTAAGGCTGCTCTGAGTCCCCTTCGGGGTGAGAAGGGTGGGATATAAATATGGTAAATAAATAAATAAGCCTAGAATTCAAGCTGTGCAGGCTAAATTTGACACAGCACAGAAAGATACAGCTCAGGATCTATGCCTGCACAGAAAAATGTTCATAGACAAGAAAAGAGAAGACAAATATAAGAAAAATCAGATTTAAAATATTTAGTGTTTAGTAAAAAAGTGAAAGATGTATGATATAGCACAACAACAACAACAATGTCTTGGTGTCTTGGCTTTTAGGCTTGTTCTGGGATTGTCTGGGGTGCCGATTCAGAAAATTGAATTAAATAGACTACATCAGCTAAGGTTATAATGATTTCTACAGGTGAGCAGATATATGGCATATGTTCATATAAGAAAAAAAAAACTACAGCTGATAGAAGAAACCTGGTGCCATTTTTGAAATCAACAGGTCAAATATATCCAGAAACAGCGCTAACATCTGAGGCACCAAAATGTGTGTTAGCCAGTGTAATTATGTCAAGATAAGCAATGAAGGTGTCTGTGTAGATGGGCCCCAAAATATAAAGTCTTACAAAATGGAGGGTTGGTTTTACCAGATTAAAAGAGCACAACTTGAGCTAAAGATGGCATGGATATTTATGGTAAACGTAAATGTAGATCTTAATAATTATCATTTTGTGAGATTTATGGAAGAACATCAGGAAAGGACAGAAGACTACTACACTATCTGGCTAAAGGAGCAGATTTGTTCTATAGACAAAGAACACAACATTATCAACAATAGAGGACTGCATATTAAAACTGTGTAATTTTGCAGAAATGGATAAACTCTCTGCTTTGATTAGAGAAAAATCATCAATGACATTTTTAAAGAATTGGAACCCTTGACTTTTTCCAAACAGACTTGAAAATTTTGGGATTTGGACTTAGTAGTATTGGGTTATCAGAAGTGTAAAAAATAATTTTAAACAGTGATGTTAAGATTATATTATATGTATTTCTAACCACCAAAAGTCAGAAGTCATTTTTCTATTGTTATCTATTGGTATTTCTTTCTACATGTCAAGTGTGTTTTCTATTTCTGGTCTCTCTCCCTTTTCTCCCCTTCTTTCCATTATATCTTTTTCCTCTTTTTCCTCTTTTTCCTGTGTATTTGATGAAAACTGTTTACCAAAGACAATAAAAATAATAAAATCTGCAATTTTGGCCCAGGTTTAAGCACAACACAGATGCAATAACATTGTTTACTAACAGAGTTGTTAAAATTTTGGAAAGGCATACTACAGCAACTATAGCAAATGTAGGTAACAGTTTGATACCTACATTTCTCAGGGCTTCTTTTAATTTCCAAACGGGATTTATTTCCCATTTTACACTGAGAGAAAAGGAGAGGCTATAGTGAACAAAGACCCATGGCCTGCTGAGGTTTCTATCGTGAGTTTTTGCTTATTCTTCAAATGTTAAAATAGGGCTGAACTAATTGTAGAAGCGTAAAATGCACTCCCTTTCCGAAGACTGATTTCCCACAAGTTAACACTATGCACATTGTATGGTGCTTTTAATGGATTTCTGTTTTATAGGGGGATCCTTAAGAAAGTTAAATGTGCTGCAGAACAGAAAACCAAACAATGGGAACTTTTAACACTTTGCTCTTCTGTTTTTTTCCCATACACTGACAATATATCTCTGAGAAAATTTGTACAAATGGTCAGCATGTTCTAGGTGTTAAAAAGGTTATGAAATAAAAAAGAGGATAGACTATGATCCTCTGTTGCGCCAGCTCCAATGGCGGTCAGTTTGTTACTGGGCACAATTTAAAGTGCTGGCTTTAGCCTATAAAGCCCTAAATGGTTCCAGCCCAGCTTACCTGTCTGAATGTATCTCTCCTTATGAACCAGCTAGGGATTTAAGATCTTCTGGGGAGGCCCTGCTCTCGATCCCACCTTTGTCGCAGGCGCGCCTGGTGGGGAGAGACAGGGCCTTCTCAGTGGTGGCCCCTCAGCTATGGAACTCCCTCCCTAGGGATATTAGATCGGCCCCCTCCCTCCAGACATTCTGAAAAAAAGTAAAAACCTTGCTCTTTGAATAAGCCTTTGGAAACACAGTGTAATAGATGAATATGGACCAGGAAAGAGTGAACATGGCACAGTGTAAAGGATGAATCAGTCAGGCGAGGGTGTTTTAAGTATCTTTGCCACCAAAAATATAAAGGACCTATCAGGAAGGGGATGTTTATTTCTGCTGCCACCTTTTGTATTCAGGACCCTTGCTTTATTTATATTGAGGCTTAGAGATGAGAGTGAGCCTTTGCACAAGATGAAATAATAACTGTTCATTGATTTGTCTCCTTTGAGGTACATAAGCATGATGGTTTCAAGAATACACACACACACACACACAGTAGATGCTTGGTGGTTACAATGATAGTTATTGATTATTCTCTTATGAAGATGTTACTTTAAAAATAGTTTCTGTGTGACTTTCGTTTATGTATTCCTACAGCCTTTCCTTCATAAAAGGCTTTCATCATATTACTCCTAAAAACTGATTTCTAGAAAGAAAGAAAAACCTATACTCCTTAACTGGATGCTGAAATCCTCACTACTCTGCACTTAAAAACCTCTCTATGACTAACTGTTCTCTCCCGGCTCCTTGATACCAGCTAACTGCCCTAGCTAACCCAGCTAACCGAAAAAGAATGTTCAATTAGCCATTCTTGACTCCGCCCATCTCTCGTACCTCAGCACCTGCTTATTTGCATCTGGCCAATCAGGCTGCTCCAATGTAAATAGCTCCTCCTCTGGCTCTGCTGCACGATGAGAGCCACAAAAGGTCTGCCTAACTTCCTGGTTTTACAAAATGGCTGCTCACAGACTAACCCTTCGGGGTAAATCACACACCAATTTTTCCAGGTAAGTCAGATCCGTCACACACGGCTTAGACATATAATCCCCAGGAAGTCACTGGTGATTATATGTTTTAATGATTTTTACATGGTTTTTATAATGTGTACTAAATGTTTTCAAACGTGTTTTATGACTATTGTGACACTGAATTGAGCCAACTTGGAAGCCGCCTTGAGTCACCTTCGGGCTGAGAAAGGCGGCAAAGAAATACTGCAAATAAATAAATAAATCACTTCAAAGGGAAAAAACGTTTCATACTTCCCTCATTAGAATATTTGGTGGTCCATCCTTTCCCTTTTAACCCTCTTCCTTCGTTTCTCTCTCTCGCTCTTCCTCCCTCTCTCTGTGGGATGTTGAGGGGGGCTTCTGCATTTTATCATTTTGGGGGGATATGGCATTAAATTGCCTATTTGAAACTTTTCCTCAGTTTGTCTCAACTGTATGCGTATATTATTCAAACTGTAAATTTTGGATCTTTTTAAAATAGACTGAAATCTCGCCTCTCCCTCCTCATCCCATTCCCCTATGACTAAAACCCAAGCTATATCTGGAGAAAAGGCTGCAGTGGAAAGTCAACTCATAAAAGTTAAAAACTTGACCATCTTGCTAAAATGGGACTTTATAGCAAAGGCAGAAAGCTGGCAGATGTCTTTTTGTTCAAGTGCATTTTTATGTCTGCGCATTCAAAATAAAATCACAGAAGGTCATATATAAACATCAGATAACATAAGCAAATATCTGAAATGTTGAATCCACATGGCTCTCCAGCCGTAACAAGGAAACATCTGTCAATGCAAAGAACAGGTCAGGATTATCAATTTCAAGCACATTCAACAATTCCAGGGCAGACAGTCTCCCCCTTCCTTATTCCATTTCTTTCCTCTAATTTCATAAAATCAACTCTATCTCACTTGAAAGAATTTATGCTTCTTTTGTTTGGGCTCATTTCTCACCCTCTTCAATCATGTTTTGTGTGTTTTCTTAAGTAATCATTCCCACCAGAAAAGTAATATTTCAGAATGTTATTGCCCAGTATGACATAAAGAGAAATGATCATAGCAGAGCGCACTAGTTTACATTGAAGATTATTTCACTGTATTCCAACAATTTCCAAATTGTGCTTTAAAACAACCTGTCATTGCTAGATAGAATGAATGAGTTTCCAGTAAGTGTTCACATACTAAAATGTAAGTTTAGCGTTGCATCTATATGCATACACATTACAGAAACTTGATCAGATTTATTTCTTTAAGAAAAATGAGGTATAAAAGATGCTGCAAACTGTAGATACTTTCCAATCCAGTTACGACTTAGTCCCTGGAATACAAAAAGCTAGCTTGTTGTGTAGCACATTGATAAAAAAGATTATAATATTTAGTCATGTCAATAAACTCCAAGCAAGGGTATATGTTAGCTATATTTCTTAACAATTGTGTTACTTTTCATGCTGATTCCTAATCAAACCTCAGTGTAAGAAAACTTGCTTGAAAATGCTCTTCCCTGATACACAGAGATAGTTGTCTCTTGCAAAAAGGCGATGAGGCATTTCACAGAGATTTTCAGGTGGACTGGGAAACAGTTTTTACATTTTTGGAGGACAGACTTGTCATATACAGGCAGTCCCTGAGTTACAAACATCCGACTTACAAACAACTCATAGTTACAAATGGGGGAAGTGAGAGAAATCTTCCCCTTGGAAGGGAAATTCACTCTTGGAGGGGAAAGGTGTCTCCACTGAAGCTTTATCATCAATCCTTGTTTCCACTTTACAATTGTCAAATACAATTATCACAGGGACAGAAAGTGACGTGGAATCTTCTGAACAGGGCCACAGACGGCAAACAGACACCACAGGAGTGTTAATCCTTCTCTCTCTCTCTCTCTCTCTCTCTCTATATATATATATATATATATATATATATATATACATATATATATATATATGGCTGGAGTTACACTTAAAAATGTACCTGTTCTGACTCAGATAATGAATTCAACTTAAGAAGAAACTTAGGGACTGCCTAAAATGGTAGATATGCTAGTGCAGCGTTTCTCAACCTGGGAATCGGGACCCCTGAGGGGGTCAGGGGGGATTTCAAACGGGTCACCAAATTCCAGCAGAAAACATATATTTTTGATGGTCTTAGGGAACCCCTTTGATAGCGAAGGCTGAAGATCTTGCTGCCTGTTCTTTTCTTTTTTGGAAGAATCCACCCACCAAAAGCCCTCCTCTGCTGTGATTGGCTGGCCTCTCAGCCAAGGGGAGGGCTGTTTCTGAATTTCCAAGCAGGGAGGGGAGAGCAGGCATGTTTGGCGCTTGGCAGTGTGGTCCTCATATGCGAGAGAGTGTGCGAGGCTGAAGGGAGGCTCGTGCCAGCAAGTTCCTTCAAGGCATGGAGGCTCTGTGTGGCAACTTTGGCCCAATTCCACCATTGGTGGGATTCAGAACGCTCTTTGATTGTAGGTGAACTATAAATCCGAGCAACTGCAACTCCCAAATGTCAAGGTCTATTTTCTCCAAACTCCACCAGTTCTCACATTTGGGGCATATTGAGTATTTGTTCCAAGTTTGATCGAGACCTATCATTGGTTGAGTCCATACTGCTCTCTGGATGTTGGTCAACTACAACTCTAAAACTCAAGGTCTATGCCCACCAAACCCTTCCAGTATTTTCTGTTGGTCATGGGAGTTCTGTGTGCCAAGTTTGGTTCAATTCCATCATTGGTGAAGTTCAGAATGCTCTTTGATGGTAAGTAAACTATAAATCCCAAGAACTACAACTCCCAAATGACAAAATCAATCCCTCACAACCCCACCAGTATTCAAATTTGGATGTATTGGGCCAAATTGTGCCAAATTTGGTCCAGTGAATTAAAATACATCCCACACATCAGATATTTACATCACAATTCATAACATTAGCAAAATGAAAGTTATGAAGTAGCAACGGCAATAATTTTATGGTTGGAGGTCACCACAACGTGACGAACTGTATTAAGGGGTTACGGCATTAGGAAGGTTGAGAAACACTGTGCTAGTGCTACTGGAAGAGTATTGTTACAGTGTTTACATTTTTTAAAAGCTTAAAAGTGACATTTACACTGGAAGGGAATGGATTATTCTGATTATATTCATTGTAACCTGAAGTTTAAATTAATATGTTTTATATTGTTTTTATTTAATTTGTATATTTATGCTTTGTATTGTGGGCACCATGCTGTGCTGGTTGTTAGCCATCCTGAGTCCCTCTGCGGAGACTGAAATAGGATGGGGTACAAATGTCCTAAACAAACAAACAAATAAATATGGCATTACAGCACTGAGCCCTTTACCAAATTGAAGATGAAATGTCCTGCTGGTGATTGCATTACTTCTGCCCTTCCATGTTCCTTGTTTGAGCATCCAAGGGAAGGAAACAACTGCATGAATTTTTGGAAAGCCATTTGCCATGCTGCCAAAAGTGAAGCTATGCACAAGATCAGAGTGATGTATTCCTTCCCTGACAGCTTGGTGCGTGAGAAGGACAGAAGAGAGAGATAGTAAGAGGAAGAAAGAAAGTGGGTAGTAGAACAAGAAAAGAGAGCCAGCATAGTGTAGCAGTTTGTGTGTTGAACTATAACTCTTGAGATCAGGATTTGAATCCCCACTCAGCTATAGAAACCTACTGAATGACCTTGAGCAAACCGTATTCTCTCCGTCTCAGCCATCCCTCTCTGAACACTCTTGCCAAGTAATCTGCATGGTAGAGTCACCACTTTGTTGGAAATTATTTGAAAGCACACAAGCACAAGAAAACAATGAACCCTAAGGAGGTAGCTTTTATGGTCCTGCCAACCTTTTGATTTTGATTTAGTCACATTTTCCGTGGTGGGAAAAATATTGCCCACCATTCTAACATCTTGGAAATTCAAAGAATGAAAAGGAAGGTGGTTTTTAAACATAATGCAAAAAACCAGAAATTGTCCGGAAAAGAAGAATAAAGTGCTCAAGGAGTTGGACTGTTGTCCTTACAAGAAAAGACAAATAAATGCATGATAATCATGTGAATCCTCCATGTTAAGAGACACCTTACTTCTGAAGCTACCAGCTGAGGACAGGCAATATGTTATTTTTATGCCTTCCCTGGAAGCTTCTTGAAGACCTGCTTTCCTTGGAAACTGAGAACTGGCCTAAATAGGCTTTCCTCTAAGAGTACTCTGACATTCCTGTATTCTTAAAACGAGTAATAGCCAGGATAATAAAAAATGTCATTCTACTTGAACCATTTGCATGGCCTGGAGAAGACTATATTTCTGTCACTACAAGATCAACAGAACAAGTGAGTTACAGGAATGACATGTCTAAGCTAGCACGCTTACGGCTGTCAGGATACTTTGATTATTAACAGAAATTTCCCCTGCTGTTTCAAATGTGAGCCTCCCCTTACAAAAGACTGTGCCTTGTGCCAAACCGTTCGATGTGGGAAAATGGGAACTGGGATGAGACCAACTAATCACATTCTTCAACTTTTCACCTACAGCAAGATTTGTAGCAGCCTTTCCTCCAGAGATGAAAGATTGATTATTACAGTGCAGGCCAGCCAAGGCCAAGTTTACAGTGACTTCTCAAGGATTGAAAAGAGAAGCTCATGTGCAATTTCCAAAAGCAGAAGTCTTACTTATTTGACAGTAAAGGCCTCCTCACCTTTGAATCTTAATCCGGTAGGATACTGTGTCCAAGTCATGATTAATCACTGTTACAACTTCATCAAAACCACAAAAGACTTTTTAAAATTAGTTTCAGAGGTGGTTATGAATTATGTGACTTTAAAGTTAATTGATAATTATCATTAGTATACGTTTTGGTGAATATAATTGCAGTTTATAACATATGCAAAATGATTGGTGCATTTTAAGAATTCAATGATCTGGTTCAATACGGAACTACTCAAGAGTTCAGTTTATACTGGCCATAGATAGCAGTTTTCATATAAGGTCTTTGAAATCTTTAATGGCAATATATTTGTTTGAAGCAAAAGATTCTTCTAAAGGCAAATACTGAAGAGTGAAGACATCTGTAGTTTTTATGAGTCAGGATTGTACATCCTTTCTAATTGAGAAAAGACAAAGGGTGGAATATTAAGTCAAACATGATGATTTCCAGTGGGAATTAATTTTTTGGATCTCAAGAGTTCAGTGAACATTCATTTCTTTGCATCTGCAAGTGCGGCCAGTCCCTTTCAGAGCAATTTAACACTTCATCACTTTGGTGGTGTCACAACTTGGAAATGATTCATAAATGAAGGCAGCAAATTGAAACTGCCAGTCCACGTGAAATTTCAGTGGTGTCTGGAGACCAAAAGCTGTAATGTTTACAGCTCCTTCAGCTAACAATGGAATTTTAGATACGATGAATGATGTATCTTAGTATAACCATACACTAAAAAGAACTGTTTGAGAATTTAGCTGTTGCTGCCATCTTTTGACAAAGCCTCTGTTAACTAGTCTTTAGGGAATTTAGCCTTCTCAGATGGAAAGTCAATCCTGGAATTGACTACCAAAACTACCGGTGTATATTCTTCTCCCAGTCAGGTTCCTTTTAGCCATGGCAAGTGCTTTCTCCCCTCCTACCCAAGACCAAGGAAAAGTTCAAGAGGATCATTATAAATATGTCCCTTCTGAAGAATTTTTGGCAATACAGACATCACAACATTTATTTCTTCCAAATAGTCTAACAAATGAAAGTTGAAGACTACACAGGACCATTGCTTTCTGAGACTGTCAAATAAAAGAAGTTATCCTCATAACTGGAGACAAGTAAATATGTGACTATGGTTAAGACAGTTACCCAAATTATTTACAGCTAAACCTCAAACCATTAGCCACCATGATCAGATAAAACGAATAGGGCATACAAGGTTTTACTGTGAATATCATGCAATCATGGAGGCCAACTCCCAATCAGTCTGACTAAATAAAAAGAATCAAGAAAATAAAGGAAAATCAACAACATTAAACTGTGGTGCCGAGTAGGGTAGGAGGAGGCGAGATCGGCTGCCACATGGTACCATTATGGATGGGAATTTGTGTTGGCTGGGCCCTTGCCGTTACGGGCACCCAAATAAACCGAAGAAGCCAGATTGGTTGAAGGAAATGGCTAAAAACTGATCCAGGCTCAAGCCCATTAGGTATCCAACCTCGCCTGAGTATACATTTCCAATGGGACCAATCATAAAAGCATAAAGAAATGTATTTTCCAACAAATAGCATTACAAAATACATGCTTGCACATTTAATAAATAGTTGTCTTGACTAAGCCACACTCTTTTGGCCCTGACTCACACTCTAAGCCTCAGAAAAACATTCAGACAATCTCATTTTAAATAAATTATTACGGTAAATGGTTGGTTTGAGCAAGTCAGTCTTTTAATCTTGTGCTACATTTTCTCAACCTCAGTGGAAATTCTTTTCAACACCTCTCCTTTTAAAATAAATTTTAATACATTGATTGCTTCCTTGACTGATGAATAAGTGCTGGTCATTGCCTTCTGAGCTGCGTTTCTTTGGCTCATGTTGGGTCTTTTTATGGCCTAACTACCTAAATGGCATCAGATCTGTCCTTTTCTTGCAAGTCACAATCTCACAAACTCTCAATGTTTTTGGCTCCTTGTAGGTCTCATGCTGCAATAAGGCTATTTAAATAGTTAAAGCCATGTCTTGGATCAATCATGGATCACAATGGAGATTGCAGCCAAAAAATGAGAAGAAGACTAGGACTGGGAAGGACAGCTATGAAAGAACAAGACAAGATTCTGAAATGCAAAGATATTCAACTGAAAGTTAGAACTGTATGTACCATTATGCTTCCCATCACTTTGCACAGTTGTGAGAGTTGAGCAGTAAAAAAACTGACAAAAAGAAAATCAATTATTTTGAGATATGGTGCTGGATATAATTTTGGGAGACACTGTGTAATGCCAAAAAGACAAATAAATCCAAGCAAATCAAACCTGAACTCTCCCCAGAAGTCAAGATGACTAAATTGAGCCTGTCATGATTTGGCATGACTCCTAGGAAAGACATTAAGACAATAATGCTTGGAAAGGTAGAAGGCAAAAGGAAGAGAGGAATATTACATACCAGATGGATGGACTCAATCAAAAAGGCCATGGCCCTAAGTCTGCAGGGTATCTTGGAGGACTCTCATTTATAGAGTTGTCATGAATTAAAGTCATCCTGAGGACAGTTAACACACACACACACACACACACACGATCAGATAATGTGGTATGTTCCAAGAAATGCCATTGTTTTGTAACAGTGATGTTGTGAATCTATCCATAATTTCTTTCAGATGTCTTCACAGTTTATTTGGAACACCTATCATCGCTGAAAATTAAATTGTCTGTTTCCCCCTAAAGGCACTGAGTCTCAATCACACTATTGTACTATTGCATTACACTATTGCATTATAATAATATATTGTTTCCAATATTACAATCAGTATCATTAATTAAAGTGATAATAGATCACAGCTCAAGCCCAACCCAGTCCAGCCCAGAGCTACATGTTCTCACTGAATTAAAAACAAATTCTAATCCATGAGCTCTGATGTGGAATAAAAGTAGCAGTTCTGATCATTTCTAAGTGAAGAAAAGAAAACTGCTTTTTGATTAAGGCTTTTGGGCTAGAATGAAGCATAAAAAGAACATCCCCTCAAAAGTAATATGGGAATGTTGGCCAAATCCCCTAAAAAGTAAAAATTGGGAAGTAATTTACAAACCTTCATTCTAGCTCTTGTTAATATTTTTTTGCTTTTATTGAAGGTTTTTGTAGATTTTAGTTTTTTTTATTTTAAAACAGTATCTGTGGCAACAACAAAATCCAGTGTCACATCAAGGACTGCAGCCATGTGGCCAAATAGCTAGGTTAATGGGCCCACTTACTATTTAAAATGTAGGATGGTTTAATACACGAAAAATATGCTGACACGTTGCCAAATATATTTCCATAAAATCTTATGCTTCACAGCCAATACATTCTATGCACACATGTCCACCAGATTTTCCAGAGTCTTTACTGAATAAAAATAGGCCAATGAGCATGACTAAAAATATGCACTGTAAAACTATTTATTATATTGTCATAGCACAAAAGCAAACCCTGAATTTGATTTTATATCTCAAATTTACAATTCAAAGCACAATTTAAAAAATATTGGCAAGAAAACACATATATTGTATACTTTTTTTGAAATGGGGAGGGGGAGTAGATTCAGTTATAGAAAGTTACTTAGGTGATCCCTCGTTGTCTGAGTAGGATTGTCTTCCAAGATCAGTGTACTGGGGGTGGGTCCGTAGGTGACTATGGAGCCCAATTCTTGATCTGCATCTTCTCCCACGGTGAGGGCATTGGTTTCCAGGTGGAAGGCGGTCCCGGTCGAGGTTGGCTTGACACACCTTCCTCTTGGCACGTTTCTCTCTTTCGCCCTCCATTCGTGCCTCTTCAAATTCTACAGCACTGCTGGGCACAGCTGACCTCCAGTTAGAGTGCTCAAGGGCCAGGGCTTCCCAGTTCTCAGTGTCTATGCCAGAGTTTTTAAGGTTGGCTTTGAGCCCATCTTTAAATCTCTTTTCCTGTCCACCAACATTCAGTTTTCCGTTCTTGAGTTTGGAGTAGAGCAACTGCTTTGAGAAATGGTGGTCGGGCATCCAGACAACATGGCTGGTCCAGCAGAGTTGGTGGCGGAGGACCATTGCTTCAATGCTGGTGGTCTTTGCTTCTTCCAGCACGCTGACATTTGTCTGTTTGTCTTCCCAAGAGATTTGCAGGATTTTTTTGAGGCAATGCTGATGGAATCATTCTAGGAGTTGCATGTGACGTCTGTAGACAGTCCACGTCTCACAGGCATAGAGCAGGGTTGGGAGGACAGTAGTTTTATAAACAAGCACCTTGGTATCCCTATGGATGTCCCGGTCCTCAAACACTCTTTGCTTCATTTGGAAAAATGCTGCACTCGCAGAGCTCAGGCGGTGTTGTATTTCAGTGTCAATGTTGACTTTTGTGGAGAGGTGGCTGCCACGGAAATGATCAACATTTTCTAATGTTACACCATTAAGCTGTATTTCTGGCATTGGAGAGGGATTGGTTGGTGACTGCTGGAAGAGCACTTTGGTTTTCTCGATGTTCAAGGACAGGCCGAGCTTCTCGTATGCTTCTGTGAAGGTGTTTAGCGTGGCTTGTAGGTCTTCTTCCGAATGCACAGAGACAACATTGTCATCAGCATATTGGAGTTTTATAACAGATGTTGTTGTAACCTTGGTTTTGGCTTTCAGTCTGCTGAGGTTAAACAGCTTGCCATCTGTCCGATAGATGATTTCCACTCTGGTGGGAAGCTTCCCATCAACAAGATGAAGGATCATAGCAATGAAGATGGAAAATAAAGTTGAGGCAATAACACATTCCTGTTTGACATCTGATTCCACCTTAAATGGGTCATTTTGAGAGCAATTGCTGTCCAAGACTGCTGCCATCATGTCATCATGGAGGAGCTGCAGGATGTTCACAAATTTGTTAGGGAACGCAATTTTTTTGGAGGATGGTCCAGAGAGCACTGCAATTCACTGTCAAATGCTTTTGCAATGTCAATGGAGGCCATGTACAGAGGTTGATTTTGTTCCCTGCATTTTTCTTGGAGTTGTCGTGCAGTGAAGAAAGTTACATCCGAGGCTTGCCATATGAATAGTCTCCGTCATTGTCTACTCTCATTAATAGGAAAATGTAAGACCTGTTGGCTATCCATTTGTCTGGGTGCTTTGCCAACCAGGGTCCAAAGATCTGGAATTGTCAGACCCCGGTGATTAAGAAGCATACTGTAGCCATGCCCAATTGACACAGCAAGAACCATGGAAGCTCTGGTTTATCAGCTGCAAGCAATGTGCAATATGCATATATTTTGATAGCTTTCATGAGTTGTACATGGTGAGTGTACAGAATCTGTGAATAGACAGATTATTTTTTTCTGTAATCATCATAGTTTTTTTTTATGACAAATGGTGAAATATGCTTCTCTCTGTGTGTTTCAATGTGACTACATGATGTGTGCACATTCAAGTCAACCACTGACTTATGCTAGCCCCACTAATTTCATATGGTTGTCATAGGCATGGAATACAGAGAGGTTGTTTGCCATTGGTAAGTATAGATCAAAGTTGAATCAAGATCTTTTCAAAGATAGTCTTACACAACATTTGCCAAGTATCAATCCATAACTTTCAATCAGGTGATTAACCTACATGCAGTCTAAAAGGGAACAATCCAGGAATTTTTATGACCTTCTCTTTTTTCTCCTCATAACTTGGGTAGGAATCATTGTTGTTTCCCATATGAAGTGGTTACCATATCAGAAACCATGGTGAGACAAAAAGTGTTGTGAGGGCATTTGTAAGACATGTGATGATGATTTGGAACTTGAAAAGGAAAAAGATGGATGCTTCCATGAAGACCTGAATAGTCACTGCTGTTAGTGCTGTATCCCAACCCCCATCTTCACAGTCAACCTGCCTTAAAGAGGTGATCCATTGACTCATCCAAGTTGGTGTTAAACAGTTCCTCTCTATGAAAGGTGAAGTCCTGGATCAGACATCTGCTGTCCTCCAAGAGTCCTGCAGAGCAACAGTAAAGGGCAGCTGCCTCTAAAATTATCTTGGCCACACAATCCATGGAATGACAGGTCAATTGAATTTGATGTGTTGCTAGAGAATGAGTCTCTGGCAGAAAGAGGAGAGCCACATTAAAATGTCCTTTGGGAAGATGGGGGGATGAGTAAGAATATCTTACACCAGAAGGATCTTTGGTAGGCTGACATACAGACTCACAAATTAATCACCAAGAATTGTAGATGAGAAAAACCATCTTCCAAAAACATCCAACTGTCTGCCCTCTTTGTGAGCTGACACAGAGTGCACCTTACACTCCTGGATTGTGATGTTCTCACCACTATAGAATTTGAGATGAAGACAAAATTGCTTTGCGGGCAATTACGGAAGCACAGTGGGAGAAGTTGCTCGGGAGTTGATAATTTGGAAAACTGGGTTTGACGCTATAACAAGGTAAGTGTGGCATCTAGCCTAAGGGATCTGGTCACCATGAGAACAATATTGTCTTCAACATATCTTCAACATAGTCTAGTAATTGTCCCAGTAATTCCTGTATGATTGTCTTGGGGATACATATGAGCTTTTCCCTCTGAAAGGAAGATCTCTTCCTCCTTGGTGATGTAGGTGGAGGGCTATGCCTGGGCAAATCCCAATATGCAGGAAAGGCTTCAGCGTGGGACGCATATTGGGATTTGCCCAGGCATAGCTATTCTGATGAAAAAAATTGCACAGACTGAGGAAAATGTAAGCACAGCAGCTGGTACTAAAAGTACTGTTGAGGACACAACCAGTGTCAGCACAGGTACATTTTTAAAAAATGTACAGTGAGATCTGTCATGGGTTCCAATAAATACTGAAACATGTTTGGTCTTGTTCAAAAATCCAAAAACCTGACAGGGGCCCCTTCCACACAGCTGAATAAAATCCCACATTTTCTGCTTTGACCTGGAATTATGGCAATATGGATTCTGATAACCCAGTTCAAAGCAGATATTGTGGGATTTTCTGCCTTGTTATTCTGGGTTATATGGCTGTGTGGAAGAGCCCTGGGACTAAATAGAGGGCAGGATATATGGCACCGGGATTGTGGCGCAGCTAGCTGAGTGTCAGCTGCATTAAGATCACTCTGACCAAAAGATCATGAGTTCGAAGCCAGCCCGGGTTGGAGTGGGTTTCCAACTAATTGTGCGTAGCCTGTTGTCGACCTTTGCAACCCGAAAGACAGTTGCATCTGTCAAGTAGGAAAATTAGGTACCACCTTAAAGTGTGGGGAGGCTAAATTAACTGATTTATGAGGCCATAAAGAAGACTCCAGCAAAGCAATCCAGCGGGGAAGCATGCGGGGAATGCGGAAGTGCCTCATCAGCATCGCAGATGGACGATGAAAGCGACAGCTCCCCTGGCAGCCAGAAAAAATTAAATAGCCTCTGTGTATGTCTGTATATATTTGTATGTCAAAAATTGGCAATTGAATGTTTGTCATATATGTGTACACTGTAATCCGCCGAGTCCCCTGCAGGGTGAAAAGGGCAGAATATAAAAGCTGTAAATAAATAAATAAATAAATAAATCAATAAATATGTTTCACTCCTTACTCTTGCCTTTCTGTGGAAAATCAGCTGAAGTAATAGTTCTGATTTGGACTAGGGATTTAAAACCCAGAGATACTTGGCAATAATGAAGAACCATCCTAGGCTCTAAATATGCTGTTCATGTGCCCTTGTGTCCTCCGAAAATAAATAACAGACTCTGTGAACCAAAACAAGGAAAGAGAGTGCACCTGAACTGCCACTCTAGCTCCTACATGCCACACTCTGTGGAAGAATTAATTCAGACAGTTCCCACTATGGAGCTTTACCTTGGGAATAATTTCATAGCTCCGGGTTGTGTCATAAGGACAAACAGTGGGTGGATACTAGGTTCAATGCAGAGAAGTGTGTGACTGTGCCTTCCAGCTAATTACATGAAAATTACAGATGCAGGCTTTGTGAAAACCTGTAATGAATACAACTTAACATTACTAATATAGGTTTAAAAAACATAGCTTAAGGAGTGTCGAAAGGGAGATGGTTTTTGGTTTTTCCCTCCAGGTTTCCGGTTCGTCTCGGCTGCCTTGTGCACTGGGTTGTTCCCAGGGCCAGTAGCTGGGATTCCTGCCTTGGAGGATGAGGGAATGCCATTTTCCCAGACTCCCAGCGCCAAGGCAGGTGCAAGGAGAGGAACTGCAGCAACTTGCACGCAGCAATTAAAGAAACTGCCTGAAACAAATGAAACTAAAAGCAGTGCTTAAATGTTACATAAACTGCCTCCCACAAAAGATTCTCACTGGTTAATTTCTGTCTTCACATGAAGTACAAGTTCATAGCCAGTGGCAATGTCAATGCATCATAAGGCTCAAGGAGTGTCAGACCTGGGCTCCAAATCCTGATGAAAAAGATTTTTTTTATTTAAAAGAGGCAGTGTTCCCTTACTGAAAGAATCTCCCTAGTTCCCCTGACCCCACATTATTAAATGTGGGTTTTGTTCAAGCCATTCAAAATTTAATAAAAATCCACCAGAAACTTTTCATTAGAATTCTTTCTGTTTTGTGCCATGTCACCTTTTCTAGTAAAACTGTTAACATACCAGACTGTTGGCATTTCTTTCTCCCTTTCGTACTCTGTACATTTAACTGAAAGAAGCCACATAACTGTTTGGACAAAGAGTATTTTCTGACCACGAGCAGTTGTACATGGCATGTAGGAAAAGGAGAAATACAAGTGTAGAGAGGGCAAGAGGTACAACAATTGCCAGTATAATAAAAGAATAAACAAACCACACCAAGATAACTCAAATGATATAGTGTATTGTGGGAAGATGAGCCAAATATGTAGTACAATTAAATAAACATTATAAAGCTATGCAATTTATCCAGGTATAGTGTTATACGTACAGTACAACACTGGTATCCATGGGGGAATACACCAAGACCCTCCATTTTTTTCAATTAATTGAACTGTACTTTGAGCCTCTGAGACGACACACAAAGCCATGCAGGGCTCTCAGTACAATTCAATAAATAGAAAAATCAGAAATCAAATATGTGTTAAGTCATGCATACATTTTAAACATATTAATGATTAAGAATGCCTATAATTGGAAAATATACCTAATACAGAAACCGTGTGCAAAATGTGTGCAGAATGAAAAGTGAGCAAATGCATGTGTTAGAGAAGATATATAGTGAAAATGATGATAAATTTCTCAAGTAAGAAGGAAATACTAGCTCTTTCTTGAGTGAAGGCTGTCATAGGAAGGTTGGTATTATGCATAGCAACTCAAAAAAAATTGAGACAAGGAGTCTAATCCAAATGCATACACATGTTTTTTCTCATATCTTCAAGTGACAACATAAAAACATCTGTAAACAGATTGCTAGATCTTTTATAACCAAATTGTTCCTATCACTACGTCATTTGGATCCTAGGATCAGAGAGAATACACCACTTAATCACACCTCCCTTGCTTTTAGACGGCGAGGCTGTGGCCGCTTCCTCCTTTTGCCTTCAGGTAATCTCTTCTGTAGGGTAAATTAGTTGTGGGAATTACCCAGGGGCAGAAACACAACAATTATTTCCAACATTTAAATGTCACCATACTGCAGAACTAACTTCTATTAGCCAATCAGACATGAATCTCCTTTTCTCCCCCACCCTTGTAATGGGAGTGGCAAAATTAGTGGATGCTACTGAGTTTCTGCCTGCAGGGCATGTAGGGCCCCTGACAAAACTGTGATCGGCTCTCACCAATGATTGTTGGAAAGATTAGCTGACACACCTCTGTTTAAACAAGCCATGCTCTTTAGTTTCATGACGACTGACTTCTTAAGCCCTAGGTACTAAAAGACACAACTTTGCCTTAACTGTGTTTTCAGACAAATTAAACATCTATATTGCTGTACAACAGTCTCAGTGTGCATGTATCTCTATGTATCTCTGGGTAAATATCTGATTTCTTGTCATACTTAATAGCTAATATGCTAAACATTCTAAGGTACCAGATCCTGACTCATTTTGGAAGCTAAGCAATGCCAGCCCAGTTTAGTACTTATATGAGAGACAGTCAATGAGTACTATATGCTGTAAACTATATTTCAGGGGAAAGAACTGACAAAACTATCTATGAGTAACCCTGTCTAAGAAAACTCTATGAAAGTAATGGGGACACCGTAAGTGAGCAGGTGACTTGCACATACACATATATGCACCAAGAGGGAAAAGTCCATATGTCATCCTAATTCTCCACAAAGCAATTTAATTTTGTTTGTGGAAGATGCACAGTAGTCGGTGGTTTCAAGTTCCTATTAAGAAGGAAAGAAGCAGCTTATCACGAATGGCCATGTGAATTGGCTTGAGGAGAAGTAAAAGAAAATCTGGTTGTGAGACACATGCCTTGATTGCATCCCATTTGGACTCTGTGTGGGAATGCCTTTAGAAAATGTTTGGAAACTTCAGTGGGTTCCAAATGCTACAGCCAGAACACTGATCGTGACCATTTATATGGCACATATAATTCCCTTTCAATTTGTTTCCAGGCACAAGTCAAAGTACTGCTCATGCCCTATATAAAGCCATGTATGGCAAGGATCCAAACTATCTGAAGGCCAGTACAAACCTGCAAGAGCTCTAAGATCTACAAAGGAAGGTTCACTCTCTTACTTCTGCCATCATCAAAGGTTTGTTTGGTGATGATACAAGTGAGAGCATTCCCCGTGGCTTCTGAATATGTTTTATTTAATTCAGTGTTTTTTGAAGCTGTCCTAGATTCCACTTTGGAATAAAAGTGACTTACAATTGGAATAAATAAACATACAAACAAGGTTACAGCTTTTTCTTATCTGTTAAAGAGTCTGATGCAGAATCCCCTCACAAGGTTCCTAGGCAAAATATGCCTGGCCTTATGAGGAAAGGCAAATAAGAAATAAAATTATTATTATTGTTATTATTATTATTGGGTTAATATGAGTTATTATTATTATTATTCTTTGCCTTGAAATCAACTATAGGATTAAAACTTCAAATATAAAAGCTGGAAGATCAAATGTTTTGTCTCATTCTTGGCACTTATATGATTGATATTGATATGGCCTATTTTAAACTCACAGTCATGGCCACGTTTATTGAGTACTTTATTTAATTTAGAAGGGGTTTTATATGCTGTTTTATGTATGAGGTTTTATTTAAATTGTCAATGTTATTGATTTTATTGTATCTTGTGTATTGTACTGCAGTATCATGTATTTTTGTAAGCCGTTCCGAGCTCCTTTTGGGAGATGGTGACGGGATATAAATAAAGTTTTATTTAATATTTATTTATTTCAACAATGGCATTTCTAAGCCTAGGGTTTTATTAGCAAGGTTTGCCAGTGACCTTCTCCTTGGCTGAGAGAAGTCAACCTGTCCAATGTTATCTAGTGAATTTCCATGGGAAGAGGGATGTCATCTAGAGTCCAAGGGCGCTTCCATATATGGCTTAAACCTACTTGTGAGCGGGTTTAAGTCCTCATGAGTGTCCAAAAGAAGTGGGCTTTTCCAGGGGTTGTCTCCATTCCAGCGCAGTAAATACTGTGCTGGAATAGGGCCATCCTAAAAAAGCTCTCCCAAAAGCCTTAAAATAAAATAAAAACCAGGTCACCAGGAGACTGCTCCAGCAGCCCTCCTGGTGCATAAAAATGACACAGCAGGAGGTGAAAAGGAGCAATTCCCACCCGCTTCCTGGCATGTCATTTTAACATGCTGGAGAAGACTTATGGTAATTGGGGAAGTTTTTCTTCATTTTAAAGGCTTTGGGGGGTTGTGGAGGGGGTGGGAGCCCTCTTTGTCAGGTTCATGGGGCCCGAAGAAGCGAATTGGGTTATGGGGACAGTCTACAGGACTGCTTCTGCACAGGGCCCATACCCCATTAGAACCAGGCCTTTCAGGAAGGTCTGGATCTAATGGGGTATCTAAATAATTTGGGACAAAGCAGTATTTACCTGCCTTCTCTCAAATTATTCCTCTTTTACCTGGGGCATCATTTGGATAAATTGATACCTGAGGCATCGTTTGGTAAAAATCTGACAGGGACTGCATTTTGAGTCCTGTCTGGAATGACCTGAGTCTAGTAAATGACCACAGTTTCTTCACAAACATAGATACACAAGAAAAAAGTTACCAGTGCATCAACTAATGTAGCTTGAATTGTTTTATAATATTCTCAGTCAGACACCACCAGGCATAGTTAAAATCAACAGAAACAATTTAAAACCATGGCTCAGAAAAGGAGCCATAAGTACATGTGCACAGCAGATCTCAGAAAGATTTTCCTCAATAGTGAAAATTTTAGTTTAAAGATAACTACGTATGGTTTTCCGTGTGGCATCCTACAAAGTTGTTCTGTGTTACCAGCTGACCTTTTAAATTACTGAACCCAGAGTTCTCTGAAAACTTCCTTCTTCGGGGACTCTGTTCCACATTTCACACATGGCAAGATAGATTACGCACAAGAACTCTCCCATTTGCACCCAACCTATGTGTTTATTAAGTGTATGCAAACAGAGAGAGATAGTGTGAGAAGCCTCCAGTTTTTTCTACACATTTCTCTTTCCACATTCTCTGAGTATGTTGTAACGCAGGGAAAGGGAATGTCTATGCCACACAACCTTGCAAAATGAAATCAGTAACAGTTTGCTGTTAGTTCAAAACAAATGTTCTTCCAAAAATATGTTTTCCCACAGCAGCTAGCAATCCTTCTCCAAAAAAGCTTGATACAGCAATATAGAGGTATGATTTTTTTCAAAAACTGTTCAAATGTACAAGAACATCATTCTATTTCCTCAATATTAAAGGGGGATACATTTTACAAGGTGCATTTAAAAAGATAGACCTGTTTTGAAATGGCTATATCTCTGCAACCATGAACCGTCCATGAATGAAACTCTTATCCCTTGAAAGGCTGAGGCATAGAGTTTCAAAGGATTGCCACTAGATGTTTCTCTCAGTGCACAAACAGCCCCAAGCCTCAGTCATTTGCAAGATGGCAACCTCACAATGTAAAGACTAAATACAATTGTCTCTACTGGGAGAGCAGATGTGGCCCCCACCATAGGTGGCTTATATGGCTCGGCTTATACTCAAGTATAGGCGGTACTAAATATATACCACATATCAACACAAATATAATATATTTTCATGAGAGTAATTGCCCCAATAATTACCAAACAACACCCCCAGGCTAATTCATACAAAACATGCCTTACTCTAGAACTGAATGAGTAGCTGCCTGTGGGTGGTAACGATAGAGAAGAAGGCACTGGTCAACTCGATAAACTCCACCACCTTTCCGAAGGTGTTCATAAAAGAACAGCAAATCTTCTGGAGTACCCTGTAGCAGAGAATAATTTATTCAAATCAGGAGTTTAAATTAAAATGTTTGAAACCAAAATACCACTGTGCAATTATATACAGAAATGAAAATGATGGCTTAAATGTCACCATTTTAAAAGCACCTGTACAAAATTTGAAATTTGTTCCTGAAAGTGAGATTCAAACATATTAAGTGCATAAGCTTTTCCTCGCTTTTGTTTAAAGTGCTAGCTTGGCTTGGTTGTTTTCTGTTTCAAAACTTACAGGTTTACTGGTTTGATATATAGGGTTTGTTTGTTTTTTTATTTTTATGTTCTTACATTTAGGAAAACTAGGTCACTGTTATGTGGTTTTGAATCTTTATGCATATTCTTGCACTGTATATGACTGAAGCCAGATGTTCTTATGGATGAATCAGACTGGATTTTTTTGAAAAATATGGGAAATAAATTCCAACAACATTCAAAAATATTATTTATTTGCAATAAATCTGGACACTGCTGCCTCCCATCTAAACTGCAGAATTGTTCTCTTGGCTGAGGATTAAATAAAGCTGAACATAGCACAATGAAGGAGATAATACTTGTGGGAGTAACACACCAAAGAGGTACTGACATCCTGCTGTTTCTAAATACAGGGTTTAGCTAACAAGGAAGAAGGAAAGAAGATAAGACAATGAATTTGAAATCTCCTCATCTTTTCATCTTCCACAGAAATACTACCAAAGGATAAACAAGGCTTGGACCAAGCTTGTTTTTACAAACATTGCTGTGATTGTGTGCCTTCAAGTCCCCTTGACTTGGGTGACCCTAGGCCAAGATTTGTTCAGAATGGGTTTGCTTTAGCCAACCCCTGATTATGAAAAAATGTAACTTGTCCAAGGTCATGCCTGTGTTTCGACATAGTGGAGATTTTAACTCTGGTCTCCCGAGTTGTAGTCTTAACACTTAAACCAACACACATTGCTGGCTATTTTGCCTTATTCCTAAAACAATAGAGAAAATATTGTGACAAATGGATTAAGCATACAAATACAAGAGTTGTTACTGGAATGCTGAGTAGAGGGTAGATCACAGCCCAAGAAAAAACAATTCTTGATGTCTTGGTTTTTAGGCCCGTTCCTGGGATTATTTGAGGCACTGATTCAGAAAATTACATTGTTTAGGCTGCATCAGCTCTAGTTTCTTAGATATGGTTTTTATGGTTTTCTATAAGCGAGCAGTGAGCAACTGGTAGATGGCATATGTTCTGTTTCTCAAAAACTAGCTCTGATAGGGGAAAACTGATGTCATTTTTGGAACCAGCAGGTCAAATATACCCAGACACAAAGCTAACACTTGAGGCACCAGAATGTGTGTTGGCCCGTGTTATGAAGCAAGGGAGGTAGAATATGGCTGTGGGAGGATAACAATTGCAATCTTACTCATGTTAAACCATATTAGAGTATTTTGCCAAACTAATACAGATCTGTCTATTTTAGCCTTCCTCAACCTGGTGGCATTTAAATATATTGGACTGCAATTCTCCTCACCCTTTCTTATCAATCAAGCAGAGCTGTCATACTTGTAGTCCAGTGGTTTTCAATATGGGGTCCCCAGATGTTTTGGCCTTCAACTCCCAGAAATCCTAACAGCTGGTAAACTGGCTGGGATTACTGGGAGTTGTAGGCCAAAACACCTGGGGACCCACAGGTTGACAATCACTGTTGTATTCCAACATATCTGGATGACATCAGGTAAAGGAAGGCTAGCTTATTCTGACTGCTAGTAGAGCTTAATGAAATTAAAAACTTCTCCCCATCAGATGGTACAGATTGATTCCTCTAAGTATAAGGGAATGGAACTTGTAATCTTCTAAATACAAAGTATTTGCTTTACCACGAAGGAACTGTTCACTCTAAAAAATAACAAAACCCAATAACATGCAATTGTTAACTCCTTTAGCTTTTCATATTTTCAACAAGTGCATTCTTCGCTTCTGTCATATTGCTTATTTCCAAGAATATGGAATATAGAACATTGCCACGGAGCAAATGATTTGGCTCTGTGTTAATGATCCAGCAGCTGGGATGCTGGACAAATTTGTCCCAGGGATGCTAAAAAGATGGCATTGCTGGAGTAAAAGCAAATCAGTCAATTTGTACTTAGTGGCTTTAATGGAAAGCTGATTATGGATCTCACCTAAATTGGTGAATTTGGCAGTAATCCAGCCAGGAACTGATCTGTCTGGGTGCCATTTCCTTCATAATGGGGATTCTGCATAACAACAGCTGTGACAAAGGGCTTTGATCAACTGAGGGATGTAATCTAATTTAGCCTTTCTCTTAGGTTTTATTGCTGTATCATGGTTAATATCTTCATGTGGCAATTTTGATGCACCTGTGGCATCTTTTCATCTTGACAGTGCCTTGAGCTTTAGCTGAGTGGACCAGGACACTGGAATCATTACACTGGCCTCAGTGCTATTTTCCCCCCTAGAAAACACTGTTTTTGGTCCGGCACTTGGTAATATAGTCTTAGAAGTTGTTGTAAATTATCAATCTGACCAAGTTTTACAATTTCCTTCCTTTTATTTCATCAATGCACAGTCTGATAAAATCGCTGGGGAATTTATTAGAAAAGAAGTGATCAATCAAGTACGCAGTCAAAACAAAGTACAATTGTTAGAAAAAGAAGTAATGTGTGTCTTGAACAGTGTGGCAAAGTACAGCCACAGACTGCCTCCCAAGGAACTTCTATTGTACTTCATCAATGTCAAAAATACACCTGTCTGCACCCCTCCAAAAGCAAAAAACAAAACTTCAGATTTCCAGTTGCTTTTTAATAAGGCTGTTGTGAAACAGATGGCAGAGCCCATTCTGAAAACATCCACATCAGCACAGCACGGACCATGCATTTCATCATAAAAACAAGAAGGAACAGTGCCTGTTCTGGAAGAGAATTAGAAGTATTCCTTCACAGTATTAAACCAACAACAAAAAGGGGGAGAGAAATATGTAGCTGCCTAAATTTCGAAGATCATTCCAGGATGAGTGACTCAATGGCAATGGAATGATGGATGCTTATAGGGCCATAAAACAATTTTGAAATCCTTCTCTCAAATCCTGCCCCCTTTATTTCATGTAGCTGAAGGTGATGACGGGACATCTGTTTGAATTTAGCAATACTGCAGCCACTTGAGAATATAATACAACCCATATAATTGTCAAATGTTCTCAAAATATTGTTTGTTTCTCATCCTATTCTCTGTTGCCAAGCTGTTCCAAATGGTGCTACGTAAATAAATAACTGATTTACACAGCAGGGGATTAAGCATTGTGGCTTCATGCTGAAAATGAATCATAGGGCATGGCAGGTGGCTAGAGAAATATTTCAATGGGCAGGAGCAAATTGTTTATTTATGGGGGCAGCAGAGAGAAATAGGGAGTTGGGCTATTCCATCAGCTGCATTGAAAGACCTTTTGCTCCATTGGGCTCTTCCTCTTCTTGAGCAATTTCATGGTGGTCATTGGAAGAACTGACTTTAAGGAATTGTGGTTGAAGAGTTGGCTCTCTCTTCACTACTCCCCAAATACCCAGGAGAGGAGGCGGGATATAAATAAAACTTCTTCTTCTTCTTCTTCTTCTTCTTCTTCTTCTTCTTCTTCTTCTTTCTTTCGGATTGCAAGCTCGCAAGCATAGACAAGACTTGCTTTTATAACTATGAAAACATTATGTGGCTTCACTATTTACAAATTAAAGAGTATTATAAACAAGATAAAAAGAAAATAATAACAATGATATATAACAAATTACTAATTTGGGCAACGGAAAAGGAGCAGGTCAAATCCTGTATGATTAAATGGGCAGAGAATTTAAGAAGGCCAATTCAATTTAGGGAGCGGGAACAAATGTGGAACAAGAAATTAAAATACACGCATGCAATAGACTTGAAAGAAAACTTGATTAAAATGTTCCATAAGTGGTATATCACTCCAAAAAAAAAACTAAGCCACATGTATAAAAATATTTCAGACAAGTGTTGGAAAGGATGTGAGCAGATAGGTACATTCCATCACATGTGGTGGACTTGCAAGGAAACATTGAAGTATTGGTCATTGATTCATGAGGAGACACAAAAAATCCTGAAAAGGAAGTTTAAAAAGAAACCTGAGTACTATTTACTAGGCTTTATCGACTTGGAATTACAACTGGGTGAAAATGAGGATAAACTATTTACATTTATCACTACAGCGCCAAGAATTACTTTTGCAAAATTTTGGAAACAGGAACAAATCCCCGCCATTGATGAGTGGCTGGATAAGGTAAGAGAAATAAGAGACATGGATGAATTAACTTTTCTATTAAAGAAAAATACCGGGAAATCACTAAAAAGAACAGATTGGGACCTTTTCTATGACTATGAAAAAAATAGAAGAATGAAAGATATAAAGAAGATGTAAGTAAAATAACGAAGTAAAGGACAAGAAGAACCTGAGGTTTGAATGGAAGTCAACTCCCTTCCCCCCCATCTTGATTTTTTCTCTTTTACCCCTTTCCTACTTTGCTATCTTCTTTTGAATATTCCCCCTCTTTCCATGTATGCATACTTAAATTTAATAATAAAAAGATTTTTAAAAAGACTTGCTTTTATTGATCATACACGAAATTTTGTCATCTAATAGAAATGGAGGGTCAAATAAAACATGCATTTGTTTATTTAAAGCAATCTTCTAAACCGTATTCAGCTATCAGTTTAAAAGATCTGCAAAAAGTATACAAGGATGAAACTAAGTATTGTATACGTTCACAAAATATTATGACACTTTAGGTTCTAGCAAAGCTGTTTAAATGTGGATTTCACCAGTAGTACAAAATTCACAACACTACTTTGATGTTAACGTTTGGGGGGGGGGGAGGGGGTTGTGTGTCAGGAGCAATTTGAGAAACTGCAGTCACTTCTGGTGTGAGAGAATTTACTGTCTGCAAGGACGCTGCTCAGGGGATGCCCAGATGTTTGATATTTCACCATCCTTGTGGGAGGCATTTCTCATGCCCCTGCATGGGGAGCTGGAACTCAACCCACTCTCCCTGGATTTAAACCACTGATCTATCAGTCAGCAGTCCTGCAGGCACAAGGGTTTAACCCAGTGAGCTACTGAGGGTTCTGTGGCACAAGAAAATTATGCCTAAAGAGATGGGAAGGATGAGAAGGAATCCCCCCCTCCATGTATCATTTTCTTGTGCAACAAGGACATGAGGAGAGGTTCCATGGGGACAAAGGACCTTTTCAGAAGATTTTAGAGGATAAACTGGGGGATGGGGGAGGGGGTGGGATAGGGATCCCACACCTTTTGTCTCCAGGAGCCCAAAGGTGTGAAAAGGCTGGAAAATGTGTGATGTGTCCTAATAGTCCCCATAGGCCCAGCATCTCATCACACTTAGATCTTTCATAAAGATCCAGATCTAATGAGGTGTATTATTATTATTATTATTATTATTATTATTATTATTATTACTATTATGTTTATTTATACATACTCTCAATATGGAGAATCAAAGCGGCTCACAACTAAAAGCATTACAATACAACTTAAATCATACAAATAAACAAGTATTAAACAGTATTAAACATCATTAAAAGCATATAAAATCACAGCAGCCCTTGACCATCTTAAAAACCTTATTCTTTAAAAGCCCGCCTGAATAAAAAGGCTTTAACCTGCTGCCTGAAGGACAGCAGGGAAGGGGCCATTCTGGCTCCCCTGGGCAGGGAGTTCCATCCTCGTGGAGCACCGAGATGGAACCGAGAGAAGGGCCTCTCCTGAAGATTTCAGGGCCATAGCAGGTTCAAATAAGGGGATGCGGTCGGCCAAATAGCCTGGATCTGGACCATTTAATTAATGTGGAGTAACTAGGGAAACCTCTGTTTACTCCACATGGTGAACATGCAGGTCAAGAGTAGGGCTCCAGAGTCACCTACATACTCAACGTCAGTACACCGAACTTGGAGGACAACCTTACTTGGACAACAAGAGATAGTGTAAGTAAGTAACTAATTTGCTTTTACCGGAGGTCTCATTTGGACGCCTAGGGTAAAACGGAGACTAGTCCCATGTTTTCGGCCTACCTGGATGAGCCCTATTGTACTTGGATCCTTCCAGAAGTAGGTGTATCTAATTTGAGAATGTGTGACACTGGAATTGCACACAAGTAAACAACATTCAGGTACTTCAACAGGAAGTAGATTATATTGGAGATCATATATGTGTGTCACAATAAAGGAGGCAAATATACAGCCAACAAATGCCACCTTATTTTTGCTATTAACTTTTGTTCAACAATTTAAAAAAAACATTGTGAAGCTTCATAGTGCTGTGTATTTTATGTTCATCAAATGGTAACAAAGTAATTGAACGTATTTCAATTCAATCTCTTCACAAACAAATGGTGGAGAAAGTGCATGTGTGTGAGTGTGTGAGTATTATTTTGTGTGAGAGTGTGTGTGTGCATGAGTGCATGAAAACTTCTGCAAGATACTGAAAGTTTTTAGTTAACATTAATAAGAGTGTTGAAGCACTTAGCAGCAGGATAGCAAAAAAAAAGAAAAAAAAGACCTCCTCACCAGAAAGAGAACATACGATTTTCTTTGGCCTACCGTCTACCTAAATTTATCCATCCCTTGTGCTTAACCCTGTGGTAATGCTCTGTGTCAATGGTAAAATTCAAACCTGCTTCTGTTCTTCATGTCACGCTTCATGCTAAGGGAAATGAGCCACATGTTTTTAATTCTCCAGGAGCCTGCTGGTTGCGGACTGCATGCCTATTTGTAGACTTTATTACCTTACATATTGTACCCAATGCTTCACGATGCCCCCACTCCATCTGAAGTAAAATTTTCATCAGCTTCTATAATTAAGAGTGTCGTGGTTTAAATACTCCACAACCTAGTTCACCACCAATGGATTCCAAATGCATCATTTTAAAAAAATGTCCGTATTGTAAAGTGATTGACTGTCTGCTTCAGATAAAAGGGAGGGGGATTGAATAGCAGGGTTGCTCAGTCCCTAAAGTGGAGGAGTTTCTGTCAACTGTTTGACAGCCACTCTCATTTAAACAGAAAACACATTGTATTCTGTGCCTTTGTAGGGGTGCCTCAGTGTGATTAGAGACAAATATTGATTCAAAACAGAATATATTATGAAGCATAGGAAACAATGTACAGAGAAAATAAATATGTGTTAAGAAATGACAACTGCCTATAAAAGCCGTAATTGCAAATACTAACGGATTACTATTATTGACTGATCCTGTACAGAGCTGTTAGAAGGATTACTAAACAATGTGGATGAAATGCTGTGAATATCTTTAAACACTGGCCCTTTTCATACTTACTGAGGAAAATAAATGGAAGGTGAGGCCTTCTTGATCAGTGCAAGAAAATCAATAAACTGGGGTGGGGACAAGTATACATAGGGGTGGTAGAATTACTGTATATACTCAAGTATAAGCCTAGTTTTTCGGCAATTTTTAAGGCTGAAAACGTCCCCTTGGCTTATACTCGGGTGAGGGTCCTGGCAGGAAGGCTTCTTTGAGCCCCATGCCTTGCTGCCAGGACCTTCACCTCTCTGCCCAGCAACCCAGCTCTCCTTGCCCTCCTCCTTTCTCAACGCAGCATGCGCCTTCCTCTCCTCCTCTCTCAGCGCCAGTCTTTCCCACTTTTCCTTATTCATATGCACACAACATTTTCCCCAAAATGTATAATTAAAACAAACTATGGTGACTATTAGAAGGATACGTAAGCACATTTACACTGAAGAAGGTTAGAATAATGATTTAATCAGAGTTGGACAGTCTTATCTTAAATTCCAGTTTTATGTAAATTTTTCAAAACATTTAACCTACTGATGCCTCAAATAATGTAATTTTATTAGTATCTATTTTTATTTTGAAATTTACCAGTAGCTGCTGCATTTCCCACCCTCAGCTTATACTCGAGTCAATACGTTTTCCCATTTTTTGTGGTAAAATTAGGTGCCTTTGCTTATATTCGAGGCAGCTTATACTTTAGTATATATGGTAAGGGTAGATGGAACAGCTTTATCCTTGTTCCCACTGATGACTAAGAAAGCATCAACAGGAGCCATCCAGTCCAACCCCCTGCCATGTAGCAACACACTATCAAAGCACTCCCAACAGACAGACATCCGGTCTCTGCTTTAAAAACCTCCAGAGAAAGAGGCCACACCATACTCCAAAACAGCTCTTACCACCAGGAAGTTCTTCCTAATGTTTAGGTGGAATCTCTTTTCATTCAATTTGAATCCATGACTCCATGTCCCAGTCTCCAAAGGAGCGAAAAAGAAGTTTGCCCACTGCTCATATATTTAAACATGGCTCTCATGTCCATCTTAGCCTTCTTTTCTCCAAGGCAAAGATATCCAGCTTTTCCAAGATGCTCCTAACAGGCCTTGGTTTCCAAACCTTTTATCATTTGGTCATCCTTCCTTGGAGACCTATCCAGCTTGTCAATATTTTTCTTGATTTGTGGTGCCTAGAAATGGACACAGTATTCAAGGTGGGTTTTGACTAAAGCAGAACAGAGTTATTACTTCCCTTGATCTAGAGACCATGCTCCTATTGATACAGCCTAGAATCATATTGGGCTTTTTAGTTGGAGCATCACACTGTTTATTCATATTCAGTTTGTGGTTACCTTAAATTCTTAGATCCTTTTCACATGTACTGTTTACAAGCCAGGTATCACCAGTTCTGCGCATTTTGGGGTTTTTTTTCCTGTCAAAGAATAATACTATACATTTCTCCCTGTTGAAATTCATTTTGTTCATTCGGCCCAGCTCTCTAATCTGTTATTTTGGATTTTGTTCTTGTCCCTGGTGGTATTAGCTATCCTTTCCAATTTGGTGCCATCTGCAAATTTGAAAAGCATGCCTAATATTCCATTATCCAAGTCACTGATAAAGATGTCAAAGAGAACTGGGCCCAGCCAGACCCCTTTGGTGGCCTATTAGTTATTTTTCTGAAGAGTAGTCATTGGTAAGCACTCTTTGGGTTCAGCCAGTCAACCAATTTCCAATCCATCTAATATTAGCCCTCCAGTTCAGATCTCATACTCAGTCTCCAACCCGCTCTCTGAAGGTAATTTATTTTGGGATTGTTTTCAAAGAATAGACTAAATCATAATATAAGACACTTTTAATACATGGAAGTGTCATATGAATATTAAGTTTTAATACTGCCACCATTATTGGTTCTTCGATTACTGATATAGCTGTTTATCCAGTGTGTTATCACTCTACCAATGCGGCACATGCAGGCCAATCTGATGTAGTTAGGGCTACAAAGCACCACCATATATTGAAGGAGATTAATTTTTAGATTACACAGATGAATTACACTCACTGGCCCAGCTCTGACCTTTGACATAGGAATGAACACCATAATTTTCTGCTGATCGTGGCTAGAACACTGGAATGAAGAATTACTTTAGAAAACATAGTTGTATCTATATCACCATTGCTACTGAATAGGAATGAATGTAGAAATTTGGGTGAGGCAGTGATGTTGAGCAGGACAGAATTTTCATTTCTCTTCTTACTACGTAATCAACGGCAAGAGGAAATAAATAATGGCAGTCTGGAAATTTGTACTTGGTCTATTAGTTGTCCATTTATTAAAAGGTTCTGCGAGTGAAGAACACCAGTCATGTTTACAAAAAAGGAAAGATAAAGCTGCAACAGAGACATGCACGTGTCCCTTACACACACATACACACAGCCTCTTAACTGCCCATGAGCAAGACTGATCAGGCAAGGAATAGAAAAAACAAATAATGTGTAACCCAGCACACAGCAACTACACTTGAACTGGATTTGTACCAAGAGAATTTGAAAAGCTGACGTTACAAACTGAAAGTTCAGCTTAAGATGCTACAGCTGCACTCCTAAACTGATTTGCTCATGAAAAGGCCTCAATGAACTCAGTGAGATGTACCTCACAAATAAACATGAATAGGGTTGGACTATTTTAATTAAAGAATTAAGTCTAATATTAACTCACACAAAGGTTCAGAAGTGTTTTACAGAGCCCCATCAAAATCCTAGGAAACAATAACAGCACGCGAACTGGAAAAAGAGATGCAGAGGTCAGTGTGTATCTGGCAGAGGATACATCCGACCTTAAAAAAAAGAATTGGCTCACTTTGAAACAAAACTCTATAAATTGCAAATCTCAGCTATCTCTGAGCCAGATGCGCTCTCCTGCAGTAATGCGCTGCCTTGACTATCAAGGACTTGATCCGGATGGCTCTCACAGCAATAGTCTAATTATGTTCAAGCTCCAATCGCTCGCTTATCTATTCCACCTGAAAAAACATAATATGAAGGCACCACAAATACAGTGTTCCTTACTTTTCTTTGGATTCTTATGTTTACATGTGTGTAGGGTTGTGAAACAGTTATACAGAGGTTTTTTTTCCAAGTCATATCATTCTTCCCTTGAGGATCTATTAAAATCCAACACATTATTTTAATACCACAACCATTTTAAAAAGAGCTTCCTCCAGAATTATACAAATCCTTCTAAGCTTCTTGCTAGCTGTGCCACTGAAGCCCATGGTTGTGTCTCAATAGGCCTTTAAATCATTTTGACCCGATCCTAAAACAGGAAATCTGTGACAAAGTTATAATTGCTCCATTGTTTGGGAAATAAAGTTGAAGGATTGCTCTCTGAAAGAGAAATATGTGAGCTGCACTAAATATAATTAAACATACAAGGGGTGAAAACCCAGTAATAGGATTGTGGTAATTACCTCAGTGCGCTTAGTTCCATGCTATCAAGGTATGCTGTCAAGATGCCTTCTTTTAAAGGGGTTTATAAGCCTGATTTATTTGGCTCCAGTACTTACTTTCTTGGACAAACCTCAAGTACAGATCTCTGTTCAGTTTTACCCATGATGTGCCAAAAATATCAGTCTGCGTTTTGTCTTGAGTTTTCCCTAGAACGTTGACAAATCATTTGACAACTTTTAGAGGGTTTTTTAAAGAAAGGAAAGCTGGAACTAATATTTTTCAATTCCATGTCTTCAAACAAAACAAAACACCTCTCCAATTTTGACAAACTGAAATGAGGAACATTCATTTGCTAACTTCCAAAGGATTCTAAATAACCCCCAATACGATTCTTTTGGAAGTATATCCTATACCTTAATTCTGTTGTTTCCTCTTCCTAGTTGTCTTTTCTCATCATACACAAGAGGCAAAGCAAAAGTAAGGATAAATTCAGTTCTGGTAAGTATGTCATTGCACTATTCTGCTTAGGATTCTCTGAAAATATCTCTTCCTTCAATCCCATTGAAAAGTGACATGATTAACATTCATAGTCTGCAAACTAAAAAAAAGTACAAGTCGGGGATGAAACTTAGAGCAGCAAGTGCTGTAAAAACAGGTGGAAAATATATGAGGTGATGACTGGGGTTTATGACAAGACTCAAAGGCAAATCTATAGCAGTGACACAAAAATAGAAAAAATGGATGGTAGGTATGTAACTCGTCGAGACTTCTCCATCAGATGGATGGAGAAACTTTGAACACAGTAAGTTGTAGAGTCTAATAGGAGATAATTAATTCTTTAATTAAAATAGGAAAAGTAAATCCTTCGAAGATATGGGCAGCCTCTTAGCCAATGTACTCAGATACACTCAAGCCTTGAGCATATTTCTCAGAGAGCACAGCACCTCTTATGGCTCACAGTTTAGAAATTATAGTGCATCCCAAGAGCCCCATTGAAACCTGAAACTAGATACAAGTGAATCTAATACAGGGTTAGTCAAAATGCATAGGCCAATAAGCCATTCAATTGAATGGCTTATTGGCCTATGCATTTTGACTAACCCTGTATTTTGACTATCCTTGGGCAGGAAGTGTACCATAGAATTCCACTGGAGGATCTAGGGAGGCCCACAAATACATTTTGAATTGGGGTATTGTCTTTGAAGTGTGGGTCAGTGAAACCATTGATATTGATCTACTTTGGCTCTCGTTTAGGAGGAGAGCAGAGTAAATGAGGAGGAGGAGGTCATCCACAGATGTGGGGGCCACTCTGTATTTCAATGTTTTCATCCTGCATTGCTTTACTTAGCAGAAGCTCTACTATTTATCTGGGTTCCTCACTATATTATCCACAAAAGTGGAGAAATCTTGAACCAAGAACATCAGAATTTGGCAATCCATATAAATCATGCTTGTGTATGATATATAAGTTACTTTATTTCAAATCATTATAGAAAGAAGGGAAAATGTATTCAAAGCCCCCAAGTTTTCTCTCCTGGGTATCTTGCATTTTGTGAAAAAGCAAAGCCTTAAAAACTAGAAACTTACTTCATTAAACTTCTCATGAGATAGCAGCACAAAAGGCTGCAGTGTCCAAGAGATCTCATAATAGTGGAAAGATCTCCTGGAATTTACCTGAAGCTGCCAAGTAGGCCTGGGCTTGAAACAGTCAAGAGCATATAAACTCTTTACCATTCTTGTAAAGTGAAAGTTGTGTTTTCTCAATCAAGTCCATAGCACAAAGCACATTCCTTCCCTTGGTAAATTTCCAAAATTAGTAAAAGGACATTATCATTTCTACATAACAGCTTTCCAATTTTCCGTGAAAACTTTCTACCTATTTTAAAAAAAACAAAATGAGTGTGCCAGACATAATTGCATGTATGCATTAATAAAGGCTATTATTACTGTTACTGTGTTGTCGAAGGCTCTCACAGCTGGGATCACTGGAGTGTTGTGTGGTTTTCAGGCCATACAGCCAGAAACCACACAGAACTCCATTATTGTTATTGTTATTATTGTTGTTGTTAAATACATAAATAAATGCATTAAGTGCATTCTTGCATTTACATTTGTTGATTAGAACCTGCTTAAGTGGTCCATGAAATCTTATAGTACAATAAATCTGTTTGCCTTTTTAAGATGCCACAAAACTATTCCAGTAAAAGCAACACAGAGACAACACATGTCTGGTGTACGTGTTCACACAGGCATGCAATATACACTGCCCCTCTACGGTTTTCTTTTTCAAGACACGGGAGATGATATAAAAAACAGCATTTGGTTGTACATTCTAAGTATATTGTGTAATACAATCTTTAATTCGTGTCTCTAGTGTATGCCTTGTATTCAAACATTTGAAGAACAGGTGTACAGTTTTAGTAACAAATGAGAAAAGCAGGTTGCTGCTATGGTGACTATTTGGCACATGGAAATACTATAATGCAGATATTTTGGTCTGTTTTTGTATTTATTGGCAGCAATATGACACCTACAAGTTATTCTGCTAGATATAAAAAGAGAGAAGAGTAATAACTTCTTAAGATGGAATATGGCAAACCTGCTCAAACCTTATTTTATTATGATTATGATGTCTTCTCTGTTGTAGTGGTGTGTCCTTCTTAGTCTAAGGAACACGGGAGGCTGTCTTACACTGATTTGGACTCTCTATCTCTTTGCAGACATTTCTGGGGTTCAGGCAGTCTTTCAGGCAGTGCTCCAACACTGAATTATGGTTGCTCCCCAAATCTTTCAAGAAGAAAGGAGTGAGATCATAATGCATAATTCCATGGCCCTCAAAAGACAAGCCTTCTGGGGAGTAAGAACTGTACACTGGTACTGTGTCCATATTTTGTTTCAACTTACTGAATGAAAATAGTGTTGGCATTGCTTACTGAGATATTCTTCCCAGTTCTGTATCATAATGGCTAATTGTGTTATATTCTTCTTGACTACAACCAGAGAAAGATAAGAGAACCTCACTTTTTGAGACCAATTGTTGTTTGGCTTCAGCTTTCTCATAACTGTTTCCACAACCAGCCTTTCTATAAATGAGAGTTGAGAGTTGAGACGGAGAGACTGACTTCCACTGCCTTACTGGGACCACTATCATTTTATTTCTTCCTTTCCATAATCATCTTACCCAGTGATTTTTCTAACTAGTATCGATTTGAACCCAAATTATGAATTTTGATATGACCCATAGATAAGTCTGGGATCATTCTGTAGAGAGGAGAAGTGCCAAGGAACACTTTGCCACTGTCATTTTCTTACAAAGGCATTCAAAAAGATCGGAAGCATTGTGATGGCAGACCAGTGAGGGCTTAGGGCTTTTTAAAAATTGTCCTGGAATAGACTAAGCTCTTGAATTTCTCCATTTGACTTAGATATGGTTTCTTTATTGATAAGAGTTAAGAAATAGTGCTTAAATTGACCTATAAATAAGCTATCCCAGGCTTTTAATCTAATTTTTGATTAAAATTTCTAGACTTTTACATAACTATATAAAGAGCTTACAGAATTCACCACTATGAGATGTTGTGATAACCACTAACAGATAATTTTTAAAAATAGATCAGACTAATTTTAAAAATAGGTTTATCGCAGAGATTGGAATGCAATTCCTTATGTTATCAGGCATCATTATAATAATTTTGCCATTTTACCTTCCCATCTCATCACATTCCCCTCATATTATAGATCTCTGTGGGAAATTAATTTGCTTGATAAACCACTAGACTGTACATAATAAAATAATTTAACTTGTACAAAAATTAATTCGCCATTAATAAAAGAACATAACAACCACCACCACAACAACAACATCAAATTTTATTTGTCATTTTCTGGGTTACAGTTGCTAGTCAAGTCGAAATGTCCCCCAGAGGACCTGAGTGTATGGAAGACAGCAATCCTACAGGCAACTTGGACCCAAATTACACAGGGCTTTAAGGTAATAACTAACACTTTGTATTTTGCCTGAAAACTATTTGGCAACCACTTGAGTGATTTTACTATAGGTGTGATATGCTCATTCCTAGTTGTACCCAGAATCAACCTGGTTGCTATATTTTGAACTAACTGGAGTTTCCAAACTTGGTACAGAGGTAACCCAAAATAGTGCTGGTTAAGCATAATCTTGAGTACTGTGTTTAGTTCTGGATACCTCATTTTAAGGATGTAGGTAAGTTGGAATAGTTTCAGAGAGAGAGGCAAGAAGGATGACAAGACATGAAGAACCAAACATATGAGGAAAGGTTTACAAAGTTGGGCATGTTCAGTTTGGTGAAGGCAGGATTAAGGGTTGACATGACTGCACTCTTTGAATATCTCAATGGCTGTCATGGAGAAGAGAAGGCAGACATGTTCTCAGAAAATAGGCTTAGCTCTAATGGTCTGAAGTTGTAGGAGAATAGATTTTGAAGGAATTTCTGAACACTTTGTATTTTGCCTGAAAACTATTTGGCAACCACTTGAGTGATTTTACTATAGGTGTGATATGCTCATTCCATGTTGCATATCACACCTATATGAGCACACTATGCTCATTCCATGAGAGCACTTTGGCAATAAAATCAATTGCCCAGAGATGTGATGGGGTTCCCTTCAAAAACAGGCTGGATAGCTACATGTTGGAGGTGCTTTAGCTGGAGATCCTGAACTGAGAAGGGGGTTAGTCTCAATTATTCACAACACCCTTTCCAACTCTCTGTTTCTATGACTATAGTCTATGGCTCTAAGCAGAAGCTGTTCAGAACAAATACAAATCCCCAAAGTAAAAGAAAAATGGCTCTGTACACAACATTTGAAATATTCAAGCAGTGACATACATTAATGTTAAATGAAATAGCTATTTGAAACAAATGAAATCTTATGGCTTTGAAGACATTATAGCAACTAATGCTGTAAAGGTAGTCGAAGTCTTAAATACGGCAATATGTATAACAGTACTTACCTTTCCCCCTTCATCAAATTTGCCCACATGACAAAACCATTCTCGGGAACAAAACCACGTTGGCATAATTACAGTTGGTCCGTGAGATGTGAAAATCTGGAGAATTCATAACAAAAGAAAAACATTATTTACTATGGGTGTATAAGGCGACCTCATGGATAAGTCGGGGACAGGTTTTGAGGCCAAAATTAGGTGTTTTGATATGACCCGTGGATAGTTGAGGGTCATTCTGCAGAGAGGGGGAAACTGCAATGCTGGCTCAGAAAGCCCATTGCCCTCAGCCACTGCTGCTCTTTCTCCACCAAGGAATTCAAAAAGACCAGAAGCAGTGCCACAATAAAGAGAGTTAGAGGGATCGGTGCTTCTTTTAGGTTCTCCTGAGACAAAGCTCTCACTTTTTGCCACTTTACTTAGAGAGGGAATAGTTCCTTTTTTATAAGAGTGAAGATACAGCACAGGGTTTTTAAAGCTGATTTTTGACTAACATTTCTAGATTCATACATGATTATATGAGGTACAATAAAAGCCATAACTCTTAACAAATATCCATTTTATACAAAGACTCAGGCTTACTTTGAAATTTACTATTTCTTTTTTTACATTTCTTTCTTTTACTATTTCTTTCTTTTAGTAATTTTACAAAATTACTATTTCTTTCTTTTACAGTAATAAGGAGACATTGAAGATTATGTTTTTATGGCTTAGTTTAGTTTGTATACTATATGTTAATGTTTAAATTGTATTTTTAATATTTTTAACTTGCACTTTATAGTTGTGGAGGCATCAAATTGTTGCCGATTGTGAACCGCCCTGAGTCGCCTTCGGGCTGAGAAAGACGGTATATAAATGTGGTAAATAAATAAGAATAAATAAATTATTAATCTCTGTAAAGAAATAGCATGCATAATGTCTAACTGTATTTTAACAGTTTTTGAAGGCTGGGAGATTTTAGAAGATCTGCAATTTTCTGTATTTTAAACTCAAAGCAATTGGGGGGGGGGGGAGGTAAAACCAAGAGTATTGGAAAGGTACTAGGCATGTTAAAACTGTTACAGTTTCTCACTCCACTTACTACATCTATGTAGTAATGACACTAGAGTTTTGTAGGTAGGCAGTTCAGGGTAAAGTGCCACACAGTCCCCAATTGTTATATATAGTATTTTAAACCCCCTCCCACAGCACCATTCTTTTGATCTTATCCAACCCCTTCATGTAGTTCATGTAGTTTAATTCTTGCGTATTTACATTGAGTAAATAAAGACACTATAAAGCACTGGCCACTGTATAAATATTCTATACTGAGATTAATTTGCAGTTTTTACACACAGTTTGGTCTCAGTACATAATATAAAATTATAATACAACCTGAACTGATCAACCTCAAACTGGAATGCAGGAGTGGGTCTCAAGCAACATAACTGAAATATGTTTTGCTTTTTGGTTCTCTGGTGCATTGTAAAATCTCCATAAGATCTGAAGACCTGGACTTGAAAATGGAATTACTAGGAACCAAGTGCACCTGGATATTTTACTATTTACACACAACATGCCAAAATTAACAACCAACGGAAAGAACTGCTTTGCAGGCAAACCAAGTGGAAAGTATTTGAGCACATTTGGGGCTCAACAATACAGGTAGAGGTCAGTTTTGACAATGCTCATTTCATTTTTCAGTGCCTATAAAATAAAAAATACATCTGTTTGTAAAATAAACATGGTATTAGGGTGAGGTGGGGGCAAGAGAGAGATACAGGCTTTCATACCTGGTAAGGATATGGTAGATAGAAAGTGGTGTCTTGGGAAATCAAATCACTGTAACCCTTAATTTGTATATTTCTGAATGATGACAGCTTCAGTGAGTAATACCAACAAAAGCAGGAAGGCTTATAATCGCCCTTTTCTGATTTAAACAAATATGCCTCACATCTAGTGTTGAAATAAACCAGAATATCCGGATTATATAAGGTAAGCCTATTCTTTCCATTAATACAAGACAAAATGTCTAGCAAGTTTGCAGACTAATCTTGTTGACAATAAGCTAAAGGAGCAAGCCTAGTGCACCCAGACCGAAGTATTATACACCCAGCTACTTGTACAAGCTAGTTAATCAGAGAAGGAAAGATCTAGGAAACAGGAGAACCATTGTGTCTTTTCTCTATCATGAAAATGCATCCAATTCCATGGTAGTTTCTTAAGAGCATAACACTATTGTTTGTAACAGTCAAATTCTGCATCGAGAATAACTCCCTAAATCTACAAGTTATAATGCTTACATTTCATGTGGTGTGAATTTAAACTCAAATATTGCAAGTCTGCAGGGGGCTAGGTGGTCTATGACTGTTAATGAACAACTATCTGTGCTTCAGGCTGCTCTTGAGCATAATCTTACAAACTTCTCTATTCAGATGTTAGTTCCACTTATACCCAAGTGATAGTGACAGGATTTTAGCCTATCCCTATTCCATGCCCTGCACCACTTCATAGAGGAAAACCTCTTCCAAGAGACATCAGATTGTACTCAATGTGGCAAATGTTTTAATAAGGAAGCACAGACAGGTTAGGAGAGGCTGCAGCGATTTTCTTTCTCCTGAGCTTACTGAGAAGGCCAACTTCCAACCTGGGCTCTCTTCTCCCATTGTTGAATTATTGTGCAAACTACTTTTGTACTTTGAACTCAGTCTGCAGTAACTGAACTAATATGAAGGGGGGGGGGAGGGAGTGGGAAAGGGAGATAAACTGGGGGGGGGGGGGGAGTAGGATGGAAGAGGATTAATTAGAATTGTTCCAGCCAAAATGGGATATTTGGGAGAGTATGCATATTGTTTCAAGTTCAATGTAAGAGTAATAAATCTCTTCAAAAATATTTTGGCCGTTTTTCTACGAGTTTATTGTCATGTCCTGCTCAGATAGTGAGGAGGATGAGCTGGTGGAAGTGCCAGCAACTGAGCTTGAAGTGAACAACTCCCACTAGCCACTAACTTTGGAGCCACTGACTTTGGAGTCTTTGCAAATTCCAGTGGTTGAAACAAATGCTAGTAGCTCCCAACAAATTCAAAATGAAATACCTATGTTGATAGACACTAGCAAAGTGATGGGCTTAGGAGGTCACAACATCTTTATGAGAAATCAAGGAGCAAGTGGTGAGTTGAACCAGGACCTATAAATCGTCATGTCCTGCTCAGACAGTGAGGAGGATGAGTAGGTAGAAGTGTTAGTGTCTGAGCTTGAAGTGAACAACTCCCACCAGCCACTGACTTTACAGTCTTTGCAAATTCCAGTGGCTGAAACTGATGCTGGCAGCTCCCAGCAAATTCAAAATGAAATAGCTACACTGATGGACACCAGCAAAGTGAGGGACTTAGGGGGTCACATCGTCTTTACAAGAAAGACTACTTAATGAAGGTGCAAGTGTTGAGTTGAACCAGGAGCTAAAAATCAACCAGTTACATGATGCTTAACTGCTGTGGACAACCAATTTATTTTGACCAATATCCAAACCTACTCATGTCTTTGTGGATTTGATCTTGGACCTATTATCTTTATTCTTTTGGCTCAACCCCAAATGGACTTCTTGATTTGATTTCCTGGCCTTGGACTTTTTAGACCTCGGCTCAGCTCTAGTGTCTCTTATCTTCTGATAATTTGTTTTGTTTGATAACAAAGGCCACCCCTATTATTAAAATGGAAAGCATTATTAAAAAGAACAAAAACAAAACACAGCAGAAAAGGGAGAAAGGCAATGTGGCACATACTGGTGATGCTCTATCATTAGGCATCTGAAAAGAGCACCAAATTGCTAGTCATATACTTTGTTTTACTGCTATAGATATGGTCAATTGCTTTGGGGATTTCTGGACTCATTTGCCAAAACACAGCTGGTTTTGGTACTATGCGCCTTCAGTTGGGTGAAGTGACCCATTTGATGTTCATTCACACAGGAAAATATCTTGGTTTTGTTCTAGGTGTTTTGTAAAAGACCAATTAGCTCAAAATATATATGGGAGTTGATCTTATGGGCTGACCTTTTCTCCCCCTATTCCACATAAAACTCATAGTAAAAATAACTATACTAACCAGATAATGACAATGTGGCATGTTAGCACTGTATGAGGCAATAAAAGTCTTAGCTTTCTAAATCCAAAACACTCTGTTCTCCTGGATTTTAAACCTATAAGATATATTTAAACTGTATGACAACCTATCATTGAGGCAAATGATAGGGTAAAATGCTTATTTTGAATTACAACCCTTTAACTTGAACAAAAGATGCAAAATGCATGGCCTGTAAAATACAACAGATTATTGAAAAATAGTGCCATGACTTCTAATTGACTGCAAACTTCACAACGTAAAAAAAATATTTTTATTTAAATCATACCAATAGATAATGGATCACTTTTGAGATTTAGCCTGAGACCTTTAAAACTTTGGCTCTGTTGAAATCACATCTTGGAAAATGAATGGCAGAATTTTTTTCCTCTTCCCAATATATATTTGAATATCATAGGTGAGATACTTCCCAATACTTCCCAAGTAGAGTTATCCTTGTGTTTCCAGTGTGTAAAAATATCAAGGCAAGTAAAATAAGCTTCCAAAACGGAAACCTCTGAGGTCAAATAAGTTTCCAAAACGGAAACTCCTGAGGTCAAAGTAGTAAAGTCAACAAGAATTGCTGTGATGGAAGAGGCAAAAGCAGTGTGATTTTTAACGAAGTACAGAGTAAGACTTTGAAATGGCAGGAAGCTTCACCAGGGGATGCCTACATATCAGTGTAGGCCATGGTTGGTTGAATTAGTGGAAACTGAACTTTTGGATACTGAGAGTGACTGTAAATGGGTTTTCCTGCAGTGCACACACTGCAACTCATACACATCTGAAACACAAACCAGAGAACATCTACTCGCCAAGTTCTTAAAATAAGTATATGAACCTCTGAGAATGTGTTTTTCTCAAGGCCCTTCCACATAGCTATATAACCCAGGATATCAAGGCAGAAGATCCCACAATATCTGCTTTGTACTGGGTTACCCGAGTCCAGACTGCCATATATTCCAGTTCAAAGCAGAAAATGTGGGGTTTTATTCAGCTGTGTGGAAGGGGCCACAGGTCACACTTTGGTGGGGGGTTTAGAATAACTACCAGTGTGCAAAAGACACCATAATCTCATTTCTTGCATCAGAAAACAGCAGCCATGCATATGCAAGGACCATACCAAGAAATGATATATAACATCCAAAGAGTATTTGGTACTACTGGACAAATTGCCACAATTAAGAAGTGTACTGTCACGTATCTTCAGACATTTATCTGCAGTACATTTACAAAATGGTTGGAAAAATAATCTGACCTAATCTCAAGTAAATAAATACCTGGCAATGTTGTGATTAAGAACACAAGTTTAAAAAAAAAACATGGCAGTTTTAAACATTATGTTATGGGGGCAGTTCATTTGTAGTACAGAATTTTCCTGACGATGCAGCATATTTTGGCAAAGAGTAAGAATTCAATTTCCTGAATTAGTTAAGAGTTTCAATTTGTAATTCATTTAGAAAGCACTGTGGACTAACAATCAATGTTTCTGTACAATTCCAGATATAAAATTCTTTGAGTATATTCCAGATATAAAATTCTTCAATCTAACAACTTCAGGCCATAATCTATTAAACCATAGAGCCCTAATAATGTCATATTGTCAGCATGTTTATTTCATATGATTGAACAGCAGTTCTGGTTTTATGGTATAATATTGTCTGGCCTCGCTAATCTTTCTTAGTGGGATACATATAAATCCCAATCAAGGAAAAGTTCAGAGCCCTGTGTTAGTCCTGAAAGGCCCACTAAGAAAAAGCTGGCATTGTGATATTTGATTCAAGGCAATCTGTAATATATTTGAGGCCACACCAGTATGCTTCCTGGGGCAATCACTGTGCACAAAAACTGGATTCAAGTGATGCTCTTCTGCCTGTAGACAGGCGGAAAGAGATATAACCTGAAATAGATTTTAATACACCTGCAATCTGTAGCTAAAAGTAAAATGTTACTCTTGCTTTGCCATCATGGAAGCCACAACAGGATGCCTGTGGCTTTCTGCAGCTCTGGAAAAGTCCAAAATAATAGCATGTGGCTCCAGACTTTGAAGAATAGTCTCCACTGATTTACAGTTTGAAATAAAATCATTATATATATACACACACACACACAGAGAGAGAGAGAGAGAATAAGGACGTATACCAGAAAAAAGAGGCAGAAAAGTCCAGACACCAACAGAATTCCATGAAACTGGATCAAGAAAGCAGGTACCCAAAACAGAGAGATGTTGATGCCATGAAAAGAATCCAGCCATACAGTGTGGCCAAAAACTTTTCAAATGGGTATCACAGGATTCTAATACTATATTCTCAAAAAGCTGCCAACAATTATGTTGAGATGCCAACAAAAATGTGCTGAAATGCAATTCTATAGCTTCTTGAAACAAAAAATCACAGTGTATTTGAGCCTGAAATATTCCTTGTAAGGAATAACTACAACCATAGAAATGTCTGCAACTGAACAGAAGAGGGGGCAGTTCCACCAGCTAGTCATAGTGGAAACCATGACTGACAGGTACAATGGAACCATTCTTGGCATGAATTTGAATAAATCAAGTTTATTCTGTTTAACCCACAATGACATGGGAAAAAGCAACCATTTCTAGACCAAAATATTCTGTCGTTTTCTTTTTAAAAATCTGATCTGTAAATCAAGATAAAGAAACCACAATAACATAAAACAACAAACGATTTCCAAATATATAAATACAGAGGTCAACTTATTCAGTACCAAAAGTACCACATCCTTCTCTTCTGGAGCCACAAGTCCTAACCTCCACTACTTAAATTTCCTTCCCAGAGTCACTACTAGCTCTCAAAATCCATTCACAGGTCAAAATAGCAGATCCTCAAGCCTTCCTCCCATTTTCTGGTCAAAACATTTCCACCAGCATCTCTATCTCCATCTCCCCTAACCATATACTCCATTTCACAGTAGTTCTTATATGGTCAGTAGAAATGTGCAATCTACAAATCTGATACTTCTTTCAGTTCTGTTCCTGAACTTCATTCTTCCTGAAAGCCACATTGAGAATTTATGGTAGGAGTTGCAGGAGAGGATGCTGGTATGGCATTCAGTATTTACCAGTAGTCACACAGCTAAGGGCATGAGCTTCCTATCCAAAAGACAGACCAATAATACTTAAAAGACAATGTAAATAATCTGATGAGAGCCACAAGTCTATGAATGTCAATGTAAGCAATCTCCTTTAGTTATGTAATTAGGGGTTCTGGATATCAGAACAAATTCCATGTGCCCCTTAACCAAAGTTCATTTTTATATTTATTTAATGCCACATATAGTTATGGATGTGTTGTCCTTATGTATGCCGAGAGCACATTGGAGGAAAAATGATAGATTTTTCTTCAATGCACAGATAAATCATTGTAGGGGTACACTTAAAACTTAGACACAAAAATCGAAGTGGGTATGTTAGGGGAGTCATGTTGTTATAGCAAGGCCAATTGACATTGCTGCTTAAGTGCCTGCAGCCATCCTGTGTAAATGGCACCTGAGATAAAGAAAGACAGCTCTCCTCCTTTCTCACCATTTTCAGCCTCAGTGGCATTCTTCATCAAGTTTAGAGAGCTTATAGAGGCCTTTACATGAGTTCATTATTAAAAACTGCCACCAGCCTTGTGAAACTTATACACGAAGCCCCTATTAAAAATGGCTAGCAGCCTTGCAAGGCTTATACACTAAATCTCTATTAAAATGACTGCCACTGCTCAACTCCCAGATGGCAGGGAGTAAAGAGCTCATCAAACTGGTATCACTGCTTTTTATTTACAGGACTGTGGACAAGTTGAGCCAAGGGGTTTTGGGGTTTTTTTGGTTCAATATCTTTTGACTTATACACATTTATAATAATATAAATATTATTTATATTCCACATATAAGATATAAAAGCTAATATAAAATGTTAGGTCTGAATTATCTGATTGTTATTATATTTTCCATTATCATATTATTTCTGTTAACGTCTACTGGCCATTCTATGTAGTAAATAAACACTAGAATGGTTGGCTATGATTTTCTATCAAATAAATAAAATGAAAAATAAGGTTTAAACACAGAATAGAATGCTAAACAGCCAATAAAAAGGCTACAGCTACAAATAAAGAGAAAAAGAGAAAAAAGTAGAATTACTGTTCTGAAAATCTACATAAAATCTGCGCCTGTACCGTGGGAAGTCTGATCTGGCCACAGTGGTCCATTCACTTGTTACATCCCACAACACGCTCTACGTGGGGTTGCCTTTGAAGACTGTTCGGAAACTTCAACTAGTCCAACAGGCGGCAGATAGACTACTCACCGGAGTGTCACGCAGGGAGCATACCACCCCTCTGCTATGTCAGCTCCACTGGCTGCCGATCCAGTTCCGAACATAATTCAAAGTGCTGGTCTTGACCTATAAAACCCTATATCAGTGTTTCTCAACCTGGGAGTCGGGACCCCTAGGGGGATCGCGAGGGGGTGTCAGAGGGGTCGCCAAAGACAATTAGAAAACACAGTATTTTCTGTTGGTCGCAGGGGTTCCGTGTGGGAAGTTTGGCCCAATTCTATCATTGGTGGAGTTCAGAATGCTCTTTGATTATAGGTGAACTATAAATCCCAGCCACTACAACTCCCAAATGTCAAGGTCTATCTTCCCCAAACTGCACCAGTGTCCACATTTGGTCACATTGAGTATTCATGCCAAGTTTGGTCCAGATGCATCAGTGCTCTCTGGATGTAGGTAAACTATAACTCCAAAACCCAAGGTCAATGCCCACCACACTCTTCCAGAATTTGTTGTTGGTCATGGGAGCTCTGTGTCCCAGGTTTGGTTCAATTCCATTATTGGTGGAGTTCGGAATGCTCTTTGATATTGTAGGTGAACTATAAATCCCAGCAACTACAATTCCCAAATGACAAAATTAATCCTCCCCTCAACCCCACCAGTATTCAAATGTGGGCGTATCGAGTATTTGTGCCAAATGAATGAAAATACATCCTGCATATTGGATATTTACAAGATGATTCATAACAGGAGCAAAATTATAGTTGTGAAGTAGCAATGAAAATAATGTTATGGTTGGGGGTCACCACAACATAAGGAACTGTATTAAGGGGTCACGGCATTAGGATGGTTGAGAACCACTGCCCTATATGGCTCTGGCCCAATGTACCTGTCCGAAAGTATCTCCTTCTACATCCCGCCTAAGAATTTAAGATCTTCTAGAGAGGCCCTTCTCTTGACCCCGCCCTTGTCACAAACGAGACTGGCAGGGACGAGGGACAGGGCCTTCTCGGTGGTGGCCCCCGTCCTGTGGAATTCACTTCCCAGGGAAATTAGATCATTGTCATCCCTCTTCTCTTTTAGAAGTAAATTAAAAACATGGATATGGGACCAGGCCTTTGGGTAATCTGGTGGACTGACAAGGACAATGACAACAAGAGCTTTGGAGACAGATCATGATAAGCTGAATGGAATCACTAATTACAGAACTTGGCGAAATGATGCCCACCAGGCTGGCTTCTTTTCTAATAGATTTTATTGTATTAACTCAATGTTTTAATTATTTATAATTATAGTTTGTTGTGTATTTTATTGTGTTTAATTGTAGTCATTGAATATGTGCTAGCTGGAAGCCACCCTAAGTCCCCCCCTAGGGGACTGAGAAGGACGGGGTAAAAATACCCGAAATAAATAAATAAATAAATATTTCCCTAGAGAAAGTGTCTTCAAAAACTGAATTACTTGATACTGACCAATTTGATAGCTCTTCACAGTCTGTCAGAAAATTGGGCCAGGTGACAATGCAAATAATGCCAGCCCATTGCTATCAAGGTCATAGAATCCTAGAGGTGGAAGAAACCACAAGGAACATCCTGTCAAGCTCCTTGCCATGCAGGAACACACAATCAAAGCACTTCCAACAGATGGCCATTCAACCTCTGCTTTAATACCTCCCCCCCCCCCAAAAAAAAAAAAAAGGAGACTCCAACATGCTCGGAGATTGTGAAGATCAGCACTTCCAAGTGAATCTGAAAATTGACAGATAACCAATGCATTGGGACAAAACTACTTTAATATATTCCAAATAGCCTGGATTCAAAAGCATATCAATTGCTCTACTCTATTTATTTATTTATTTATTTTAAACTTTTATATCCCGGTCTTCTCAACCTCCATAGAGGGACTCCGTAGAGCAGGGGTCAGGAACCTTCGCCCCTCCAGGTGTGGTGGACTTCAACTCCCACAATTCCTTGAGGCTCGGCATTCGCCCCAAAGGCTTACCTTGGCCTCAAGGAATTGTGGGAGTTGAAGTCCACCACACCTGGAGGGCCAAAGGTTCCCCATGCCTGCCGTAGAGGGACTCTACAGCTGATGACATGTCGAAATTGCCTTCAAAGGCAGCTCTAACCAGAGTGTATTACAGGTCTTGATGCAACATGCCTTCAGGATATATCTAACTGAAGTTAACTTTGAAGAGCGTCTTGTGAAACAACCTGAGTTTGTAAAAGCCATTTCTAGGCACCCAAGTTACATGTGTATGTACCAAAGACTCTTCAGAACTGGTTACAAATCTCCACCCAGATCAGCTGTTTCCCTATCAAAACTCTCATCTTATTTGAAAAATATTGGTTCACTTTTCTAGAACTCCCTCTTTGGAAATGAAGATGGCAAATAATATATTCGTAGACTACACACAGTCAAAATATTTAGCTGATACTCAAAGTGATGGTTTTCAGAATGATGTTATGCCAGTATGCTACTAAAATCGGGTGAGCTTCGAGGAAACTATGAACATACAATAATAAGATATGACATAAATGGTACTGTCTCTAGCATTAGTGGGAAAATCACTGGTCTGCTACATTATGTGAAATACTATCCAAAATTTCTCTTAGCAGTTTAATCAAGATATTAAGATATTTGAGACAACATTTTGGAAATGGTTCACCAGAATGACTTGGAACCAGCCACACATTTTATTCTCAAGTCCCAACCTGAACAGGCATACTTGTTGTGTATGTTGTATTTTCATAGTGTAATCAAGATACTTTATACCCCAAAACCAGGTCAACAGTTGAACTGGAACTGACCCAAATAATACATTTTATTCAAAATATTTTCAGTGGGCTTTAGGTCATTCATAATGACCCAAGTTAAGATTCATAATTATTCAAGTTAAGAGTCTAGTGTAGATTCCTTCCAAGGGACAATCACCAGACTCCCCTTTACCTTCCCCTCTGTGTATTCCTTTGCACAGGATTATCGTTCTCTGCACAGCACAAGAATGGAGCCATTGTTTTTAATATGCGGCACTTCAGTCTGCCTACTGCAGAGCTCAATTCAACAGGTTCACAGACATATACACCCATCAGCCTCTTCTAATTGCAAGAGGGAGGAGGCAAGATTTTTTTATTGCATTGAGCTTTGTCGGGGGGAAAAATGGCAGCTTTTCTACCTCAAACAGGCTTTGGAAAACCGGACTTTGGGGGAAAAAAAACACACAAGTATTTGAGTACTCTAACCCTTAGCACAGTGTTTGTTTACCTTCCTAATGCCGCGACCCCTTAATACAGTTCTTCATGTCGTGGTGACCCCCAACTATAAAATTATTTTCGTTGGTACTTCATAACTTTAATTTTGCTACTGTTACAAAATGTAATGTAAATATCTCATATGCAGGATATATTTTCATTCACTGGACCAAATTTGGCAGAAATACCTGATACGCCCAAATTGAAATACTGGTGCAGTGGGTGGGAGGTTGATTTTGTCCTTTGGGAGTTGTAGTTAATAGGATTTATAGTTCACCCACAATCAAAGAGCATTCTGAACTCCACCAACAATGGAACTGAATCAAACTTGGCACACAGAACTCTCACGACCAACAGAAAATACTGGAAGGGTTTGGTGGGCATTGACCTTGAGTTTTGGAGTTGTAGTTAACCTACATCCAAAGACTCAAACAATGATGGATCTGGACCAAACTTGACACAAATAGGCAAAATGCTCAAATGTGAACAGTGGTGGAGTTTGGGGAAAATAGACCTTGACATGTGGGAGTTGTGGTAGCTGGGATTTATTGTTCACCTACAATCAAAGAGCATTCTGAACTGCACCGACGATCAAATTGGGCCAAACTTCCTACAAAGAGCCTCCATGACCAACAGAAAATACTGTATTTTCTGATGGTCTTTGGCGACCCCTCTGACACTCACTCCTGACCCCCAGGATAAGAAACGTTGCCTTAGCACAAAATCTCAGCAATATTTAATCTGCAAAGAAACGTGATGGTGAGATAAATGCTTATTGGGCATCTTAGCTTAGAAGAAGGCCATAGTTAATTGTCTTTGTAATGAGAAATAAGACTACTGGTTACTTGCGGTTCTGTGAGAGCAGGAACAACATAAGGAATGTGCCCCGGCCAAGAATCCCCTTACAGCGAAGAGCATGGAATTTTCTTAGGCAAGGAATGTTCAGTGGTGGTTTTGCTACTTCCTTCCTTAAAAATATAGCCTTTAGCACTTGGTATTCCTTGATTACTCCCATCCAAGTGTAAACCAGAGCTGATTCTGCTTATCTTCCATGAGTTTATATACTTTTGAACCAAAATTCCACATTTAAAAAAACTCTCATATGAATTGCTTGAGGTCTTCATTATCATGCTTACCTCCCAAATCATGTTATCACCCAAGAAAAGTTTTTGGAACAAGTTCATCCTTTTCCACAGCTTTTTCTTTGAAAAAAAACCCTATCCACTAAACTGTGTTTTTTCTTTCCTCCTCCTCCTTTAAATAGCTGGGAATAACACTTCCCCCAGCATCTCAACGTTATATACTTCTATTTATCTTCAGCTACTGCCAAACCCTAGAGCAATGGGAACTCTCTAGTTTTGTGTGATGATCATGAGAAGTGGCAAAGACACCCGTACACACATAGATTATGCCAAGTTCTGCACTCAGCAAGATAAACTGGTAAAACTGCATTGTGAAATAGTTTGTGAATTAATTCATAGGTGTAGGAGAGCTGGCTCTTCAGTGAGATAATGAGTTTCTTCTTCATTTTCTATCTTGCCCCAGGGAAGATTAAGTCATATTTTTAGCAAGCTGACTTGGTTGGCCAAATTAACTTGATTTCTTAGAGTTTCAGAAAGAAAAAAAACCAGTGGATCACACTTCAGGGTATTTTTGATTAAATTAATAAACCTATTTGTGCCTTTAACAGTAGCACATGGGTACCATTCAATGGCACTATGTAGCATATATTAGTCTAATGGCTAATTGTGCACTGCTGTACAGAAGTGACAGTGTAGCAAATGCCCTTCTGCCATTTTTCAATGACACCTCTTCACTTGATCTCTTGTTATTTATTCGTTCAGTCATTTCTGACACTTCGTGACTTCATAAATCGGCCCACAACAGAGCTCCCTGTTGGCTCCCTTGGTCTCTCAGCTTCATGCTAATTCAGTTGATTGTGACACATTGTATCTGAATGTGTTCAGCAACTGAAAGATAAGGACTATTCATTCATTATTTTTTTTAAATTCTTTCCATGAATGGTAATAGAGTACTCCACCCATTTGTGGTACTCAGAGATGCTGGGCCAGAATGTTCACCATTCCAAGAATTGGGCTGTAGTCAATGAGAAGCCAATATGTCTGCGAGACGGGATAAATTGCAAGACATTCTATCAATTCCTAAGAGGAAGAGTCACCACATTCAGTCCACATTCAGATGATGTGGGGTTTTCTGCCTTGAGATTCCGGGATATAGGGCTGTGTGGAAGGGCCCTAGACACCTATGGAGAAGAACTGAGTCTTTTTCAGAGCTGCTTTTAGATTATTTAACAACCAGGTTATGGATGTCCAGCTCACAAATGAAATTACCCTTGGGTCTAGTAAGGAAAGAAGGCAAACTGCAGCTTCTAATTCATGTTGTTTATTTAAGAACTAAGACTTGTTCAGAAAGACTCACAGAAGGAAATTTCAATTGACTGGTCACTAGATTGGGAGACCCTGAACATGAATTCTCAAGTTTTTTTTTTACAGGTATCTATCTATCGATTGAGAATCAGAATGTTACAGTGATTTGAGTGTTGGAATACAACTCTGGAGACAAGGGTTCAAATACCCACATTGACATGAAATCCATTTAGTGACTTTGGGCAAATCACTCGGCATCGGGGGAAGACAGAGGGAAACACATTCTGAATAAATCTTGCCAAGAAAACCCTGTGACAGATTTACCTTTAAAGTTGATACAAGCCATAAATGACTTGAAGGCACCCAACAATAATTTAAAGCAGTGGTAGCAATGATGTGAAACTGTATTTCCAAGCATTCTTCACCACTGTCCATGGAGATTAGGGCTGATGGGAGTTGCACACCAACAGTGTCTAGGGTGGGTCATCAGCAGGAATATAACATTTGAACAATAGGAATTCTGCAATTTGGCAGAACTCTTTCTGAGTTAGGAGTGAAACTGAACTGGAGATATTGTGAAATAATAATTCCAAAGAGTTTACTTCAATTCTAAAAATAATTCATTACATTATTCGCCGGAAGACAACTAAACTTCCAAATGATTACTTAACACTCCTAATTTGAAGACTGTTGCTCAATTATTTGTCTTGTTGTGTTGATTGTTGACACTTACTTTAAAAATACAAAGTAACTGGGGTAGATGAGTGTTATTCTTTTTTCCTTTAACTATAAAGCAAGGGTCTTGCAATGCTCAACAGTGGAGTTCTTCCATATGCTTCTAAATATAAAAAAAACCCACAACATTTCAGCACCCTGCACTGTTCTGCAGCCAGAGAAAGAAGTGTGGATTTGTAGCGGAGCAGTTTGTATTCTGCATCACTCTGCACGGACAAGGATTTGTAATTTTTAAACATGGCAAATTTTGAAGCTGTAGACAGCCTCCATTTCCCACCAACTCTGTGGTTTTTAAGGTAAGAAATAACAAGCAAGGTAAGGATAAAATACCGTATTTACTCAAATCTAATACTCACCTTTTTTACTAAATTACCTTCCCAAAATTAGGGTGTGCATTAGATTCACATAATATGGTAAATACCTTTTTGAGTTTCAGGGCTTTTAAACTCAAAGCCCTGAAACTTTGAGTGCATTAGATTCGATGGCACATTCGACTCAAGTAAATACGGGTATGGTTTCCTCCCACCAAAGCTAATTATTTTGCCACTCTACAGAATTTAGGTGGAAATGAACATCGTGCCTCTGCTCTCCTTCCAAATGCCATGCTGTTATTGATATTTTCACTTAAAAGCATTACTTCCAGACTTCCAGAAATGGTAAATGCCTTACTGAATCACATACAAATCATAAAACCCACACTGAAGCGATGATTCTCCGCACCAACATGGCTAGACCAGCCACGTTGTCCAAACGCCCAATCACTCTCTATACTCCCAACTCAAAAATGGAAAACAGAATGCTGGTGGACAGGAAAATATATATAAAGATGGGCTTAAAGCTAACTGTGAAAACTATGGCATAGACACTGAGAACTGGGGGGCCCTGATCGTTCTAACTGGAGGTCAGCTGTGATCAACAATGCTGTGGAATTCAAAGAGACGCAAATGGAGGCGAAAGAAATATGTCAAGAGTGTGACTATTATGCAATGAAATACAGTATGTTGGTCCCACGGTGGTGGTAATGGGATAATTCTAACTTCACATAGAATCCTAAAGTTGGAAGAGATCCTAAATCCAATCCCATTCTGCCCTACATGAATATACAAACAAATCACTCCTCACAGAGGGTACTGAATCAAGTGGTTGTACATAATTCCCTTCTATGGAAAATGTGCCCCAGGTGGCATGATATGTTAAAACGTTGTGCCGGAAGGTCTGCTGACCGACAGGTCGGTTTGAATCAGGAGAAAGTGGGCTAAGCTCCCTGTTAGCTCCAGCTTCCCATGAGAGAAACCTCCCACAAGGATGGTAATACATCAAAAACATCCTTACATCCACTGGGTGACTGTCCTTTCAGACGGTCAATTCTCTCACACCAGAAACGACTTGCAGTTTCTCAAGTCACTCTAACACGAAAAAATGGGAAATGTGCCGTATTTTTATCTTTATTGATATGTTTTTAGATGATTTCCTGATTTTTAAGGTAATAGTGTTTCATATGATAGCTTGTTTCATTATGTTTAAGCTTTTTAATTACTTTCCACTCTGTCTTGCTTTGTTTTTGTTGTTATCCACCTTGAGTCCCATATTGGGAGAAAGGTATGGCATTAAGGAGGACAAGAGCATTAACGGCATCTAGTTTTGAAGATTGTATTCTGCCTCCTGGACCAGAGGCATGAATGCTCATCTCTGTCTCCTCCTTCCTGCTTCCTGGCAGCCATTCTCTTGCTGTGAAAACAGGAAGCTGGATTGCACAGGCCTTTGATTCCACCCAGCAAGACCCCTGGTTATATTTTTAACAGGGCTGCAAAGCCAAGATGCTCATGAATGAAGCATGAAATAAATGTGAAATCATTGCACATGGATGTCAGAATTTAGAACTAAATGGCATAGATAAAATGGTAAGGTACTGAAGCCTTTAGGCCTGGCCACATGGCAAAATGATGAAGTCAGTCATGTCTAGGCCCAGGCACCCTGTAGATTAGCAGAGTCACGTGACAGCCATCCCTCAACTGTCATCTTTTAACAGTCCCTGATCTGGTCACATGGTCTGCAGCCCCTCCCACAAGCCCAAGAACACATATACACTTCAGTGTTGGAACAGCATATTATATACAGGCAAATCATTAAACAGAAGAGGCTTGAGAAGGTTGCCTATTTAAAATATTCCTTTCATGTACTTTCACAACAAATAAGACTTCTTTTAAGACTTAAAAAACTTCAAAAATAAATTCATAGCCATATTTATATACAAAATAAGATTCAAGACTCACCAATCTACAATAATACCTTTTATGCTTTCTCTTTTTTGGTTATGGTTTCCTTGCACACTAGGATCAGAATAGAGGGGACATGGTTTTAAAAGGGGAATTTTCAGAGATGTTCCCAATGCCCATATGTCCTGATTTACTGCCATATTGGCCTATTTCTGCAGTAGGCCTATGTTTACAGAAAATGCTGATTGCTTGAGAAATCAGTGCTACAGAGAAGATGTTACTATTCAAAGGCAACAGTTCATCTGGACAAAACCGGCTAGCTGGTGGCTAGTTAGAAACCCCAAGTTTCACAGTTGCTCTGAAGTCATGTTTGCAATAGACTAACAGATAAGATTGATTCATTGAGACAGTCATAATCGAAGAACAATAGACTATAGTTGTGTTATAGTTGTGCCGTTGTTAGGATCCCACGTGTGTTATAATGTCAATCAAAATCATAAACAACCAGTGAGCAACTGTATAGCTAGCTTTGACCAATGAAATGATTTGTCTTTGGGAACCAAGGAAAATGTATATTCCATTTACTACCAAAGTGATAAAAGCTCTACAGCCCCACTGGGGGTGGTGACAAACTCTTTGATTGCATTCCTGTATGCTTGTTTGTTGTTATTGCTATGGCCACGCAATAAATAGTTTTTGTAGTTTAAAAGATTCAACTTTCGTGGTATCCTTCTTCGCCCTCCTTACTGGAAAGAGGGCTCTTGCTTTTTGGGAACTATTTTGGTTTCTTTGCCCCTACAAGAGGAATGCAAGGGTGAGTACAACGTTAAAGCAAGTACTGAACATCCAAACGACGTTTGGCACAATGGGGGCTGCTACCGCCAAAAGTGCTACAAAGAAGTTGCTGCTCCAGTATCTTCTCACAATGGTCCCTTCTGACAACTTCCTTGCATTCCCACACACTTTGGAGTGACAATCTATGAAATCCAGTTCTTTCATGATTTGGTTTTTATAATGTCTGGAATCTACAGCACCACACTCTGACTCTATGGGGAATAAAAGGATAGTGGAATTCAGATTGCATGGAGTCAAATGCAAAACCATGTCTGTGACACTTTCAGCACAAGATACATCCAATTCTTTCAAAGCTGGAGATGGGCTTATGAAATACTCTTCTTGTGCCTTGAATATGTTATGAAGGAGCTGTTTCATTTCTGTGCTATACAGCAACATATCAGCTTGACCTGCTTGCTCCATTGCCATACTGAAGCGGCTATTGTCATCCTCTTCTTTGAAAATCCAGGTGGTTTAAAGTGGAAGCAGTAAAGAGAGTTGGGCACCCAAATTCAGGTGTGGTAACAATAGTTGTCTCTTCAATATATCATTCTCATTAGCCATGTCATCACTAAGTAGCACATCACTATCTGCCATATCCTCCAATGAGTGATCCTCTGTAAGCAAGCTATCTGCCATTTTGGATTGCTCTGTACTCGGAGATAGGGACTTATCAGGCGATCCATACACATACTCTAGACTCTGGTCCTCATTAGAAAAGGCATTCTGTGCCATTTCCATCCTCTGAAGCAAGGACTCCAGCTTCTTGTTCTGGATGTTGATGTCCACAAAACATTTCTGAATCCCGTTGTCTTTCTCAGCCAAACTGTTTTTCATAGTTTCAAAAACTTGCTTGAGCTGCTTGATTTCCTTCCTCGCTTCTTTCAAAGCAAGCTAGGCCTTCACACGATGACACTCTTCTTCAATCCAATCGTCCCACATGCAAGCTAGTTGAGATTTGAATTCATTGATCTCTGTTTTCCTTTCTTGAAGTTTGCTCCCTGACTTCTCCAGTTTTGTCTTCAGATGCCTCACTGTCACTTCTGTTTCTTGGAGAGGAGTCAGGTACTGCTCCCAATGTGGTGGTTTAATACCATGTTTTCTCACCCCAAGAGGTGTACCTGGCTGGCCGCCTCAAAATGGGGCTGCTATTACTTCCCTTGTAGGAACTTGAATTGCTGCTACTGGCTGAAGAATTCGGATGGGTACTAATGGGACTGATTTTTACACAACATTTTGAGAATGTTCTTCTCCTGGGATGTGTTGTAGGAGGACTCGACTCAGATTTGTAAGATGACAATCCATTATTCCTTCCATGAAGCTCTCCATTGTGGGGACATGATGATATTTTGCTTCCAGTAGCAGATATATGGACTTCAGGAGCTGAAATGCTGCCCGTGCTGCTTGAAGTGTTAAAATCAGCCTCATTTCTCAGCTTTATGAGGCTTGTCTTTGTTTCCTTCTTATATCGAACTGATTGTTGGGTCTTGTCTCCCATTGTTCCTGTATTAAATTTATTTCTTGGATACTCTCCTCCATTAGTGCATGTACAAAAACCAACTGGACCATTTCCAGTATCAGGAGATGTCTTAATTGGAGAGACCAACTGGCTACTGGGGGAACCTGTGTGATCTGAACAGATACTGATGTTGCTGATTTTCCTTGCAGATTCTTCAGAAGAACTGAGAGGACTGAATTCTCTTCTCTACTCTTCTGATAAGGGGATTCAGATGTCGAAGACACTTTCTGTTAATGGGGATGCTGCTGGGAGAAAGGAGGCCTGAGGATAAAGCGAGGGATACAGCTGAGGCAGATCACCTTGTCCTGCATTTTGTGCTCCTTGCCACTTTCCTTGAGGTGCCCCATCCCTCTGGGCCAGGCTGAGGTGGAGAGTATTAAGCGAGGGATATGGCTGTGGCAGATTCCCTTGTCCTGCATTTTGTGTTCCTTGCCGCCTTGAAGTGCCCCATCCCTCTGGGCCAGGCTGTGGTGAAGGAGGAGAGGATCAAGCAAGGGGTACGGCTGTGGCAGATCTCCTTGTCCTGTAAAAAGGAGTGAGGCTTTTTTCGAGAATAAAATCCCAGCACTTGCCACTATATAACGGTTGTGTTGAGCTTTATTCAGGAATAAAAATCCCTAAAGCAGAACACCACTTGTGATTGGAATGTGGCTTCTGTGTGTTTTAAAAGCCAAGACAAAAAGCTGGAAGGAAAGCTGGAATTTTCTTTTGGCCGAAAAATCTTTTGAAAACCCTCTGGCCACCCCCAAACTTAAAAACACTGATAAGCCCTTCGCTTACTGGAAATATCTTGGGCAAGAGTGTGGTACCTCAGGCTTGTGTTTCTGAGGTACCACTAAAAGATTGTTCTTTAAATTATACGCTGCCACCATAGACTCTTGTTTGCTGCAGGAAACTACTTTTAAAACTTCACCCACAGAGCACATGAGAGGCAGATGTAGTGAACAACAAAACAATGATGTTTATTTAAGAGAACTGGAACAATTCAGGTATAAAGCTTAGCTGTTTCAAAATATTGACTTTAAAATCGCGTGGTTGCTTTAAGCAGTTCAGACTTAGTTACGCAGGAACACCTCTCTCTCCCTCCACAGAATTTACTGACAGGAATACTTCTCTGACAGTAATTCTAAACACCAGGGCAGATAGTCCTAACCTGGAGCTATCTCTTCATTCCTCCACCAGCTATCTCTCTAATAGCTGTAGAGATCTTTTCACTAGCTATCCCTGCTAGCCAACTGACTAATTTCAGGCTTCTCTCCCTAACCCTTCACTACTCCTAACCCCCAGCTCTGCCTACTCTCACTCAGCCAATTACAGTCTTCCCTCATTTCCCTCCAAAGCTGCTCTTTCTAAACACACCCTCTTCAGGAAATGAGTAACTAAAATGGATTCCCCCAGCACCCTTTCCAAAATGGCTGCCGAACTTCCTGGGCCTACTTTTCTAGGCTTTTCCTAGCCTAACAGGTAGGGAATTCACTACATCCTGCATTTTGTGCTACTTGCCACATTCTTTGAGGTGTCCCATCCCTCTGGGCCAGGCTGTGGTGAAGGAGGGGAGGATCAAGCAAGGGAAATGGCTGTGGCAGATCTCCTTCTCCTGCACTTTGTGCTCCTTGCCACTTTCCATGAGGGGCCCTGTGAAGCACTCAAACTTATTGCATGGCGGGAGAGACCTTTTATTTATTTACCCCATAAAAAAATGTTTAAAGGTCCGGAAGGGTCAGGCTGCCAGCAAAGGGTCAGGCTGCCAGCAAATATGCCACCAAAGAATAAAAGGTTGTTTAATTCATCTTATCACTGTTTCTGTCTTCTTAAGTTGGAGGTGAGAGCTTGAGAGAAACTTTGATTAAATTCAAACAGTACTTGTTTATTTGTATCAGTCTTGTGACAAAAGCGTGCCGGTTTCAAAAGTATAAATGCTTGTTGGTTATAAAGATGTGAATATTCCTTTATGAAGATGTTGCAAAACAAAGTTTCAGCATGACTTCCCTTTAAGCCTTTCCTCTTTCCCAAAAGGCTTTTTATATTAATACATGAAAACTGATTTCTACCTATCTTTAACCTGACATAGAGATCCTGACCACTTGGTCCTTTAAAACCTCTCTACTGTCATTAGCTTCCTGCTATCAGTCAACTAAACTAGCTATCCTCTAGCTAATTCTTCAGCTGCTTTCAGCTAACTACCTCACTGACTCCAGCTCACTGACCAACTCACTTCACTGACTCCAGCTAACTCACCAACTGACCCTTTTCAAGCCAACATTCTTTTTCCCAGTGGCAGTTCCTTCTTCCTAGGGAGCTGCATTGCTATGGCAATGCCCTAACTCAAGCCACCCATCAGCTGACAATAATAAACATCCCCAAAAACTACATTTTAATTATATATTTGGTTACATGCCCCATCCCTATGGGCCAGGCTGTGGTGAAGGAGAGGATCAAGCGAGGGATATGGCTGCATTTTGTGCTCCTTGACGCTTTCCATGAGGGGCCCTGTTCTACCCCCACACTGGCTATTAACTGGAAGGTACTGTGGTACAGGGTCAGATTGGAAAATATATTTGCAATTAAAAAAATACTTTATTAACAGACAAAAATTAAGCTTCTTTTCCTCCTGGCTCTGTGAGGAAAGGTAAGTTCTTGGGGTATGCGCACAGTCCTGGCACATGGATCTTTTCTCTTTATTAATGACTGTTGCTTGTAGTTGTCTGCTTGTCTCTTAGATGTTATTGATGTTCAACTTGACTTGATGTTGCTTTACTCTATAACTTTGACGTGACTAATGGCTTTATTATATAGCTCCTACATGACGTACTATTTTGTGCTTCTTCCAGTCCTTCTCTCTTTACCTTCCAGTACTACACTAACTGAACACACCAGTTATCACTTCATGAAGCCAGAAGGGTCAGGGCTGAGGCTCCGCCCCTCAGAAGATCCTTAAAGGGCCAGGGTCAGAGAAGGTCTAAATGCAAAGGAGAAGAGACTACCTAAACTGACCCTCTTCAGAACTGTACACACAACACTTAACCCACCTAGCTAAATTATTAGGGGTAACTAGTGAAAGTTTCTCTGGTGGCATGAGAAACTCTGGGCCAGGCTACGGTGAAGGAGGAGAGGCTCAAGCAAGGGATATGGCGGTAGCAGATCTCCTTGTCCTGCATGTTGTGCCCCTTGCTACTTTCTCATCCGGGCTGTAGTGAAGGAGAGGGCAGAGGAAGGGAGAGCAACATAGTCACCAGGTTCGGCTTTCCCGCAGTCACCATCTGGCAACAGCCCTAACCCCTCACGGCCACCCCTTGACTCCCTGCCTGCCCCCTGTCACTTCTGCTGTCTCTAGTCTGCTTCCTCTCTCTCTCTGGCTCCGCCTTGACACATGGAGGGAGCCCATATTGATACTTTTGGGGCCAATGCTTGCTCTCTGTTGCCAACCTGGCTTGGATCGGGCAGTGGTGGCACTTACGGCTCCGTTCCATTTGGAAGTTTCTTTATCCTGAGTATTCTAACAATTTCAAGGGTTCCACCCTTGAATGCCATTGGACACCAACTGCCAAGCTCAATGCTATGGAATCCTGGGAGGTGCCAGAGCTATTGATTTCAAAACTTTTAGACTTTGAATAAAGTTGGACAGTAATTCAAAACCCAATTTAGATTCAAGTTATCCTCGATCAGTTCCAATTAGCACTTTTCTTTTGTACAAAAATGAATTCCAAGACCAATGTTCAGAGAAAACTGGGTCAATTTTACAGCAAGTTGTCTTATAAAGAAATTCACAACATCAGTCATTCATGGACCCGGTTCTAAAACTGGAATACAGAACAATCCAAAATAATCCTGGGCATGATTTTTAAAAAATTGGCAAAGAAAGTAAGATGTGATGGTGTTTACAACCTTCTAAAAAGTAGGTTGGCAGCTCACATTCCAGCAAATTCCCCTACGAATTGGAAAGCATTTCTAAACATTTTGAGGGAATTTTTAAGCAAAGTTATTGATGTGTACCTTTTGAAAAACTTATTTTCCTTTTGTAATAACTTCAAAGAAAGATGACTGTTTAAAATTTAAAAGGCAGAAAACAATCTCCTGTGGAATTTAAATTCAATGCTTTGCTACCTACTTTTTGTTCTTCACATGTAGAAAAAAACCAATAAAGTTATGTGCATTTTTGTGGAATATTTAGTGAACCAATTACAACATAACATCAATTTCTTAAAACCATATTTAACAAGATTTATACAACAGCAAATTTTCAGTGGTCTGTGCCGAATTGCAATTGTTCAAATGACAGAATTTCACCATGAACATTTTCAAAAGCAAAACAGACTTATTAAGCAACCAAGAATTCCCCAAAAGGCCAAATGACACAAGAACAAAATCCACAAGCAGGTAATAGCTTTTTACCTATATACTTTTACCTATATAGTTTTACAAATATAGCACTTGCAAAAACATTTAGATAAAAGGGCGGAGAGATCCAGATCTCAAGATAACTTACTTTCCTGTTACTTAAGAGGCTGAAATTTTACCAATTTGATCTTCCATTGCTCTTTGTCTCCTCACAGAGCAAAAAAGGCGATTGGCCTCTGTGTACAATGAAATCCCTCAATCCCTTTTTAACTGACATTTTAAATAGAGTGTGCACTGTGACTCAAACACATCACTATTTACCTCCTGCATTATTTTAATACCTTTGCCTGATGAAATCACTGAAGCTTTGAAAGTGGCTCAGTAGAAAAAACACTAAGAATTTGGGCACTCTCTATGCAGAAAGCCCAGGTTCAATCTCAATTTCCACCCTGAGATAATTTTAATTATTTTTAGAGCAATCCCAGATGTGGACACATTATAAACTTGGTGTCAAGCTTGGAGGTTCCTGATACCATGCTAGGTAGGCCTACAAGAATAGTGGTTTCTACACTGCCATGCCAATGGTGCAGGGACACAGCTGGAAGAAGGCCATTGGTTATATCAGGGGTGCCTGTTTCTACACCACAAGTCTCCACTCTTATGGCAAAGGAATAAAGCTAGCGAAGCATAACTGGGAGAATGAATCTCAGTGCTCCCGCTATTGCTGATTTGGAGCAGTCTGTGGTAGTTCAGTCCCTTGTGCTTTCTCTTGTGGGTACTAGGTAAGTAACAAGGGAGGATTCTGAATGATAAGCCACTGGTTTTGCTCCATTTGCCAATTTCATGCAGCTTTCAAACACATAATCTTCAGAGAGTATGGCGCATTCTTGGTCTGAGTCACTGATTACTGGCTATCGCTGCATTATAGGTACTTCTTCATCTTTCGTATGACCATTTACAGCTCCTCAAGTTCTCATGTCTTTCTGGCCTTCCTAGCTGTTCTTATTTGCTCATCTCTTGCTTGTTTAAGACGCAGAGCCTTTACCCCTGACCTTTGAATATGAGTCTATGAATGCTTATAATATCTGATTGAATTGTCCTTCTGCTAGGAGTTAGCCCAGTAGGGCAATAAGGCAAAATTATTTCAGTGAGCAATATACTCTGTTTAGACCAGTGGTTTTCTATCTGTGGGTCCCCAGGTGTTTTGGCCTACAACTCCCAAAAATCCCAGCTAGTTTAGCAGCTGTTAGTACTTCTGGACGTTGAAGGCCAAAACATCTGGGGACCTACAGGTTGAGAACCACTGGCTTAGACCTTAGTGGAAAATTGGGTTAGTATAATTGTGTTGAGAGCCGGCATGGTGTAGTGGTTTCAGAATTAGATGACATAACTGAAGACAAGAGTTCACTGGGGCACCTTGGGTGAGTCATACTCTCTCGGCCCAAGAAATCTCTGTGATTGGTTTCCACCATACGGCCACCATAAGCAGGAAAGGATTTGAAGGCATATAACAATGATATACCTGCATTATTGGTGGCTTTCATTTAGAAAAGTCTTAAGATAAATTCCAAGCACATTGCTATTTCCATTGATACAACTGACTTCTAAACATTTCCTATCTCACTGAGGACAACCAAATTATTATTATCAAAGCCATGAGTACATGTTTTGAACTCTCAGCTCACATCAGTCCCTTTTACTCTGCTTCAGTGAAGGAATCCAATCCATGTAAAGAAACAGAAAGAATTTCAAAAATCTCCACAGAGACTAGGAACACTGCCTGAAGCCATTATGGCTTTATAGGAAGATGAAATCTGCAATGCAACACCTTTAACTAAGATTTTTTACCTTTATTAGTACTGTACTGTACTATTAAAGCAGACACGTGCTTCAGGGCTTTTCAGAGACACAATAAATTGGATAATAGAGCTTAAATGCCCTGAGCACTACTCTAAAAGATTGGAAATTGCACATAATCAAATGCTCATTTTCCAACTCTTTCCTGCCATTTGTTAAAAAGACCCTTAGAATTATGACACAAAAAACAATGGAGTGATGTGCCTTCCACATAAAGTACTGACTTTAAAAAATGCCATATCCACAACGTTTTTACTGAAAATCAATCTGTGCACTTTAAATTAATCTTTGGATCCTATCATTTTGCAATGATAAATCTTGGCACATACTATAATCAATCTTGGCACATTGTCATGTGGAAAAGGGTGTCAATTACTGAGGGCCCTTCTACACATGTATTAAAACCTGAGAGGAAGCAGGTTAAAAGTGGGGGTAGATAAACAACATTTAGCCAAAATCCAGGAGGAATCAGGAGGAATTGGGTTAAGAACTGGAAAACACACATTTAAAAGGTGCCCTTTAAACCCGATTCTCCCTGAGAAACACACATCTTTCCATGCCTGTGTATCCCAACAGGCATGGAAAACACGTGTTTTCTTTCCCTCCCACCTGTGTGGACTCCTCCAGAGCATGTGTATTTCTGGAAAGCCCAAAATGGCTGATCAGCTGTCAAATGGAGGCACAGGTGGCTCAGAGAAGCACAAGTGGAAAGCAAATACAACTTTCTCAACTTCTGTCTTTTACACTTTGGAATGCTAAACAGAGCTTGAACTAACAGTTGGGAGAAGACAAATATCCGAGGGAAGCCCACCCCCCCCCCCACCCCCAAATTTGTTCTGTTATGTGCTGGACCTCTTACGCATCTCTGGAGTATTTTTTTTTAACTGGGTGTCCCCCATCTGCTGGGTGTCCCCCATTGACCCTACATCTTAAACCACTTAAAAAAAACAGCTGTGAGAACAGCAAGCAACTATGCAGCAGGACTGACAGGTCTGTGTTTGAACTCCTTTTGAGATCCTGCATTTTAAAAACCCACTTTTTGTCTTTTGGTGCTGTCTGGAAGTGCCCTGGGAAATCTAGAATTGGTATTGCAGTTTATTTTTCTCGGTGTCAATTCAGTTCCTTCTTGCAAAGGCTTGTCTGCTTTAAAAGGTTTGTATTACACAAGGACGAATTGGCTAAGCCTTTTGCCCAGCTGTATTAATGGTGCAAAGGATTTTTTTTTCTGTTGTGGAGAAGCTACTCATCTCTGAATGTTGGCCTGAGAGAAAACTGTTAATTTTGGACTGAATCAATGGTTCCTATTAAATGCATTGAACCAAAAGGTTTTTAACTACTTTGTTCAATTGAAACGGTTTTACGGTCACAAATATAGACTTTAACCTGTGTGTATGTATGCATACGACCACATGAATGCATGGCAAAAACAGTGCTGACTTACACCTATGCCCTGAAGACATCATTTTTCCATTCCTGAAATGGTGGAATGAAAATTACAGATTGACTTTTGTAGCCTTAAGTCGACCCAAGACAGGATATTGCCATAGCAGGTTGATCAGGTTAGCTTTGCCAGTAAAGCTTCAGACAGAGGGTGCATAGTAAGCAAATTGGTGGAGGGGGCTTATGACTGAAAATGATTTATTTATTTGGTAGGTTAAAGGCAACTTAGTCACTGTTTAAAAGAAAAACCACACACATGCACACTCTATCAATACCTGAGAAAAGGCTTTTCTAAGGCATTGGTTAATTTCTCTAGACCATTGATTCTTAGACTGTGGATCCAACTCCTACTGGGGTCACCTTGGCTCAATGTTGGGGATCACAGAAAATTGGTAACAGAAAAAGGTTTCTGAAGATTACCCACTTACACAAATATGTTAGCAACAACATGTAGGATTTACACTTGACTGTCAAAAAATGCTTCAGCTGTACTTCATAAAAAGAGAAAATTAGATTAGTAAGCCTTGCAGTAAATGTTTGATTTTACACCTATTTTATATAACTTTTTATCTAGGTTCACATAAAAAAATCTTCAGCAAAAAGGGGTTGCAAGTGGAAAATGTTTAATAAGCCCTGCTGTAGACCACTTACATAAATCTTTTCAGGGTAATTCTATGTGAAGCAAACAAACAACAGTGTGTGCTATATTCTGGGGTGTGTACATGTGTGTGTGAAATGGAAAATACTTTATTCATTTGTAATACCAAGATTCGAAAATATGTTGTCCTAGACTAATCTTAAGGAACTGACTTAGTCCGTTTTTATTTGAGCATTTAATATTTTACATATTTGCACCTGGTATACATAACCTCAGTGACTATGCTATGCTAAGAGGTGACAGAAAAATACTTTACATAAACAAACAGCCATGATCTACTAAGACATGTCCCTTTGCAGCTCTGAACTATTAATTTACCTTGTTGCTGTGCGCTTCATTCATATGGGTATATATCTTCCAGGCGGGAAAAACAAATAGATCTTAAAGTGTCTTTAACAAGAGGCATGATGCTTGCAAAGACATTGCATTCCAGTCCAGGGTGGGGGCAGTGAAAGCATCACCTTTGACTGAAGAAATTACTTCAAAATTAGTATAATTTATCTATCTATTGAATTTCACGGACTGATAGCTGATGGCTTGTGCACTAGCACTGCTCTATGAGCCACCACTCTGTTGGTGTTCTGTAATACATAAAAGCCTGCCTGATGCACAGTTGTTAGAAATGATTGGAAGGGGGGGGGATAAATATATGAACTTCTTAATCATTTTATTCATCAATGCCTTTTTTTGGGGGGGACACTTTTCCTCCATTGGAAAAGAGAAGAAAGGGAATTTTTTCTACTTAATTTTGAGTGGGGAGTCCTCAAATCTCTAGTCACTCATTTGCATAATTTTTCCCTTCCCACCCTCAGCAACTACGGTAATACATTTCACGCCTTTTTCAGAGACCTTGCTTGTTAACAATCAGGAGTGATGCCTTTCATTGGGAAGGCATTGATTCAGAGCAAAAATAGCAATAAGTAGGTAGCTACAAGGGCTGGTCAATCAAGAGTGGAAAATTCTTAATCTCTGAGTATATGCAGAATCAATCAAGAAGTGCGGTATGCAAAGAACAATCAATGATAGAGCATAGAAAACAGAGTCAGGAATCCCAATACAATTAGTGATGTCTCCCATTTAAATTATCAGTATATCTAACAAACCCACTTTTCTCTGCACCAACCTTATCACCATATAACTAAATGAAGGGAGGTGGGTAAAAGGAAGAATGGGAAGGGAGACAAAAGAGCAGAGGGAGAAGCTATGTAGGAAAGTAATAGGAGATGGATTGAGGGAACTGTTTCTTGCAATTGTCCAAGAGTAATATGTGTGACTCCAGACAAATATATATGCTTTGGATAGCATAGAGAAGGGTTACCACCCCTGTGGTGTTTGTTTTGATGGCTGTGCCCCTGTTCAGAAGATTTCACCTCACTTTCTGTCCCTGTGAGAACTGGAATTTGAAAAAAATGGCTTGTTGTGGAAACAAAGACTGGTGATAAAGCTTCAGTGGAGAGACCTTTTCCTCTTGATAATAACTCTTTCAGAAGTGAATTTCCCTTCCGACGAGTAGATTTGTCTCACCCCTGTTCTTAAGTAGGAGTCATTTGTAAATGCCCAATGTTTGTAACTCGGGGACTACCTGTATTTTGAAAAGGTTCTGACTGCCTAAGAGGCATGAGACTAAGAGCCGCCGCAAACTAGCGTCTTGAGAGAGCAAACTGTGCCAGCACGACCGATGACGTCGAAGACTTCGCCTCTCTCTCCGCCTCTTTCTCCGCCTATTTCTCTGCGCCTGCGTGGTTTTCCCTTTGCTAGGGCAGCGATGCGGGCGTACTCTCGCTGTTGACAGAATTCAACAGCGAGAGTACGCTCGCATCGCTGCCCTAGCAAAGGGAAAACCACGCGGGCACGGAGAAATAGGTAGAGAAAGAGGCGGAGAGAGAGGCGGAGTCTTCGACGTCATCGGTCGTGCTGGCACAGATTATTCTCCCAAGATGCTAGTTTGCGGCGGCTCTAAGAGAGGCAAATAAATCACTCTCTGTCATTACCATTTTCTTCTGAGAATCACTTTTTTCATTCTTCTTTTACAGAACTACTTTTCTAAACTTAGCTGTTCTTTTGCTCTGTATGTTCCACTATCTGAAATCGGACCCAGAAAGTTCTCTTTCCCTATCCTTCTCCTTGCTATTTTATCAAAGAAATCACACAGATTAATCTGCCTGAAAATAAAGCCATGAGACACAGTTCCTTTGATTCCAATACAGCATATCTTATTTTGAGGGAGCCAGCTATCCTGTGTTTCTGAATATGATGGATGCATGAAGCCTAACAAATCCTAGTAAGTTCATTCACTTAAACATATATTTAGCTTCATGTTCAGTGTTAATTGGGAAAATTAGATGATATTATTAGAAAAGTTAGTGAATTAATAACTTAATGGCTCAGTCAAGAAGATAATTCCAAACTCTTCTCAAAACGAAAAAGTACAAGTAGCCCAGATGTTCAGAGGCTCAACCCAGGATAAGTCACAGTTAAGGAAGCAAATGTTGAGTTCTGGGAATTCAGTGGAAAGAATATCCCTTCCTCTTAATCCATATAGCTAACTATAGCAGTACAATATAATATTTTAAAAAGAAGTACTGCCAAGAGTACTGTAGGTTTGTTTGTTTGTTTATTTATTTATTGGATTTACATTCTGTCTTTCAGCCAAGATGGGCTTCAAGGCAGCTTATAACAACCTTCAAACAAGTAAGCTAAACATTAGTTTACAAATATCAAATATCAGTATGATTTTGATAAACATGATTAAAGGAGTTAAAAGACATTTAAAACATACTTCCCAGTGAAAGACGTGGTACATCCCTTTCTTTACACTCACTCCCTACTAACTATAATTAAACTTGGAAGGCCTCCCTAAATAAAAACATTTTCATCAGCCAGGGAGGCAACTACATCTCCTGCCAAAGGGAGTTCCAGAGGAAGACTGTCTCCAGAGTCCTGAACAACTGTGTTTGCAAAGATGGGGACTGAAAGAAAGCCCTTCCTCCCCTTATTCTTAAAGCTTATGTGTACTTGTATAAGGACATATGTTCTTTCAGATAGTCTGGGAAGATGGATTTATGTGGGACTTTGAAGACCAAAACCAGCACTTTGAGTTATGCTTGGAAATGGTCTGGTCGCCACGGGAGCTGTTTAAGAAGGATAGTTACATGAACCCTATAATGCCCCTTGGCCAACATTTTGGACCTGCTCAAATTTCTGAACAGCTCCCGTAAGTAGATCCGCATAATGTCCATTACAATAGTCCCAATGGGATGTAATCAAGGCATGTGTCACCATGGCCAGATTTGAATTTTCAAGAAATGGGCTTAGTTGCCGCGCTAGTTTTAAATGGGCAAATTGCCAGGTCACTGCTGAAATCTGGACATCCTGGCTCAGATCTGACTCCAGGAGTACACCCAACAGACAAACCCGAGATTTCACAGTGAGTATAACTGTCACCCAGCACAGAGTGAGCAGTGAGAAGATGAGGTTTTTCAGAATGGGGCCATTTTTGCCACCAGGAGAAGAAAATCGAAAGGTACCTTGTGAATTAGTCAATGAAGTGATGGCATGGTTTCTGAAACTGCTTGATCTAATCAAGGCACGCTCTCATGCATACTATGGTTCCAACATCTTAACATTATTCCTGGCAGCATTTTAAGAACTGGCAAAACACAAAGAATTCTTGAAACAAAGTATATGGATAATGCCAATTAAAGCTATAGTGCATGTTATTCATCATACACAATACAATAACCTAGTAGAGAGCCAGAAAGTCTCAAGTTTCTCCATAACAAGCTGCAACACTACTTCTATTTAATGCATCATAAAGATCTATCCCTGGCACATTCAACTGAGTGTTGAAACACCACAGTGTGACCCTTTCTAACATTTTGGAATGTTTTCAAGTTAACAGCCCATATGTTTGTTGACAGAACAAGGAAGAAAAAATGCGTATTAAAAAAGGAAAATGATTTGAGAAGCAAAGGTAATACAAGCATAAATCTAGACGTATGGATGTTTGGGGGTTAGAAGCAACCAACTCTCAACAAATCATATTGTTCAGAACTTGGATATATAAGTAATTATTTCATCATGAGAATATAACTTTTTTTTAAAAAATACAGTAAGCCTACTTCAAATCATAGCACATTTGGCTGAATAATAATATCAGAAGCAGAATTAATACTCTTATGCTAAAACAGAAAGGATGTGAGAAAGGGAAGCCCAGCTACAATTATAAAGTGTGTGCTGGGGAAAGGGGCAAATCCAGGATACTCATTCCATTTCTGCAACACGTATATAAATTATATATTCATTTTGTAGATTTTAACACATGGCAAATTGTTTATAAGCAACTTCTAGGAGTATATGAAAAGAATCTAGCATTGGCAATAAGTCCAGAGTTTTAAGTGAAAATATCAAGCCCAAAAACATGGCTATTCTTTACTCCATTTTCTTCACCACTTTTATGTCCCTCAACAGTAATTTATTGCAAGCTACTAGAGCTTGCCCCTAAGTGCCTTTATTTTCCCCCTCCAAACTCTCTTTTATTTTGGGGAACAAATGTTTTCTTTGATCCTGGATATTCTGTTCCAGCCATTTCCCCCATCTGCATTATACTACTGGGACTTGCTGTCACTTAATAGTGCCCCACTGGAGAACTATGTGTTTACGTTCACCCTTCTTTCTTGTCATCTCCTTTTAGCCTCGCCAGTTCCTATTTCTTTTTCTTTCATTTCATGTTTTAGGTTGTAATCCTCAAGTTTTAAATCACAGCTATGTAAAAACAAGTGAAAACAAGTAACCAGTTGAAAATAATTGTGCTGTCCACACATGATTTGATGCATGCCTGTTTTTCATTTTCCCCCCTAAAAAATTCTGTTCTTTGCAGAAGTGTACTTTTTATTGCATCACATGTAAAGCATTATGCTGCTTTGGAGACTGCAAAGCTGTATAACAATATGCAGTAACCTTCATTTTATGGAACCTATAATGTAGCAAACCTATGAACTGCACTCATAAAATGTACAGATTCAGTAAATTCTAACAGAGGTTTATGATGCCTCAGCCAATAACATTTTCATGGGAATAAATAACATGCTAGAACCGAGTTCTATGATAAAGGGCATATTCTTCTCAAATGAACACCATGCTAAGCACATAATGATTGAAGCCATTTAAGTGATCAAACCAAGTTCCAGCTATGCAAACAAAATTAAGTGTAGCTTTGAGAGTTGATGGTCGTGGATACAACTCAGGACACATATCAATTTTGGACTTTTCCTAGGAAGTACTTCCTAAAAGCTTTTGTAGCTGTCCCTATGGTTCCCACTATACCAATTATTAAAATGTGTTAAACCACACTCTGTATTAGTTTCCCAAGTGAATACTCCTGCACTTCCAATGGAAAAAAGTTTTAAGCACATCTCACATGAATAAGAATTACATGCAAGATAAAGTCTAATACCTTACTACAAAAAACAATGTATTGTGAAATAATGTATTTGTACCTTTGGACACAAATGGAAGTTTCCATGGACAAAACTTGCAGAACTGTTCCTCAAAAGATTCAGCTCCAGATCCAGTGTTCAGATCCAGAACACGCAACAGATCCAGGCCAGTGGATACAGTTGCACCACTTCAAGATACAGAGCATGAAAATTTAGTTAGCTTTATTCCCAAAAACTCTCAATTTTCCATATATGCCCTCTGACAACCCCCTCATTGTGGCACATCATGACAATGTTGCTACCTGGCCTTAGTTTTCGTTTGGGCCAATTGCTATTCACTTACAATCAGACATAAATTCCACTGAGTCCAGTGGATCTAATTCCAGGTCAGTGTATATTTTAGAAAAACATTCTGCATTGAACGAAACATGCAGAATAATAAGAGAATGTCTCAAACCTACACCTGTTGATAAACTCTACAAGCTAGCTGGCATTGCTCCCTTCCCCCTGATGTGTGATGGGAAGTTGCTGCTAACTGTGAGAGAAATCAGGCTGAACACTGGGAATACCATCCACTGCATGGCTATCAGCCTCCTCCCAATAGACTTAAATCAAGGAAAAGATTCATGAGCACCGCTATTCTTCTTCATGTTCCCCCAGCAATATCAAGAGTATCCCTCTGGGCAGCTAAACCAGGAAATCCCAATTGGGTGGTTCCCCACGAGGGTCTGCCTCCAGGAGCAAACCAAAAATGGGCAACTTGGAAGTACCTGAACAGACTCAGAAGTGGAATGAGCAGATCAAAAAACAACCTGGCAAAATGGCATTATCTAAAAGAATTATCCACCTTGTGCGACTGTGGAGCAGAAAAGACAACTCCACATTTGTAAGCTTGTTCGCAATATCCTGCCTCATGTACAGAGAAAGAATTGTTTCGGGCTACAGACAATGAAGTTGCTGTTGCCCGTTTTTAGTCAAAGGATATTTAGCCACCTGTGCTCCTTCTATTTTTATCTGTTTTATACTTATTTATGCAATGCTTTTGATATGAAATAAATAAGTGTGTATTTTAGAGAACAGGATTCTCAGCCAACTTGTAACAGACAATACAAAAGATCTGAAAACACATAATTAACAAAAAGGTGGTATATTTATAAATAGACAAAGATGAAGTACTTTGGTCACATCATGAGAAGAAAGGAAAGCTTAGAGAAGACAATTATGCTGGGAAACATGGAAGGAAAAAGGAAAAGGGGGCGACCAAGGGCAAGATGGATGGATGGCAACCTTGAAGTGACTGGATTGACCTTGAAGGAGCTGGGGGTGGTGATGGCCAACAGGGAACTCTGGCGTGGGCTGGTCCATGAGGTCACGAAGAGTTGGAAATGACTGAAGGAATGAACAACAACAACGATTTATAAATCAAGAATAAATTTTAGCTGTTTCTGAAATCTCGAAAACACAAGAAGATTTTACAAAACAGAGATTTCAAGTAACTATCCCATTTTCCAATTATTTCAGTAAAGAAGATTTAACAAGATTGGCTTACACAATGTATTGGCATGTTTCAAGAAGCTTGCTTGCTTAAGATTCTACAATAAACCCTTATAATAAAGATTTCTAGAAATCATCAATAGCAACAAATAATTCTGTTGTTAGTTCACATCCTATAGTTTAAGTGTTCCGTGCCATTTTCTCTTTGATTTGTGTAAGTTGCATTTCTTGCCCTATTTTTCACTATGGTCATAGCAAGAAATATATATCATTCCTTCTTTGGGCAGAAACACACGTCGCATGCCTGAGAGTAACATATGAAAAGTTATTCAGAAAAAGGGCAACTGGAAATCTGGACCTCTCATTAGAAAAAAGGACCAATTATTTCCCTGTCTGCCATTTTATCTTTCCAAACCATTTTTCCAAACCTCAATCTCACCACTTTTCAGTACCTGTTGGCAAACAGTGTAATGAAATATACAGTAGTCATATTTGTCTCTATGTATTGTTCATGGCAGAGAACTTAATGTTTTATTAGGTGTTGAACAGAAGGAAATATAATGGAAGTTAAAACATCTATTCCTCAGCAAAGAAGTCCAAAAAATACCACTAAAGCTTGGATAAATGCCACTTTAGCTATGTTATTTTTAAACAGACTGAAGCCAACAGGAGCCAGTGTTTCCGTGTGGTTAAACTCCACTACTCCTAAAGAATAGGGCACTGTTTCTGTCCTTTACGCAAACTGAAGTATTGCTATTTGCTTCCTAGAAATGCTGCAAAATCCATGATTATTGCAGACCACAAAGTTTCCTCCATAACAACCAATCTATTTTGAACTGTATGATTTGAAGTTTTATCCAAAAGAAGAAAAATAAAAATAAAACTCACTGAACTCACTCCCTTCTTTTAGACTTTCTTCTGATGTTTGCGTTGTAGTAGGAAGTTCTAGCTTTTCTCTTTGTGTATGGCCTGACAGAAAAATAATCAACATCAAGTTGACAGGGGTTCCATTTTGACAAGGAAAGGAATATACTGAAATTATGTTTTTTTTTCCTTATGTCATACATTCCTGTGTAATTGAAACTTGGCAACAGAGGTGCCCCAAAGTAAGAACAAAGAGTTTATTCCACTGAAAGATATTCAGGGCCTGGGTGGTAGGCTTATGCACAGGTGGAAGGGAGGTTACAAAAACATTGAAAATTGTTGAGGATCTGGAGATCCAGGTGCTTCATCTTGTCCTGTGGACAGTGAGGAGGTCCAAGTGGGGTGGCAGTTGATGAACTTGAGATAAGTGGAAGAGAGGGATTAATCAGATTTGCCTGGATCACCACAGGATGACCAAGGTGCATCATGCCCTGTCCTTCCTAATATTGGCTATCAACTTTGTTTCAAGGATAAATACTGGCAATGCATACATGATGAGACCTCCCCTATGGAACTGCACCCATGGCAGGTTCTGGAGGAGAAGGTTTGCCACTGCTTGTTCGGGGATTCAGCAAAGAGATCCATGGCAGGTGTTCATCACCACTTTAAAAAGGCTGTGGATTGTTCCTGGACGTATTCCCCAAACAAGGCACCAATTCCACAAGGGAAGTGTGAGAAGAAGTAGAGAGGCTACAAAAAGGTGTTCCAAACTGTTGAGCATCTGTAGATCCAGGTGCCTCACCTTATCCCATGAATGGTATCTGAGGAAGACGGAGGAAGACATTATGACCACCAGTATCTCAAGAGCATTGATATGAAGAGTACTCTCTTCAAGCAAACAGGAATCCTCTGTAGAGAGACCAGCAAAGCAGGCTCCCCAGTCACAGAGAAAAGCATCCCTAGCAATTACTACTGCAGACTATGGGGAAAGGAACAGAATGCCACTCTGTGAGTTCTCGCATCACTACATTAAGTGACAGACCTTCCTCTGAATCGTGGGTCTCCAGCAAGCAGGAACCAAACTTACAAAAGCCTCATTCTGAGTTTTGCAATGGCATTATTGAAGACATGGAGGTCATTATACCTAAGAGAACATGAACATCCTTGGTACCCACTCTCCCATTGTAAAAGCACAAAAGCATGGTGTATCCGGTAAAAAGATGGTCAAATTATGGGAGTCCAGAAGAGCCATTATGAACTGTAGTCACTGGGATGGGTTGAAATGAGGCATTTTGAAGTCCACACTGTGATTCAACACAGCAGTTCTTGGCATAGCCATTCCCACTTGGACTCTGGGAGGAGGCTTCTTCCCAGCAACAAGGCCCACTTTGCTAAAATGGCAGAACATCTGCTGAAATCCAGGGAAGAGTTTGGGATATCTACTCTTTACAAGGACCTTCTGTTAGCAGAGCTCCAAGAACTAAAGTCGTCTCCCCTTCTCCCTCTTCTCCTCCCATCAATTTTTTGACAATGGTGAAGCAAGGTTTCCTCAAAGAAAAACTTAGTGTGTCCTAGATGTGAAACTAACCCGCTTTCCCTCAAAGGTGGAAACAGGTGGCTGGAGGCAAAAGGTTTCAGTTTTTCCGAGTTTTCAGTTTTCATCTTCTGGATCAGGGAGGCTCAGCCTGTATGTGTTTAGTATTGTAATACATTCAATTGTAAGCCTACAATCCATCCTGTTGTTAATATAGTACTTTTAAATAGAAAAATGGAATCCTTTCATCTTGTTACATACTCCTGAATTTTAACCTTGACTTTTAAAATCCTGATTCACCAAAAGACCACCCTTGACACATCATCTCAAGTTCCATAATTTTGACTCCCAAATCTGGCCTCAACTTATATATGAGGTTGATCTATACACAAGTATATCTGGTAAGTTTCTCTTTTTCATGATACTGATGGCATATTCTACACAGATTCTTATCTGCAGCAAATTTCCAACCTATTAAGTTAAATACACTGAATGCTGTGAAACTGTAGCCTCCTGCCACCCCCACAAGGAAAGCAGTTTCTGGGAATAATGTTATATTGACCCTCTAGCCACTGCACACACCCACATAAGAAAACAATTTCATCATCTGGAAAGTACCTAAATTGGATGAACCCAGCCCATCCTTATGGAATTTATTATTAGATTTTGATCAGATTGGTTCCTTTCCTTTCTTCCCTCCATTGTGGGATAAATGGCATAGTAAGTCAGTTGATGCTCTGCACTTTTGGGCACATTACTTTATTATAGAACTATCAGATTCATGATGGCAAGGGGCTTTGCTTAAGACAAATTCAGTCTTACAGAAACTGAAGATTTACTCTATATGGTTTCATGTATTCTAAAACGTTTTCCTGCCTTTTCTTCCTTCTAATGATTGACTCCCAGAGGTCTTAACACTGTCTTCCAGACTAACTGGCCAGACTCAATAAACCAGTTCACATAAAAATGATGAAATGTCTTGAAGAACCAGTGCTAAGCTGAAGTGCTAAGAAGCCAGCACATCTTTCCTAAGTAGTGCAGTTAGTCCAAAACATACACTGCCTGAAAGGAATAATGGACTGTTGACTCTCAACAGTTCATTTTCTTCTAACTTTGTTATTTAAATTGGTTAAGAAACACAAAAATGTAATTATTTTAAGTCTGGGGGAAATAGCTGTGTTTTCTAATGACAGAAAGGTTTCTTAGTGACATCATACAGATAACTAATGCTTCATTCTCAGAATTTCTACTATGTCCATGTTCCAAAAAGGAAATCAAGAGATCCTAATACAAATATGAAAGACACAATTGATTAAAAGCCCTTTGACTTGTATAGCTGCACGTCCTGCTGCCTGTGTGCTTGTGTTTGTCCTAAAAATCGTATTTTTCTTTCTGGGGCTAGTACAGGCAGCAGTTCATGAGTTTGATTGAAGCAGTGGCCATAATCCCTTTGCTGCACCATACAAGTTTCTGTACCTTTTTTGGAGATTGTACAAAGACAGTGGGATTTCTAAAGGGAACATATTTAATCAAATCCTTGAACAAAAAAACAAAAAACAAACATGAAGAGATGACGGTACTCTCACTGCATGTTCCATTGTTAGGACAAAATGGATGGCAATCTCAATAACAGCCACTGTATACTAGGGCTGGGCAACCATGGAAAAATTTGTTTCTAAACTCGATTCGTTTTTAGGGGGTTTTTGCGTTTCGATTTTTAAAAGAATTCCGAAATTTTTCTTTAAAAAGGTTCGAAATTTACGAAATTTCAGAAATTACGAAACGATTACGAAACAATTACAAATCGATTCGTTAATGGCGGACGCGACCGCGCAATACGCTAAAAAAACCTCCAAATGGGACAAGGGGAACTTCTGAAGCTTCCCTCTCCCTCTGTTGTTGACTGTTGGTGTGATAATTATATTTTTTATCACTGATAAAACAAACAACAACTATAAAACTTGCACCAGACATGCGGAAATAATAACGAAACAATTTCGAAACGATTTCGAAACAATTACGAAACAATTACGAAACGAATTGAAAAATTCATTTCGATTTTTAGTTGCTCCTGAATGGTTCAATATTGCTTCGTTATCAAAAAAATAACGAATTAATTACGAAATTAACAAACGAAACCGCCCAGCCCTACTGTATACCCATCTCCATTGTTATGTGATTTTTGTTGTGGTTGGAAGTGAGATCTTTAATCAAAATACAAGTTTTGAAGAGGTGGAGATTCACTCTAGACAAAATACAACTAGCACTGGAGATCTGCTTATTTGTGAAGGTTGTAATGCATTTCAGAGAATTTTTTAAAAAGAAATCATGTTATCTGTTTAAAACGTGAGGAACTAAAATGCTTGTACTTGAAAAAGTGCCCTAATATACTCCAGTGTGTCAAAAATGTACACAACAGGAGTTACAGAAGCTGCTTCAAAGAATCTACAGAAAACACATTTCAAAATAAGTTTGGAAACACATATAAGATTTCTGTGAGGGGAGAAAAATGGCATTTACAACCTAAAACAAACAAAAAATGGAAAAGTACAGGTGGGATGTATAGAAACACAATAAAATCAAGACAGAATTTTCCACTTCCCTATTCAGCACCTCTACTTTCCACTACAACATCTTCATTTCGATACTTATCATTCATTTTCTTCCATCATATTTCCATGGTTTTATTTGGAACATAAAGACACAATTTTTCTTTAAATTACTGGTGGTTTGGACACTGCTAGGTTGTAAAAAATTTAAACCACACATTAATAGTGCTATGATATACCCACCCACCTCCAAGAACATAAAAACTAGTGCATTGAATAAATCACATTAAAAGTCTTTGCACAAAACATAATTTGGAAAACAGTCTCCAACCGCAAACCTCAAAACTCATTAGCAATTAGATACAAATGCAAACATCATTAGAGTGCAATAACTTGTCATGAAAAACCTCTGGAAGTGGGAAGAGAACAGGGCACAAGTTTAAGACCAATGCCGTTCTCATAACAAATAAACATGATTAGATTTTTAAAGAGTTTAGATCTGTTTGTTTGCTTTTACATTTCATCTGCTTGCCACACATACATCTAGATGCAGTGTCCACTGAAGGAAGAACAACAGTTTTATTTATTTGCTCCACCTTTCTCACCCCCGTAGAGGGAACTGTGGATTATCAATTCAGACATCACATCAAACCATAGATAGAAAAAAACCCATAATTTAACAAGCCTACTCCTTTTCAAATGATTTTTAAAATTATGATTCAGAAGGCAGCTACAAATCCTACAATGTTTAAATAAGACAACGAAGATGCACCTGAATGAAATATAATTTTAATAATTGTTATAAGGATAATTTCTGTATTAATTGCCATTTTGAAATGTTGGTTCAGTAACACAACAGAAATGGGAGGGAGAATTTGGCAAGAGTAAGACATGCTGGAATGTGGAGAGGGCTAGGTTTCTACAGCAAGGGGTCACTCTGGACCTCAAAGCGTCAGCCTGGAGAAGCAGCCAAAAGACAAGACAGTTGCAATCTCTGAGTACACAATAGGACTCAGTCTGAAGAATCTTGGACATGCCCAGTACAGCACCTGGGAGAGGCAGGAGCAGGAGGTGGAACTGGGAAGAGCTGAGAGGTAGGGCTAAAAGAGAAGAGTGCCAATATGTTTCTGTGTGATCGTCTGTGACCTATAAATACTGCACCATTTTGTTTGTTCTTTGAGTGGTACCTGGTAATTCCAGAGAACACCCGTGAGTTTTCTGCTGCAATACTAAAACTTCTATAACTTATCATCTCTTCGTTTCTGGTCTCAATTGAGAAACAAGGCCAGTAATATTTAAAGGAAAGCCTGCCTTAACAATAAATACAAGTAGCTAGCAAAGCCTCTATTATGAATTGTTACACCTATATCACTCTTCATTTCTAATATTGTCATATTAACTTTGAAAGTATATAACAAAAAATCTATATAACAGAAACATTAAAATCCTGGGCAGCAACAAAGTAATGACGAGAAAGTGTGATGGGTCCACTTAGTAGATAAATATTACTTTCATCTGCTTAAGAAAGAATTTAGATGCCTTTGGACCAGAAGTGTGGCCTGTTGGACACATGCAAGAACACAAACTGTGTCTCAGGAAGTTTTCAGACCAAACTGATTTTCTTCTAGGGATGTCTCGACACAAAGGGATCAAAAATGTCCATTAGATCTGTGCCCCAAAGGTTCCCCTTTACTCTCCTTGACCCTCACCACACCCAAATGCAGAAAAAGCAGCCAGATACAAGAGTAGAAGTGACATCCCATCGCTTCGAGTTTAAAGCTAGTCAGCAGGGAACTTGCTGACTAGGCAGAAAGGTTACCCACCCTTTCTTCAACCTGTTTTATACACATAAACCTATCAGTACTCAGCATGAAGTGTCTCCCAATTTTTTTCCAAAATCTTTTAAACTAACAAAGAGGAAAAAGTATGATAAACCTTGTTGTTGTTGTTGTTGTTGTTGTTGTTGTTGTTGTTGTTGTTATTGCTGTTTTATTGTTGTATTTGGGCTCGGCCTCTTGTAAGCCATACCGAGTCCTTCGGGAGATAGTAGCAGGGTACAAATAAAGGTTTATTACTATTATTATTATTATTATTATTATTATTATTATTATAAGTTCAGGTGCTTATTAACAATATTTTTTCAGAAACAAAGGCCTGAAATTTCCTAACTTTTAAGTTTTTCCTTGCGTAACATTCAGGGTCCTATAAGAAGGGCAAGTTGCATGTTTCCACCAGTACATGCCAATACTTTAAAGTAGTATCTTAACAGCAAAGAAATGAAGTAAACAGCAAGCCTTTAAAGTGTAAAAGCTGCCTGTTACGTAGAACTATAAAATAAGGACTGTGACATAACACAGAGAACCCATTAAATACAGTCTTATAAAAAGTAGCCTCTCTTGACATCCGTTTCCATCTTCCTCAATTTATGCTTGTCATTACTGAAATATTTATTCAACATTGTGAAGAGACCGTCCTATGGGAAGAAACCAAGCATTTCAACAAAAGGATTTTTTTTTCTTGGTCAGAAGAAGGCATAATTTATGCCAAGAACACTCTGATCTGTTACAGCAACTTGTTCTGCAACAGGGCAGGAGGTGAAGCTTTACAAGTCTTTTTCCATGGCTTTGAATGAACAGGAAATAAATATAAAGTCCCCATTAGTTTGCAATGGTATTAAAAAAAACAGGATTGTGAAGAATAAAAAGCCCATCAACATTCCCCTGTGTCAACCTCCTTAATAACCATCAATGGGTTTACTCTTGCAGGATTAACTTTGCAACTTCATTCACTGTTGTTTGCTCAGAAGCATGGTTGAAAAATTCTGTATGGTTTAGGTGGTACACCAAAAAAAAGAAACCACCTCAGCACTAATAGCTTAGAGATAGCATCTACTACAAAAAAAGGAGCGGGGGGGGGGGGGGGGGAAGAGAGATGAGAGAGAACAGGCTTTGAGTTAAACATCTAGCAATGTTTGTTTCTGCTTTCAATCCCATTTGCCCACAGAATTCCCCATCACCAACCATTGATCAAGTGAGTCCACCGACAAGGTGTTTCAGCTCTTAGCATCCTGGGACAGGATGCACCTAGGTGTACATTATATCAATAGAAGACTGGCCAATGACATCTGAAACTCCCAGTGCTTCTAAACCAATCCAGCAGGCTCAGATTTCAACCCTGGAGACTTGCTATAATTATATACTCAGGTATAAATCTAGAAATTTTACTCAAGAAATCACCGTAAAAACCTAAGCTGGCTCATCCATGAGTCAGTGTGAGTACTGTATCCTAACTCATATTAAAAGAGGAATGAGCCCCTCCTCTGAGTACAGAGATGAAGCGCAAGAAAATCGTTATTTTTGCACTTATTGATAAAATCAGTTTTCACATTCATCAGATGATTAGTCTAGAAAAATTCAAAATCTTACAGTTTTTGACGGTTCAGTGGATCCTAATAAATGCTCATGAGTGATGGAAAAACATCTTCATTGCATTACAGATTTCCTACCCTATTATTTGGTATTTGCCAAAACAAATTAAAAACAGCCACGTTTAACACTCAAATGACTGCACCATGCTGACTCTACTGTCCCCTCCAACTTTGTTATTAGACTTCAGCTGACCTTTCCTATCTGCCCGTGTCGTGCTGACTTTAATGGAGCCAGCACGGATCCTCGCCACTCGGATTTGCCCCACTGCCCCTCTGTTTCTTCAGTGAAGCCAGGCGAAAAGTTCTGAAGAATGTGAAAACTGTGAAAGAAGACCTACTTGAAAACTTCCAACAACTGCTGAAGTACTGGGAGAGATGAAGGGGATGGAGGTGGTTTCCTTATGAACAAAAACATTAAGCTTAACAAGAGTTTTCTATCTGCAGATGACCATAATTACAGTGCTGTAAAATACTTCTACTGCAAGAAACCAAAAACCAGACATTGTTAAAGGCCATGATAAAATAAGCACCAAACCAATTTTACTACACAGTGATCTTTGTTCTGTTTAATCCTAGCTGTCCTTTGTTGCATACTTCCATATTTGCTATCTAGAAAAAATTAAGATGAATCCACATCTCTAGAAAAGGTAAAAGACTAGGACTTAACAGGCCCGTAGCCAGGATTTTGATTCGGGGGGGGGGGGGGGGTGAGTTTAATTGGGGGGGGGGGCGCTGAGTCTGAGTGAAAGAGGGTCTACCCTAGCAAACCTTTTGTATTGTTACCCCAATACCCCTATGCATATGGGATATATTGAATATGGTGAATAAACATAACAGTTTAAATAATGTACCAGTAAGGCCTTCTCGCGGACCACCATGAGAATTTCGGGGGAGGGGGGGCTGAAGCCCCTGAATCCCCCCCCCCCCCCGGGCTACATGCCTGGGACTTAATGACATTAAGTTACAAATATCCCAGTAGACATTATGACCCCATTTGCACAGATTCCACAGATAGGTTTAAGCCTGAATCTCAAATTGATCCTATATGTTGTTCTATTAAAATATCACATGTAATTAGAAAATATTGTTCCTTGTGTTTCCTGGGCATTTAAACAAATATTCTCAAAAACAAAATCCATTGTCAGCATTTCTATTAGGACAAAGATTTAGTCATACTATGACATTCTTATGTTTAGCATCAATATGAAGCTTTCAAGGGTGTCCACTGCTAATACATATAATTTGGGCTTTTCCATTGCATTTTGCATCCCAAATCTTTCAGAGGATGTACTGTATGTACTCGAGTATAAGCCGACCAACTATAAGCCGGGGTACCTAGTTTTACCACAAAAAACTGGGAAAATGTATTGACTGGAGTATAAGCCAGGGGTGGGAAATGCAGCAGCTACTGGTAAATTTCAAAAATAAAAATAAAGATACCAATAAAATTTCATTAATTGAGGCCTCTGTAGGTTAAATGTTTTTGGATATTTACATAAAACTGTAATTTAAGAGAAGACTGTCCTACTCTGATTAAACCATTATTCTAACCTTCTTCAGTGTAAGTGTGCTTATGTATCCTTCCAATTATAAAAAGGAAAGTAAAATAACAAATGTAATACTAATAGTAATAAATAGAGTAAAATAATAAATGTAATAAATAATAATAATAAATGTAATAACAGTAATAAATAGAGTAAAATAATGTAAATATGATAATAACAATAATAATAAATAGAGTAAAATAATAAATGTAATAAAAATAATTACAGTAAAATAATAAATAACTGACTTTTTCAGCCTAAGAAAGGGCTGAAAAACTCAGCTTATACTAGAATATATGATACAATTCAAATCGTGATATATTTGAGCAATGTCAAGTGTCAAGAGATATTTCTTTTGGCTGAAACAGTTCTTAATATAAAGACTGCCTTTATGGGACAAGGTTTAATGCATTCAAGAAATTCCACATGCCTTTTTAACAAGAAATGACAATCCTGAAGGTAGGTTAGTAAAAAAAGCAGTAAAGGAAATTCATACATTCTGACACTTGCAAGTCGCTTCTGGTGTGGGATGCTTTTTCATGTCTCTGCATGGGAATCTGAGGCTAAAAGTCAGGATAACAAAATGCATGCACTCTGAAGTAAAAAAGTTCACTTTGTACATTTCAATACCATAACAGAAACCAGATATAACCAATTTATTTTAAAATTAATATTTTTGTGTGAACTTCAGCATGTTAATGTATGATATGATTCTGATATCCATGGAAACAATGCTGTGACTTATTCACAACTGTACAATTCAGTTATTTACTTTGGGCGTCCAGTCCGAACCACACCCTGTTCTCAGTACCTCTGTCATTTGTCTCATTGAAAATAACAGGATTCGTTGATATTATTTGTAGTTTCACATATGCCCTGGTCGTCTTGGAATATATCCCCTGGGAATGCAAGGGCCTTCAAGTATGTGCCTTCAAGTCATTTCTGACTTATGGCAACCCCAAAGTGAACCCATCACAGAATTTTCTTGGCAAGATTAATACAAAAAACTAAAACAAGGGCCTATTTTTCTCTCTCTTGTAAAATGCGGATCATAAATTCTGTCTCATGATACCAGCCACAATCAACTTTAGAGTAAAGCAAGCCAAATCATATATGTCATTGAGTATTAGGCTGTTGGAGTTTCTCCTCATACTTTCTGCATCCACGAAATGTACCCTGCTTGTCTGAAACTAAGAAACTGTATTATCGGGGTTTTTTTTTTTTTTTTAAACTAAGTCAACTACAAAACATGGTTTCATTAAACTACATTTATATTTAAATTAATAAAATATTAAATCACAACATTTCTTATGGAAAATTACACATCATAAGATTTTATTTCATCATAGTACTGGTGGAAGTCAAGAGGTCCTCCAGATGCCATCACAACACCATTTCCGAAAGCCCTGCTGAGAACACCCAATAGTAAGGAATGTTAGGAGTTGCAGTGCAACATCTGGAGGGTCACATGATTTCCTGCCCCACTTTCTGGCGAAACCAAAGGACAGATGAGTTAAAATTGTGGCTCACTTAAGCACGTATACCACAGAAATCCTTGAGGTTTTTTGTGACATCCAAGGGCAGCCAAAAATCTGTCCAAATGTTATTAGGACATATTCTTCCATTCTTTTGTCAGACTGACTTCCAAGCTGAAGGAAGCAAGACTAATGGGATATCTTCACTAACATTTGGAAGATTAATGCATTAAAGTCATTTCTAAATATAGAAGAAGTGTGGGAAAGATTTGATGCCGGTTGGAAATCCAGTTATACATGCCAAACAATGGCACTTTTCAGAAGCAAAATAGATATGCTTTTCTTGGCCACAATACTGTTTTAATACATAAAACATATGCACCTCAAAGAGAAATATGTATGGTCTCATGTAGGCATGTTGCACGTGCTTTCACTCCACCGCTGGTCACTGGAATTGACATGCTAACTTTAGAAAAGCAAGTAACTTTGGGGAACACAGGGGTCTAGAATATCTAACACACAATTTCTTTACAGATGTACCGGGACCATATTTATCTTGGCCATCTGCCCAGGCTTCGGATCAAAATTAAAGTTTTCTTTTCCTTTTTAGTGCAACTGCATTAGTCACACTAGAATTGTATAATCAACACTCCTATCCAAAGATAACGTGCATTCACATTGAATTATATGAAAGGCTGCATCCACATTTAAAACATGTGAAGACAGGGTTTGGTTTTTTCTGACGTTATTGTTTTTATAGTTCAGGCGGTCTCAGAGTTCCAAACATCCGACTTACAAATGACTCATATTTAAGAACAAGACAGAGACAACAGGAAGTGAGAGAAATCTCCCCCTCAAAAGGGAAATCCACTCCTGAAAGAGTTATCATGGGGGTGTCCACTGAAGCTTTATCACCTATCTTTGTTTCCAAAACAAGCCATTATTTTCGAAATCCAATTATCACAGGGACAGAAAGTGAGGTGTAATCTTCTGAACAGGAGCACAGATAGCAAAATAAACACAAGGGTGTTAACTATTCCATATGCTATCCAAGCTTGTGTGTGTATATATACAGTATACAGTTGGTGTTACACTTAAAAATGTACTTTTCCTGACTTAAAAACAAATTTTGCACCCCTCAACGTTTTCTGCTAATGGAGTTCTTGCCCTCCAAATAGGATGTTTAGCCTCGCAACGGTGTGTTTTATGAGTTCCATATAAACATCCTGCTCCTATTTTATCTCATCATAGTTTGTTAACTGTTTTTATCCTGAATATGTGGCCCGCCCATTGTCATCCCCATCGTAATTGTGTTTATTGGAATGTTTATGCTATGATTGTTTTTTTTCTCTTCTAATGTTATTTTGATAATGTTGTTGTTGTTGTATATGCTTCGATTTTATTACTGTATTATGTTGTCCGGGCTTGGCCCCATGTAAGCCGCTTCGAGTCACCATTGGGGAGATGGTGGCGGGGTGAAAATAAAAATTATTATTATTATTATTATTATTATTATTATTATTATTATTACACTCCACTTGCCATGAGAAAAGCTTAGATATGCTTATATGTGATCTGCATCTCTGCATTCCCAATGCTGCAATTAAACATTCCAGTATAACTCAATAAAAATGATATTCTATTGTTTAAATGGCTTTTTGCACACACTATACTTCTTTTTGAAGGTTAGATTATCTCTAATTTACAAGGGCAGCAGTACAGTAAAACCTGAATTGGCCACTTAAAAGAAAAAGTTATCGAGCAGGGCAGAAAATACATTTGACAGCCAATGACAAAGATGCACTTCTGCACACAATTAATAGTTACAATGTTTAATTCATTATCACAAAATGTTATGGTTGCCAAATTGGATAGTTTTACATTCATGTAAGATGATGCCACCAATGGCTATTTGTCGGGATGGCTATATAACCCTCCAACATGAGAGCACCATGCCTCTGTGTATCAGTTGCTGGAGAATGCAAGATAGGAGGTGCTGTTCCACTCATGCCGTGCTGGAAGGCTTCTCATAAGTGACTGATCTGCCACTATATGAACAGAATACTGGACTAGTCTTTGGTCTGATCCAATTATAAAACCTTATTTTCACTTCTAATTATGGTAACTAAAGACCAGCGGCATCTGGAATGCCACAAATTTACTATTCTTTGCATTGGTTAGGGCAACGTGTTACCATATACTCATGTATATGTTGACCTTATTTATAAGATGAGGGTAGGTTTTGGGCTCCAAATTATGGATTTTTATATGACTCATGGGAAAGTCAAGATCATTCCACAAAGAGTGGAAAGGGCCAATATAGCTAATCCTGGTCGCCAACATTATTTCCCCACCCGTGCATTGAAACAGAACAGAAGTGGCACCCTAGCAGAGAGTAGAAGGATTTGGTTCTTCTTTTACAGCTAACTTCTTGTAGTTTGTCATTCTGCTTAGTCAAAGGGATGTTAGACAAAACATCAACCCAAAAACTCCAGGTTGACTTATTCATGAGTCAAAGTAAACAATGCAGTTTAACTCCCCCCCCCCCCCCGGGTCCATATATATGAGTTAAATTACAGTGCTTACTTTGACTCATAAATAAGTGAACTTGGAGTTTTTGGGTTGATGTTTTCACTAACATTTTAGACTTCTATATGAGTATATAAGGTAATAATGAAGAAAGAAGTTCAGTGTGGATTCTGCTATACCTTTTGATGTTTTCACTAACATTTTAGACTTTGCTATGAGTATATAAGGTAATAATGAAGAAAGAAGTTCAGTGTGGATTCTGCTATCCCCTTTTCATGGAAAAGCTCCACTGGAGTAGCAGAAAATCTTGTTCAGAATCCTATTTCAACAAGCAGAAAACCAGATCTCCACAAGCCCCATAAGTGGGGGAGAAACTCATTAATACGTCTCATTGTTATTTTTCCAACAGCTCATATTCAGAGGCATTCTGTCAATGAGCTTGGGGTCATAATGATTGAACCCATCGTTTTACATTCCACAACTGTCTAAATAAGTGATTAACATCACATTCTACCAAGTCTGGAAAACGAAGGCAACCTTTTTCATTCAAGCTGAATAGAAAGTAATTAATAACAGTGATCCCCTTCTCCTTGATCCACAATACCAAAAAGATTTGTCAAATATCAATCATATGTTGATTTTTGCTTAACCAAAGCAAAAGACAAGTCTTGCCTAATTCATATCAGCCTCCTCAATTTGGTGAGAACAATATATGCATCATAAACAAAGAATAGGCTAGCTTTTATCAAACTCTACCAATTTCAATGCCATAATAAATAAAGGAATAAATAACTAAAACAGTTATGCTGGAGACTATCAATAAATTACATCAGTAAAGTACCCTGTTGATCAAGAGGGAGATAGTTATTCAGTTTTGACAAAGGAGAACCAGCAAAAAAGACTGAAAAACCTTTCAAAATATGATATAATTTGCAGATAGACTCCAGCCAGTGTAAAGCTACCAGAAAACCTCACACATTTCCACAACTTTACTTTTTTCCAACCCTGCACACAAATGGTCCCATGGCTCTCACTTCTGGCAGGATAAAATTTGAACTTTCCAATTTCTCCCCTTATCCTACATTTTGTAATGACAAGTTAATGTAGATTTTGGAAGGACTGAAAGACTTTCCTTTGTATTTATATTCTGATGGCCTATGAAAAGAATTGCCCAAGTCTGAACTGTGATTTAACTTTTGGATTCATTTATTTTGTGTCAAAAGAACTGCATAAGTAAAGTATATGGATGATCTAGCTATGTATATGTAAAGTATACATAAGAAAAGTATATGAATGATACAGCTATGTATTCCCCCCCCCCCCCACCCTCAATTTTAATTTAAAAAAACACAGACTATCTGCTGGCATTTACTTATGGTGTCTCAGTACAGGAATAATACATTTACAGTATCAATGTATTACATTTAGAAGTTCGGAATAATTAAATTTCTAAATACTAGCAGTGTCCAAAGCACTCTCCAAATCATTCACATGTGCAAGGTTAGCAGCCTCTAAAATCCCTGACATATTTAATTACTAGTCGGCTGTTCTTAATGCACATGAACTAATCTAAAAGAAACAAGATCTAGCCACATATATAATAGATGACAGTTTTCTTGTTACCAACCAATACATATGATTTTCATTTTAAAATTAGGCATTATACTATGGTGCTTGTCATCACATTCTTTGTCATTATCCATACAAACAACTCACTGTGCATTCTGCTTTTGCTTGTTTTTTTATATGAAAATACTGTAACCCTGTCTCACCCTGAAAAATATTGTCATTGTCATTTGCCAAGTCAAAACCTCAAGTATGGAACCTTTTTAAAGTAGAAGTAGTAACAAATTGCTGAAGTCTGAACAAAGGTCTTTTTGTATCACCGTCAGCATCCTTCTGCAGTTTAAATTTCATAGAACGTCTATCCTTTTGAGTGACTGGAGGATAGATGTGTTTTGACCCAGAACCCTTCTAGAATCTACACAAACCCTAAGGAGAGAATATAAATAAAACATTAAGTGAACTCAACTGAAAAGGAGTTGCTTTCCATGTCCCTTAATCTCAGAGGGGCTATATATAACAGGAGACAAAATACACCCTGCTTCATTCGAAAAGTGTCAACGTTTTTTAATCATGCCGTCTCAAAGGAAGGCAAGTGTAGGAGGTTCTCATATTACATTTGCATTCCTGCAACACTCTCAAAGAAATGCCTTTCATTTATGTACTATAATATATGTAAGCCTCAAATTTAAGAATACCAAAATAGGTACATCGTTAAATCTCCTAAAGACAAAATGGAAAAGAGTCTTATTTTAATGTGAGGACCAACCTGCATCAATTCCAAGAGATTTACTATGAACCTAAAATAGTACTACAAAGTTTTGGGGAAATTAATCAAGCAAATATCCACAATCTAGAAAAATCAACACTTGGGATATCTATACTTTCCCTGTCTCTTTTCACTTCCCTTCTACCACATCACTTAGTTCATCATCATTATAGGTGATCACTCATGGGCAAGTATGATTGCCTTCCACGTGTTGGGTATTGGCAGTGTGCCCGTAAGTGACTGTAGAGACCTATTCTGGTTTCACATCTTCTTTTGCAGTGATATCCAGATGGAAGAAGGTCCAAACAAGAGTTGGCTTGACATGCCTTCCTCTTAACACATTGTTCCCTTTCACTCTCCATTTGTGTTTCTTCAAAATCCACAGCACTGTTGATTACAGCTGCCCTCCAGGTAGATGCTCAAGGGTCAGGGCTTCTCAGTTCTCGGTGTCTATGTCACAGTTTTTAAGGTTGAGAGTAAAGTAACTCCTGATCAGGCAACGTGGACATTCCAGCAAAGTTGATAACTAAGCTAAGTTAGTATTAAATATGAACTTAAAAATAGCTGGACCATGCATTAGGAAAGTTCATTTCAATTACATCTCTCTCTGGATAAAGTTGAGGAAAGCAGGGCACCAGGTAGCCCTCCATGAGCTCACAGAAGCATCCCCTTCCTCAAGGTGTCAAACACACTGTTTTCATTTGCCCCACCTACATCTATCCTCCTTCCTTCATTATTTTTCTTCTCCTTATTATTCCTTCTCCTCACATCGGCCTTAGTTCTCCTTCTTACCACCCCATTCCCCCCCCCCCCAATACTTCTGCTCATTGTTTCATCCATCTCAAGATATTCTAAATAACCTCTATCATTTCCTTCTCAGACATAAATGCAGACACTCTGGTGATCCACTCTGCAACAAATGAAATCAGGACAACTTCATAGCTACTAGGCCTGGGTAACAACGCAAAAATTTGTTTCTAAAATCGATTTGTAATTGGGGTTTTTTTTTGTTTCGATATTTAAAATAATTACAAAATTTTCCAAAAAAAAAGTTCGGTATTTATGAAATTTCGTAAATATTTACAAAACATTTTGTAAAGATGGCGCCCTTTTTTTTTCAATATTTTTTAAATATTTTTTAAATTTAATTATTAATTTAGTAGAATAGGGAGGAGAAATTAAAATTATTATTAAGGAGGGAAGGCAGGCACTCACTCTGGCGGGCCCTCTCGCTCGCCGCTCGCTCGCCGCTCGCTCGCCGCTCGCTCGCCCCTCTCGCTCGCCGCTCGCTCGCCCCTCTAACAGGCAGAATGGATGAAAAGCGCAATGCATGATGCAGAGGTCCTCCTCTGTCCCAAACTGGTCTCGCTCGAAAGGCTGCCGTGCGACCCCTCTGAGGCCGAGAGAGTGTGATCTAATCCAGGCCTGTCTCGCCCCTCTCGCTCGCCGCTCGCTCGCCCCTCTCGCTCGCCGCTCGCTCACCGCTCGCTCGCCCTCTCGCTCGCTTGCTCAGCCGGCGCCAAGAGAGGAGAGCTCCCAGCAAGCATCGGCAGGCGGCCATCTTACGTATTTCCGAAATGGACGGAAATACAAAAATTTTTGGCGCCTGCCGTTTCGATATTTAAAAACACTTCCAGGTTAAAAAAAAAGTTTTGTAATCGTTTCGTAATTCAAAAATTAACGAATTTTTTAACGAATTACGAATTAACGAAACGAATTGACCAGCCCTAATAGCTACTCTTAGCTACTCATTTCTCTCTCTCTCTCTCTCTCTCTAAATTAAATTTAGTGTCCTACACTAAATGTTATTCCTAAAATGCTAACATAGAATTTTCTATATCTTCTGTATAAAATTTAATGGTCAGGGGTTCTCTACTGGATTCTCTTGCGCTGTATGTGTTAGATGATGCAATGGCTCTTCTAAAAAGCTGACCAGCATCATGGTCCTGATCTATCCCACCACCTGGATGACTCTTTGGCCACAGAAAACAGGAGGAAGCTCACGCCCAATCTCTCTGTGTCACTACTGTCTTAATTACCTCTAAGCACAACACTGAAACTTTCCATGAGTTTTAAACAGTATCACAACTGAGTTCGCATCATTTCAATGGAGTTGTTGTTTCTTTCAGTCGCTTCGGACTCTTTGTGACCTCACGGACCAGCCTAAAAATTAAATCTAGAACCTACTTCTTATTTTTTTAAAAACCCATAGCAATATTCTTCCAACTTTCTCTGTCCCTAGTTTCTACCAGAGTGTCTGGTTAAATGGTGAACCAAATTCTTTGTTAAAAGTACTACTACTACTATTGCTACTACTAGTAGTAGTACTACCATTACTGCTACTGGCTGAGTATCCTTTATTTGAAAATACAAAATGAATAAAATCCAAAATTGTCCACATGCATAGCTGAGGGAGTGATACATTTGTTTTTTGATTGCTCTGTGTACACAAGGTTTATTTCATGTACAAAATACACCAGGCTACAATATATAAAGTGAATATAAAACACAAATTAATGTCATGTTCCTGATTGAGTCTCATATCCAAGACATCCCATTATCTCAAAATCCAAACTCAGTTGTTTTATTTTGCCATTAACTATGCAAGAGAAATGCCTTCTGATGCTGAAGGGGTTGATTTCAAAGATAAAATGTTTATAATTTATCTAGAATATCCACTCATTTCTGATCATTTTTTACAAAAGATATCTAGTGGTAATTGAACAGGACACGTAAAAATATTAAAAAAAAGTCTGTTAATAGCAATGAATCTACAAAGTAAGAATAAATAAATTAATGTTTCAGCAAGCTCTTGTCTTTAAATTTTGGTCAATGATACTTTAGTATCCTCACTTTTATCTCATTTTTGATACTTCACATCATCACTCATTTCCATTTCACCTTAATAAAATAAGGAAACATGTGTTTTTAAAAAAAAAAAAAAAGCTGTAAAAACAAGTCAAGGAGAACTCTTTCATGTGAAATACTCCTGGGGACTCTTCGACTGCTAGGTGGTCTTGCCCTTGGGTCATATATCAGGATGGGGGGAGATGGATGAATGAATTTATTATGTATGTCAGGCTCCATATACTTTTCATCACACGTTGTTCCAATTACAATTGTGAGCTGGTCAAGGATCACAGCAATCCATATGGATCAACAAATGGCAAAGAACCATTGGCAGTGCCAATGGATACCTCAAGGACCATTTAGCCAGGCCTCACTGACTGCCCTATTGAAAGCAAAAAGGAGATCCCTCCTCTGATCTAATATCTACACAAATATGAAATGTGAGCCTTTGACATATTTCAGTAATATGCACAGTTCTCAAAGGACTTAAAGATGAAATTGATCCTTTTTCCATAAGACATATTTTGTTTATGGTTTTGGTGTCTTAACTTAGAGAAAAGTGGTGGAGAACTTGACAATTCAGAAATGGAAGCAATGTATTCCAAATCAATTTCTCAGGTGGCAGCATTAATCTCATTATTTAATTCCAAATGCATTTCTTTTCTTCATGGGGAAAAACTTTCAGTAAAAGAAAGATATACTTCAAAAATAAGTATATTTTCTGTCACAGGGGAACTCAATACTTAAGTTGTCTTTTTCATTCATTCTGAACTAGGAGTTAGTATCACACATAATCCAACAAAGAAGTTTTTTCTGCTTTAAGATGGCTTTCAAACAGATACTGCTACGTAATATTTTAACGTTTGTAGATATACAAATTTATCAGTGGCCATAAATGCACAGACATCAAGTCCAGAACACCACAAAGGCACCACTTCCCTTAGCAACCAACTCACTGTCACTATATACTTCAGACTTTGGCAACTTCTGCATATGTCACACTGTTTGGAAGTTCAATACCCAGACAGGAAAAGAGATTAGAAATAAAACATCTTCTGCAAAGTTTTATTTATGCCAGACCCACCAAGTTGCCTAGAGAAAACAAATATGCACAGAGTCATTTTATGAGCATTGAGGGAGACACTTCCTTGTGAAAATTCTCTTCTTCTGCCTAAATGAGGTGTTTATATCACCTAGAAACTTTCACAATTACAAAACAACTTGGGGATAAGAACATGATTTAATATTTAGTATCAGTGACGGCTGACAGGGAACTCTGGCGTGGGCTGGTCCATGAGGTCATGAAGAGTCAGAAGCAACTGAATGAATAAACAACAAATCTTCCAGTGTTAACGTTATATACAACAGCATACATTTTCTCTCCCTTTCTCTCTCTCCCTCTTCTCTTTTAAAATATTACATAGTAACGAGGTACAAAATAGTCCCTTTTCTGTGACTCCTTTCTACTGTTAAAGTAGAAAGTTCTGTGGCCATGAGCCACAGAACTCTAGCACTAGCAATGGCTCCAAAGTTCATAATGTTCTGGCGTAGAATATAAAATAAGATGAACTGTATGACTCCATGTATTGTTTTTCACCCAAGACTGTAGTTTAATAATTCCTGCCTTCTTGTCTCCAGTTCTTACATCTTTTTTACTCTTTATTGCTTACTGTTCTGGTGAGAGAAGACAAGCCTTGCTGAAACCTTGTCTTCACTGGTATTTGCATGAACACTACCAATACAACAGGAGACCAAGCACCACAGAACATTGGAAATTGGTCATTTGACCCCAACTCTTTTCTATGGAGTTCATTTGTCCTAGAAAATCTTGAAATGTGGCTTACTTGATACTGGATCTACATGTCACAAGCCTCCTGGTTCCTAGAGTGTTAGCAATTCTGCAGCAATGCCCTCTTCCCTGCCACCAGACTGGATAAGTATGAAAGGAAAGTATAGGGTAGAAGATCTGGAATTGATCATAAATAAATAAAGGTATTTTCTAAACAGACATGTTTGTATGTGTGGCAGAAAGAAACTGACAGAGTACAGTAGAGAAGATCCAATGCTTTATCAAAAATACTATTTTGTTTCTTCCAACCACAACATCCTATCTGTCAATGACAACAGTTGCTTTAACACACTGTAGGATTGATTTAAATGGATGCACATAGGTTGACAGGATGTTGTTTTTGACAAATCCTGTTTTAGCAAATCTGTACTGGCAAAATAGTTTTTGACATAACCAAACCTACATAAATCTCTGAAGCGGAAGAAAGATGATCCATTGAACATACTTGATCAGATCAAAAGCCTTTTAAACTCAATATTTCTGGTCATCCAGATGCCCGTCTTAAGCCCACAAGTAGGACATGAGCATAATAGCACCCTCCTAGGTTTTTCCCCAAACTGTAAGTTGCTTCTGGTGTGAGAGAATTGGCCATCTGCAGGGACATTGCCCAGGAAATGCCTGGATGTTTTGATGTTTTACCATCCTTGTTCTTCTCATGTTCCCGCATGGGGAGCTGGAGCTGACAGAGGAAGCTCATCTGTGCTCTACCCGGATTCGAACCTCCAACCTGTATGTCTTCAGTCCTGCTGGCACAAGTGTTTAACCCATTGCGCCACCAGAGGTGCCCCTGAAGTTATAGTCACTGAGAGATAATACAGTCACTGAGAGATGTTATGTGGATTAGACACATTCATCAGTGCATTAGCAATAAAATACAAACTGTCAGGCAGGTACCCTTCAGGGTTGATCCACAGTGGCTTAGACATTGTTTTCATTATGTATTATGAAGCTTTTAATAAAAAACCATTAACTTGTCTGAGCAAAACTTAAACTTAGTTTTGAGATGATGACATCATCCCTATAATTTTGTTTTTCTGCACTGAAAATATCACCTAGACTGAATGATTTCACTTACAATGTTCTTACTCACCCACTGAAACACTTCTTTTATAGATATGAATGGGGGCACAACAAGCCTAAAAAACATTATTGCTTCTTTTAAGGAAACAATGTTCCTAACTTTGTCTTTGCCTGGGTATCTGCACATTGTCTCCACTTCAGCTCTTTTTCAGTATTAACTGACACTTCAGTTAATTAAGTGGATGTGTTCCAAGGCAGTATAGAAAATTTAGTACAAAAGAAATAACATGGAAAAGCTAGGGGTAGATTCCTATATGATAAAAATGACAATTTAACATGTGTTTTTTAAGTTAGGCCTTACATGAGCAATCAAAAACATTATGATCTTTCTCAAGGCAACCTGAAAACTTCTTCCAAAATGTATCTGCAGATGCTCAGTAAGGGATTCTGGGGAGAACTGTTATGTACTTTGCCTGGTTTAGGTAGACACAGCAAGCTACGCCATGCTAGAAGAGGATTTCATTCTTTCCCAACTCAAGTTACTAACATTGATCACTTCAGACACATGAATGCATCCTGGCACTAAAATTCAGCCTTCATTTATCATCCTCTCAGTGTTAGTGTTGCTAAAAGAATCCAACTGGATAGGAAAAGAGGCTTAGTGTGCATAAAAAGACTGCATGAAAAGGAGCTTATTTCTCACAGGCTTTGTTAACTGAGATATGTCTATATGTATTTGGGCTCGGCCTCTTGTAAGCCGCACCGAGTCCTTCGGGAGATGGTAGCGGGGTACAAATAAAGGTTTATTATTATTATTATTATTATTATTATTATTACCATTTTAAAAAATCAACTCTTTTCTGTTATTTGTTTATATTGATAAATTGAGATAAATCACCTTCACTATCTCAACTGCTTCAACCTTCCAAGTTTCTACTTGAAGGCACTAAGTGGTAAAAACACAAGACTCCTTAATTCAGCTTTCACCAAAAGTGGCATTTTATCTTTATTTACACAAATATACAAGACAACCTTCAATCATGTCATCTCACATCTCAGCACACTGTAAGAAGCACATTCCTTTCTTATCAGAGCTTCTTCATCAGGTCAACACAGGAAACTCCAAAAGTAACACTCTACCAATACTACACATCTCTATGTTTTAACCCATTCATTTCTGAAATCACATAAGCAATTTTCATGCTATATAATATTACATACTGACAGTTCACATGCTTGAAGACACTCCCAAATAACTTGTTTTCACACAACCTAGGTCACCATGTTATTCTGAGAAAAAATCTGAGCCTATACTGTGTTGACCAGAACACCATACAAGAAGCATGTAACACCGGTTTTAAAGAAACTGTATTCGTTCCAATACCAGTCTGTACATGTGCACAGTTTTGACTGACTTTACACTCATCCCATTTAATCCTTTATCTCAGTTTACCTCATAGGTGCGACTATACCCCTTTGCAAACAAATCTGGAATAATGCAGCTGTATCCTTGAATTCTGTTTTAATTCATTAATTACTTAATGTGCTTTTATCCTGTACAAATTATTTTTACTGTATTAAAGTTTTGCGAATCATTTTATTGTTCACTGGCCTGAGATCCTTAGATATATAGTACACCAAGAAGTAAACTGAAACAATGCAAATGTTTTAAAGCATTTAAATTATTCTTAAATTATACTTAATAATAGCACTGGAATAATGAAATGGTACAGCAAATCCCAAGACTACACTGTAATTATTTCTCCAAACATTAATATTTCTTGACAAAAACAGCTAAAATAATAAGCAAGTGAAATCATAGGGAAAGCATCTGGACTGAGGAGACTTGTCAGCCAGGCTATCCATCATCTTTGTTTTACATGGCTAATAGTACTATAGTCTTACTTGAATTTAATTCTCCTTTATAAATAGAATCATTTAATGTGTGTGGCTCACTTTCCCTCTCTCCACATAAAAAGCAGCTAGTCAAAAATATATCAGATATCAACAATGTCTTGAACTTTCAACTCCATATTAGAGATTAAAAAAAGATTTTCACCCAGTGTATTATCTTACAAAAAGCAGGTGTAGTATTTTTTTTTACAGTTAGCCCTCCATATTTGCTGGGGTTAGGGAAACAAGACTGCTGTGAAAGTGGCAATATGGCAAATGAAGAAAACTGCTATTATTTTTACATGAGAGAACAAATCCCTATAACATCCAGTTTAACTTTATGGACAACTTGCACCTGAAGTTGGCCACAGAATCCAACTGAAGGACCTAAAAAACCTTAGAGAAGTGTAGGACTCTCAGATCCTCCAGACCAACTTTTGGTGGATGTTGATGATAGAACTGTGCTGGAAGAACTACAGGTTCCTAAAGTGAACATACGAATCAAATCTGAAATAATCAAATCCGCAAAAGTCAAACCTGCAAATATGGAGGGTCAACTGTACTTTAATATAGCTATACAATGCAAGATATACTTTGATTCAGCTATTGGGAATATTATTTCCAATGAACCCCAACTGAATTTGCTTAGCACTCTTCTCATGTTATCTATCCACTGACCTTACTTGGCAAAATGGGTACTGCTGGACTAGAAGCAAAGAGATTAAGATCAATTTGATTCTTTCAATTTAGTATCATGAAGCCTGGGGGGAATCCAGAGAATTAAAAAGTGATGTTTTTTGTATCTTAGAAAACAAAATCTAGAACAGGAAAGTACACATTGAAGTGTTTATGTGCTTCACGATTCTAAACAATAAGTATGATGAGACCAAGTAGACAGTTTTCGGTTTTTGACATAGTAACTGTACCTCCTTCCCATGTTCCTCCTAAAAGAAACTTTAGAGTCGAATAAGAGGGAGATTGGTTTCAATGCTTTGACCTGGCAAACTCAGAGTACACCAAAGAATCAGAAAACAAGGAAACGTCATCATTTCTTGTTTATATTCTGCACTATATGACATTTATTGAATTGATGTAAGAGACCCAAAGATTATTTTTAAAGAAAAAGACTACTAAATTTTATGCCTTCTTTATGTTTTAAAATCCATCTCCTCTCCATACCAAATATTTTGGAAATGAACACAGAATGGCCCCCATATCTATGAGGGATATGTTTCAAGTCCCCACAGGGAAACTTGAAATCATAGATAGTAACTAATCCTATATTTAGGTTATACATGGTCTTCAAGCACACCATAAAGTCACACTGGAGAATGTAGAACAGCCCCCAAACACTTCTGAAGAACATTTTTTGTAGTTTGGGTGATACAGCAGCAACGACGTTTTTCATTAATCACCCACCTCTCCTCAAGGTTCAAAGATAGCAAATCTGTGGAAAAAGAATTGTATTGTATTTGGCTCTCTACTGTCACAATGATTAACAAGCTCCCCCTTGCATTCAATTTTGGATATTAATTTCTGACACAGGACAGGTTTTACCATTTGTCTGCCTCTTCATACACAAATATAGCTTGACTTCACCACTAACACTTGCAGTGGGTTTGGAGAACAAAGGACCGCTGATAGATTTCATTCAAAGAGGATGACGTTAACTTTCAACAAAATGAAGGACAAAAATGAATCTGGATTCTTTGACTTGATTAAAAGCCTTTAATTACACAATTATTGCTTGTTAGGACAAGTCTCCTATGCGGCTTCTGTCATCAACTGACAATCAGTCGTGCCCACCTGAAAACTGGGATGTACTGACTGTAATAAAGAGAGAGCACCACATGAAATCTGCCCTTTGTTTTCTACAATGTTGTAACTTCTGGGTTAAATGAAAGGCACAGATCGGTTCCAAATATCTTCCTTATTGATCACTGTGCTACACATGCCTTTTCTTTTGAAAAACCGTAATAAATGGAAGCATTGTATTGGAGCTATAAAACTATTCCACACCACAAACATAAACTAACAAGATTAATTAAATATCTTGGGTTCATGACGACCACAGTAAGGCGGGGGGGGGGGGGGGTATCCATAAATGCTTTTACTTCAGTATCTAGTCAACATTATTTCAGCCAAGATGCATGTCCACAGCACTCATAAATAAGGTGTTAATTGAACTGTCTCATTTCTTGCCAAACTTTTAGATCATCAATTTATGAAACTGCATTGTTAAGACAGTCCAGTGCATTAGGCTTTCAACTATATTTTATCTTAGGGCTTTTCATTACTTGGTCCCACTGAATCTATTTTGCAAATTCCTATTTTCAAGCTGTACTGTTTACAAAAGCTGCGCACACTCAAATTTCATAGCAGGAAGTCTGCACACAAGATTCACAAAACACAAAACTGTTTCTTAAAGACATCTTTGCTGTTGAATAATCAAAGACAAACAATGAATGAATCCCAACAGAACTATTCATTTGATTCAACAAGTTGAAAGAACTACACCTGTTTGTTTGTTTTCCCCCATGTCAGGAGCGACTTGAGAAACTGCAAAGTGCTTCTGGTGTGAGAGAATTGGCTGTCTGCAAGGACATTGCCCAGGGGACACCCCAATGTTTTTGATATTTTACCATCCTTGTGGGAGACTTCTTTCATGTCCCTGCAGGGGGAACTGGAGCTGACAGAGGGTGCTAATCCGTGCTCTCCCTGGATTTGAACCTCTCTGACCTCTCAGTCTTCAGTCCTACCGGCACAAGGGTTTACCCCATTGTGCCACCGGGGGCTCCTGTAATTTTATATGTAACTAGTAACTACACCTGTAATTTTATATGTATAAATAAAGCCAGAGTAGGCAAACAAATCTGAGAAATGCAGAAAGCCTACTTGTCTTTTAAGAGCTATAAAATAGGCTCAACTTCAATGAGAAACAATATTTGCAGTGATACTGAGAAGACAAGACATATTGATCAAAATCCTTACCTGCACACTTTACCATTCAGACTCATAGATGATGCAGAACATTTTACAAACTTTGAGAATGAGGGCGTATCCCCACAGCATCACAAGCTAATGCACTTTTACCTGAGGCATCCAAACAATGCCTCAGGTAAAAGCAAATTCATTTGATACCAGAAAACACCCCAGTCTTTCCAGGTGTGGGCCCTGTGTGGATTGGAACTGGGGATCATGCAGTGTGACTTCCGGGCCCAATCCATACTTGGGTTGGGCCCGGATTTCCGGGCTCCTAGAACAACACAAACATTACAGGGATGTTAACCCTTCCCTATGCTATCCAAAGCTTTCATATATATATATATATATATCCAACCATATATATATAGCTGGAGTTACACTTTAAAAAGTACCTGTTCTGACTTACATACCAATTCAACTTCAGAACAAACATACAAAACTTATCATGTATAAATATTGTAAGTACAGTAGAGTCTTGCTTATCCAACATAAATGGGCCGGTTGAATATTGGATACGCGAAAATGTTGAATAACAAGGAGGGATTAAGGAAAAGCTTATTAAATGTCAAATTACATTATGATTTTACAAATTAAGCACCAAAAGATCATGTTTTACAACAAACCGTCAGAAAAAGCAGTTCAATACACGGCAACATTATGTGGTATTTACTGTATTTATGAATTTAGCACCAAAACATTGCAATGTATTGAAACAGTTATGGATCCAGGCCGGAGGCATTGGATAATACAGAACTTTGGATGAACAAAGGTTGGGTAAGTACTGGTATGTAGTTTTTTTCCAGAGGCTCCATTTGCAATCAGAGAGGCCAACAGTCATATTTCTAAACCATATTTCCCTACCAGCAACTCTTCTTAAGTGATATTCCAGTATTTGTAAAGTATAGCTATTAAACAGGAAAGGGTGGAATTCACCTGCCACTGAAAACAGGAAAGGAAAGCAATCTCATATGTTTAAACACTGGAAGCAGTCTGGACTATTTTTAAGGAAAGTACTCACTGCTAACTCAAAAATGAACATTTTATTTTTTAAAAAATAAAAGTTAGATGAAATAATTCTGTCTTTCTGAATTTAGACAAAATTCATCTATTCAAAAATCACATGGTTTAACCAAGACATTCCTAATTTTGTAACAGCCTTTGCTTATAGAGAAATTCAGCCAACCATGCTATTTTCAGACACTTATCCTTCTTTGTGGTAAAAGGCATGAATATAAATGTATATCATAATATCTGAACTGATATATTTATATACTTTGAATTTTATGGGAAAAGTTCCATTCAAATCATAAGATTTCATATAGCAAATGCATATCCTTTGCAGATTATGAAGGCATGAACCTGTTGGGAACCTAAACCTCATTTTCACTATGATTGTTCCCTCCTCCAATCTAGCTGATACTTTATCCAAAAGCAGTAACAGCCTGACGATTCACATTCTTACAAAGAAATAAATATTCTTGATGACCCACAATAAAGATTCATAATTATTTTTGAAATGGATCAAAGAAGGCTTTCAAGCCAAGATGGCCAATGCCACAAAACAGGCTACCACCAACCACTGGATGATATAGAGCTAAAAACCACTAAATGATATAGGCTGACTAAATAATGGGAAATCTACAGAATATCCCATTGTTGAATACAAAAGCTGTTGTGCAATGTCTATTCAACATCAGATCAAAAGTAAACAACAATTAATGGGATTGGGAACAAAATATGCTCAAAAACTACTGGCACTCTCAGAAAGTTTCTCCCATGCATAACATTTCTATGAAACAGAAGGAAGGAATCTGCTTGTATCAGTTTCTATTTTTCCTCTTCTTAAATTCATTCCATCCTGTTTCCACATCAGTTTGTGGTTTCTTCTTAGGGTCTAACAGATGTTTTTACGTGTTTTTCTGCAGAGATTTAGTCAAATTTGCATTTTGAGTGAATTTTCCCCTGATACATAATTCTTCTTCTATTAAGTGGATTTTTTCCTACTAACATGCATATCGGCATGCTTGTTTTTAAATGCACTCTTTCACTAGAAACCTGCAAAGCAAAGTGAAGGAACCCAAAAAAAGATGACTGAATTTTGATTCTGACTGATTACAAGGCACTTTTTGGCACTCGCAACACAGCATACATTTTTATCCCTAAATATGATAAGCTCCCTAAATATGAAAACATCAGGATTTTTAGGAACCCATCTTCACTTTTTAATACTTGTCAGTAATTCGATACACAGATAATATGTGCACTCCAAACAAAGTTGGGGATAACATCATTGCACCAAGGCTGAAGGGTCTAAAATAAACATTAATGCCAAATTGTTATATTTTTGGATCTTCTGAAGTGACTTTCACCAATTATATTCACAGTGAACATCCCACTTTGTGAAGAATTTTCAATTCAAGCCCTTTGAAGGACTTGGCCAGTCTCAGATTTCATTGGTAAGGACTGTATTCAAAGTGTCTTTTTTACTACATAGAAATGACAGATGAAAATAATCGTGCTAGTCAATCATACAAGATCTAGCATGATGTATCACAAGATAATTCCTCAAAGGAAATGGCAATACAATAACAATATTTAAGCCATTAGTTCTGTAGTATCAAAGGAAAAAAATGGAATATATTTAAGAACCAACTAACAAAGGAAAACAAGGATGTGTGGCAAGCTGCATATTTTCCCCCTTTTTTGGTTATGAATTAGATACCATCTAGCAGTTATGTAATACTGGATATGATCTTCAGATTACAAAGTGAAATCTGCCAGACATTTGTCACAATATTGGGGTATAATATGTACACAGCAAGCAGTTCCTTGAAAATGTCTAATTAAAAATATCAAAATGAGACTGAAAAAAGCACCTGTTCCAAATTTTGAAACAGGTCGAGCCACATACAGTATGAGCTTTAACTGAAATAGTTTCAAGCCATTACATGCAAGACAGTATCTTCACAGCCCTGAGAGGTTCTCTAAGTATTTCTAGATGGCCAGGGAAAATGTTTGCACTTCCACAGCCACATATATGCTTGCATGTGTACACACTCATTCTTTGTATACATCCTGCTGAACAACATGGTACAGTGTTCAGTGCCCCCTAATTGAGTGGTCTTATTTTAATATCATTGGTAGATGGAAATGCAAAGCTTTTCTACGTTAGCAACCTTCTGTTGGATCACTGGGAATGTGGATGAGGGGATGGGGGAACCGACACCCCAACAATTTGGATCAACATAGCTTAGGCATGGCAAAGTTAAAGCTTCTACTCTTCTAAGCAATCCTGTGAAAGATTTCTGGAAGCAGGAAGGATACTGACAAGTTAGAAAATGTCCAGAGAAGAATGACCTAATGATCAAAGATCTGGAAGCCAAGCCCTATGAGAATGGCTGAGGGAGCTGGGCATGCTTAGCTTGAAGAAAAGAAGACTGGGGAGGGGGCATAATAGCCATGTTTAAATATTTTAAAGGATTCATATTGAGGATGGAAGCAAGCTTGTTTTCTGCTGCTCTGAAGACTGGGACATGGAGAAATGGATTCAAACTGCAAGAAAAAAGATTCCACCTAAACATTAGGAACAATTATTTTTAGCGTTTTTCGACATTAGGCTATGCTACGTTAGAGTGTGGTGGAGTCTCTTTTTCTGGAGGTTTTTAAGCAAAAGCTAGAGTAATTGTGTGTTCCTACATGACAGAATTGGGTTGGATTTGGGGCCTCTTCCCATTCTGTGACTCTATGACTCAGTGTTGCTCTCCTTCTATATAACTTGATGGAAAAAGTGGTGAGCAAGAATGATTGATGAAAAGCACTCTCATGTAAAGGGTACAGAGCAGTGCAACTGGGAGATATCCTGAACGAAAGGGAAGCTTAGCCTACTTTCTCCTCTGCTTCCATCAGTAGGCAAAGATACTTTTATTCAGATGGCATTAGGTCACTAGCTCACTGCTATGGAAAGTCCTTAAGTGTTGTCTATTATACCTTTCCTGCCATGTATATTCAAACAAATACTACCCCACAGATGGAAATGGCTTTAAATTAAAATAAGTGAATAAGCATTTCCAGATAATTCCGTTTATTTTTCTGCTCATATAATTGGAAGTATACAATGATTTTCATGTATTTCAAGACCAAATAAATTTTACAGAATATGTATTTTTCATCTCCAATCCAATGGCAATTAATTGTAGAAGTTGATGACATAACTGCTAAGTCTAAAGATTATGCTTAAAATTTATTAACAAACTGGAATATCATCAACTTTTGAGGTATTCTGATGAAACATGGTTGTCCCTGACACAAATAATTTAATTTTGAAATGAAATCCTATTAATAAGGCATGCCACCAAAGAAATCAAGAATAACTTTAAGGAGATAAGAGTACAAAGACACTGCATTTAGGAGCAATGGTCAGCTATGGGCAAAAACTGTTCCCATCAGTAGACAGTAATAACTCTATTTGGGAAGAGGAGGGCTTTTATCTGACAACTCCTTCACATTCTGCCGCAGAACTAAATGACTGCTGTTCATATATACAAGAGAACATAAAGCAGGTGCAGCTTTCTTCTCCACATTAAACCATATAATTATTGCCTCCAGGGCACAGGCTTTCAATCAGTGCCAACTAGCTGGGTCGTTTTTGAAGTCTTTCAACCAACAGTTCATTGACCACAAACAAATGACAATTACTGCTCACTGTGCAGAATATGCAGATTGGTTCAACTTCAGCTCCATGCTTATGTTGTAACTATCAGCACCACTTTATGTGATGGTTGTTACAGCATAGGAATGCATGATCAGGTTGGTGATCTCAAACCTAGCACATCCTGTTGATTACTTCAGGCTGAGCCCCACTAGACCCACAAAAATCCCCACAATAGGATTGCCTTAGGGTTGCCATAAGTTAGGAGCAACTTGAAGGCTAACAAGAACAAGAAGTGCAGCAGCAACATGTGGTACTGGCCCTCCCATTATTGTGGCAACTCAGCAGAGAGATGTAGCCTCTACACTAGGTTGATAACGATTTACTGATAAGATGGGGTAGATCACCTCACTACCTCTGCGGATGCTTGCCATAGATGCAGGTGAAACGTCAGGAGAGAATGCCTCTAGACCATGGCCATATAGCCCGAAAAAACCTACAACAACCCTGGGGTAGATCATGTTTACTGTGGATCAGTATCACATATGACTAACAGAGATAATTGAAAAATGACCAGTTTTGTGAGCAGTATGAAAGCTTTGAGATGCTTCCAACCTGGTGCTAGAAGGTATATGTGAGAGACTTGAAAAACTTTAGAGCAGAGTTCCCAACCTTGTTTTGACCAGGGACCACTTGACCGGGGACTACTTTGACCAGGGACCACTCTCCAACATTAGTACCAAAAGGGTTATGAATCGGTTTTTGGTCAACTTTAGATTCGGTTTGGTTATTTCGGGTTCAGACAATTGCATTGGATAGACCACAAAAGCTCTAGTTTCTGATTCAGAACATATGCCATCCAGTAGTCACAATCTGCTCACCCACTGAAAAACATATTTAAAAATATAGAGCTGATGTGGTCTATCCAAGGGGGTGGGGCTGGTAAGCAACAGGGAAGGAGTGGCAGACAGAGCTAAAGGAACTGAAATAAAATAAAATAAATAATGAGGAAGGAGACTCGCAGACCAGATTTTCGTCCTCTCAGCCCACTGGTGGTACACGGCCCACAGGTTAAGAATCACTGCTTTAGAGTTTTTGGGACTAGCAGAGAGGTAGGCATGCTGCCTGACTCAACATTCCTATAAAAGCTTGATCATAGGGTGGACAAAGAAGTCCAGACTCCCACCTTCCCAAGATTATCCAAAGAACAAGATCATGAGTTGAAATGGTAGGCTAGTCATGTTAGAGCTTTTGTTTCTTTCTGACTTCAGCTGACTATGCCTTAGATTGTTGTACAACTTTGTAACTACTGAGTAATGTTTAAAGAAAGATGCCTTCATGTATAAAATACCTTTTGAGAAATGTAGGATTACTTGCTTAGGAGAGGAAGCTTTTCTCCAAGATCCCCTTCTCCACTCTTGCTTCAATGTGAACATATCTGTGTGTATAGAGTTCTCAATGGAAAGGGAAGCCAAAATCTCTACAGAGTCAAAGTTAGGGAAAAGTGCAACCTAAGCTCCTCAGTAACCATATGGAGTTATGATGAGTAGATTACTGGATGGTAGGGGCAAGGCAGAATATAAATACCCCAGCAAATACCAAGGCCCTGCTGTATATTTTAAAACCCATCATTTTAAGCAGTTGCTACTGCTTTTTAGTATTTGACTTTGTAGTCACCAGGGAGGACAGCAGCTTTGTTCCTCTTCCTCTTAATCAGCATTTGCTGGAAAGTAATATTTTAAGTCATGTATGCAAATCTTACTTCTAATCACAAATTGAAGCTAACAAGTCATAATTAACCACAGAATGTTAATTAAAAAAAAACAATGTATTAAAGATATTAACTGGTTTCCTCTTTCTGACAATAACCTAGAAAACTGGAAATAAACTGTACAGCAGGACAAGGGAGTTCTCGAGCATAGCACACTTTCTGCAGGTTGTTTGTTGATTCTAACCTGGCTAAGCTGCTGTTTTCAGGGAAATAGGCATGGGAGGGGTGCGCAAAATAGGAGGTAGTTTATCAGCATATGCCAAGTGAACATTATTTCATTAAACAAAAGAAGATCAAAACAGCAAGCTGACATTTTAGCTGATCTCTCCTGTCCAGCCTGTATTGATGGGATGGACCCACCCCCAGCTTTCCCATAATCACGGAAAGGGGCAAAATGTACAAGATGGCTCTCAACTCTGAAGCAGACTACAACAGAAGGCTCCTGCCGCAAAGTCAACGGGGGAGTCTTTAATGCCTACAGTGTCTGGAACCTTTCATGGAATGCCAGAAAAAGCAAGTGTCCACCCTGAAGAGCAAATTCCTTGAGTGTGAAGTTTTGGCATACAGCCTACCACTGTGCTGTTATTGCACATTCAAAAGAGATTATTCTACATTTCAGAAACATAAAAGCCTCCATTGGTTTTTTTAATACTATGAAACACAAATCTCTTCTTTTTAAAAAATATGCTAGACAAATACAAAGGTTTTTCAGGTGCAGGAAGCTTAATCCTGTATCTCTTTGACCTCAGTCTTTCATCTTCTCCCTAAATCCATGTGCCACAGAAACTCCATTCCAAATTCAAGCATAGTACACAAAGTTGGCCAGTGTTACATACCGGTTTCAAAGATCTAAGTAAAACAACTTTTAAAAACTTTGTCACAGTACAAAAGTACAAGAAAATGTTAATAGAACATCAATGACCAGAAATTGTAATACAAACTGTGGAACTAGTTGTTCTGCGTAAACTCAATGAAGAAAGAAATTGTTAATAAGAAACAAATATTATCAAATTTATTCTTCTCTTTGGCAGGCAAGTGATACATAAAAGGCACAATTTTGGCACAATTCATATATGTTGTTGAACTGTATTAATTTATGTTGGAACAAGAAAGCATCACTAAGTAAAAATATAGAAAGGTTTCTTTGAAAGGAAAATCATAATATAGCATCAGTAAATCAAAATGAGGGAGGAAATTCAAAACCATCTCAGTAACATCAAAAACACTGAGGCAAACATCAAAATGAGCTTTAAGCAGGGGCGGCTCAACCCATTACGCAAAGTAAGCATTTGCAGTATAGTTGATTTTTCCCAGGGGCACTCTTGAGGTGCTCTTGGGGGAAAACAGACCTTGACATATGCGAGTTGTAGTTACTGGGATGTATAGTTCACCTACAATCAAAGAGCATTCTGAACTCCACCAATGATGGAATTGAACCAAATATGGCACACAGAACTCCCACGACGAACAGAAAATATATATCAGTGATTGGTTGGGAGCGGGGGGCACCAAAATACTGTTTGCTTACCGTTGAAAATTACCTAGTGCCGCCTCTGGCTTTAAGTGCTTGTTACATTTGCAAAAAACACTAATTTCTGCATTAAAATTTGGGCATGCAGCAATTCTGTTAAAAACATTATATAGACATGTAGTGAATCCCTACATGAGCAGTATGGTGCTTTTTAAAGTAATACACAATAAATTGAGTGGGCTCTCCCAGTGTTTTCCTAGTATTTCTTCTTTAGCAGTAGTTTTTGCTATTCTCATTTGCTCTAAACAGTGAGCAAAGTAAGAGCAAGTATCACTCAGCAGAGGAACACCAGCCCACTGCTTACTTGCTAGCTTGTCACTCCAGGTGGATATAAACAGGGAAGGGTGAGATGATGGTGAAAGAACTGGCCCTTTAGAGCAATCACACATTTTCACAGAAAACATATGAAGGATCCTTAAATATTACCTAACCTAACAGTGTTGAGCTTGGAGAAAAGAAGGGGATATTGATCATCAAGTTTAAATATCTGAAAGGATATCACATTGAGGAGGGAGCAAATTAGTCATCTGCTACTCAAGATAAACTAGGACATGGAGCAATGGATTTAAATTGCAGATGGAAAGATCCTAGGTGGATCTTTACGAAGAACTTCCTGATGGTACAAGCTGTGGAATATGCTGCCTCAGAGCATGGTAGAATCTCCTTCTCTGGAGGCTTTAAAGTAGAGGCTGGATGACCATCTCTTGGGGGTGCACTGATTGTGTGTTCCTACAAAGGGTGTGTGTGTGCAATTGGATCTTGGGGTCTCCCTCCGCTCTAGGATTCTATGCAAACTAACCATGATATAACCATATTTGCCTCAATCTGCACATAGATAGAAAAAGAATCCCAAATGTTTTCGCTAGTAAAATGAAGCATGTGCTGATGATATCCTGCAATATTCCTTCTTGTCTTCAGACAAGAATTCCTGAAACGCTTTCTGTCTTGAGTGTGACATAGTTTATAGATCCTGAGACGAGGTACAGTCAGTCCTCCAACTATTACCTATGCTGAACAAGGATTAACAGGTCATAGGTTCATATACTGATAATATTCCTTCTTGTCTACTGTAACTTGCAAAGGGTACAGAAACAAAATGTAGCCTCTAGATTGTTATCCAGAACATCGTAAAAACACATTAAAATGTTTTTTTTAAAAACCTGCCAATATACTTCTAGTCAGAGTAATGCAAACAACTCTGCATCCTTGCTGTTCAACCAAAGTGAAAGGTAATTTGCAGGACTAGAAAGCAAAACAGTTCTGTTTTCAAAATTGTCTTTATCCTTGGAAGTTTCTTAGAAAATAGACCATATTAGAAATCAAACCCAAGAAGAAGTGGACTTTGGCACATCATAATTATGAATAACATTGTCATGTTGTTTCTTTTTAAATCATTTCAGGGAAACTGAATGTGAACAAACAGATATGGGAGGAATCCCATTAAACTGAGAAGCATGACAACACCCTTTTTTGTTTTTGGCCAGATAGCAGTGAAAAGTACTGGAAATACTGGTAGTTGTAGGCCAATAACGGGAATCATGAGCCAGACAAAGTTTAAATCAGAGCACTGCTCTCTCCTATTATTGACTTAGCTCCTTCCGGAAGACAAAGTCAAAACTTTTCAAAAGGGATTAAAAGTTTGTTGTTCCATTGTCAGGCCTAACCGCCTCCTAAAAGCCCAAATCTATGCAGGTATTATTTCCTAATGATTTCTTGCTTTATCATCATAAAAGACTTGCAAAGTGATATTTGCTTTGTGGCAGGTGGACTAAAGAGAGGAAATCCCTTTGTCTATTTCCGCATTTGTTACATAGTGTACAGTAACTGGCTTGGTGCCTGCACCACAAACAAAATCTTAATTAATCTACCTCACAATAAGTAGTGTGCGTGGATGTGGCCAAACCCAAGCATGGAACTTTGCATTAATACAAGCTGCCCTATTTTAGTCCTAAACTGGCAATGGAATAGGAATTAAGCAATGTGCCCGTTTACCAGAAAACTGCATCACAAAAAAGAACAAACCCCCTGCAGTCTTAAAATCCATTGTATCTTGAAGTTGGCCTTGAATTCTCCGCAGCTGGCAGAAAGAAGAACAAGCATTACTACATGCAGACTGTTGATACCCACAGCACTGGGAAGGCTGATCTCATGTGCCTACATAATACCACAATTCCCAATGGCATTTATATTTCAGAAAACCCAAGGACTCTGTTAACTACTAACTACTGAGGGCCTTATTCATAGGAAATGGGGGTTTCCCACCGAGAAATGCCTTGAAAGCACAGTCTGTACTTGTCCCATGGAAAGAACCCTATTATTTCAAACAGATTTATTACATACACTTCCCGATAATATATTGCATTCAATAGGCATGAAGTCAAAACAAGCCAGAGGAAATGAAATCAGAAGAGAATACACAAATTATTATAACCTGAATTTCATACTGCTTCTACCCACAACATCCTCTCCAATGGTCACATCAATTTCAACACTGTGTTGTTTAGTTGATAACAGTGTCCAAATTTTAAATGAGAACCATATACTCCAATGCATTTTTCTTGATCTTCAATCCAAGACAAAGGGCCATTTGCCTAAGCATGTAAATATTTATTTATTTATTTATTTATTTATTTACAGCACTTGTAGACCGCCGTTCTCAGCCCTAGGGCGACTCACGGCGGTGTACAACATATAAAATCAGGTACAATTTACAACATAAGCAATATCACAACAACATTAAACAACATTAAATAAATGTAATATTACAGTTTAGGAATATGCATATCATTATCTTTTCTTTTTGCCATCTCATTTAGAATACAGGACATCAGTTGATATGATGACTTTGGAGATAAATTTTCTACAGACTTTACCTGGTGTACCTTTTCCAAACTCTTCACTTTTAATAAATTCAAACTGCCTCATAATAATACTATAGAACGGCTTGCACTTGCTAAGTTTCCTGAAATCTAAAAGGTTGGGGAGGGAGTGCAAAACACAGTATTAAAGAGTTAACTAGATTTCTTAGTATAATTTGCTTATTTGTTTTTTTTCTAAAAGCTTTATTTAGGTGTTTTAGGGAAGCTGCTGCCTTTCTTCCTTTTTCAGAACTTCTGGAATTGCTTCTTGGTGCCGGCAGCTTCGGTCACCTTCAGAATGTTGAAGCAGACTGTCTTTCTGAGCAGGTGGCACTTGCTCACCGTCACAATCAGTGCCGTAGCCAGAAAATTTTTTGGGAGGGGTTGAAAATTTCGGGGGGGGGGGTTGAAAATTTCACGGGGGAGGGGGCTGAAACCTGCCTCCTAGCTCACGCTGAAGCCAAGAGCACAGCAGGGGGCAGAGCAGCCTTCAATAGCCTACAGCTCCACCCCTGTCAACCACCTCCACCAAGTCTGGCCTCCTTAATGAGAGCATTCAACACCCCCCCCCCCCCCCAACTTGGTTGCTTCACTACATCGGCTATTGCTGCAAGTAATGACAGTGTGAATAAATTGTCAATATTTGCTTGAGATAGTGTTTGCAGTTCTGGAGGGGCTCTTAATGTTTTGCATCTCATAGACTTAGCATGGGGATTTGGTTAACTGGTTAACTAGTTAAAATTTGGGGGGGGAGGCGGGGTTGAACCCCTCACCCCCCCCCCCCCCCCCCCGGCTACAGGCCTGGTCACAATGTCCCTGATCTGGACATCCCTGAAACAAGGGGACAGGTGCACCAACATATTCTTGTGCTGCTTCTCAAAGAGGTTATACTTGCGGATGTAGTGCAAGTAGTCCCTGTTTAATATATTTAATTTAATTTAATTGCTTATATTAAAGTAGCTAACTGCAGGGAACACATTTTGTTACAAAAAAATTACTGAAACTGTGCTGTTCTGGTCTTTCAGTGAGCAACAATGTAATGTAGAATAATGAATGTAGATAAATGGTTATTGTAAACATATCCACACTGCATTTTCATTAAGAATAAAGCTATCTTAAAACTTATTTAAATTGATAATATAAGCAATCCATAAGTTCTGGGTTTTGTATTTGATCTGTAGTCTGGATTTCCAAATTCTCCCTTTCACTTTTATGATTTACAGGAAAAACTACATTCTGACAGATGGGTAAAGAAAATAGATATGTTCATCAAGCTTCACAATGTCACCACTGTTAGATCCTTAAGAATTAATTAACTCCCCATGCAAACGAAAGTACCATCAATCCTATGTAGCTTCCTGTTCAGCTGTTTTATAGAATATTAGATAATTTAGAACTGTCACTTTCTCTTCTTTGCGTTCTGAAGCTTGTTTTACACTAAAATGGTGGTAAATTCCAATATTACAGAGGCTATGAGTGATACATTATCCAATCTCATCTGACCACTACACCATCTCTTTCCATCATTTCAAATATACCATGTCAGGTACATAAGCATTCACTTTTAATGTCACAGGGTGAGATGTTGACACATTACTTCTGCAATGCCCAAAAATTATTCTGAAATGCAGTAACGTACCCATACAAATGACGAAATGGTGGCTGCATGCTTATCTGAGGTTTTCCCCCATTATATTCCTTCCTTGTGCTGCTAGACCACATCCTTCTTTCACTACTTTCTGCTTTACTGATTCTTTGACACAGGGCGGCAAACCTCTGGACCAAAATCAATACAGTCTGCAAGACTTGACTCTTTTAAGGTGCTATGTGAGGCACAGCCTTGACTCCAGCTACAGCAGCAAACAAGTCATCCACAATTCATCACTGAAAGCCTTGAGTACACATAATACAGGCAACATGTGAAAGTGTGGCAGACAATAATACCTCTAGCAGGATCAAAATACAATAGTATGCAAGCATTTGAATGGCCAAAAACAATCCAGTAGTTATTAGAAAAAACACATTTTTAATTGATTTTCCATCCTGAAAAAAAGAAAAAAAATCAAAAAATAAGCATACAGACAGTCCCCAAGTTACAAACAAGATAGGTTATGTAGGTTTGTTCTTATGTTGAATTTGTTTGTAAGCCAGAATAGGTACATTTTAAAGTGTAAATCCAGTCAAAGATAAATACAGTTTAGCTTTGGATAGCATAGGGAAGGGTCAATGACCCTGTGGAGTTTGTTTTGCTTTCTATGCCCCTGTTCAGTTTCCATTTCACCTTCTGTCCCTGTGATAATTGGATTTTGAAAAATTAGGCTTGTTGTGGAAACAAGGATTAGTGATAAAACTTTAATTGAGACATTTTCCCCATGATAACTCTTTCAGGAGTGAATTTCCCTTCCTAGAGTTAGATTTCTCTCACTTCCTTTTGTCTCACCCCCGTTCTTAACTATGAGTCATTTGTAAGCCTGATGTTTGTAACTTGAGGACTGCCAGTAATGCTTTCTTTCTGTTTACGGGTATTACATGAGAGATCCATTTCAGGACCATTTGTGTAACTGGATTTTTGTATAATATAAATCTTTTTTTTTTACTTGAAATGAACACTGGTACTTGTGGCTGAAGCGTATCATAAAATCACACATAAGGAGCTTGCAATGCTTAGGGAACTGTTTTTCTGGGGCCTTGCTGTGATTCAATGGTCAATTTCTGGCAGAATATCTGCTGCAAAACAACCATAGAATCCCACTGGGGATTAGACAAATACTTCTCTAGGCATCTCTAGATCCTCCTGTACAGGTCTATGGTACCCAAAACTCTTCGTATAAAACTGAAGCCCATTCAACAAGATTATATAGCATACGCACGGCACTATCTGCCAATTCTATATGTTCATCTTTGCCACCAATTTGGGTTCTATTTCAGAAAGAAAATAAACTCACAGGATTATGACTTATCACACATATCACACTCCAAAGATTTTCCAGGGCACATTTCCAGGGAAAAGATACAAGGCTCTTGGTGCTGCTGAGAAGTCACAAATCAGCATTAAAATATAAATCTGCCCTCAAATTTGTGTTGACATAAAACCCTCTCCCCTTACCAATTTGCAAATCTGTCATAAATACTACCCAAAGATTTAGGAGGGATCATTTAAAAGCATTTTTCAAATACCAACAAAAATTGTGCACACTAAGACTTTATGCCAAAGAACCTTTTTGAAAAACAAAAACATACCAAAGAAGAAAGGTTTGTTTGTGATATTTTTGGAAATACTTTGATCTAACCCCAAATGTAGAGCTGTTTTCCACACTTAGGAAATTATTGGTCTTTATCCAGTCGAAATAGGACAACATGTCCTATGCCAATGAGGCACAGTATCAGCTAAGCACTTTGAAAAAGGGTGGAGGCCCAAGAAAAATAGTCTACATTTCATGATGACTCCACAGTTCTGGATAAAGAAGCACATTACAAAGAAAACTTGAAAAGAGTTTTTGGTTTGGAAAGGTCATTAACATATCATTCTATTTATTTCCTATATTATAATGTTTGTTTTGAATCACCTGAATGCCAACCTTTATTTTTTTTAATGAAACATACATTTGGAGAATAATTTCCCACCATGAACTCTTTAGTGCGAAACAAGGAAGAAATTCTGTTATAGAAATACTTTATTAATTACAGGAATAACAATATTATCCAAGAAATATTGATTGCAGTGTTAGTAGTCTTGGAAGTACAACATAAAAACTGTTATGCCAATGGGTAGTTTAGAGGATTTGCTGTTGCTGATAATGTTAAGGAAAAGTAAAAGTTGGTGGGCCTTTTTAAATGGGTAAAGAGCATAAGCCAGTATCCTGTTCATTATGTCAAAAGCCGGTCTATTGTAAATATTGCAAGTTACATTTATAGTTGTGGCACCATTGCAACAATCACAAATGCCTCCCTAACATACCTTAGTAGCCAGGCAGCCTCAACTGATGAATCCAAAGCACTGGCAAGTGGCTATTGAACAACAGTGTGCCCAGCCTCCTTCAACAAGGCGCTATCACTGGCTTCCGAATCACAGTGGGTTTGTTGGAGGCTTCTTTGTTGGAGGCTTCCACCACCATCACCACCACTAATAAATATATTGTGAAAATTGTTCATCCCTGTAAAGCCTTCAGTAGACTCCTCACAATTTATTTTATCTCATTCTGGCATCAAGCAGTCCCTGCTGTCTGGTGGCCATACTGAATTCTTTTATTTAATTCCAGTATGCTCTAGGGATTCCATTGAAGACCTAAATAAATTAAAACTAAAGATAAAAACAGGAAGGGAAATAACATGGGATTCTACAGTATACGCTTTTCATTTTAGTTCCAGTAACTCAACTTCTAAAGTTTGCTGATTCACAGAATGTGGGCAGAAATTAGATTATAATAGAAAAACATAGTCAAACTAGTATCTACATCATAACTGCTTCCTGGAACAACTAACTATAATATCAGCAGAAATGAAGAATTATTCATTAATAGCCAAATTATTTAGAACGAAAACTGACACAAACAGGAAGTTACGAAGGAGGTGAGGAAAGGCAGTCAGACAAGAACAAAATTTTGCATACTGAAAAGGAAAAAAGGAGAAAAGCAAAGAAAGAGTAAGACTGTCAAAACAAGATAAATTTTCATTTGTGGAAGATATACAATTCACAGGGTCTCTTGAAATCAGAAAGGAAGTGACTACAGCAGTTTGAAATGGGAAGTCCCAGAAAGTCAAAGCAGAACAAGGAGAAATAAAAAGACAATCATTGCATTGGTCCACATGTAACATTCTCTCTTATCAGAGGAAAATAACCCACTTTTCTGCAGTGAGCTTTAACAGGGCGAATGTCGTGAAACAATGAATGTTTAAAAGCCATAGCGTTAACTATGGTTAAGATATTTGTAGGTGACAGCCTAAGAGCAGGGTAAATTCATGCTAAGAGTAGTGGGGTTGGAACAAAAGACTGCAGGATCTCATAGCCTGCCTCCTAAACATAGTTACAGGATGGTAATTATTCTGTACATTCTGGTTCTAAAGAAAGAAATGAAGATCTCTGCAGACATATTTTCTTAAGTGTTCAAAAATCTTGCATTCAATTTCTAAAAGTTCCCAATACCAGAAACCGAGGAGCTAGTGCTAAGCTTTGACTCAGTTCAACTCAAAGGGCAGTTAAACACCCAAGTCACTCACATGTGCAATTACTATTTTTATTTTATAATCTGAACTGTTCTTCTCATTGTGAACTTCCCCTCTGACTAATGACATTAACTCGCTGTTACTAAACCTCTGCATTCTCTGTCTCAATCCATTCTCTCTCTTGATCCTTCTGTGACCTGTGATCTATCAGTAACCTTCTCAGAGGCTTATGGTCCTTTATCTCATCTATCACCTCTGATTCCTCTCCTGATGAAGGATGGGCATGCTCAGAGCCTTGAGGCATACTTCCATTTTGAACTTCTCCAGAAAGTGCATTGCCTTTTCATGGCTGCCATTTGTACAGATTGGAAGGAAAGTTCTGTCAATTTTGCCTGCAATTTTATTGCAAATTTAGGTTGTTTGGTGATAACAAACCTGAAACAATATAAGGGCCTAATCTGCTCTCAGTCAATGGTGGTTTGCTTTTAACATCTAGGAGATCTGATCCAGCCTACATGATTTGGCCATGTATAAATATGTGAGGGGAAGTCATAGGGATGAGGGAGCAAGCTTGTTTTCTGCTGCCCTGGAGACTAGGACGCAGAACAATGGCTTCAAACTAAAGGATAGGAGATTCTACCTGAACATTAGGAAGAACTTCCTGATTGTGAGAACTGTTCAGCAGTGGAACTCTCTGCCCCAGAGTGTGGTGGTGGTGCCTTCCTTGGAGAGTTTTAAACAGTGGCTGGATGGCCATCTGTCAGGCTTTGAATGTAATTTTTCTGCTTCTTGGAAGGATCCACAAGATCTCTACTTAGGTTTTATTTATCTATCTATCTATCTATCTATCTATTTATTATTCGAACTTATATGCCGCCACTCCCCTGGGGCTCGGAGCGGCTTACAAGAATAGCTAAAATCTAACACAATTTAAAAACAATTAAAAACAATTTAAAAACAGCAATATTAAAAATCAAAGGCCTGTCGAAACAGGTATGTCTTACATGCCCTGCAGAAAGCTGATATGTCCCACAAGGCACGGACTTCAGGTGGCAGAGTACTCCAGAGTGATGGTGCCACTGCTGTAAAGGCTCTGCGTCTGGTTGCTGTTAGACGCAAGGTCTTGACACTGGGAATTTCCAATAGATCTTGGTCCTCAGAATGGAGTGATCTCTGGGGTTGGTAGGGGGTGAGGCAGTCCCTCAGGTACATCGGCCCCAGTCCATGCAAGGCCTTAAAGGTGAGTACCATCACTCTGAAAGTGATCCAGTGCTCAATTGGTAACCAATGCAGCTGTAGTAAGATTGGTGTTATGTGGCATCTCATCGGAATTCCCGCAAGAAGCCGAGCAGCTGCATTTTGTACCGACTTGAGCTTCCGGATCACTGACAGAGGAAGGCCAATGTAGAGGGTGTTACAGTAGTCCAGTCTTGAGATGACCGTAGCCTGGATCACCAGAGCTAGGTCGTCCCTGGACAGGTAGGGGGCCAGCCGTCTAGCCTGCCGCAGATGAAAAAAAGTGGTTCTGCTAACGGCAGAGACCTGGGCCTCCATCGTCAGCAGAGGGTCCAAAAGGACTCCCAGACTCTTTACCAATGATGACGGGCGTAGCGCCTCGCCATCCAGGGTAGGCAGCTGGATATCCCCACTGCCCGGTTGACCTAGCCATAGGATCTCCGTCTTTGCTGGATTCACCCTCAACCTGCTGGCATGCAGCCATCCAGTAATGGCCTTGAGGCACTGATGGAAATAATTGGGTACAGAGTCTGGTCGCCCTTCCATCTTCATCACCAGCGGAGTGTCATCTGCATACTGGTAACACTCCAGCCCAAAACCTCGAACCAGCTGAGCAAGTGGTTGCATATAGATGTTAAATAACAGAGGTGAGAGAATGGCCCCCTGAGGAACCCCACAAGATAGAGGGAACCTCTCAGAGACCAGGCCTCCCCTCTCCACTCGCTGTCCACGGTTGTGAAGAAAGAAGGACAGCCAGTTTAAAGCTGTCCCCCTGACTCCAGCAACAGCGAGGCGGTGGGTCAAAAGATTGTGGTTGACTGTGTCAAATGCTGCTGTGAGATCCAATAACACAAGCAGCGCTGACCTGGTCAAGCTGGCATCGAAGGTGATCCATGATGGAGACCAGCACAGTCTCTGTCCCGTGCCCCGCACGGAAACCGGACTGGAAAGGATCTAGTCCGGCTGTGTCGTCTAGGAATTGCTGCAACTGCTCCGCTGCTGCCCTCTCAATCACCTTGCCCAGGAATGAGAGATTCAAAACTGGGCGGTAACTAGAGGGAACCGAACAATCTAAGTCTGGTTTCTTCAGCAGGGGAGAGACCACCGCCTCTTTTAAACCCTCTGGAAAAACTCCTTGCTCAAGGGAGCTGTTTATAATCTTCAACAGAGGGCCACGTAATCCCTCCAAGCAGGATTTCACCAACCAAGAGGGACACGGATCGAGGGAGCAAGTGGTCGGTCTAGCTGCAGCTATGAGCCTATCGACAGCCCCTGCATCCAGTGGGATGAACTGGTCGAGGACTGGCCCAGCAAGTGGCCACGGAGTCTCAAGTTCTCTCACTGTATCAATTGTGGCGAGGAGGTCCCTGCGAAGTAGCGAGATCTTGTCTGCAAAATCGCTCTGAAAAACCTCGGCTGAAGGGGCCTGATCACCACTTTTTGGGATGGTAGGAACTGTCATTAGAGATCGAATTATTTTGAACAATTTTGCCGGGCATGAGCTAGCAGATACTATCCCTCTCACATAAGTACAGTTTTCTCATCATCATCTGTAACCCTGCAGAGATATTGCTGAGAGGATTTAATTCTCATTTGATCAGTGACAACAGGGTAAAAGAACATACCCTCTCAAAATCTATTACTTATTTCACAAAAGCATACAATGACAAATTGCTCCTAGATCCTGAACAACTGAATAGTGCCAGACACCAAATAACAGAACTCTGAACATTTCTGACTTGGCCACGGTGATCCATGCCTTAGTTACATCCAGAATGGACTATTATAATGCACTCTATGTGGGACTGCCTTTGAAGATGATTCGGAAACTGCAGCTAGTGCAAAGAGAGGCAGCCAGATTATTAACTGGGACGAGCTTTAGGGAGCATACAAGCCCCATTTAAAAGCAGATCCACTGGCTCCCGATAAGTTTCCGGACCCAATTCAAAGTGCAGGTGATTACCTATAAAGCCCTATATGCTTCGGGCCCAACCTGTCTTCAAGACCACATCTCCTTCCACGAACTGGCACGAGCATTAAGATCTGCTGGGGAGGCCCTTCTCTCAGTCTCACCACCATCTCAAGCACGGTTGGTGAGGAGAGAGGGCCTTCTCGGTGGTGGCTCCTCGGCTCTGGAATACCCTCCCTAAAGAAATTAGATTAGGCCTTCCGGGTGAGTCCAAAAACATGGCTCTTCAGACAGGCCTTTGATCCTGAGTAATCTATGGCCAATGTGCTCACAGAAGCACTCCAAGTGCCTCATGCAGACAACAATACATAAGCACAATACACAAAAATTTGAAAACCATAAACTTCCCAAAAAGCAGTGGAACCTGCTGGCCGGCTATATATCATAACAGTCAATCAAAGTTCGCACTTTGATTGACTGTTATGATATATAGCCGGCCAGCAGGTTCCACTGCTTTTTGGGAAGTTTATGGTTTTCAAATTTTTGTGTATTGTGCTTATGTATTGTTGTCTGCATGAGGCACTTGGAGTGCTTCTGTGAGCCTCCCCGAGTCCCATTGGGGAGATGGTGACAGGGTACAAATAAAGATATTATTATTATTATTATTATTATTATTATTATTATTATTATTATTATTTCAAGTACATCTGCTCTGAATAAAGCCATCCCGTATATATAGAAAGTAAAGCCTTGTGAATTTAAGTTCTTCTTTCTACCTTTTATTAAAGATCTAGCATATTCTCTAAGAAGCTGCAGCTTTAAGAGAACGGGAACACTGCAGAATTGCTGAAAGTTTTCATACAGATAATTTCTAGTTAGTACTGTGGTAATGAACCTATGACTCAGTGAAGTTGCTTCCAAGAATACCAAAAGCACATTTGATTCTTTGACATGTAAAAAAGCAATTGAGATCTTAAAGCAAGTTATCATTGTTTAGTCTGATTTCAAAGGCTACGTTTTAATGAGTGTTTCTAGACTGATTGCAATCCTTAGAGCTCAATGGCAAGGAAATTCTCTTTTAAGCTCGCCCTTCAACCTTCTCTCCCATAAAAGATGGGATTTCCATATAGGTCTCAGACTGGATGGACACAGGTTTCTATTTATCATTTTTAAACATTAGACTGCACAATAAACAGCGCATTGTAAGCAGAGAACAATACACATTTACACTATAAATTGTTTGTTTATTTGTCTGTTATGCTATAAAGATCTACAAACTTGGTCAAAGAATCACCAATTAAAGACTCAAAATAACATTTCCTCGGTTTCCTTTGTCTATGAGTTAACTTACACCATATATTTAATGTAGCTTGATGCCACTTTAATTGTCATGGCTCAGTGCTATGGAATCCAGGGAGCTGTAGTTTTACAAGGTAATTAGCCTTCTCTGCCAAAAGGTGCTGGTACTGCCTCACCAAACCACTGATTCCAGGATTCCATAGCATTGAGTCATGTAGTTAAAGTGGTGTCAAACTGCATTAATTCTACAGTTTAGATGCAGCCCCTGTTATATGATGTCATTGTTGATCTTGTTTTTAAAAGATGAACTATAAATAAAAATACAAAACCAATAACTCCCATTTATAACTAATTTAGTCCTGTGTTTTGGTTTGCTTGAAGAATATGTCTATGACGAAGAAACTGCTGATCTCACAGAATTCAGTCAGTAGTTATCCTGCTTTGTTTTGTGATCCTAGGTCAAATGTTCCTACAAACTTTGATTCTGCTCTTTCCTGCTTTTGCGTCCTAATCACTTGTGATTAACATAAAGTCCTGTTATGTGCGTGTTCAGCTTCCTCCTTGACTCCAGCACTGAACCTTTGAATATCTTCGTCTTTTGCCTTTGTAGTTAGAGCATATACTTGGATTAAGGTTATATCGATGGGTTGCCACTGAAGTCTAACTGACATGATTTGGTCAGTCTTTGTATTCTGTCTCTTGACTGCTTTTTCTAATCACTCCTCACTGTAAATGCCATGCCGTTTCTTTTCGGGTTATCTTTTTTCCCCAGTAAAACACTGCAGTTATTTGATTCAAAATATCCCATTCCATGTAGCTGCCCTCTGTTGTCCACCACCCAACAACTAGCTTGTTGAGTGTCATCTGACCTGGGAGTGTCACCTTCTGGCACTACATCTTCTTTCAGTTTGAATGGCTTCATCATAGGGTTTTCACATCAAAAGAAATTCAAAGGGGGACTACCATACCTCTTTCTGCATAATATTAATGAGTATTAGCTATGATTGCTTGAGAGATCTTCCATCAGTGTCACATTCATCCACTCCCAACTACTGTTGCTGCCACCCAGTAATTGTATGGCACATTCAGCCTAGTTTCTCATCAAAAGCTTGACTGACATGGGAGACCTTACAATTATCATAGCTTCTTGCCTCACAAGAACACACAAATCTATCCCCATAGAAAGGTAGTGTTATTGCTATGAAAAACTACACAAACACACACACACAGAGAGAGAGAGAGATGCAAAAATAACTTTGCAACTGTGTCTCAAAATAGCAGACCCCCCACATACTATACTGCACTGTATTTGAAACTGAAGCGAGAGCATCAGGAATAATTTCAGATACTACATTTCTATAAACCACTGAAATACCCAGTACACATACATGAGCCTCCAGGAACATTTTTCAACGTATTTCAAATGTTACAGAAAATATATTTTGACACTTGCTGTGGTTAAATGACCTGACAGTTCAGGGAACTATGAGGGAAACTGGCTTACCAGTTCTGAGCAACATGATGGTCTACTGTCTCATTGTTCCATGGCAGTGGGGTGGCTAAAGAAAATAGAAGGCTCTCTTCCATGGATTTTTTTTGCCATGGAAACTGGAGGGAAAGCTTCTCTGATTAGTCTCCCAACAAGGTTACCTTTTGGTCTGTTGGGAGGGCAACCAGAGAAGAAAAAGGTTACGCTTTGGTGAAAATGACAAGCTAGAGAGCAAACTTCACACAATCCCCACTGCAAATGGAAGCAGCCAGACACGGGGCTCCCACAAACAAACCAGGGTTCCATTTTTCCCCAGTTTATTAGATCACCTGAACGCACACATTATTTGAAGGTCATCAAGCCATTAAGAAAAATACTGGAATTACTAATACAGTCATAATTTGGAATTGTCTAAAATGTTCGAAGTGCTTTTGCTGCCCCCACAATAACCTCTTAGATTTCATACTGGAATTTTCTAGTGTTCATGTGGTTCACTTTGAAACTTTGATGCTGTATTTGATTACAGTTTCATGAAAATGACTCATGAAGCACAGGGCTAAATGGAAAGGCAGTGGGTTGCATTAAGTCAGCTTGTTAGTTAACCTGTATCTGCCACATTCAATAGAAGACTAGCGAATGGCAAAATTTCATTCCCATTCTGGTAACTAATTTATTTATATACTTGGCCAAGATGTTTAATCTCCATTTCAGTGTTTAATGAAGATAAGTATCTCACAAACCTAAGTGGGCAAACATACACTTATCAAATTACAATATGCTGCTAAAATAATGCCCATATTCCTATGATCAAAGTCATAAAGGCTAAAACCCAAATCAGAATATTGCCTTGGAGAAGGTATGCTGTCCCTATTTTGCAGCTCTTAATGTAACATAAAGAAACTGTAAAGCTCAAGATGGCACAACAGTAGAAGCTAGGCTTACAGACTACAGAAGCACAGCCTGTTTGTCAAGGATTCAGATAGCGAAGGTTTGGTATATATTAGGAAGCTTAAGTAAATACCAAAATATCTATCTACATCTTAAGTTGTGGGATGTTGTTAATATATATCTTAGCACGTGCTGCTGTTTCTATAATTATACACTACAACTATGTTTGCTTACCAGTTCTTCAGCCAACCAAGGGATCAAGTTTACTGTATAATTCCAATCCTCACACCTACATCATGTCACCTTTAGCATTTAAACACCCTTTTCCAGTTTAACACTGCATATTACCTATACTTCCTAGAAAATATCTAGGGGATGGCATGCAAGTCTTCTAACATTTGGTGTTGTTCAAACCTGGATACATGGGTCTCCAAGAGCCAATAGTTTAACAGTCCTAAAAGTATGACCCTCTCTTAAATAAGAAGAAAAGGGATCTTCAAAATGCAGAAATTACATGTGCTAAAGAGTCACCATTTAGTGGACAGTGAACTTTAGCTATATTCCCTTCTTACCTACTAACAACAACAAAAAGGGGAATTACAACAGTGACTTTGTATTAGTTAACTGGGCTATTGCCCACACAGGCTGATCCCACTGTTGCTCAGTGTGCTAAAAGGAAATCGTTGCCGCCTTGAGTCCTTGATCTGCCCACGTGAAACGGAGCATACTGGCTGACCACAGAATGGCCTCTGTTCCCTTTTGCAATTGCCAACATCTGCTGGGCAGATCTATGAATAATTTTATAACGAAAAGCTCTTCCTACCCATTCCAAACCGTGTGTTTGTGTTTGCAGTGACTATGTAATCCAAGGCAGACATCAATTAGGGTCCTGTTTTGTTCACACTAACAAAAAAAAGATAGAAGATCCAGCTTTGTTAAAGACGCCAAGTGAGTTTGAGACTGGCCATAATGCATTATTTCTAATGTAATGAAATGCCCAACAAACAGTTGGAAACTTTTGAAATTTGAAACACAGTACAACTTTCCAGCTTGGAATTTTCATACATGAAACATGAGTAGGGAAGGATTGGTTTACCTACAACCAATACCACAATGGCTCTTAGCTGTGCAGAGAAAGATGCTGTTGTTCCTAAGTGGCTGTTACATCTGCAAGACTGTATTCCATGTGGAGGGTACAGGTTGCCCAGTCCCAAATGATTTCCTTCCCATCCTTCTCAGTTTTCTGACCGCTACTCTTTTGGCCTTGTCAGTGTTTAACTTTTACAACAAAAGTTAAAAGAGGTATTGCCTTCATTTACAAGAATTTGGGACATTATTATATAAAATACCTACCAGCATAGTGATTTCAGATGTGAAACAGGTACAGGTAATATTTACAAGTCATACACCATGGTGGTCAATGTTTTTTTACAGGCTTGGTATATATTATGTACATTCATAATGTAACTTTGTTTCCCAGCACATTTCACGAAGAGTTTATTTAAGCATGTGACTATGCTACATGCTAAATTGATTATCTAAAATATTTCAATTAAGAAACAGAATTCTTTCAATCCCAATAGCCATTAAGCCATTCTCTGTTTACATTTTCAGTTTGTACAAACTGATTTTTTCTAGGCAAAACTTTCAATATGAACAAAAAATTCTTCAGCACATTACAGTTCTCAGCCTATGGGTCCCCGGGTGTTTTGGCCTACAACTCCCAGAAATCCCAGCCAGTTTACCAGCTGTTAGGATTTCTGAGAGTTGAAGGCTAAAACACTGGGGACCCACAGGTTGAGCACCACTGCTCTAACCTTTCAGTAGAATCTACTACATCATAACTATGGACTCTACTTCCAAACATCTTGCAGGACTTTGAAGAGTGCTACTTTTGTTGCAACCGAAGTACAAATGTACTTTTTCTTCTTATGGTAACATCTTACAAGCTCCTGGAATATATATGAATCATGTTATAAATATTTTTGTAAGTGACAGCATAGTCCACCATTGCATTAAAAGAGTATTACACCCAATACCTAATACTCAACACAGACCAATATGCTGCCAAACATATGCAACTGTAAGACCACAAAATGTCCCGTTCCGCAGAAGATATAATTTCAATAAAGCTAACTGGACAAAGTTTACAGAGAACTTGGAAGCAGCTATTTCTGATATAGAACCATCTATAGAAGGCCAATATCTTTTTGTAGAAGCTGTGAAATGATCTTCAAGGCTCTCAATCCCTAGAGGCTGTTGTACAAGTACCTACCAGGCCTAAACAAAGAATCGGGAAACCAGCTACAGGAATATCTCAGACTATTTCAAGAGAATTCATACAGCAACGAGACTACAGCAGCAGGCCAAAAATTATCTACAGCCATAGCTAAAGCTAAACAAGACCGCTGGATAGAACTACTTGAGAATCTTTACATGTCTAAGAGTAGCCGAAGAGCCTGGCAATTGCTGAGACGCCTGGATAGTGACCCTCTGGTCAATTGTGGACATGCAAACGTAACACCAGACCAGGTAGCACACCAACTAATTCAGAATGGGAAAACCAACAGCGGCATTTTTAGTAAAGGTGAAAATCAACAGGGTGCCAGAACTTGACATCTCCCATAATCCTGAAAGAACTTAGAGAAGCTATTAAGTGATGTAAAACTGGTAAAGCACCTGCCCTAGATGACTTAATGATGGAGCAAATCAAACACTTGGGGCCCAAAGCTGAAAAATGGCTTTTGAACTTTTACAATAAATGCTTGGCACACAAACAGATTCCCAGACTATGGAGGAAAACTAAGATCATTGCCATTTTAAAACCTGGTAAATGCCAGGAACTACCAGCCTATCTCACGTCTATATAAAGTATATGAGAGGATACTACCAAATCACTTAGGACCTGTAATTGAACTCCAGCTTATTGCACAACAAGCAGGTTTCAGACCAGGGGAAAACTGTACAACCCAAATTCTTAATGTGACCGAGTACATCGAGGAGGGATATGAGAAAGGTTGCATTACTGGAACAGTTTTTGTCGACCTTACAGCAGCCTATGGCATGGAGCAACATAGGAAAATGCCGCAGAAAGTTTACCATATTACCCGAGACTATGATTTCACAAAAACTATCCAGACTCTCCTAGAAAACTGTAGCTTCTATGTGGAATTTCAGGGCAAGAAAAGTAGATGGAGGAAGCGAAAGAATGGTTTACCCCAAGGCAGCGTTCTTGCACCAACCTTGTTTAATATCTTTACAAACGATCACCCACAACCACAAAGGGCTTTATATATGCTGATGACCTTGGCCTAACAACACAAGTAAAAGACTTTGAAACAGTTGATATCCAACTTACTAATGCCTTGAAAGATCTCTCCAGCTACTACAAAGATAACCAGCTGAAGCCTAACGTTGCCAAAACACAAGTATGTGCTTTCCATCTACGCAACCGTGAAGCCAACAGGAAATTGAAAGTCACCTGGAAAGGTCAAGAACTTGAACACTGTTTCCGTCCTAAATATCTTGGTGTCACCTTATATAAAACACTAGCCTATAGGAAACACTGCTTAAACACCAAGCACAAAGTAGCTGCACGCAATAACATCCTGCAAAAACTTACTGGCAGCACATTGGCTGCAGACCCAAAATTAATAAGAACATCAGCCCTAGCCTTGTCTTACTCAACTGGTGAGTATGCCTGCCCTGTTTGGCATAGGTCTACCCATGCAAAGCAGGTGAACGAAACATGCAGAATAATCACAGGGTGTCTTAACCCTACACCTGTTGATAAACTCTACAAGCTAGCTGGCATTGCCTCCCCTCCCCCGGATGAGCGATGGGAAGTTGCTGCTAAATGAGAGAGAAATAAGGTTGAACACTGTGAAAGACACCTACTACATGGCTACCAGCCTCCTTCCAATAGACTAAAATCAAGGAAAAGCTTTATGAGAACTACCACTCCTCTTGGCGTCCCTCCAGCAACAGCAAGGGTATCCCTCTGGGCAGCTAAATCAGGAAATCACAACTGGATGGCCCCCTGCAAGGGTCTTCCTTGGGAACAAACCAAGAATGGGCAACCTGGAAGTCCCTGAACAGACTCAGAAGTGGAGTGGGCAGATCAAAAGACAACCTAGCAAAATGGCACTACCTAAAAGAATCCCATACCTTGTGTGACTGTGGAGCAGAACAAACAACTCTGCATCTGTATGCTTGTCCATTGTGCCGTGCCTCATGTACAGAGGAGGAATTGTTGGAGGCTACAGACAATGCCGTTGCTGTTGCCTGTTTTAGGTCAAAATATATTTAGCTGCCTTCACACCTATTTTATCAGTTTTATACTAATTTATGCAATGCTTTTGATACGAAATAAAATGTTATAAAGATGGCAAAGTGTTATGTGATTATTGGCCCTTAAGAGTTGTTAGATTCAAAGAATCTCCTATTAGTACAAGTGAGAGAACGCACCAACCACTTATACAGAAATGTAGCCTTTGCATGCTTTACATTCATTGCATTTGTGGTGACTTTGTGGCTGTCCTGTGGTCAGACAATGGTACTGCATGGGATGAAATGTAAACAATACAAAAGTGTGAATAAAAAGGTTCCTTACCTTCTTTTGTATTTGGGCCAGAAGAACTCTATATTTGCAGAATTTCACCATCAAGGTCCAGGACTAAGCACTACAACAAAAGCCCAAAGACCACAAACTTCTAAACAACCACCACCTCATTACTTGATAGAAACATATCTGAGCAACAAAAAACCTGCCTTGTGGTTTTAATATGCAGAATAAAGCATTTCATGCTCTCCTCAACACACTGAGAAAGCCTCAAATATTTGCTTTAAAGTAACTTCACAAAGCATAGAAAAAGTTTATTTTGTTGAATGTATTTATATGATTTCCAAAAGGGCTCAGAACAGCCTATGCAAATATAAAACAGAGTAACAAACCACCATCATAAATTATTACACTTCAAACATCAAACACACACAAACAAACATAGCATTTACATTTTTGGATACCAAACACTTGCTTCAAAAGGAAGGTTTGAAAGATGCCAAGCCTCACGTTTTAGAAAAGTCCAAAAGGTCAGATCTCTGCTGGGATGCAACTATGAACTCCTTGCCACATCCCAACCAATTTCCTCAAGCTCCCCCCAAAAGATGTTGTCAGTAATCAAGTATATGGAGAACTAACCCATGTATCTAGGCTCAATTATGAAATGCCTGGGATAATCTTGCTAAATCTCTGATAAATTCACCAGGATTCTAAGTATGTGTGTCTTTGTTTAAAAGAAAACACATGACTTTGCTTTGACCTTGGAACATCGGGTTTGAAAATTAGTGTTGGGAAACAGAGAAATAACTCCTGAAACACTAACTGTAGATAATTATTTAAGTTGTAATTATTGCTAATTAACACATTGCTTGAAATGTTGCTTCATCAACCAATCTTACAGATAATGGTATGGATATTGTTCACCTAAGAAGAAGACATTTTATTACTGGTTACTTCAGACGATGTCTTCTTTCAACCTGTTTTTTTTGAACTACATGGAATAGTATCTGCTCGAAGTCCAGTATGTCTGGTTACTGGTCAAGATTGTCCCAATAATGGGGTCCTGTCTTACAAACCTTTTCAATTCAGTTCGTCATTCATTGTGCCTTTCCTTTCTGTCCACCGTGTTCCACCAACATAGCACACAACAAAAATGAACTTGACACAGAGAAGGTGCTGTGTAGGTATGTGGGCTACACCTTCCATAATTCAATTTTGTGGTTGCTGATGGAACCTACAGTTTTACGTCTCTGGAGATTGAAAGCTATTCTGGAATAAAGCATTCAAATGTCATGCTGCATCATTCAGTCCTGAGGTCACCCCTACAATATACAGCATATCTAAAAATCAGCCAGCAATTTCATTCAGTAACACATCAAAAAGCATTACAAAAATAAGGTAAAGTGAAGGGTTATATGTGGGAGGGGAAAGAGAGAGGAAGCAAGAAAATACACTCATTTTTGTATATCTATATTTCCACTGCTAAGCTGCAGAGCTTGCTGACTGGAAGGTCAGCGGTTCAAATCTGCAGGACAGGGTAAGCTCCCATTGTTAGCCCCAGCTTCTGCTAACCTAGCAATCTGTAAACATGCAAATGTGAGTAGATCAACAGGTACTGCTTCAGTGGGAAGGTAATGATGCTCCATGCAGTCACGCTGGCCACATAATCTTGAAGGTGTCTACGGACAACACCGGCTTTTGGCTTTTTCATGTTAGGAGCGACTTGAGAAACTGCAAGACACTTCTGGTGTGAGAGAATTGGCCGTCTGCAAGGACGTTGCCCAGGGGACGCCAGGATGATTTGATTTTTTTTTTACCATTCATGTGGGAGGCTTCTCTCATGTCCCTGCATGTAGAGCTGGAGCTGATAGAGGGAGCTCATCCCCGGATTCAAACCTGCAACCTGTCAGTCTTCAGTCCTGTCGGAACAAGGGTTTAACCCACTGCGCCACTGGGGGCTTTTGGCTTAGAAATGGAGATAAGCACCGCTCCCCAGAGTCAGAGTCGATTAGACTTAATGTTAAGGGGAAACCTTTACCTTTACCTTATATTTCACACACAATCACCCTTTCAGAGAAACAAAGAAACTAAAGAAATAATTCTCAGTGGGAGGTGGTCATGAAGTGATATTATTTAGCACAGTAATGTTTTTGAACTCGTGACATTTCAAAGCAACCCCAAGTAAGTGCACCAAGCTGCCACTGACAGGAAGGGCACGGTCTTTAACTTAACTGTTCTGGAGGTTTTAAAAATGTTTTACAAGCATATTTTCTTTCTGATAACAGGTGCATGCCCTATCTGTGAAATAATTTAAATGTGGGCTAGTATGGAAAATTGTAGAAAAATTCCCTTAAATAACAAAACTAGCATTTTGAAGAGTTTCTATTTCAACTGTTAGCCTTTTTTTAAATAAAGGCAGAGCAAGTCATACGTGGCATTTCATTTCACACTGTTGAGCTTAACCATTTCAGCTGCCACATGATATTTTGAGGTGTGAAAACTGGATGTTCCTCTGCAAGAGCTGGTGCAAAAGGTTACACTAACCCACATCACAGAAGCCAGCTCATCCCTGAAGAAGGCAGAGCTCTCCCAACAGTTCCCCAACACACTGATGCAGACCACTTCCTCCTCCTTCACATACCAAATGCCTTGCAACCACTCGCATTTCCTCTTGGCCGGGGGCCTGGTTAACATTGTGCTAACCACAGAACCCATGTGTGCCTACCTCCCTACCCTTCTGCTCATGCCACTTCTCAAACTGTGATGTATCCACAGGAACAGTAAGGATAGTAACAGTTAGGATAGTAAGCGTCTGATAAGCACTGCTACAATTATCACCAAAGGCGTGTCTTGCAAAATAATCAAATACTGGCCATAAGTCATATATGCATCATAAGGTATTTTAAGGCTTTGTTCTGCAGGACTGATTTTCAAAAAGGTCACAAACTATGTATCTCATCCCATGCACCTGAAGTAATTTGTGAAATTAAAAACACTTTGCATTTGGAATGACCTCTGAAAATTTAAAGAACAATTTTCTGAAGCAATATGCGTTGAAGTGCTCATTTTCAAGTGTTTCAAGACACGGGTAATATCCTGAATACCTTTAGAACATTACATTCTCTTTAACCAACAATCTAAATCCAGTCGCTATACCAAATAAAAGCTTTCTGCCATAGGCTTTTTGTGAGCAGAAGGTTGGAAGACAAATTCTTCCCCACATGTGTGTTCAGTATGGGAATAAAGTTCTCTCTTGCATCGTTGTCTAGAGTGACAAAAGCAGAGAACTCTGAATGTCCAGCTACAGCCACGACCACGAAGAATAAAGAAATGAACTAATAGTCGAAGAGGTTGCAGGAAAGCTGAATGTAAGTGCGAGATCTGATCTATGACACAAGCGCTTAGACATTTGTTTCTGACACTTGGCCCATTATTATGGAGAAGGTGAAAGCAGTAGTGAATCAGTGGCTATGCAATCAACCAAACACATTTTTTTGCTGACAACATTAAAAAGTTGGTATGACACTGGGGAAAATGCATTGCAAAGGAACGGGACTATGTAGAAAAGTGATGTAATTAGTTTTGAAATTCTTAATAAACACAGTTTTATAAGTGCCTAATTTTTCTGGAGAAGGCTCTTATTTATATACACTTTTCCTCCAATGAAGCATACATATGTCCACTCCTCCCTAATTTATGCAACAACCCTGCAAGACAGGTCAGAATCAGGTGGAATGACCAGCCCACAGTCACCAAAATGAATTTCAAGATTCATTAGAGATTTGAAGCTACATTTTCAAAATCCAAATCCAAAGCACTAATTAGTATACCATTATATTTTATTTGATTCATTAACACGGTAGAAATAAAAGTTAATTCATACAACATTCCTCCCTTCCTCTGTTGAAATTATACAAGCCCACAATCAATGAAACCATTTTTGTGCACTGGCACTACTAAAAAAAATCCTAGATAAGCTTAGAGAGAGCTGAACAGTGTTGTCCTATCACCTATACAGCAATCCTCATTCCTATCACTTCTGTACAAGCTCAAATTCATTAATCTCACTAAAGAAATCCATAGAATGTTTCAGGTGAGTGTCCTTCACATATTCATTTCCATCTGATTATTACTGATACCTTTTTAGCTATGGTATTCTAGAAAGCCGGCTTTATAATACATTTACCAGAGGAAGTTCAGAACTTTCTAAAATGGCTATGTGGCATATTCCACAGATATCCATTTCCAAAACTTTGTTTAGCTTCAATTAATAATCTGACATCAAAGAAAATTTAGGATAACTTGGGTATATACTCCAGAATGTTAAACACTCAGACTGATGATTTATGGTAGCCCTTCATCTATTACACATGTTGTTGTTTTAATATAAGTGCAACATATTCTGTTTCGCTTCATATTTCATTCAAGTGATAATCTGTATAAGCACCTTTAAATTATTTTGCCACATATAGTTTAAAAGTATTATATGTATTTCTCTTTGCATTATATTTACCATTTCACACATATGCCAACAAGAGTAAAGTAATAAGGAAATGAAACTGAATTTCTACAATATGAAACTAGCACAGCTACATTCTTCTTCTTAGCAGCTTAAACTCAAGAAAATGAGAAACAAATGTCTTCCTGCCATAATACCACAAAATCTATAAAATCTAAGCTGAAATATGAGCTTCTTGTGGAATGCTGGGATGATCTTTCAGTAACCGGCCATCAGATTCCTCAACATATTCATTGTTTTCCTTCAAACAAGAAGGATTTCTTCTGTAATGTGTACTTGTTTTTGCCAAAAGTCCCTTTTTGATGACTGATGGCAACATGTCTAATAAAATAATCAGTTGTTTAACTAAATATGTCCATTTCAAATCACACTGATTCATCACATTCAGATATGATGTCCTGAACTTTAAAATTTAAATACTTCAAAGGTATGCATTAGTGAGTATACAAAGAAGTAATTCATATAACATTATTTCTCCAGGCAGCATAACTTGTCAAAGATTTACTTCTTCACATATTAGTATATATACAAACATAGAACACACAGTGGATTCAATGAGATGAACAACTGAAACAAACATAAAATACACACAAAACAGTAACACGTTTGTGCCTTTCAATGGATTGCTGGGGAAAAACTAAAAATAACATAAAATTACTTCAGTCTGTTCAGAAAATGCCAGAATTACTCAGTCATCACATGTATAAAATGTGGTACTTTACTATTTCCCAATCACGACCTAATCTTGCAAATATATTATTTTATTTTCATTTTTTATATGGAGGTATATGTCTGTACACACCTCCATGTAACCACAAACACAAATTTAGCTTGCTTTCTGTAAGAATTAAAAGACACAGCATTTTAATCTGATTCAATATGCAAAAGGATATTGTACCTTTAAGACTAACTGAAAAAAGGCTGATAGCATAAACTTATGTTACCAATGTCTACAAAAGCTTATGTTAACAACCCCTTTCTCTTAGTCTCAAAAGTGCTCCAATATCCCTTTGATTTTATGGGTTCTTTTTAAAAATCAGCTAGAAACCACAGCATAATCAATATCATAATGGAGCATTAGAAATCTCAGCCACAGATCCCCAGCAATAAACATAAATATATTCAAGCAGATATGCAGGGCAGGGCAGGGCCAATCACCAAGCTATGTTTTACACCAAAACTACCATAATTACATAATAAAGGAGAAAGGCAAATTTGGATCCCCTAATCTTCTGATAACTAAATGGTAACAAAGTGACAAGAGGCTTGTCTAAGACAGCAAGCCTTGACATGACATTGAAAGAAAATATAAACTTCCAGCCTTTACAAGGAGAAAGAGGAACTAGGTAGCTATATAAAGATGTACTCATTTCTCCACCCAAATGCAAATTTTCAAAGCTCTAAATGTACATCTTAATCTACAATATGAAAATGTGAAACCCTTTATCCTTCAAAATATTGCTCCAGAAATACAACAACAGAGAAGATGACTTGGGGTATATGCTACGAACTGGAATTCCCACTTCAGATGAGGTTCTATAGCTGTAACAAATCCCACAAAGTTGGTCTAACCTCAAACTGCAGAAACCCTATGTGAGATGTTGGACAGTCCCATAGGGAGACCTGCTACCTTCCCTAAAAATAGGAAGTAACCTTTGAGGAGAAAGGTGTAAATAAAAATACAAGATGGCTATTTTCTCCAGGGAAATGAAATAAACTAGATGACATAGATAACGTAGATGAGGGTTTGGCTGTTGAATTAGAGTTTAGCCAGGAACAGCAACTCCTCCAAACATCTCAAAGCAATAACTACTCAGCCTGCTGGTTCAAACACAAGAGGTTTCCTTCTATGGAGCAGGCTGAGGAAGACTTAATTGTGCCTTCCCTTGCAGAAGGTAGAAGGGAAAAATCCCAGCCAGAATTACTGAGAAGATGGCCAGCAATCAGAATGAGCTGTGAAAGCAGCATTTAAGAGGTTGCAATGTGATATCTGGCATTTGCAACCAAGCCTTTGACGTTGTGCTCTAGAGACCCATAGATGCTGTTGGAACTTCGGACTGATTCATGACTTTGCCATTGAATTTGGAGACATAGTTTCATTCTATGAAAGTTCAGTAATTGGATTGAATCAGGCGTGTTATGTGGCTTCTCTGTTACTTGTTCCTTGAAGTTTGTTGTTACTTAGAACTAACTGGCTGACCTTGGACTAAAAGACTACTTTCTTAGTGATTCCATGGTGAGGCACTTGATACTAGAGTCCTTCAAGCAACAAGCACCAAAGCCATTTCCACCTGTGTGAAGAAGCATCTTGCTTCAGTCTCTGCTGTCTGCCACTATGCCATCACACCTTCCGCTTATACCTGCAATATCACTTCAAAATTAGCATCATGGCTAAATCATTTGATAGCAGACTATATAGCTTCTGATTAATCTCAATCGATCCCTGCCTCCATATTATTGTTTTTCAATGTCCTTAAGGTCTTTGACATGGTTGAATACCTATAGCTACTAGCATTTTCTTTAATAGAATCAAGAATCTGGATGCAAATATACTTCTTTGATTAATCTCATTTATTTCTACTTTCAAACATCCATACTAATAATTCTGGACTTATTCCATCAAAAGGCACAAGTAACGAATGGCTCCATAGCCTCTTTTATTCATACTACTGAGCTCCATCCTAAATCAATTTGGACAAATTAACAGATTAAAAAAATACACTTGATTAACCTATATGCCAACAATACCATTCTTTTGATTTTTTTAAACAAAAATATTTCCAGAAAACAATTGATGTACAATTTTACTATTTCAAAAGTATAGATAGTTCATGCTCAATCCTTAAAAAAATCAAAATGGCTAAATATGTATATTCCAATTAAAGAATAAATCTAATAACGAGAACTGAGATGAGCCATTCTGGATTTAAATACCTTTGAATAACTCTTATGAAAAACTGGTTATTGTTTATGAAATAAAATATTCCCTTGCAATGAACAACACAAAAATAATGCTCAGCAAATGATCACGATTAAAACAATTCCTTGCTCATGAGAACTTTAGCAACTAACAGGCAAGTACTTCTTCATTTGGCCCTTTCTATTTCAAAATATTTTGCTAACACCAAACACCAGTAAGCTAATGGAATGGCAAGTAGGGATAATCAGTTCATTGCAAAAAGGAAAAAGAAACTACTGAACAATTCCAGTACAAATCAAAAAAGTGTATCCAGGTTTTGCGGGTCTGGTTTTTTTTAATCAAACATTATTTATTGTCAACATTCTTTATTGTCAATTATTTATTATCAAAATTATATAAGAAAATATATGTGGCAATTGTGAGTGTGTGAAGAGTTCTTCTTTATGTAGTGTTGTGAAACATTTTCTTGTTTCAATAGAAACGTGTTGCTTAGATTGAGGCAATACTTGTGAGCTATTGTGCTATCATTATCTTTGAAATATTTCTTCATTCATAGATGATGGAGGAAAACCCACCAGCTCACTGTGGAACTGAATCATCTGTATAGGTTTTGTGAGACAGAAAGATGGGCTTCATGAAAGGACAGATGTCTATGCTTCACTTAATAAAGCTTAGCAATTCAGCAAGCCGTAAGCAAGATCTTCTGTTTACATGCTCGCAATGAAATGAATATCTTCCATTTGGTTTATTTGTTTTACTTGTGTTATTTGTTTGGTATTTGATGAAATTCTTCTATTTCAAGAATAAAAGAAGAAGAAAAATTTAAAATGGCAAGAAAGAAGAAAATTAGTAGCAGAACATAAGAAAGATGCCAAGTTGACCTTGGCTTATAAACCTTGGCTTATAAACATGCAATCTGAGACAATGCTTTGATTTAAACAGAAACATCTCAGGATTATTGGGTTATTTATGTAAAATGAGAACAATTTACTTTTTGTGGAACCTTCTCCTTGAACATTCAGTTAAAAGATTTTGTGCTGGATTTTAGGATTAAAAAATAGATCTGTATGTTGGTACTGTATTGAATTACAGCTGTTTTGATTTTCAGTACTTTTAAAGCCTTGAGAATCTATTTCATAAGGCATCTAAAGACTCTAAAAGCAAATAAATTATTGAGTGGAAACAAATGAGCATGATGATCACTTTCATTTACAAATATTGCTTTCCCATTTCTCTTCATCACGTCTCTTCATAGAAGCATGGAGCTGAAAGATACCACAAGGGTCATCCAGTACAACTCCCTGACATGCATTTTATTTAAGACAGATAGCAAGTATTTCAGATACAGCAACACAACTTCAAGAAATACCGTATATACTCGAGTATAAGCTGACCTGAATATAAGCTGAGGCACCTAATTTTACCACAAAAAAACTGGGAAAATAGATTGACTCGAGTATAAACCAAGGGTGGGAAATGTAATTTTACCAGTGGCAACTACTGGTAAAATTCAAAATAAAAATAGATACCAATAATATTACATTAAATGAGGCATCCGTAGATTAAATGATTTTGAATATTTACATAAAAATGTAATTTAAGATAACACTGCCCAACTCTGATTAAATCATTATTCTAACCTTCTTCAATGTCAATGTGCTTACGTAGATTTTCAATAATAATAGAGAGAGAAAATAATAAATGTAGTAAAATAATAATAATAATAATAATAATAATAATAGAGTAAAATATGGAAATGTAATGATAGCAGTAAAAATAGAATAAAATAATAAATGTAATAATGATAATAATAATAATAATAATAATAATAAAGTAAAATAATAAATGTAACAACAACAAGAACAACAACAGAGTAATATAATAAATAACCTTGACTCGAGTATAAGCCAAAGGGGGCTTTTTCAGCCTAAAAAAAGGGCTGAAAAACTAGGCTTATACTCGAGTATTTGCAGTAAAAAAAATTGCTGATACGTTGTTAATAATGCTGACTTATAATGTAGATATCTTCTAAATGTCTTTATTTACCTGTTTCTTATTTGTTCCAGGCATGTTATTAATTTATATTCTATTTAAAATTTTAAAACAGCATAACAACACTACATTAGTAACATTTCATCTCTTTCCAAAATGAGCTCAAAGTAGCATGTAGGAAAATATGTGACTCCATGTTATCCTCACAAGGCAGGTTAGGCCAAATACAAAATAGAATTAAAATACTGAAGAATGACTAGCTCTGAATGTCCATCTAGTGGACCTTATAGAGAAAATGTCACCAATATTGTGTTTTCATCCTTCTCTTCTTCTTTCCACTTTATATTCTGTCACTCTTCTTAACAGCCCACATTGAATGTACCCTAGGACATCGTGTCCTCTGATCACTACAACTCTGAATTGGTTTGTATAACCCTGATTCTGGTTTCAAATTAATCAAGGCAAATGTCCAATTGGCATAAGTTAAAGAGATATAACCAATACCTGAGTAAGGAGTTGCTCCTGTGTTAGATTATTGATCCACCTTGTGTATCGCTCAGTTGCCTCCAAAGGCTCTCTCTTAATTTGGCCACCTATAATCTGAAAGTAGAAACATAAACACCAATTTTGAGGAGTGCAAAAAGGAAAAGCTAAAAAAAGCATTGCTAACATTTTAATGGATCAGAAAGACTGCTGCCTGCCTTCCGTTTTTATGGGATGAACACCAATATTACTTTGGCAGTACCTAAATTTTAAATGTTATTATTCAAGGTAGGCCAAAATCAGATTTGACACTTAAAACTGCACTTGATACTACACACTCCTCCCCCCTCCCCTCAATCTTGTCAGTTATCACTAACTCTGCTTCCTATCCAAGACCCAACCCCCATACCTGTTAAGACCAGGAGATGACTTTATTTATGGTGGAAAGGGGGAAGAGAAAAGAGGTACATTCAGAAGTTAACTAGTTGGCTCATCTTGACTCAGAAGTGATAAGAAATGGCAGTGCGGTCACAGATTGCATATTTCTATCCCTTCCCTTTGGAATGCCATTGGTTGAATTGCCTTCCTACGTTCTCTCATCCCCATCCATAAAATGAGCCAGCAACTACTTCCCTTCACAAGGCTTGGGAGAATCCAGAGAGGAATGAGTTATGCGTGTTGCACAAAATGTTATAGTCCCACATCTTGCAGTCCATCCAAAAAAAGGCCTATATGCGAAAAAGTCACACTTGTTTCTTACATTACTAACAAATTTCTAGTTGTAATGGTACTAGAGTCCAATCAGTCAGTATTTGGTGTATTTAGTTTCAACAAAGACATTTAAATTAATACTTTCAGTAAAATAGGAGGAGGAGGAGGAGGAGTGGTGGTGATAGTAGTAGCTGTGCAAGTTTCTTTCTTGTCCATGCATTACTGAAATGACTTTACAGGTAGAAGGATGCATTCAAAAGACATATCAAGCCAGGTGCATTGTTAATAAACAAAACAACCTACAGATCAGGGTGACAGTTTGATTTAGATATTTTTTTTGTTTAAGCAGCTGTGATAATTGTAAATGGGATCACATTACAAAGGCTGAAGAACATACACACACAGTTCCCCCAAATTGCTAATCTTTGGGGCCGACAGGGTATCCAAGCAAGCTTTCAATTTCCTACTAACTATAGTTCCAAGCAAAACATAAACCATCTTGTGTTAATTGTATTATTGACATTTCACACCTGCTACATGATTTCACTTTCAGACTTTGGAGCAGTTGGCAGATATTATCTGAACCAAAACTAGCATTGAAATTGCTGCCTTATGAATCTTTGTTTTTAAGAACCAAGTTCTTGCTAGTCACAAAACTAAATTATAGAACTAACTAAAGGAAAGTATATTTGTTTAAGGTACTTGTTGACTTATGGTGACCCCATTAATGTCATAATCTCAGGCAAGGAGTACTCAGAGGTGGTTTTGCCAGTTTCCTTCACTGATACAGCACTTTGTATTCATCAGTGGTCTCCTGTCCATGTACTAACCAGAGCCAGCCCTACTTTGCTTCTGGGTTCTATAGGATCCAAAAAAGATAGATGCAAAGAAGTCAAATCTAAGCAACATGTATTAGTCATGGACTGTGCCTTGTCCAAGCATTTGACAAACCTTTTCTCTTACTGTCTCACTACTACAATTACAAGTAATGAAGGGTCAGCAAGAATTAGGCAACAATAATGGTTGGATCATAAGTTTATTTCCTTGTTTTTATTTATTTTACACTGCTTTTAATTGTTTAAAAATCCAAAAGAACTGAATATAATGAAGTTCAAAACCAGCAAATACTGTTAAAGTGATAAAACAACAAAATAGCAATGATACAGTAAAACAGTATGGTGCTGTTACTTTTTCTTATTTGACATTTCTAAATTTAAATGAAGTTTCACTTACATTACCAAAACTTGCAGGAATGACTGACTAGTTTAGCAATGACAAAAATGGAGGAAACTCTACTTGGAAGCCCATCTGATCCAACTGGTGTGTGCCACAATGCACAAATTGTGTATTCCTATTACAACATGGATCACAGCATACAATGCAGGAAGATTCGAATGATTGCATGTTATTTTCACTGCAATGAAATATTTTACTGTTAAAGAATATCAGGTGCAGCTGTGATAATTGTAGAATTCAATAACAAGACTAAGCTGGATGTTGGGGGAGAGCCGGAAAAATTGGTGGTGGATGTTTTTATAAGTACGATGCCAGTTTCACTAATAATCTTTTTTTTTTTTTTTTGGTAATTCAAACATTAAGAGATACATTATTTTAAAGAACAGTACATCATAAATTAATGGTAAATTTTCTCTTGAGAAGAGGTAATTACACAGGGATTTGCTTGTATATTTAATAAGGCAAACTTTTTCACACTCTTATTCATTTCACTGGTTTTAAAAATCATTCTTATACTATATATACAACAAGAATTTTGTGGGATAGAAACAGATGAAAAGTCCTGAGCAACCCAATTTTCCCTGCCTGAAAGAAATTCCATAACAAAAAGATAAGAAAGTTTCACTCCTTATACACAAAGCATACTCTGACCCAGCTGAAGTTCCACAAATATAACATAATGAACAGCTGCCAGGAGGTGATAGATTAGACTTAGTACTGGCTTTCTTATCACCCCATTTCCAATTAGAGCTGAACATGTTGGATGGTCCACTCCAAACTGTGAAATGTACTAATGCAAAGAAGCCAGTTTTAGCTATGTCCAGAGCATTAAAAGGGTACATAACTAGGAGATGCTAGGTTAATCACCTTTCTTTTCAATTCAATGTTTGTGGGCAAATACACTAGCAGTGCAATCCCTAAGCCAGTTAAATTGGAGCAACGGGGATTTAAAACAGGCTAATCCCACCGATTTCAGTCCAAACATTCCAGCTGGCAAGGTTTTAGATGGCAGTGTAACTCAAAACAAAGCAGAATGCATGAAGTAGCCAGTTCAAAGGTAGCTCAGAGCTCAAAAGACAACACTCTGTATTGCTTAATCTTCAGAAAGTGAAATTCATTATACCTAAAGTAGAGACCTATCCACACTACAAGTTTATATCATTTTCACACATTATTAGTATTTTAATTCCCAAAAAGAACTCTGGAAATTACAGTGCAGTGAAGATGTTGCAAATTCTCTTAAAAGTCACTAGCCCCATTCTCTTCACTGAGCAGTATTTCTCCTGGATGGCTATGGAAAGGGAGTAAGTGTGAAACCACTGGTAACACGTGGCTCAAGACACTTTCAAAATAACCAAGTATCTTAGAATAAATATCAATAGACTTTTTTAGAAAGAAAGAAAAAACAACATAACCACTGAAAGAGGCACACATTCCAAGCTTTCATTGTCACCTCCCCCTCCCATAAATACTGCACATGCTTTACAACTCTAAAGTGTTTTCAGTAAAACTCCCACTGTATAAACATGTGGCCAGTTGTCATCCTGCAGAACATAATCTATTTTATCCTTGTCATTTTGAGAACAATAGCATGGCTAAGAACATGAGGGCCATAAGGAATTATACCAAATATCCATCTATTTCAGTATTTTGTTCACAAGGGAAAAAATAATGGTCAATTGTCTCCTACATATCAAGAATGCCTATAAAAAGTTAATCACTGCAGATCTTTCAACACTCTCTTCATGTCAGAAGGAAGTCCTTAGGATTCTGGGGGGCAAAACTACAACATTTATGTGGGAAAACCATTTCATATAAAATAAAATGGATTTGTGCAAAAAAAGTTCTGCAATTAAAACTGGAATCTAACGCCCAATTTCATAGTTCAGAAACCTCTGTAAAATGTCACCCTTCCTTTCCCTGTGGTTGCAAAAAGAAATGCATGGAAATTATTATTATTATTATTATTATTATTATTATGCATGGAATTTAATCATCATCATCATCATCATCATACACTTTATTTATATTCCGCATTATCTCCCTGGAGGAACTCAGAGCAGATTACCATATACAGACATAATGCAAACATTCAATGCCTTTTACACAGTGAACAATGCCGACATTCCATATACAGACTAAGGTAAAGGCCTTCTCTTTACATCTCCAATGTCTGGAGATGATGCTCAACTCTAGCCATACAGAGATGCTGTTGTTCCTTTTTTCCACAACGAGGAGCCTGTTGTCCGTAGATATCTCCGATTGTGTTTGCCGGCATGTCTGCATGGGGCACCCTTTTACCTTCCAGCCGAGGCATTGCCTATTGATCTACTCACATTGCATGCTTTCAAACTGCTAGGTTAGCAGAAGCTAGGCCTAACAGCAGGAGCTCACTCCAACTTGCAGCTTCAAACTCCTAACCCTTCGGTCAGCAGATTTCCTGCAGCTAGTGGTTTAACCCGCGGCATTACCATGCAATTTACACAGGTCATTGTTTTAAAAACAATACAAAAATTTAAAAACAGAGTGGACTCTTTCTCACTCTCAGTCTTCAGTTTCAATTCATTTCTGCATATTCCCAACAAAATGGACAAGGAATTAACAACTATCCTGAAATTCATTGATGACCAGGAAGTCAGGAGATGATAAAAAGTTATGGATTTTGTCAGTCATGACACAATTTGGGGAGGAGGAGGAGCAGAGAACATGAGATCCACAAACCTCTGTACTCCTTTCCCAGTATTTTCAAGCTTTGACATTTTGATGATGATTTCTTTTGAACATATTTGCTATCCAAAGGTACAGGACTTCACGGTCCACAAAAAGGCATTCGCGAGTTGCATGAGTCCCATTATTTTACCACACTTATACTATAGAATTTGCCAAATTGGACTTTTTCATGCTCACTCTTTTCTTTCTCCATATGAAGAATTTTGAGCAAAAATCAGATTTATGAACAGAAAGATTCCTGGCTTCTACTATCCAACAAAATATGGTAGTAGTGAGGAAAGCTAATTGCAGCAACCTCAGTTCTTATGCTCCTTAAAAACAACCACTGAAGATGTTTCTTTTAAATGTGCCTTTCATACATTTTTTGCAGGAAAACAAACAAAAGTCAATCCAATGTGATTTTGATTATTGCTATTTCCTTACTTTAAATATAAAGTCAACAAATATTTGAAGGAGCACTTTAAATAAAATTGCTAAATCACACAAGTTTTTTACTTAATGAAATACTACTCCCAAACCAGATCTCCTGCATAAATTTACTTCTGCTCAAGTATGCAGAAAATCAATATTTAACTTCCTGTTAGAAGCATGAAACAAACACTGTGAAGGAGTTTAAGAAAACATATCAAGAAACAGTTGTGCAAGAGTCCTGAAGATAAGAGTAAACTTTTAATGCACCCTGTCTTTGTACTGCCATTTAACAGTAATATCCTATTCCCAATTTATACCTGCTGAGTGATGACATGGCTGTCCCAATTGCCTTTAGTTCAGCAACTGTGTAATTCAAAGAAGCACTGACAGCGCAAAAGAGAAGGAGGGAGAGGATGAATAAGAGAGGAAGGAAAAGAAGGAGGAAACAGAGAGGGGAATGGTAGAGAAACAGCTAGAAAAGAAGCTTAAATGCTTTGGCACGGGAACAGCATTACACCAATAATAAGTAATGTAAGTTACCACGTTAATATACAAAGGCAAATCAAAAAAACCAGACACACATCTCTACACAGAATCCTTATAGATACCTTCCAATTTTTCTCTTGATCTGCAAAGACAGAGGACCCCATAGCAGTTAGGCAAGAATGAATTTTAATACATGCTTGTGAATGCTAAGATTATTTCAAACCATTGTTATGCATGGCCATATAGCCCAAAAAAACCTACAACAACGCGGTGATTCCAGCCATGAAAGCCTTTCACAATACATTGTTATTCAGATAATGAATTTTCTAACAATTATTTTCCCTTTCCCCATTCCACCATCTACCTTTATCTAACACAATATGTAATATCTCAAATCCAATCTGAAATTCTGAGGTTCTCCAAGTCTGCTGGAGGGTTGATGCCTTAGACTCCTTCCACACAGCTGAATAAAATACCAAATTATCTGCTTTGAACTAGAATATATGGCAGTGTGGACTCAAGGCAATTCCACACATGACTTTAACCCATGCCCAACCGGGTTTCTTCTGACCTTTCCTGAGGGGGTGTCCAGATGCCTTGGGTGACCTTCGGGGAGGGCATCCAGACACAAAATAAAACAAAAAACCCCAGAAAAGCCTTAAAACTGAAAAATAACTTACCCGGTGAATTTCCTCCTCTCCCCTTCTCCTGGTGAGTCTTTTCTACGCACCAGGAGAGCTCTGGAGAACGGGGAATGGCAGCTGGGTAAGTTTTTTCCAGTTTTAACGCTTTTAAAGGTTTTGTGGAAGGGTTACAGCCCTCTGAGTTTTCCAGGCTGATTTAGGCCGGAAAATGCGAGAGGGCTGTGTGGATGGCCCAGAATATCCGAGGGGGCAGTCCAGACAGGGTCCATACTGGGTTAAACTCGGGTCTTTCAGGAATACCTGGGTGTTTCCAGTATCAAATTACTACAGGACAAAGCAGACTTCTCTTGCTTTGTCCCGAAGTAATGCATTTTTACCTGAAATGTTAGGAGCTTGTGCATTTTGCGAGCTGTCTGGATATGCCCTCAGATAACCCAGTTCAAAGCAAATATTGTAAGATTTTCTGCCTTGATATTCTGGGTGATATGGCTCTGTGGAAGGGCCCTTAGATTTCCATAGTCACCCACCTGGGCTACAGACTGGGCGGTTAAAATATAGGCATCATATCCCACCTAATCTTGGAAGCTAAGCAGATTAAGACTAGGTTAGAACATGGGTGGGTGATTAATAATCGTAAACCCTATTTAAATAGCCCTTAAGAAAACCATATGAAATTCCTTTTTACATGATTAGTCTCTGTTCCTTGCTTAAGAAAACCCCAGCATAGGTTGACCAGTAGGTTGAGTACATGTGTACACACACACAGAGAGAGAGAGAGCTGTACTAAAATTCCCTGTCCCATTTGTGCTTAATTGAATCACTATGTCTATATCCATTAAGATTTCATGTGCTTTTGATAATAAAACTATCATAAGGGGCATGTTATTTTTTTGTTACAACAGTCTTGCTGGCTACCTATACGTTTCCAAGCATAGTTCAAGGAGCTGGCTGCAACCAATAAAATCTTCTGTAATATGAAACTAGGCTAAAAGAAGAAAAAAACTGAAGTAAGTGGAAAAAGTGTAAGCAGCTGAAGGAGATGTATTGGGGAGCAAGAATCTTGGCCTATGCTGCATACTTGTTTTTTATCTATCTTTATTGGTTTGTTTGTTTTGGTTTGGTGGATTTGTTAGTTAGGTTGTTGAAACATCCCTCCGCATTTTGCCTGGTATATGTGTGTTCTTTACATTTTGTGTCATACAACATGTATGTTCTGCTTAGACTTTTTTTTGATATAGAATATTTTTACAGCATTCTCGCCTGCTCAAAAATATTGGAGACTTCTGTTTAATAGAAATATAGGTAGGAATAGCTAAAAGTTTTGAAATGTTCATAGTAGACACCAGACAAAATAAGCATCAGATGTTTTGGTCTTTTAGAATAGAACATCTCTTCATGCCAGCAGCTGGACAGTGTTTGGTTCATGGCTCGTTCTTGGTGTCAAAAGGGACTGGCAAAGAATACAACCACTGTTTATGGAAAATGTCCACTCTTTGGGACCTAAGGCTTAGATGATGATACTGTAACCTAAGGCTTAGATGATGAAACTGAAAGTGATAACATGGCCATTCCAACTAGGATTGCAAGTCCCATTTATTTATTATTATTATTATTATTTTATTTCTGGTACTTCTACCCCACCCTTCTCAACCCCCGGGGGGGACTCAGGGCGGCTTACAAAAAGGCACGATTTGATGCCTACACAAGATATACATACATACAAAACAGCAGTTAAAACTATTAGCAAGTTAAAATAATCAGTACATAACACATTCAGTAAAACTAATCTCATGTTTAGCGTTCAGAGTTCCATAGTTCCATTCCGTTTAGTCAATTCCTGTCCATAGTCAAGTCCTTTCTTTAGCTGCCAGAATGTCCAAATGCCTGGTCCCAAATCCAAGTTTTCAATTTTTTCCTAAAGGAAAGGAGGGATGTCGCTGATCTAATTTCCCCGGGGAGTGAATTCCACAGGTGAGGGGCCACCACTGAGAAGGCCCTGCTCCTCATCCCCGCCAATCTCACTTGTGATATTTATTTATTTATTTACTTTGCTTCTATACCGCTGTTCTCAGCCCGAAGGCGACTCACAGCGGTTCACAAGACACAGAAAACAGCAGAATTCAACACCAATATAAGACAGTTAATAGCCTAATCTAATACACAATTAATACACAATTACTAAGATAACCATTCACTAGCATTACGTCACTAAAAACATGATCCAGATTCATCATCCATTGTTCCATTCCTATGTAATTACCAGTCTAGCATTGATTATTTGAACGCCTGCACAAATAACCAGGTCTTTACTTTTTTGCAGAAGACCATTAAAGATGGTGCTAATCTCCCCTCCAGTAATAGAGGCAGGGTCGAGAGCAGGGCCTCCCCAGAAGATCTTAGACTCCGAGGTGGGACGTAGAGGGAGATCCGTTCGGACAGATACACTGGGCCGGAACCATTCTTAACTCACTGCTTAAACACATACACTCTATTCATCCATGCTAGTATCAATAACCTCCTCTATTACTTTCATCAAGGTCTCTTTTTTACTTGAAGAAATAGAGATTGTAGACAAAGTCTTCTTTAGAAAACACTAAAGAAGACTTTATCTATAACTAATACTAATTTACAGTAATCACATACAATTTCTTGAATAGGGTCATTTGAAATCTATACTAATGCCATCTTTGAGATACTAGGTCTTTTTTATTTCCTAAAAATAGTTGATTGTTTCTACCAACAACACAGATGTTATTCTTATTTTACCAACTGTTAAAATATACAATAGTTAGGCTTTTAAGAGCCATTCCTAATTATTGTTTCCATAAGATGAAAACATTCCTACTTTAAATTTCATCAACATGGCAAATATTATTTTCATCGATTAAGCAAATTATATGTAATAAATTTTGTTTTCTGAAAGCAGTAAATAAATGTTAGTTTAATTAGGAAAAAACATCAAACATATTACAATGCTCAGAGGCGGCCCTAGGTAATTTTCAATGGTAAGCAAAGAATATTTTGGCGCCCCCCCCCCCCCAACCAATCACTGTGATACACACACACACACACACACATATGGGCATGGACAAATTTTGGCCCTCCGGGTATTTTGGACTTCCTACTGGCTGTTTGGATTTGTGGGAGTTGAAGTCCAAAACACATGGAGGGCCAAAGTTGGCCTATGCCATCCATATATACACACACACACACACACACACACACTAGCCGTCCCCTGCCACGCGTTGCTGTGATCCAGTCTGGTGATCTTGAAAAGAAAGTAATGAGAAAGTTGGTTTCTAATCTATGTAATGCCTTTCTGCTTGTGGGTAAACAGTATTTCTTCTTTCTTTGTCAGTGTTGATGTGGAGATTGTCTGGTTTGCCTACTCTGGAACATGCAACATATCATTGTCCTTCTTTAGGGATCCCTTTCAAATCTATGATATTATTTCTTCCATATGTGTGTGTGTGAGAGAGAGAGAGAGAATCATATAGATCTATATCTATGGCTGGATAGCTCTTTGTCAGGAGGACTTTATGTTTTCTTGCTCTGGTGAAGGGAGTTGGTCTGGATGGCCATGCAGTACATAAATATCTATTTGAGGCAGAATTTCCAAGCTAACAATCATCTAAGTAAATGCAGCCGGACCACAAATAAGCAGCTCTGTTACATTATCTGACTAACAAGGTTATCCTCTGATCAGATTAAAGTGTTTTAAATTGTTGTTGTTGTGTGCCCTCAAGTCATTTCCAATTTATGGGTACCCTAAGGCAAACATTAACAAAGTGCAATTTATCAGGTATCAAAGGGCCCTTCAACACTGCCATGTAACCCAGAATAACAAGGCAGATAATCCACATTATCTTCTTTGAACTGGGTTATCTGAGTTCACACTGCCATATAATCCAGTTCAAAGCAGAGAATGGATTTCAGGAAGGCCTTCGACAAGGTCCCCCATGGCCTTCTGGCAAACAAACTAGTCCAATGTGGGCTAGGCAAAACTACGGTGAGGTGGATCTGTAATTGGTTAAGTGGACGAACACAGAGAGTGCTCACTAATGCTTCCTCTTCATCTTGGAAAGAAGCGACGAGCGGAGTGCCGCAGGGTTCTATCCTGGGCCCGGTCCTGATCAGGATCTTTATTAATGACTCAGATGAAGGGCTAGAAGGCATGATCATCAAGTTTGCAGACGACACCAAATTGGGAGGGAGAGCCAAGACTCCAGAGGACAGGAGCAGGATTCAAAGGGATCTTGACAGATTAGAGAGATGAATGGCCAAAACTAACAAAATGAAGTTTAACAGTAACAAATGCAAGATACTCCACTTAGGCAGGAAAAACGAAATGCAAAGATACAAAATGGGGGACAATGCCTGGCTCGAGAGCAGTACGTGTGAAAAAAATCTTGGAGTCCTCGTGGGGAGGAAGTTAAACTTGAGCCAACAATGTGATGTGGCAGCAAAAAAAGCCAATGGGATTTTGGGCTGCATCAAGAGGAGCATAGTGTCTAGATCTAGGGAAGTCATGGTCCCCATTCTCTATTCTGCTTTGGTGAAACCACACCTGGAATAGTGTGTCCAATTCTGGGCACCACAATTCAAGAGATATTGACTCTAAGCTGGAATGTGTCCAGAGGAGGGCAACTAAAATGATCAGGGATCTGGAGAACAAGCCCTATGAGGAACGGCTTAAGGAGCTGGGCATAGTTAGCCTGAAGAAGAGAAGGCTGAGAGGAGATATGATGAGAGCCATGTATAAATATGTGAGAGGAAGCCACAGGGAGGAGGAGGGAGCAAGCTTGTTTTCTGCTTCCCTGGAGACTAGGACGCAAGGGAACAATGGCTTCAAACTACAAGAGAGGAGATTCCATCTGAACATGAGGAAGAACTTCTTGACTGTGAGAGCCATTCAGCAGTGGAACTCTCTGCCCCGGAGGGAGTGTGGTGCACGCTCCTTCTTTGGAAGCTTTTAAACAGAGGCTGGATGGCCATCTGTCAGGGGTGATTTGAATGCAATATTCCTGCTTCTTGGCAGAATGGAGTTGGACTGGATGATGACCCAGGAGGTCTCTTCCAACTCTTTGATTCTATGATTCTATCTGTATTTTATATGGCAGCATAGATGGGGCTGAAAACCTTTTCTACACTGCCTTATACCCTGGGATCTGAACTGACATTATTTGCTTTAAACTGGTTTAAACACTGCCAGATGATGATGATGATGATGAGCTTTATTTATTAATGTGGGATAAGAAAATAATCTGGGTTTAGATCCTGGGTTATAGGGCAGTGTAGATCCAAAACCCCTTCTACACAGCTGTATCCAGATTCTCTGCTTTGAACCGAGTTATATGGTACTGTAGACTCAGGGCCCTTCCACATAGCCCCATATCTCAGAATATCAAGGCAGAAAAACCCACATTATCTGAGTGTGGACTCAGATAACCCAGTTCAAAGCAGGTATTGTGGGATTTTCTGCCTTGATATTCTGGGTTATATGTTTGTGTGGAAGGTCCCTGACAGGTCCTATATCCTAGGATCTGATCCCAGATTTTCAGCTTTGAACTGGATTATATGAGTCTGCACTGGCAGATAATCTGGGATAAACTGATAACCTGGGATCAGATCCTGGGATATAAGGTCTGCCTGGAAGGGCCCTGTGACAATCCAGTTCAAAGCAGATAATATGAAAAAAAAAATAAGAAAAAGAAAAAAAACCCTCAACTCTGGGGTTTTTTTGTTTTTGTTTGTGCACATCCCCCTGCCATTGATATTCTGGATTATGTCGTTGTGCAGAAGGGCTCTAAACCTCCCTCTACACTGCCGATACTCACAGGGAGTAGGTGGCTGGGAGTGGAGTGAGGAAGTCGGCGGGAGAGGTCGCCCCCGGCTGCTCTTGCCCTGCCTGCCCCCATGGATGCTCCTGCTGCCGCTGCCCAGGCACTCCAAGCTTGAGAGGGAGCGGGGGGCGGGGACAGCTCAGCTGGCCACCACCCCACCAGTCTCCCTGATAACGGGGCCTGCCGCTCCTCCTCCTCTTCCTCCCCCCTCGCCCTCGGCATCTCCGAGCAGCGCGGCCTGAGGAGGAGGAGGAGGAAGAGAAAGGGACGGAAGATGGGCTGGGAGGGGGAGGAACGGAAGGCCCCATGACCAGGGAGACTGGCGGGGGTGGTGGCCAGCTGAGCTGTCCCTGCCCCTGGCTCCCTCTCAAGCCTGGAGTGACGGGGCGTGCCGGCAGTGGGAGGGGCCATCCACAGGGGCGGGCAAGAGCAGCAGGCTGCGCCGCTCGGCGGGGGCGGGGAGGAAGAGGGACTCTGCTGCTGCTGCTGCTGCTGCTGCTGCTGGTAGTGGAGGCGGAGAAGGAGGAGGATGGGAGGAGGAGGAGCAGCAGGCTTCCATACCACCACCAGCAGGGTCCCTCTGGCCTCTGCTAGCTTCCCGCGTCCCTCGCTCGCGGCGCCCCTGCCAAAATAAAGTGTTCCGCGACGGCTTACTTTGCGTAATGCTTGAGCCGCCCCTGACAATGCTTCCCATAAAAGGGGGAAGGCAAATATAAATGATACCCAGTACAAGTGAAAATTTTCTGTACTTCTGCTTCTTTGAATAGTTTCAAAGCAAAAAAAGAAAACCAACTTACATTAAAAGAAACAAAAAACTTGAACCCTCGATTTTGAAAAGAGCTCCACCCAAAACCAGTTTTGGTCTTTCCAGCAAAATTTTCCTCAGTCGCCTTGAGGACAACTGATTGAAGCAAATAGTTATTTTCTACTGGCTTCATATCCAGATGAACAGTCATGAAGCCATTAATTCAGGAACTTCCAATGCTGTTGAGTGCATGCTTACTTTATTGTTTATTTTCTGAAGGCCTTATGCGGGTTTATTCATTCATTCATTCTCCTTTACATTATGTTGCCTAAAGAAAAGGATTATACCAGAGATTAAAAAGTGTACTCTTGTTTCCTTCAGCTCATGGCTTAAAAAAAAAAAAAAAAACCAGTCCTGATGCAACAAAGGGCACAGTCTTTACTTTTAATTTAGAAAGAACAAAGAATGTGGTTATACTAATCTATCTTATATGAGCTAAAAAATTAAAAAGAGAGCTTTCCTCAAAAAGCAAAGATCACCATCTTTCCTTGTCAGATTCAAAAAATAATTAACATTTACTGGGGGGAAACATGGAAAGGGTGTATTAAATGGAAATTTGTTCATATTAATTAAAAGGGGAATGTGACTAGATTTCTTTGTCATGTGCCAAAGAATGCAAACCATCAAGTTACCTTAAAAACTTGCTTTGCAATTGCTATGCTTCAAAAGGAAGCAGCAGCTAAAACAAACCTGCCCAGCACCAGACCTTGGTTATCTAAAGCCAAATCACGGTTCTGATTCTGCTAATCGATTTGTACAGGTCATTTGCCACAAAGAAGAAAACTACTTGAAAGTAAGCACAAAAGAGTTTTTGCTATGCATTCAAAATCTGGGTCTCACTGTTGCTGACAATGGCTCTTATACAGGTTCCTTTCCTTTCAAACTAAAGCTGTAAAATTCAACCACTAATATACCTCAGACTTTTGCACAATTCTTCGCCCACTGCAGCTCAAGATGAGGAAGTATGATACCAAACCTAAAAGGACACCAGCCTGCTTAATGAGCAAAGCAAAGAGGCCTTACAGGCAAAAAAGGCTTGTTTCAGAAAGTAAATTGTGTCCAAATGAGAAGAAAGAGCATACAAAGTTTGAAAAGAAAAATGCATGCAGACAACAGAGAAAGAAGAAATGGAAGCAGGGGTATAGAATTTCACATGTGATCACACTACACTCCCAGTAAGCCTTACTACAAATTATATTACTAGGAGTGATGGGTATTGCAATCCAAAAACATTGGGAGGGCCACACATTCCCCATCCCTGCAGATAAAAATGAGAACTTAGTCCAGCAACTTCAAAGCTCCCTGCATACTGTACATCAGAAGCAAGAAACAGAGGATAGTATTTAAAGCACTGGTTCTCAACTTGTGGGTCCCCAGATGTTTTGGCTACAACTCCCAGAAAACTCAGCCAGTTTACCAGCTGTTAGGATTTCTGGGAGTTGAAGGCAAAAACATCTGGCGATTCTCAGGTTGAGAACCACTGATTTAGGAGCAGAGCAGAAGAGAATAACACAAACCTGCAGGATATTGGGCAGAAACCCATTGCTGAACTGACTTTTTGTATGGAAGATTGTCATGAGAATAAAAGCAAATTGTGGTCAAAGGGCATTTGCTATGGGCTATACAAATTTTAAAAATTAACGAACCACCAGATCCAATTTTCAAAAAAAATCTCAAGGGAAAAACACTTGGTTTAAGAACCCATTTGATATTGTTCCATTATCCGGGAGGAGGCCAAAAGGGGGTGCTATACAGAGAAAGATAGTCCATTTTATTGGGGGGGGGGGGAGTTGAAGGAGGAAAACTATTTCCCCCATTTTCACTGATTATTCCCCTCCCTATTTCCCATTCCATAAACCTGGGTTGTTTCCACAATGGCGGCATGGGTGGAGGGAATAACACAAAAACAGAGGGAAATGGTTTTACTCCTTCAACCCCGCCCCCAAATGGACTATCCTTCTCTGTCTAGCACCCCCTTTTGGCCTCCACCCAGATAATTGAGTAGTACCAAACATTTTATTTTATAGATATTCCTTTTACAGAAAATAATGGGACCAAAATGAAATCTCTACTCATTTTGGCTGCTCACTGCCCATGAACCTTATCTCCTACTCTGCTCCTTGGGGCCAGTGTGATCCCATATCAATAGATAACCTTCTCTTTTCCTCATATGTTTCAATAGCTTTATTTTCAGGACAACTGGAAAAAGTTGAAAAACACATAAGTCTAACACTTCGATTCAAAGGTATCACTAACCCAAACACAGGATAACAGTCAACATCCACTACCCTGTCTGATCTCTCTACCAACATGAGCAATCCCTCTCCCCAATACTTTGCTAAGCACACATTATTTTCATTAGCAATGAATTGTTAACCTTTCAAAATATTACAAAGCAAGTCAGGCAAAATTGAGTCCTTTCCAGTAGCAAACCCTGAGGCGCTAATTCTAACCATTGCAGCTAATTGCACTGGAAAGAAAGGAGAAAACCTGGGACACAATATTTTCCAAAACAAAGCCGAATGCTTCTGGCAGAAGCAGATCTGGCTCAATAATCCATGCATATGCAGTAAAATGCTGAATCTGGCAAAAACTGAGCCTTCATTTTCTCACCTGAAGGTAATTCACATTGACTTCCAGCAACAAAATGAGCAACGAGTGACAAGATTAAAATACATGTATTTGAGCTACATATTCAAACAAATATGAGCTGCTTTAAGCATATGTATGAAGACTAATTAAGAAACAATTCAGTACTGTTGATATCAACAGAGATTTCTGCAAGTTTTTCCTTAACTTGCAATAAACTTTGGCATGTGGATTTATTATAGTTTAGAGAAATTGAATGTTGCTAGAGGAAATTAAGGAATATTTATTTTCCCTTCCATAGCTTAATGCATATGTATATTATATAATGCACATGTATAACAAAACAATGTTACAATTCAATGGAAGTCACAAAAAATTTGGAACAACAACTTTTCAAAGAAACAGCATCAAGCAAAATCTACAAAAATGCCAAAGTGACTTGGAATTGAGAGGTAGCAAGCTGCATTAGATTATGATGGAATGCAAATCAAATGACTTTCAGGAGTGCTGCCGAAGGTAAAAAAAAACAAAAGAAAAATTAGAAGGAAGTTCTAAGGTTTCAGCAACAAGTTGCCCTCTTTTACTTTGCTTTGAAGAAAAGTCATGTTTTCATGTGTTCACGATTATAGTTAATGACTACTGAAGAGATGGGCCTGAGCCAAAGCTATGTATCTGAACAGCTCCAGAACTCCAGGAGAGCTCTGGCTTTGATATGATTTCCTCCGCCTCGGATTGATGTGAAGAACATGACAGATTCCATATCACTGCTACCACTAAGGATCTAACCTCAAATATATTGTCTGGAGTGTCACCCTTACAAGATGAAGTAAAAATATAATTCACATATAACTGAAACATAGGACACTACTGTTTTATGTACAATAAACAAAAATAAATTAGTAACCTTTACTGTCTACCTGATTGTTATGAAAAATGTATTTAAGAGTTTAAATGTTCTCAGAGTGCTCAGGAAAAGTTATTACAAACTTTAAATACATCCTCTGGTGTTTTTATACTTACGTACTGAAATTCTAACATTTCTGAAATTTCAGCAATTAAGTACTTTTTTCTGCCTTGTAGAAACAAAAGAAAGAGAACAGTTATTTTTGCAATGCTACTACTGAGGTAATACACCCTGTTGGTGAAGTTACTGACTCAGTAAATTATTGTTATTTGGAAAGGTAGATATCATGTGTTGCAAAACATTAAGATTTTACATCTTCAGAATAAAAGTTCATCTGATTTGCAGTAACCAAGAGTTTAATATGCTGGGTGTTTTGTTTTACCATGGGGATGCAGCACTGACCCACAGAAGCAATTTATAGCCTACAAAACCTTCTGACTATCACAAAGTGATATTTTCACCCCCTCCCCAAAGCAGGTTGAAGCCTTTTGTAATGATTTTCAGCATATGAAAGATCCTATGTAGCAGAAAAATGCAAGCCCTCCCAGTCAAAACGAAATAAAAAATGATGCAATGTTGTTTCCAGTTGCATCGGAGCTCTGGAGAAAGGTGTGATGGTGAAAAATGGCTCCTGTTCCTTTTACTGAGCCTGAAACTCTATTCCATTTATTTCACTATCAAGAGAGGAAAAGATATGACATGAAGTTGCCTTTATGTTAATGTTAAACTCAGTTAGTACTTGGATGGAAGACACCATGGAATAACAAATGCTGTAGGCTATATTTTAGAGGAAGGCAATAGCAAACCATATCTGAGTATTCCTTGACTTGAAGGCATTAACAAAAAGTGTGCAAATCCCACTATGACTGCTGACTTGAGTTTTATAGCCCAACATTTACTTCAGATATCAGACTGGGGAAAACTAATGTTATGTACAGTTCAGGGGAAAATATGCTTTATTTTTTAGAGATAATAATGTAAGGATCTGTTAAAGAAGATAATGGAAAGTTGGGAGTGTGTGGTTTGTGGAGTATCTGGGAGAATGAGTAAGGCTGGTGTATCATACTAACAAAAGATAGAATGGAGAGTAATCTCAGGGTTAGTTAGTGGGTGAGGTCTAAAGGATTGAGTGGTTAGGAGACAGAGGGTCTGAGAGTCAGGAGAAGATAGTGGGAGTTATTAAATAATTTGTCATACCATGTTCAAATTCTCTTAAAGTATTTTTGTATGGTATGCTTTTAGCCTCTGGGAACACTATATATTAGAAAGCTTGAGTTCATTAGCTGTTGTCTGTAACAACAACAGCTAATGAAGAAAAATAGTATGGGGGGGGGGGTAGTATATGAATAATATATCACATGAAAATCACCTACAAGGTCCCCACAGGACAGAAGGTTCTTACATTGGTGATAGAGGTTGGGATAAGGATAAGCCCCACATTTGATGGCACTGGGTAAGATTAGTGGAAGGTTCCACATTTGGTGACAGCAGAGATATAACCGGAACCTTACACTGTCCTCCTTGCTGTGTTCCACTAGTAGGAGAAAAACGTTAAAACATTGTTTAAAGACACGAGGAAATGCTTTCTCTTCTGTGACACCCCAGTTGAAAGGTATCTCATTTTTGGAGGACTATCTGGCACTGACACTGGCTTCATTCCAACATCATCTTGCAAACTGGCTTTAAAGCAAAAATTTAGCAATTTTGGATTAATCTTTACATGTTTTAAACTTTGTTTTCATGTGTTTTAAGAAGCTTAGAATTGATCTAAATTGTTTGAAACCGATTTTTTTTCTGTGCCTGTGTTGAGATCTTGTGATATGGGGTGAGATGTTACTATTTGAATGATATCAATACACAGATAATGTTCTAAAAATAATTAGACTGCATTACACTCAAAGACCTAATATTGTTGTCATTCAAGTTGTTACTTTCAAAATGCAATTTCATTATGCTCACACTGCCTATCCCCTCCAAAAAATGTATTGCTGGATCATTTTAATTCCTTACTTCTCACTTCTGCACTGACTATGGTTGTCCACAGAAACTAGGGTTTGAGCTTCCAATTATGCAGTATAAAATCCTTCATTTCTTGCACTTTACAAGGAGAAAATTCAGTTTAATTATGGAAGTCATATCCTATCTAAATTTGGAGAAGCAATTTGATTTTTAGTTGCCTGGACAGTCACATGAGGGAGGCAAATGGATATCTGGGAAGCAGATCAATGCAAAGGCATATGGAGTGTTCACTTGTGCAAACTGGATGCGACTCTCAGGCTTTTGGCATGATCCCAGTTCAGCCTTTTGTGGTGAACATCCTTCAAGCTACTGAAACAAGCTTGAAGTCCATGAACAAACATTACAAAGACAGCCAAGAGTGGTGGCACTAGTGGTATGCCACTACAAAATAGAGATTAGGATATTTATCTTTTCTAAGAGAAATTCCTTTACAATGAGCACGTATGGTATATGGCTTCTGTAAAGTACTTCTACATCTCATGCAATGCCTGCAGCTAATTACCTGTCACATAAGAAGATAAAATGATTTTTAATATTTACCAACTCCAGACCGAGTTTTAAAAATAGGAACATAAAAAATGATCATATATTTAGCAACTATACTATGGCTCTAGGAGTATAATGCTACAGTAACAGAACCATTGTTAGATGTGGTTAATGGCATGTGGAGGCCATACTGGATATAAATTTAATTACAAAGTAGTATCAGTAGGGATGGTTTTGATTTGTGATGTTTCATTAAAATAAAAAACAGACTTGAACTAACAGTTGCTTGGGATCCATTGTGGTTTTTCAGAAACACCAAATTAAAAGGGTTTCTAAAGGCCCGGTTTAATGAAAAACAAACACACAGATTAATTTGTATGTGTTTCAAGTGTTTTATGTGGAAAGACACTATTAATGCAACTTGTCATAAACACTGCAACTCCATCATCAATCAATTCACCTTTTTCCATTCCAAAGACACTTGTGCACCCATTTCATTAACACTACCATCACTTCTCTTCCTGTCTACTCGTTTAGCATAACATCTTTGAAAACCAGTGCCTGTTAGGATTTCCAAGGTCTTATTCAAGGAACAAGCAGACATTGTGGCAGATGCTAGACTCAACACAAAAAAGATTGGCACCATCATTACAGTTATGTAATGCGAAGGAAACACAACATCAGAGCTCCTTTTCACATTTAAAGGGTTCATGCAAATTCAGGATAAAGAACTGCAGTCTTCTGTGAAAGTCTTCTTCGGGAGTTGTCAGAGGTCACACATCCATTTTATATTGTTATACATTACTCTAAAATGATCAGCAAAATGTATTAGTGAATGTACAAATAAGATGAAGCTAATGAATTAAATAAGAAGCTTATTCTGATCGCAGCCCTTCAAACAAAAACCATAATAAAAATCTATGTAACTGAAACTATGTATATATTCATGTATGTATGTATGTATGTATGTTCTAAACTCTTTTGGGAGAGTTGTAGCTTAAAGGATGACATACATGCAAGATGGATGGATGGCATCCTTGAAGTGACTGGACTGACCTTGAAGGAGCTGGGGGTGGTGACGGCCGACAGGGAGCTCTGGCGTGGGCTGGTCCATGAGGTCACGAAGAGTTGGAGACGACTGAACGAATGAACAACAACACATGTATTTTAGAGAAATAAATAAACTCCCCAAAGTCATTTTCTGTTGAGCCTGAGAAAGTTTCCAACAATGTCTGCTTTAGAGGATGGAAGTCAAAATGGAGAAGGGAAAATTAAGCATGATTGTAGGCCAAAGCCTTTTTATCCATTGCTGGATCAATGTTATTCTACAAAACAGTTAAACAGCAATACCATGGGCTCCATACAACTGATAAAATCCAGTTTCGTTTTGCATTTGCATTTGCATTCTGTAATGTTCCATCCATGTGAAAAGGTTGGACCCTGCTGTTATCTTTCTTGTTCTGGTAAAGAACGTGTCCTTCTTAAAAACCACTCAAAGCTATCTCTCTATATATCTCCCACATTATACCAGTATATTGGGTTAATGGAATTCTTATTTCTCTAGAAACAATATATAGCCAGAGAGAAACCCTGGGCATCTGTTTCAGCTCTCTCTGCCTTTTTACTTTATCTGGAGATGGCATCTCCCAGCATGCGCCCACACACTTGAAACAGTCAAGGCACTGGTTACAGTTATCATCTTTCAGGAAATGGGGAACTCATAGATTTCATTTCTTTCTTTTTTTACATATCCTGATGAGAATGTCAGATTACTGGCATGCAGATGACAGTGAACAAGTGGACAAGAATTTATTCTTTAAAAGTAGCATCCCTCACCAGCAATACTGGTGCATTCCCTTGCAAAGTGACTGGCCATAATTAAATTTCCCTGAACTCAATGGAGCTCCCTTCGCAGTAAGCCAATCCTGTTCATGCATACTCAAAAATGAATTTGTTTCTGGGACTGATTAATTTTAACATAGTTGTGGTTTATATTCTGGTGATGTTTTATTGTATTGTTGTTTCAAAATATATATCACTCTCAAGTAACAGGTTGCTGCTTACTTGTGCATAAACTTCACTCAATTAAGCTTGCTTCAAGGTATATATGCATAGGCCAATAAAACAATATGAATATGTGGGGGAAAAAATCAAAACATCAGACGTAAACTTTACCTCCTCCATTACACATAATTGGCAGCTGTATAATAACAAAAATAAGTCAGACCACTTTAATTATTCAAAAAATACTCCCAAAGAGCCTATCCAGACCTCCATAAAGTTACTTTTTGGATTAAAATCCCAGCTGGCCTCCACCCAAGCCTGCATGGTCACTGAGACCCTGACAGCTGTAGTCCGAAATAGTTACTTTTTCAAACCTTCCTCTTTAGCTGCCACAGCTTTGCCAGATTGATTATCCTTGGTTCATACAGTTTCACACATTACTTTTTGTGATACATTCTTTGTTAATCTTCATTTATTTCAAATTGACTTGAAAATACAGCAAATAATGTATATCTAGAGTACATATTAAGCTCTCATAGCAATTTCGGAATGTGCAAGATTATGCTATGCTAACCATTTTTGCAGGTGTAGCAACTGATGTTCTGTACACTAACAACATTGTGTATTCAAAGCTAAAAGCAGGTAGAAGTGAAACAGCATCAATTACTTTTAAAGTACCTAGACTACCAGTCTCATTTAAAATTACATCAACTTCCACACATCACTACCTAAAAATGCCTGCCCCTTGTATACACTGATCAACAGATCAGATGTTTCTTAGTTATCTGATCAAGTATGTGAAGACAGAGAACACTTCTTATAACCTAAACCCTTATAACTTTAGTTTTTTTATACCCTGCCACCAGGCCCGTAGCCAGGATTTTGATTCGGGGGGTGCTGAGTTTGATTGGGGGGGGGGGGGCTGAGTTTGATTCAAAGGGGGGGGGGAGCTGAGGATCTACTCTAGCAAACCCTTTGTATCATTATCCCAATAGCCCCATGCATATGGGATATATTGAGCATGGTGATCAGATCATGATATGAATAAATATAACATTTAAATAATGTACCCATAAGGCCATCTCACGGACCACCCTGAAAATTACGGGGGGGGGAGGGGCTGAAGCCTCTCAAGCCACCCCCCGCCCCTGCCCCCAGCTACATGCCTGCCTGCCACCATCTCCCCAAAGAGACTCAGGACGGCTTACAAGGTGCATGCCTGAAAATACAGATTAAAATGCATACAATAAAATAAATATACAACAAACATCAGAAAAACATTGCAATCACAGTACACATTTTTAAAAACAGTATCATGGTTGACAGATTAAGTGCTGAGTGCAGAGGGATCGGGGAATATACAATCATTCCTAGAAAGAACCATGGGAAGGTGCAAAATTAGCTTCAAATCCAATTAAGGTCAGAGCTGGGAGGGTGATAAGTGATAACTTCTCTGAATTATCAGTGGCAGCTCTGAAGTCCAGTGATTTTGCTATATACAACAAATTAGTCACTGAAGAATTTGGATGCATCTACATTGTAGAGTTAGTGCAGTTTGACAGCACTTTCATGGGTCTGGCTCAATGATTGGAATCATGGGAGTTATAGTTGGGTGATTCCACAGCCCTGAGTCATGACAGATAAGTGGTGTCAAACTGCATTAATTCTACAATGTTGATGCACCCAAAGTCTTTCTATTTTTCTATGTTTTTCTATTTTAAATCACTTTTAGGTACATTCATACCCGACCCTGACCTCTAAATTCCAAGCCTGTAATTGCCTGTGTCTAGCTTATATTAACCAGATTAATACCAATAGTCATTTTAAATCTTAAATGTTCATGCTATTCATTGTGCCTTTAGGTTTTCCCTGACAAGCAATGCCCAATCTACATGTCCAGCTTTGCCTACCTCACCCATAAAAATAAAAGTGCACCTGATGCTTATTGATTCCAGAAAAAAATGGCATCTAGGCTTGTCTTTTAATAATAAAAGTTTGCTTCTATATATGACATATGTTTATTTTGGGAAAACTTTATATTTTCTGGCGAGGTAGCAGCATGCCCAGAATGTTGGTGCAGACTAATAATCACAAAAGAGAATAATAAAAGTATTCTGCCTTTATATGAAAGAAAGACAAAGGAAAAAAAACACCAAAGAGATAGTTGACTGACTGTCTTTTTGTACTGCAGAGTCTTGGAGAAGACAAGAGGTTTGATTATGTCACTATTTGAACTGTTAGTGACTTGGGAATTTTGCAAGATTATTTTTTCTACATAATGTCCCCAGTTCAGCAGAATTTCCTATGGCTTTGTGTTCAAAAACAGTCTGCTTCCCAGTGAAGTACCGTATACTGAGAAAAAGATATTCTCACTACAAAAAGAAATAGCTCTTGGATATCTTCCTATTGTCTCTTCTAATCAGAAATATATCAGAAGATTCTGCTTCTCATTCTGAACCGAACATGACTGTCCCTGTACCATCTGGATGTGATGGTACAGGGACAGACTGGATGTAGCTGACTATCTTTGATCATAGTTCTAAACACACCACAGCTTCAGATTCAGAAATCACCGGGATTGTGACTGGTTTCCAACTGGGAACACAAAACATTTGATCGTCTTTTGTGCAGAAAAAGGCAGAGAGGGTATAAGGCAACACATCACTCATTCAGACAGTGAGTGAGAGCAGGTAGATTACCAGTAATAGTGGTTGTTCAAGTGGACATCTGTGAAGTCGAAGAAAGACAGCATTTCAAAGCAGAACCTCTACCTTGCTATAACCAAGAAAGCATCTTTTGGGAGGACTCCATTGCCACTACTGCACAGATCACCATCATTTTCCTTCAGTAACTTCAATTTAGTCTCTTCTAACAGATAACACAGTGGTAGAAACACAGCCATTCCTTCAAGTGGAAGTGGGAGAATGCATGGGTTCACAGAAGACCACTTGAAGAAACACGGTTACAAAGAAGTAATTTTTCTTCTCTATGGTCTCTATAATTCACATAATTGGGAGATGACAGAACTTAGAAATGCATTGGACAGAATATGAGTGTCACATCTGTCAAAAGAGGCACCCCCTCAAGGTCTCATGCACAGATGGCATTAAAGGCTGTACCCACATGGAAATGCCAAGAGTAGTACCCAACCCAAGATGCTGTAGAGGCAGTAATAGTTGTGGTAATAAATCTTCACACTGTGCAGAGAGAAGTCGGATGAACCAAACTGTAAGAAAGCTGTCACAGCACATCTAGCCACTGAAAAATCACTGGGTCATCTGATTTCCAATAACAGGCAAGGGGAACTATGAAACTGTTGGGCTATGAATATAAGGTAGCAACACAGCAAATGTCAATCATACACAGTATCTTTTCTAGAAAAGGCTGAAGAGCATGGCTTGTGAAACACAGAATGTTGACAAAGGTACACGAGAAGAATTTGCAGCCTTGTTTTTATGGAAGTGTAGAATCTGAGGATCTGCCCTGTTCCACTGCACCACTCAGCAAACGGGCCTTAAAGCAAGAAAATAAACTTCCACATGAGGAAATGGAGATTCAAGCCCATGTGAGGGGTTGAAGATTCAATTTAAGCCAGTGCAACCAATGTGTTGAATTTCCTGAACATGCTGCATGCTAAAATGAAGAAGTGCTCACAAAGAAGAATTGGAAAGGACCTCCCTGGTTGATGCCTTCTGCTTTATGCTTCTTTTTACATTTACATTTTAACTGCAACATTAATCAGTATCTTTGGCAATTCTCTTGATTCCAAGAATACTCCATTAATACAGATTCAGCACATTCAGCACCTTTCAAGATGTTGTTTAACTCAGAGTTGAAGACGATTCAACTCTGAAATGGTTGGGGGGAAGGAAAATACAGTGGTATCAAATCCAGTATCTAAAAATGTTGGCGGTCTGTGTGTCAGTGGAATCTGAAGTACTATACTGATCTGGTACTAGAAGGGACAAAGTTAGAAGAGACAATAGTATTTCAAGGGGTAATATTTTTCTAAAACTTTGGGAGGCAAAACTGCACTTTGCCAGAGATAAACATAAAGCTTAGCTATCCTTTTTTTCCTACTCATGGAAATAAATGCCAAGCATATTTATATGAAGCATTGTTATGATATTCTCTAAAAAAAAAAAACCATTTCAAATGACCTTCAGTAGAAGACACCTTACCACAGCATTTACAACGTTTTAAATAAAAGTTCTGGTGCCATAAAAGCCCAATAGAATCTAAATAATTTGGACAAAAATAAATTGGTTTTATCCTATTGTACTTCAAAAGAAATATTAAAGATCTGGGAAATAAAAAATGATCAGTGAGACAGTATTCCAAAAATACCAGTCCCTATGAGGTGAGAAAAAAAATGGTTAATTGAAAGGAAACAGTATTGACTTGTACAATTGGGGAGACAGGAAGTGTGTGTGTGTGTGTGTGTGTGTGTGTGTGTGCAGGTGGCTCCCAAAGACTTGCTCAGTTCACCCCTAAAATGTCCCAGAAGTTTTCTGAAGACACAGAAAAACTCTATTTATATGATAGATTTTTTAAAAAGGGATATTAACTACTAACAATTCCCTAGTTATAAAATTTATTTAAACAAGAGTCATTTTGATGATGTAATTCTACAGTGAAATGTAATGATGAAAATAGTAGATCAAACATTAAAAACAAATACATGCAAATGAAAATACAGTGAGGTGAGCAAACAAACAAACAAAAGCAGAAAGCAGAAATAACTTTCAAGTGGTTTGAAAGCTTAATTGCCAAGACTACACTAAACATGACCGTAACCCAAACAAATAATTTTAGCTGAAATTTAAGAAACTAACATTTGATTGTAACTTAAATGTTTGCCAGCAAAATCCACAGCTTTGGGCTACTAATGTTATCAAAATGGTTCATATCAGGGAACTGAATCAACTTTTGTTCTTGCCTGGAACAAAGCGGACAGAGAAGATAAGTGAAACACCAAAAGCAAAATTAACTTGTATTATAACGTTATTACAACTAATACAAGAAGATTGTATCACACAGTTTTCTATTCTATTTTGTTCCATGATGTAACACTGCTTTTGAATGATGTAACTTTTCGCAACTCTTTAAACAATGTAGCTTTATTTGTTCAACATCCGAGACAAGACAAGGGGATATTTCTTGCGCTCATAACTGTGTCACCCGTTGTTTTGTGCTGATGAATAAAAACAGGCCAAGAAACCATGGAAGATAAGAGGTACATGGCACTCTTAGCAGAAGAAAGCAAAGACATAGGTCAGCAGTTGGCTGCCCGCCCAAACCGAGCCGCTTTTTTTGCAGATTTAGCTGCAGTTAACTATTGAGAATACTTGCAGGGTCATGACTGAACCATGTATTTGTTCTATTCCTATCCTTACTGACATTTCATTATTATGTAACTTGTCCAAACAAGTGAAACGAGACTGGGCACAGTATGAGCTCATCTCTCTCTATATATATCTACTAAAACAAAGACCTATATTTTACTACTAAGAAACAAAAACACACACTAAATTCTTTTTAAAGCTTAGTCATCTGTGGGCCTCTTTAACAAGAACGCTTGCCAAGTTATGTATGGCAATACTGTGGTATGGATTAATGCCTGAAAATTAAACTCAAACCATTTTGCTTCTGCTGTTTTTGTTTTAGTTCAAAGAAAAAGAAAATTACTTTTATCCTTCTGGCTCTATTCCTTCATTCGCTCACAGAGGGTTATTTCCCTTGGTACGTTTTTTCTTCAAATGAGTACTACATAAAAAGTGTTGATCACTTTCACTTGGTAGTTATTTTTAAAGTCTGAAACTGAAAACTGAATATAGCTTTTCTCTCATACAGGCCATGTTGAATACGTCCGCAACATTAAAACTTGCTTCACTCTCTCAAAAAACAACCTTCTCATATTATTAAATCAGCTATCTAAAAGTTATATCAGAATCAGATCAGCATGGCAGCAAAGATGTGGACCAAGAAGTTCTATTTCTCCATGAATCATTGTGTGATTCACATGTGCCAAAATATGGCACAACACAGTCCCTTTAGTATAAGAGAGAGAACCATGTGCCTCTCTTGGTGCTCTCAAGTTGCAGCTACGAGGAGCCCTAGTCAATGGTTTTAAAGAGAGCTGGCCATTGTAGGCCAACTGAATTGCAGGCCAACTTTTGTGAGTGCAAGTGTGCTGGTACATTGCTCCAATGGAGGGGTCCGGATATCTCAAGTTTGTTCCCTGGGTTCTCTGTTGTTGGATCCTTTTTATAGAACAATTAAAGGTTGCCACCCTTGCCTTGGTAGATACGTACTTCTGTGTGTCACATTATTGTTGTATGTCAGCTCTAACTTCTGGTGACCTTCTCCTAAGGTTTTCTTGGCAAGATTTATAAATGGGAGATACTTTATTGCTTTCTTTGGAGGCTGAGACAGTGTGACTTGTCCGAGGTCACCCAATGGGCTTTCCTGCTTGAACTATGTAGTTCCCATTCCTAGGTGCATACTTAAATCATTGCATTACTCTGGCTTTACAATAGCAGTATCTAACATATACTCAATAATACTATCCAATATATCCAACATTAGCAGGTGACTTGTGCCAATGTTCTGAGCATGAGAGTTGCTTCCCTTTTATCCATTCCTATCCCAGCTCTGGAGGTTCTTGTACTTCCAATCTTGCACTATTGTCTTTCCACTAGAGTGCAGACTCCTACAAATAAAAATCATGTGGAAATAAATCACTGCAAGGACTGCAGAGTTTCACAAGAATCTATCTTGAAAGCCCAGAAAGGCAAGTTAGACTACCTTTAGAATTCAAGCAAAACAACACAAAATCTTAATATAAGTGTGTGTGTGTGTGCTTCCATATCACCTGTCAACTTATGCTCCCTTTTGTTCAACAGGAAAAGGCCCCTTTTTTACTTACACAGGCCTTTGAGACTTTAAAGAATGTGGAAGATGGATGCTTGAAAGTGGTATCGTGTACTTTTATCTTTTATAGTAGTAATTATTTTAACTGTTTTATCCGTGTGGCTTTTTAAACTAATTGCTCTTTGTTTTTTTAACACTTTTGTAAAGTAAAACTTTAACTGCATTTCTCTTCAAAATTGTAATAAGCTGCTCTGGGTTCCATGCCAAGACAAAGGCAGGAAAAAAAATTAAAGAAATAAATAGAATATCAATAAAAACTATTACTAATAATCCTGCATCAACTGACAATTACAGTTGATGTTGCTACAACATCTTCCAAGTCTTCCTGTTAAAAAAGTGTTTCTCAACTTGGGGGTCAGGACCCCTGGGGGGATCATGAGGGGGTGCCAGAGAGGCCATCAAAGACCATCAGAAAGCACAGTGTTTTCTGTTGGTCATGGGGGTTCTGTGTGGGAAGTTTGGCCCAATTCTGTCATTGGTGTGGTTCAGAATATTTGTTTATTTATTATTTATTTACAGTATTTATATTCCGCCCTTCTCACCCCGCAGGGGACTCAGGGCGGATTACAATGTACATATATATGGCAAACATACTCTTTGATTATAAGTCAACTATAATTCCCAGCAACTACAGCTCCCAAATGTCAAGGTCTATTTTCCCCAAACCCGCTAGTGTTCATATTTGGGCATATTGAGTATCTATGCTGTTTGGTCCAGATCCATCATTGTTTAAGTCCACAGTGCACTCTGGATGTAGGTGAACTACAACTCCAAAATTCAAGGTCTATGCCCGCCAAACCCTTCCAGTATTTTCTGTTGGTCATGGGAGTTCTGTATGCCAAGTTTGGTTCAATTCCATCATTGGTGGAGTTCAGAATGCTCTTTACTGTAGGTTAACTATAAATTCCAGCAATTACAACTCTCAAATGACAAAATCGATCCCCCAACCCCACCAGTATTCAAATTTGGTCCAGTGAATGAAAATACATCCTGCATATCAGGTATTTACATTACAATTCATAACAGTAGCAAAATTACAGTTATGAAGTAGCAATGAAAATAATTTTATGGTTGGGGGTCGCCACAACATGAGGAACTGTATTAAGGCATTAGGAAGGCTGAGAACCACTGTGTTAAAAGAACTGAGACACTAGTGATGGAAGAATGAGATATTTTTGAGTTAGGCCACTGACCAAATTAACATAGGTTCTAAAGATAAGCAAATTGAAGATCTTTTTGAAAGTTTGAAAACTATGGATTTTTTTTAGTAATAACAAATCTAGCAAAGTAATTAGGAATTTTAGTATATCCCCCCCCCCTTTTTTTTTTCTTTTTGTTATAGCCAGGATTTGAGGGAGGTGCGGTCAAAGCTCTACTGTGTACCAGTTTGCCTTTTCATCCTTTTTTCTTTGTTTGTTTCTTTATTTTTTATTCCATATTACTTTGAATGCAAACTACACTGTACAAGTGAAAATTAACTTCTTTTTGTAAAGAAAGAAATTGCATGCTTTCCTCTTAAGAAGAGTTACAAGGACAAGAACTCACACTTTTTGGATGTTGGATAGCAGCTTCCCTTTGCAGCCTTATTCGCTGGGGCATCATCACATCATCCTGTAAGAAGAATATACAGTCATTGAAAAAATAAATAAACAAATGACAGAAAGAGAGCCCACTGCTATTCTTAAACAATAACTAGCAAATTGTTGCCAGATTAGCTGGTCATTTTACTAATCAGAATATCAAATCAAAACACACAAAGAATAGGTTACAGATAATGGAAAAACTCCAGCTACCCTGTTAGTTCAATGGTTACCAGGTAGTATTTAACAATAAATAACCAGTGTTAGATGAGATGACACTCCCTCCTGAAAACCTATTAAGCAGGGGTCCTCAAACTAAGGCCCGAGGGCCAGATACGGCCCTCCAAGGTCATTTACCTGGCCCTCACTCAGGGTCAACCTAAGTCTGAAACTACTTGAAAGCACACAACAACCATCAGCCAAAAGCAGGCCCACACTTCCCATTGAAATACTAACAAGTTTATATTTCTTAAAATTGTCTTCATTTTAATTATTGTATTGTTTTAAGTGTTTTTTGCACTACCAATAAAATATATGCAGTATTCATAGGAATTCATTCATTTTTTTTTCAAATTATAATCCGGCCCTCCAACAGTTTGAGAGACTGTGACCTGGCCCTCTGTTTAAAAAGTCTGAGGATCCCTGCTATAAAGCTTTATACAGTGTATTTGAACCCTAGTGTGCCCATTCGTAGAAAAGTTGGATTTGGCCATTAGAACATACGCCTTGGTTACGCCCCATTTTGAATTATGTTCTCTGAAACTTCTGTTGGCTCAAAGAGCTCCAACCGGATTGCTAACTGAAACTGGCTACAAGAAATGCACACCTACTTTGTTACAACAGCTCCATTAACTGCTGGTCTATTCTCCAGAGACAATTCAAAGTCCAGAGACAATTCAAACTTTGAAGCTTTATTCAGCTTGGGTCCAGGCTATTTGAAGAACTGTATTTTCCTTTATGAGCTCCTTAGGGTTCCATGATTGCCTGGAGATATCCTGTTTTGTCCACTACTTTCCCAATCTTGTTTTGTGGGAACAAGAAGAGGGCCTTCTTAGTGGCAGCTCCCAGACTGTAAAACGCCCTCCACAGAGAGACCAAAATGGCTTTATCCTTGCTCTCCTTTAATCAACAAATCAACAAATTGAGACATTGGGTTTTAATGCTTATTTTTAAAGTTTATCAATTGTTAAATGTTTGAATGTTTAATGAAAGTTTTGTATTATTATAATCTGTATTGTTTTTAAAATGTGTCTTTGAGTCTCATTACACAATCTAACCAAAACAAAAATTTGGTGTCTTGGTCTTTCGGTCTGTTCCTAGGATTATTTGAAGTGTTGATTCAGAAAATCGCATTGGATAGACTGCATCAGCTCTAGATATGGTTATCATGGTTTTCTATGAGTGATATCAAAAAATAGAGTTTACTGGAGACAGGTGGGGGGTTGGTGCCATTTTAGAATCAGCAAGTGAAATATACCAAGAATAGAGCTAACATCTGAGGAACCAAAAGGTGTTTTGGCCAACCCTTTAGTCTAATTATTGACACAAAACAGCACATATATAAAAGTAATATTAATAACCACAATAATCATAATCCTAAGGACAATTAACATGGGTTAAAGCAAACCCAGACATTTTATATAAGAACTATTTCAACATTATGCTCTTTCTACCTCTGAAGAATAAGTTATCACATTGAATCATGATTTTAAAAATATCTATGTACTAAAAAGTAAGAAAATCTAAGAGTTTCATCTTTGCATTTTTGAGTATTTACATCAAGCCAACCAACTTGATACAGTTTTTAATACAACAAACTTATTTGGTTTCAATCATTCCTATTCTCTACAAATTAGATATGTTAAGCAATATTGTTCACTATTGATATCACTCAATATTTACATGCATTAACATATAGATTACACTGAAATCCTTTTCTTAGCTACTCTTCTAAGAATTGTGTGAAGCACATTCTTCTTATTTGGCACTTGGGGAATTAAGGCTAAAAAATGGGATGCAAACCAAATCTTGAATCTGCTGACTATAGCCACAGAACCCACAGGAACCCAGCAACAGCTGTTTGCCTCTCTCAATTATGTACATATGTTGAAAACAATATATGTCTTGATAACATTAGTTGTGAGTCCTGGGCCTAAAGATATTGATGTTAGTATTCAACTGAGAATGGTTCAGTTAGCAGAATTGGCTAAGCCAAAAGAGTCATTTTACTCAATACTCTCACTATAAAAAAAAGCCCAAGCATTGAGATAATCAGCAACTTATTATGTTCTAAATACAATTTAGAACCACTGTCCTCAGTCATGCACTCATTTTCATTCCATCCTACAACCACAAACTGATCGGTTTTCAGCCACTGTTCTTGACTAGTTATTAAATGCTTCCAGAAGTAGGACTGTGTATAAGGGAGATATTGGTTCCTGGACTAATCTTTTAATGCATGGCAATGAACTTATATTTCTCAGTGTACCAATGTTCTCCCATGCTTTCATTGAGAAAACCAAAATATTAGGACATTCCAGAATACTGTTAAATCAGTCAACTATATGACTTCATCTGCAACAGAAAAAAATCAGTTTGTAAACTATTTAAAATGTTTTTCAATAAAAGTGTTAAAATAACATTTTTGTGACAGAATTTAAATACAGTTATGAGCCTTGTATTGGTAGGACCAATGCTGGTAGTTTCACTTATCTACTTCCAACAAAATACATCCTCTCTGGGCATTTCCTGTGCTCCTCTATGAAACTCTTTTATTTCTAAGGGGTTCATTGTATCCATACAAAGTCCAGGAATGGGTCCCTGCAGATATGGGGTTGTGCTGCATTTTTTTTCATGAAGATTTCACTGTAATTTGCTAGAATTTAAAAGTTCTTATTTGATATAAAAAGTCAAAAGGGAGTTCTCAACAAATCCAGTCATAATCTCCTGTTATCTTCCAAGATTTATGTTTATTCACTTGTATAAGAAATTGGGAAGTGGGTGCCCACATGCCATTGTACTGCCCTTTAGACAGCCCACAGAAAACACTATGCTCCTTTACCTAACATGACCTGAGACTGTAACCAATTCCCATCAGATAGGCAAGGGAATGGTGCATCATAAGGTCCATGTAATTTAAAGAATCCCTACAATAAAAAAACGACATGTGTGCCATACATGTACATGCAGCCATAGGAAATACTAGATCAACCTTCTTCAACCTGTAGCAAACTTGCATACATAAGAGCAGCAACATTTCCTGAAAATCAATTGCTTGGCACATTCCATACAACTGACACTGAGATTATATTCTGAATAATTCCATACTGAATTGGTGGATCAAAACCAAGAAACAGAAAAAGTAAATAAGAACAGCCATGAATAATACTAAGTCACACAGCCATAACATCTGTTTTCGGCAATTCCTGCACAACACTAAGAAACTTTTTCCAACTGAAACATGAAATAATTCCTAGATCCATATCCATTTCAGGGATTTTCTCTTATCCTTTTGCTTTACTATTAAAGCAAGAGGATAGGAGAAAGCACGAGAAGAAAAATATTTATCAACAGATCAGGTTTATATGTTACTTAACTCTTGCAATTTTCTGGAAATTCAAAGTTTTTCACTATACAAACAGTGGGGAAGGAACATAGGGGAGCATGACTGGCTGTATAATGAATATTTTTTCCAGGTTTTGTAACACTGTAGTAAATCATAAACACTTTAATGAGAATAATGTCAAAGGCTCTAAACTGTAAAACATTTGTGCTCGTGCCAAAAGAGATTGTAACTGGTTTGAACACTAAGAAAACATTGTACCTCTTTGAAAAAAGAAAGAAAGAAAGAAAACAAAGCAAACTGGAACTTTTCCAAGAAAGAGACAAAATAAAGAGGGAAAATATAAATGCTGCTGCAGTTTGGAGGAAAGAATAAAAACAGCTATGTAAAAACTGAAACAGTTACACAAAATCCTTTTCAGTTCCAAATGGGACACTCAAATGCATACTGAGATAAAATACACATTCTCCCATCACCCTGCAAACTGAAATAAGAGATAATGAGATAGATAGATAGATAGATAGATAGATAGATAGATAGATAGATAATGCGATAGAAAATGAACACCTTAGTTAGCTTTTCTAATGTGGAATGATGGTAACCCCTCCTTTCAGGGTCAGTACTATCAGAAAGGTAATATGCACAAGGTATTCTCTAGCTGGGGAAAATGGAAGAAAAAAGAAAGAGAGAGGCAAACCAAGGGCAAGATAGATGGATGGTATCCTTGAAGTGACTGGCTTGACTTTGAAAGGGCTGGAGGTGGCCACGGCCGACAGAAAGTTCTGGCGTGGGCTGGTCCATGAGGTCACAAAGAGTACGAAGCAACTGAATGAATAAACAACAACTCTAGCCACAAGCTTGGTGGGATGGACATACCAAGCCACTTTGTTTCTCTCCTGAGGAATCTGTACAAGGACCAGGTAGCAACAGTCAGAACTGACCACGGAACAACAGACTGGTTCAAGATTGGGAAAGGCATAGGGCAAGGCTGCATACTCTCACCCAACCTTTTTAACTTGTATGCAGAACACATCATGCAATGTGCGGGGCTGGATGAATGCAAAGCTGGGGTGAAAATTGCTGGAAGAAACATTAACAACCTCAGATATGCAGATGACACCACTCTGATGGCCGAAAGCGAGGAGGAGCTGAGGAGCCTTCTAATCAAGGTGAAAGAAGAAAGCGCAAAAGCCGGGTTGCAGCTAAACATAAAAAAAAACCAAGATTATGGCAACAAGAATGATTGACAACTGGAAAATAGAGGGAGAAAATGTGGAGGCGGTGACAGATTTTGTATTTCTAGGTGCAAAGATTACTGCAGATGCAGACTGTGGCCAGGAAATCAGAAGACGCTTACTTCTTGGGAGGAGAGCAATGTCCAGTCTTGATAAAATAGTAAAGAGTAGAGACATCAGACTGGCAACAAAGATCCGCCTAGTCAAAGCCATGGTATTCCCTGTAGTAACCTACGGATGTGAGAGCTGGACCTTAGGGAAGGCTGAGCGAAAGAAGATAGATGCTTTTGAACTGTGGTGTTGGAGAAAAGTTCTGAGAGTGCCTTGGACTGCGAGAAGATCCAACCAGTCCATCCTCCAGGAAATGAAGCCCGACTGCTCACTGGAGGGAAAGATACTAGAGACAAAGTTGAAGTACTTTGGCCACATCATGAGGAGACAGGAAAGCCTAGAGAAGACAATTATGCTGGGGAAAGTGGAAGGCAAAAGGAAGAGGGGCCGACCAAGGGCAAGATGGATGGATGGCATCCTTGAAGTGACTGGACTGACCTTGAAGGAGCTGGGGGTGGTGACGGCTGACAGGGAGCTCTGGCGTGGGCTGGTCCATGAGGTCACGAAGAGTCGGAGACGACTGAATGAATGAACAACAACAACTAGCCACAAGCAGTAGAAAGGAAGGAACAGGTTCCTCTCTAAATCGTTCTGCTTAAATATTCCTGAACAATGCCCCATACAGATTTAAAACTATATTTGTGATCTACAGAGCCTACAAAGAAGGAGCAGTAGAGCTCAAGTGGAACTCAATGCACCACCCAATTGACTATGGATGCTCTTTTCATGACACACAGCTACACAGAACTTGGTTACTGGGAAGAGACCAACAGGTTTGGGGCACACCTATAGGAAAGTGATTTAATTAAGCTACTTATAAAGTTGTCTAGTTCATAATTACGTCTGAATTCAGGGACATCAACACCTCTAAAGTTATCCTTATTAAATTAACTCCTATTAGCAATGCAGGCTACTTTGTGTATTTCAATGCTCTTCATGATGGAAATAGCTATCTGGGACATTCCAATTACCAGCTGGAATGACTACAGATTCATCTACACCAGGGGTACCCAAACTAAGGCCCATGGGCTGAATCTGACCTGCCAAAGTCTTTTTCCCGGCCCCCAACACTACAACCACGTGCATGGGTGGCCAGCACACACACTCACACAGCAGCTGCAGAAAGCACATGTGTGTGGAAGCAAAGAGGGCAAGCAAGTGTAAGCTGCAGAAGCGAGTGTGCGTGTATGGCGGTGGTGGATGTGTGGTGAGGGTGTGAGCGGCAGTGACAGGTGTGTGGTGGCAGTGGCAGTGTGTGTGTGTGGTGGCAGGTTTGTGGCAATGGCTGGTGTATGTGGCATGTGGATACGTACTGCCAACACACTGAAAAGTCCAGTCTCCCAACAATCTGAGGGATCATGAACTGGCCCTCCAATTTAAAAGTTTGGGGACTACTGAGCGACACTATAGAATAAATGCAGCTTGACACCACTTTAACTGCCAAGCCTCAATGCTCAGAAATCATGGGAGTTGTAGTTTTACAAAGTCTTTAGCCTTCCTTGCTAAAGAGAGCTGGTGCCTCACCCAACTATAGCTCCCAGGATTCCATAGCATGAGGCCACAGCAGTTAAAGTAGTGCCAAAGGGATATAATTTAAAGTATTGATGAACCCTATGTCTCAAATCTTTAACCTTTTCATACAACATGGATAGATTATCAACCCCTTTTCAGAGGAAATGGAAAATTAGGAGTTTGACTAATTACAATGAAAGCACAACATTTCCACTTGCCCTATCACAGATATTACTAACAATCCCCAAAGTTAAAAGGAAAAACCAACCAAGTTCCTCATTCTATAAATATAACTCTCTCAGCAAGATAAGTTTGCATGCATCAACTTGAAGGTTATATATTTCTGCTAGTAAAAAGAAAAACATAACAGTCATGTAGCAAAAAAGTTATTGGACACAAAACTTCTTCCCACATGAGAACTTCTGCTCTCTTTGGATTACTTTGGAATAGGGAAAAACCAGGAAGCTTGATAACAAACTGCAATTTGTCTTTACAAACTTCAGCTATAAATCACTTCAGGCCAGGCTAAGCTGAACACAACAGGCAGCATAAACAGGTTCTTCTGCATTAAAAACAAAACATAAAAGAATTCTCATAAGAGGAAATGATCTGATGAGAGACTGTGGTATTTCTCCTGTGGATTCAGTGCACCATCTCAAATTATCCCAGTGTTATCGCAGAATCATTCCATAAATAAACCAAGAATTGGCAACTTGGAAGACCCTGAACAGACTCAGAAGTGGAGTGAGCAGATCAAAAGGCAATCTGGCAAAATGGCACTACCTAAAAGAATCCTCCACCTTGTGTGACTGTGGAGCAGAACAAAAAACTCAGCACCTGTATGCTTGCCCACAATGTCCTCCCTTATGTACAGAGGAAGAATCGCTGTTGCTCGTTTTTGGTCAAAAGATATTTAGCAGCTGGTGCTCCTTCTATTTTTATCAGTTTTTTACAAATTTATGCAATGCTTTTGACACAAAATAAATTCCACAAATATCAAATTCTTACATTTATTCCTTGAGTTATCTGCTGTTTCTAACATTTTGCTTGTTTTAAAATAGAGGGAAATGACAAAAAGATGTTTTTTGTCATTTAGAACAAACATCAAAACATCATGATATGTAACTAAGAGCCTTACATTTAATTTTACTTTGCACTACAATTTCTTTTAAAAAATTGGTTTAGAGCAAAGGGCAATATTTTCTTCATTGAACTTCTGTGGGTGTGTGTGTAAATCTTTTTTACATCTCAAGAACAGTAAAGTTACCGGTTCAGCTCTAAGCTCTGAGCATCATCTACATTCTACAGATTAAACCATTGGTTTTATCTAGTTGTAACGCAAGCTTATATAACATGGAAGAATGTGTAGTGTATAGATATTTTTCATACTGGTGGCCATCTTGGAAAGCCATCTTCTCTTGTCCAAATACTAAAACTCCTATGAGCAGAGAAATGGATAAAGCTAATTGCAAATCTTGATGCCACATGGGATTAATGAATGACCAATAAAACAATGATGGTTGGTAGCCCTTTTGTAAGTGAGGCAGTGAATCTGCTACAGAGTTTGGCCAATACTTTGAAGGTGCTATACAAGACAGTGAACCTTGATGCCAAAATGGCTCACCACCTTGAAGTCTCCTTAAAAGTTCATAGCCAGAGCAGGTTCACCACTCACTGACAAAAGAGGTCAGTTTGATCATTTTATTTTCTAGGGAAAGTTCAGATTCAGTTTGCTCTAGGGCCCATTAATTGGTCATTTTAGCAGTCTGTGGTGTTAATACAACTCTCCATATTTCACAGAATTATTAAAAAAGAGGGGAAAGCGATATATGAGTACTGAATCTCCTAATTTAAATAAACTGGAAAAAGGTCCACTTACAGAATCCAGAAAGCAGAGGTAGGTCCCCGAGCTCTGATGTATTGCCTGATTTTTAGCAAAGCCAACTGCCAAGAAAATAAAAGAACATATCATATATAGTACAGTATTAGATTACAAGTCAGAAAATGTTTACTCAAATTAGCTTAATATTTAAAACACACACACACACACATTTTGTGCATCAATAGAGCAGAAGAACAACAGATATAATGGACTACTCCAAAAAAACCTCATTATTTCTTTGCATGTTAACCAGATCTCAAGCACTCACTCTCCATATGTGCTGTACTACCATCTCTGTTGTGGTGAAGCTATCATCTTCCACAAATATGATTAGCAGATTCCTCCCTTGACTTCTTCAAGGCAGGGAGCTGCTGAGTGCTTGAATTATGCCATCTTTTCATTTGTAAAGTGTAATGACCAGGGTTCTGTATAAATAATAATAATAATAATAATAATAATAATAATTTATTTATTTATTTATATTCCGCCCTTCTCACCCCGAAGGAGACTCAGGGCAGATCACAGTACAAATACACGGCAAACATTCGATGCTGCTTTGTATAGACAATACACACACAGACAGGACAGAACAGAACAGAGGAGGTGCCATGGAAGCATGTAGTAAGTGTGATGTAGTGGTTTGAGTATTAGACTATAACAATTGAATTATAGTGGGCTCAGCTTTGGAACCCCACTGGGTGGCCCTGGGCAAGTCACCCTCTTTCAGCCTCTGCCCAAAACAACCATGATTGGTTAGGGCTGCCATAAGTCAGAAATGACATGAAGGTACACAACAAAATATGTATCAGTGTAGTTGCACTGAATCTCACAACTGTTCAGTACCTACACAATAGGCACCATAGTTTTCAACTCATTGTAGACAATTAATTTCCTATCTATTAAATGTGAGAGAAGGCTGTTCGTGTACAGGCAGTTCCCAAGTTACAAACATCTGAGTTACAAACAACTCATAGTTAAGCACATGGGTGAGACAACAGGAAGTGAGAAAAATCTACTCCTTAGAAGTGAAATTCACTCCTGAAAGAGTTATCATGGGGGGAAAAGGTGTCTCCACTGAAGCTTTCTCACCAATGTTGTGTTGTGTGGTTTCTGCCATGTTCTAACCAATTATAGTTTCCACAACAAGCCATGTTTTTCAAAATTTAACTATCACAGGGACAGAAAGTGAGATGAAATCACAGACACAGAAACAAACACCATAGTCCTACTGACTTACATACACGTTCAATTTAAGAACAAACCTACAGAACCTATCTTGTTCATAACTTGGGGACTGCCTGTACTTGAACAATGATTGGCTGGAAAAAGATTGTAATTACACAACCCTTAAGAAAGTACTACCAAAACTATTTTTAGGGTTGCACAATACTCCTTTAGGATTATGAATCCAGCTCTGACAGCTGCTAACTTTGCTTGCCAGTTTCTGTTTATCAGCATAATGACTACTCCCATACAAAGCTGAGTACCTTTACTAATAGGTCATAAAATCAGTCATGGGTTGATCCTGCAAAGCAAAATAAAGTTAGCACTGAGACACAAGGGAGCAAAAGATGGTCAGAAATGCAAATTCACCCTTGTTTGAAATCACCTTCTCAGTATTTTACTGTATTTTCTTTCTTTGATATATCATGAAAAATCACAAACACCCATATTATAGTTATTTTGACTTCTTAATAGTTAGTCGGACAAAGTAATCTTACTTACAGGAAAATCTAGGATGAAGGAGTTAAAATGAGTTTTTAAAAAACTACTGAAAATTAAAGTGTTTTTAGATACTGTATATGTAAAGGCTGGCTCTTGGTCATGATATTGTGATAAGTGGACAGGGGGAAGGGAAGCGTTGTTTATTCAAGTGTGAGCAGTTGTAAAATAAAATTATTTCAACTGAACACAAAGCAACCAAAAATATCATAGTTAATTGCATGTAGCAAAATATCTTTATATTATTTCACCAAAAGTCTATGCTTACAAAGAGATTTCCTTCTCTGGAACTAGGTATTTAAAAAACTGTCTCACACATAAGCAAAAAAAATTCACTGTGATATTGCTAGACTGATGAACCTCAAATGTTTGTGCCAAGGCTTTGCATTTTGTAAGGTCTGCTTACTTAGTGAAAAGAGGCTGTTGCCATGGTCACAGGAGGAAAAACCTAAGACCCCGTGAGATATTAACATTCCTCGCTCTTGGAAAGAAGTAGTTTTGTGGTAGTTTCTTTAAAGCCACTGACCCTTTCTTTTGTGGTGAGTTTTCCCTTTTGTTTTTCTTTTTCCTTTTCCATGACAGAAAAGAATCAGAAATGAATCCTAATCCAGTGTAAATAGTCCAAGACGTGAAAACCATCACATTATTCCATTATTGGAGCTGCTTACCACAAAGAAAGTACTCCCTACAAGTTTTAACTACTTCTAAGGACAGCAAAGTAAATCACTAAGGCACAAAAGAGGCCACAAAGAGTTGAAACTAAACTGGCTCTGCAAAGAGACAACTGAACGGCTCTCTCTGAACTGGAAAGTGATTACAGCATAATTACCTGATTTAAAATGTAATATACCTTTCCTCAATCTGCTTATCAATTGCTAGAAATGTTCAGAGCAATGTAAATACAGAGAAGCCATAGGTTTTGTTCTGTATTTTATTTAAATCCATGTGTATGTATGTGTAAGAATTTACTAACACATACCCAGGTCAGAGAAAAAATTAATGAAGATCAAGACAAATTAGTACAGATCATAGAAGATGTTGCCAAACATGTATCATAGATGTTGCCGAACATGCTGGAGTCTAAAGCCATTTTGTTTGGAGCTCAAAATGATACAAATTCAGAGAGAAATTCCGTTTTACTAATAACAACGATGTGGCAACATCATTTTGTAGCCTTTGAGGTTTTCAAACCACAAACAGCAGCCTTAAACACAACACATAACAGCTGCCAACAAAGCACTTTTCTTTCCCTCATATAAATAAAAAGAGAGGAAAGGCCTAAGATTGGAGTGAAGGTTAGCTGCTTTAGCATCCACAATGGGAAATGGGGTTTTCTGGTTCTCCATTTGCTTTATTCCACAAGACTCTATGACAGGCAACATCACACACCTTCAGAGTGAATCAAGCAAACCTTTTCCTCTTAGGTTTGGATTTCTGGTCATACTACAATAGGCCAACATATTTCCTGCAACAACTTTCAAGAAAGCAAATACAAAAAAAATGCAATGGAAAATGGGAATATATTACATAGAATGACTATATAGGTAAAGGTTTCTCCTTTAGGTCAGGAAGTTTAGTAGCTCATCGGTTTAACCTGCTGTGCCAACCTTTAGATCAGGAAGTTTAGCTCAGTGGTTTAACCTGCTGTGCCACCAGGGGCTGCTAATGACTATATAGAATGACTATATAGTCACATAGTATATAGAATGACTATATACTCACTGAAATTAAAGAGGAAAAATAAAGCTTTCTACATATGAATACAAATGTTTGGGAAATTCTCTTCCTTCCTTTTCTGGACTCTCACATTTTTAAAAAAAACTTTAAAATTCAGTACCCTTCATATCCTATTAAGCTGTTCTTCATTCTAGAGTGGTCACACATGTCAATTAAACTTGAATCCATTACTTCTCAGTCTGTTATAAAGATTCCAGAGCTATTTGTTTTGCCTTGGATCGGAAATGTAATTTTGTACTTTTCAGTCTAGCACACAACAGATCTAGCTTTTCCCTGGGTCTGCACTAGAGGTAATGGGTGTCTACACAAATATATATGGAGCTTTTGATTACTATAGTCAAGTTATAATTCTGTATTTACACAAATCGAATAAGCCATTGAATTAACACACACATTAATTTTCAAAACCTTGAAACCCCAAAAAGTATTTGCTGGTGAATGTAATGTGCAGCACCAAAAAGTGCACTCTTTACAACAGTGAGTTTTTATGATGAATTCAATTTTACAAATAACCCTACTATACTTTGATAAATGTATTAATTCTTACGCGCTAACAAGACAAATCACAATTCTTAAATTGAATCTTACAACAAAAACCCACTATTCTTTGATAAACCTTTGCTAATATACAAGTGAAAATGAAAACAAGGACAATATACAGACGTTAAAATAGATTTTAATAAAATAAATATTTTCATAAAATCTGGTGTTTTGACTGAAATACAGCACTTGATGACAGATTAGAACTTAATCTTCACAACTGCACTTATGATCAGTTATTTTTTTCAAGTTTGCAATTGAATCTAATGCACCATGTAATCTAATGTTCAGCCTAATGTCTGCGACATTATTTGGCCAAAAAAGAGACAACTACATTTGAGTAAATACGGTATATATGTAGGTATCATTTGTCTCTATAACATATATTGAAAACTAAATGGGAAACTGAGGAAATGCGTTTATCTGTGTTCAAGAGCTGTCAGGTCAGGAACACAATTGTAGTGTGTTTTGTGTTAGACAAAATATTATGACACCTAAAAAGAAACTTTAACAACCTCAAGAAAAGATGTTCACATTAGACAATTATTAAGGAGGAGCCATTGAGTCCCCTTTGGGGAGCTAAGGCGGGATATAAAGAAATATAATAATAATGAATCCAGATTCATTTAGGAACAGAATAACTGCTGTCACATGCCCAATTGCATACGCTAAAGTATATGCAAATGCAGAAAAACCATTTCATTCTTCCCAGCTACAATGGCCACTAAATATATATAAAATAATATATTGTGGGTGCACACAGAAAGAGGACATGTAACCTTCCAGATGTTTTTGTTGACTAGGACCCCCCCCCCCCTTCTTCAGCACTGACTACAAGGGCTAGGGATGATTGGAAATGTGGTCAAACAACTTCTGCCAGGGTGCACATTCTCCACCTCAAACATAGTATCTCATTTAAACTGGGGTTCCTAGCAGGTCACTCCCAAACAAGTTGGAAGCCATAAGCAAAGGGTATGTGAGAGTGGGGAGGGAAATCACCATTCTGGCTTGTCAAGGAAGCTATAAACCAGGAGCTCTAGTTCACAAAATATAGTATACAAATCTCTCTTGGTTTGGAAAGTCATCATAGTAAGAAGGAGCCAACTGAGACCAAAGAGCCAACGTGCACCAGGACACAGGTCTTCACAATATTCCTGATCTCTTTATCTAATTACACAGAAAGCTGTCATTCTAAAAACAAAGTAATCTTACAGCAACATTCTTTAGAAGTACCAACCTCCACAAGGCTGAGATGAAGTATTTCCTCTAAGCACTACACGAATCCCCACATCTTCCAAAATGACTTTCCAGTGTTCTATTATATGTACTGAATTATCCTGTAAGTGGAGACAATATTGAAGAATTGAAGTCTATTATTGGATGCTGGAAAGTTAAGAGATGACACCGTACTAACTAGCACTTGGGTGCTAACAGTACATTAGCTCTAAAAAGAATCTAGCATAATTGTACATACCGTACTAGCATCATTAAAGACAGAGAGTTCAAAGGATCCTTGGAAATCTTGTTCCAGAACAGACTTCAAACATTCATCAAGCCAGCATTCAGCATTGTAAACTGGCAGAATTATCGACTGTAGTGAACAAGAAAACATAACATAGGATCAGCAAAAATGTATCATCATTGTTTATTCTGTGACTTGCTAATAATGACTAAACTATAACACAAATTACATCTCTCCTGCTCACATCACCTAAGAACCCAATAATTTATTGGGAGAAAATATAAGATACAGTCCTTTTCTCTACTTTTTTAAAGCCCTTATTATTTATTATAATTATTTTTGTGTGTCTTCAAATAATTTCTGACTTAACGAAGACACTAAGGGCCCTTTCACACAGCCCTATATCCCAAAATATCAAGACAGAAAATCCCACAATATCTGCTTTGAACTGGGTTATCTGAGTTCATACTGCCATATAATCCTGTTCAAAGCAGATAATGTAGTATTTTATTCAGCTGTGTGGAAGGGGCTAAGATGAACTTGCCACAGAGCTTTCTTGGAAATTTGGTTTTGAAGGGGAGGCCATTACCTTCCTTTAAGGTTGAGAATAATTTGCCTTAGGTCATCTAGTGAGTTTTCCTAGGCATGCAGGAATTCAAAACAGAGGGTGCATCTACAGTGTAAAATTAATGCAGTTCAACACTACTAACTGCTACTGCACTATGGAATTGTTTGTTGAGCCTCTATCGTGAGACCAAGGTCTGTATCCCCACTCAGCCATGAAAAACCATTGGGAGATCTTGGGCAAATCGTACTCTTTCAGCCTCAGAGGAAAGCAAAGGCAAACCTATTCTGGACAAATCTTGCCAAGGGTTTGAGCTTAGGGTTGACATAATTCAGAAAGCAACAGCACAACAGTAATGAATACCAGTTTCACTTCTAACCAACACAAAATACTTATATAAAAAACTCTATACATTTGAGGAAGTATCCATATCCCAAAATATAAACATTTGTACAAGAGGAAATGTAATTTATGTACAAGGGCATACATTTCTCCTTATCACGTTCACCATATCAAATATACCTTCCTTATCTAGAGTATGTGATAGGTTGTTGGTTTCTCTCAAATGTAGAACCAAGGACAGGGAATAACTCCTGTGGTTGCTCTACAGTTTGGGAATACTCTGCATGACTTCAAAATGTGTAAGACACCACCCCACTTTCCTCTCGAGGTTCATGCTAGTGTGGGGCTATGCTGTACCTCAGAAGTTATTCAAGGAGCTCTGAAGCTAAGAATGTCACCCAAAGACAATATTTCACTGTAATTATAAAAAAAGATGATTAGGCAAGTTTCACAGATTACTGAAACCTGACGTTTTGATCTGAGTACAGTACAGGCAGTCCCTGAGTTAGAACTGGGTTGCTGAGAGGTGCAGGAGGGGAGGGTTGAACCACAGAATAACTTTCAGCTTAATGCCTACTTGCCATTAACAGACAGACATAGATATATATATAGAGAGAAAGGAAACATACTAATTTTACAAATGGACAAAACGGTAAGGCTTTTCTGACGTCAAGGTCACCTTACCCCAAAAATTACAGTACAACACCCTTATCCACCGATTACACTTTCTAACCCTTCAAAAAGTATTTTCAACCTGGAAGTGTTTCTGGGTCTCTCTAGGTCCTCCATTGCAAATCTATAGTATGCTTATGACCCAAATATAGAGTTATTTATTATCTAATTTCAGGTATCCATGGAGAGCCCTGCAGACATGAGTGTGGTACTGTACAAACCAAACAACCCACATCCAACAAAATATGTTGTCCCTAGGAATTTTCTAGGTCTTTCAAGTGGTATGTTTTTGCCAGAGGTTACCAAATACCTGTCCTGAAGGAATCCCTAGATGGAATATGTATTTAGGGATTTCCTCAGTCCCTCAGGGCAACTCTATGACAACCTCTGGGATTTGGGGGGGGGGGGGGTTGTTGTGTCAGGAGTGACTCCTGGTGTGAGAGAATTGGCCAACTGCAAGGATGTTGCCCAGGGGACGCCCAGATGATTTGATGTTTTTATCATCCTTGTGGGAGGCTTCTCTCATGTCCCCGCATGAGGAGCTGGAGCTGATAGAGGGAGCTCATCCGCCTCTCCCCGGATTCGAACCTGTGACCTGTCGGTCTTCAGTCCTGCCGGCACAGGGGTTTAACCCACTGCGCCACCGGGGGCTACAACCTCTGGTGAGAATTATTCATTTCAACAGTGTTCTCAATCAACCATGGTGTCCTATTTCCACAGTAAGTTCAGGAACACATCAACCATGGATGGTGGAGGAGTTGGACAAGTCTTGCCACTTTTCCAGAGCAGAAATCTAGACTATAACACTCAACATGTCTCACTACTAAAAGTTCTGCTACAACCTATAGTCCAATAACATCTTCAGTGTTACATGATTCTCACCCCTGCGCTACAAACAAGCTTAAGGAAGATGCTTCTTCCCAAGCAACCTACTATGTTTTGAAAACAATCAAATGCAAAATATTTAAACATCTGCTACTTGAAAACAAATTTTAGAAGCAAAGATGGGACTATGTTTACAATGAACAGTCCTTGGATACTTAGAATAACCAGGCCTCTGTCAGAAATACACAAACTTTTTCCACATCATTGCTTTAAATATATACTGTTAATGGAAAACGTCTGTGTGGTATTAACAAATGCAAAAAATACCCAGTTAGAGAAGTAAATTTCAAAATTAAATTTAGACGATTAAATTGGGAGCTAATGAACAATACAAGAAAATGCAAATGCATGCAACCCAAGCTACAACTGCAATTTCTTTTTATTTCTTTGATTTGGGATATAGTACTAACAAGCAAGGAACTGTCTGAGCACCGTCTTTTCCAAAGCTTCAGAAGCAAATTTAATGCTAAAACAGAAAAGTATATACAGCTGTCTGGGAATCGCTAAATATATGCAGCTATCTGGGAATTGCTACATGAATTTGTGGTACTATTACAAGCCTACACATACTTCTGTGAAAAGGCATACTGACTGCAATAGCCATCAACACCATTCTTGCTCAGCTCTATAGCAACACAATCTCAGTGCTGGAGATACAGTCCCTAGTATGCACCTACACTGTAGAATGAATGCAGTTTGACACCACTTTAACTGCTATGGTTCTATGCTATGGAATTCTGGGACATGCAGCTTTACAAGGTATTTCACCTTCTCTGCCCAAGAGCTGGTAAATCACCACACTACAAATCCTGGGATTCCACAGCATTGAGCCAGGGCAGTTAAAGTAGTGTCAAACTGCATTTATTCTACCGTGCCAATGCAAACTAAGTTCACCATCCATTTACAATTGGCCCTCAGTATCCACAGATTCTGTATCCACAGAGTTCCACTATCAATGGCTTGAAAATACTTAACATGCATACCAAATCCAAAAAGGAATCTCTTTGATATAAAACATTTGATATAAGGGAACATCCTTTTGTTATGCCATTGTATGTAATGACACCTAAGCATCCACCAGTTATCCAAAAGGGGCCTAGGAACTTGGGTGCATCTAAACCGGTGGTTCCAAACCTTTTTTTTTTTTACCAGGGACCACTCTCCAACATTAGTACCAAAGGGGTTAAAAATCAGTTTTTGATCAACTTTCGATTTGGTTTGGGTATTTGGGGTGCTGATTCACAAAACTGCATTGGACATACCACATCAGCTCGTTTCTGATACAGAACATATGCCATCCAGTAGTTGCCATCTGCTCACCCACAGAAAACCATATTTAATCATCCTTGGCACTATAAGAGTGTTTTGCAAGACCAGTCGCTCTCATTGCAACGGTGTAGTAACGGTGAGGCCGCAGATCATATTTCAGTTCTTGTAGACCATTGGTGGTCCACAGGTTGGGAACCACTGATCGACAATGTACAATTAATTGTGCTTGAAACCACTTGAACTGCATGGGCTCAACCAATGCTATGAAATCACAGGAGTTTTGTGAGGCTTCAGTAGTACCCTTTGGCAGAGAAGGCTAAAGATCTTGTAAGACTACAACTCCCAGGATCACATAGCATTGAGCCTTGGCTGTTAAAGTGGTGTGAAACTGCATTCATTCGACAGTGTAGATGTACACTCACCCTTAAGAGAGGCTGAAACTAGTGCACAAAAAACAATCAGGATGGAAAGCAAGACATTATGGGACCTACCACCTCAATGCCACTGTTTCCTCTGCCTTCCCTATTTGAAGGTGCAATGGATTGTAACAAAGGAAGCGATGGAGGGTCTGGATGCTGGCACTTGGGGAGTGCAGAAGAGGCGCCTGCTTCTTGGGAAGAGGGCGGTGGGCTGCCATTTTCACCAGGGATCTTCTCTGTGGCATCCATCACCGACTACTACTCGTAGAGCTCCAAAAAGGTGTTGGCTAGATAGCTGCACAGTTTTAGCAATATATATTATTTAAAAGGTTGCTTCTTGATGTATTAGTATTGATCTTTTACCATGTTTCCTTTCTCCTGAATTGAAATATCAGGGAAAGTGGACCATCCTAAATGAGGATAACAGAAAACCATTTAATACAATGGCTCAAGGAGTACTTGCTGCAGTACATGCAGGAAGTACTATCTTTGGAGTAGACTTTTAAAATGTACTCCAAAGATTTCCTAATGCTTCAGCAATCTATGAAACATCATCCCTTTGGGGCCCTTTAATCCCAGGATCTGATCCCAGGTTTCCTGCTTTAAACTGGATTATATGAGTCCACACTGCCAGATAATCTGGGATAAACAGAAAGCCTGAGAAAAGATCCTAGGATATAGGGCCTGTCTGGATGTTTCCTATATAAAGAGGGCCTGGGGTGAAAGTGAAGGCAAGGGCACTGCAAGAAAGCAAAACCCTTGGAAAGGAGGGGAGGGGAGCTATCCCTGAGGAGAGGGAAAAGGAAGATACATCATTGCAAGGGGAGAGTGTTAGGAATAACCTGGAAGCGGAATATAAAGAATGAATGAGAGGGGGGCGGCAGGAAAAAAGAAAAGGAAGGAAAGGAAAGCATGAGTGGGAAGGAAAAGCCAGTGGGAGGAGGGAGGGGCTTCACTCTACTTCGAACGAATGGAACCGTCCAGCCCAGGCTCCCCCCGCCGTCGCGGCACGAATGGAACAGTCCAGCCCGCTCTCTTTTGCCTCCCCCCGCCCTCTCAGTTTTGGAGGAGCCCCAACCGCAAGGCCACGCGCTGCTCTCGCCCTCCCCGCCTCTTCGTCATGGTGGAGGAATAGAGACGGAAGGCTAGAGAGGCCTCGTGGGCGGGGCTAAGCTGCTACCGGAGGCTATATAAACGGGTGCCACGAGGGAGGAGGAGCAGTAGAGTGGAAAAGGGGGAAGGCGGAGGGGAGGGAAGGAGGCACCTCCCACTTGGGGTATCATTCATAGAATCAATGCTGTTACAAATCTCATGATTCCATAAGTGAAAGTGGTGTCAGGCTGCATTGATTCTGCAGTGTAGACCCACTGGGTTGGTTTATTTATTTACGACATTTATGCCGCCCTTTTCACCCCAAAGGGGACTCAGAGCAGCTTACAAGATATACATACATACAATATTTTATATTATTAGCATAGTACAATATCAGTATTATATATTTCTATATTGTACTACACCATTATATTGTAATATTATTTGTAATATATGTAATATCAATATATAATATTCTTATTATATTGCATTGCATTATAACATTATAAATAATGCTAGTCATCCCCTGCCACGCATTGCTGTGGCCCAGTCTGATGATCTGGAAAATAAAGTAATGAGAAAGTGTTGGTTTCTAATATATGTAATTTCTTTATGTTTGTGGGTAAACAGTATTTCTTGTTGTTTCTTTGTCAGTGTTGATGTGGAGATTGTCTGGTTTGCCCACCCTGGAACATGCAACATATAATTGTCTACACTGAGAGGAAGAAGTTGGTAGTGTAAGCTTTCTGAGGCCCCTTCTACACTGCTATATAAAATCCAGATTATCAGCTTTGAACTGGATTATATGACAGTGTAGACTCATAATCTGGAATCTGTAGTATCTGCTTTGACAATCTCGATTATATGGCAGTGTAGACAGAATCTCAGATGCAGGAATGCCTTTGAGGAACAAGTGAGGCAGTATTGGTTTGATTGATTGGGACCCAGAGAACCAGGTTTCAAATCTCCGATAGTCCATGAAAACACCCTGGATGGTTTTGGGCAAGTCGCATTCTCTCATCCTCTAATTGAGGCAAAGGCAAGCCCCCTCTGAACAGATCTTGCCAGGAAACTCATGTGAATTAGTCACCATAAATTGGATAAAATTTGAAGGCACACAACAACAAAACATGTTGGCTATGAGGCAAACGTTTATATTACCACAAACGGACATTGTTGTGTAGTCAAAGATGTCCTTTGGAAACCCATTTCATTTTTTTTTTTTTTTGTAGTGCCAGGAGCGACTTGAGAAACTGCAACTCGCTCCTGTTGTGAGAGAATTGGCTGTCTGCAAGGACGTTGCCCAGGGGACGCCCGGATGATTTCACGTTTTTATCATCCTTGTGGGAGGCTTCTCTCATGTCCCCGCATGAGGAGCTGGAGCTGATAGAGGGAGCTCATCCGCCTCTCCCCGGATTCGAACCTGTGACCTGTTGGTCTTCAGTCCTGCCGGCACAGGGGTTTAACCCACTGCACCACTGGGGGCTCCACCCATTTCAATGAAACTGCTTCATCAGAGCTAGTCCTAACTACAATTAAAATCCCACACTTTAACTGATAGCAGTCACTCTCCATTACCCACCGGAGTCCCTGGTGGTGCAGTGGGTAAAACCCCTGTGCCTGCAGGACTGAAGACCGACAGGTCGCAGGTTCTAATCTGGGGAGAGTGTGGATAAGCTCCCTCTGTTAGCTCCAGCTCTTCATGCGGGGACATGAGAGAAGCCTCCCACAAGGATGATAAAACATCAAAACATCTGACTGTCCTCTGGGCAATGTCCTTACAGACAGCCAATTCTTTCACACCAGACAAAAAAAAACTTTCTGGGGTGAAAGGTGTACAAAAAGATTTGAAACTTTCAGAAAGTGGCAGAACTATGGCAAAAATAAGGGTGTAATGATGGATGCCTTCCATCTCTCAATAAAAGTATCCATCCATCCTCGTTATATGGGAGATGTCATAGAAATCTGTTGTAAGCCACAAGTATATAGTGACTGGAAGCACTATAATTCCCTGCATGCAGAATGGATTCTCTGGATTGTGCTTTAAATCTACAGTTTTGCATCATATCTTATTACTTCATAGCAAAAACATGCTTTGCAATCTGTATATTTAGAATTTTTTAAATGTGCTATACATATGTGTGATTCCCTAAACTGCAAGTATACATGTATTTTCCAACTGTGCTTACCCATTGATTTAAGTAACAGTCTTTGCAGTCATTTCCATTTCCAATCTGAAGGCGTACACACATACACATACCATTGGGTCACAGCAAAATGTTGATTTATTAAAACTTCATTTAAATTTAGTTCAAGTTTTTTTTTTCAGGCACTTGGATTAAAGTTATCGTCAACTATTCACTGGCATGCACATAATGTTGGTACTACACTCGGTGCCTAGTAACTTTATCTGCCTAATTGCTTTTCCACTTCTTCTTTTTGTTAGGAATTCAGTTGAGTGTATTTGCACCCTGTCATAATTTGTGTGTGCACACATGTATTTTCTCACACTGGCTATCAGAGAGTAACATTGACATTTGTTTTTATGACTTTTAGCTTGCTCTGCTGGGAACTATAACGATGTGGCTGTAATCTTACGCATTACTCATAAATTCTGTGACTTTCAGCAGAAAAGGCACAGAAGTCAATCTATTTCAGGATCCCAGTTGTTTCTCCTTCATTTGTGTGTGACAATAACTTTAACTGGGCAGATTCCAAAAAGCCCTAAAAGCAATTTCTTGGGCATGAGGAAGCTTTTAAAACTGAAACGTTGCCTCCCTCTTTTTTCACATGCAGCATGACAACCTGTGTGTGAAGCTGTTTGGGGAAGTGCTCAGAGTCATTTTGTGATGCAGCATGGGGGCTGGGTGTTCAAAGCACATGGATAAAAAGTGCAGGATTCCAGTGGCTGGCTTTGAATCTTACAGTTCTTAGGATAGCAGCCAAGCTGCTTTTATGCTGCAGCTTGAGGCTTTGTAGTGGGCCCTTCAGTGTTTCACAGATGAAAACTGGGACATGTGGCCAAGTGACATCAGTGCATCAAGACTCAAGATGGTAAGAGTTAGCAGTGAGGAAAAGCCGACAAGCTAGGAGAGGCTGCAGCAAACTATCCATCTGTAATGCAGTCCTCCTCTTTTCTCATTGCTTTCTACCTTAACATGAATGTATTTTCTAGCAAACCATGCCCTTTCTTGATATGACCAAAGTATGGCAGTCTAATTTGCTCTAGGGTGTATCTCTTTGTCTTTTTATCCGTCACAGAATCACAGAGATGGAAGAGACCCCCAAGGGCCATCCAGTCTGATCCCATTCTGTCATTCAGCCTCCGTTTACAAACGTCCAGAGAAGGAGACTCCACCATCCTCCCATATTCAAGCTCTTACCGTCAGGACGTTCTTTCTAATGTTTGGGTGGAATCTATTTTCCTGCAATTTGAATCAATTGCTCCATTGTGTCCAACCCTCCAGAGCAGCAGAACACAAGCCTACCCCCTCCTCAATGTGACATCCTTTCAGACATTTAAGCATGACTCTCCTGTCCCCTCTCAGTCCAGAACTGAGTCCAGCCCCATGTTTCAAAAGAGTTGGTTTTCTTCCTATCAGCTTTCTTCACTACAGAGAAGAGGAAAAGTGAACGCTAGCTGCAGCAAGGAGAAGACAACAGGAAACAGAACCGATAAGGTGGCAGCAGGGTCTACATTTGAGGCATCACTGAACTGCAAATTGTTCACCTCATAAGGCACTCAGATGTATTTAGAAGTAGGGGAAATTCCTATATCACAATAGGGAAAGTATTTATAAGATAGGCCCCAAAATTTCTTCAAGCTTAATGGGACAACCCATAGGTTGTATAAAGCATTCGTCCTATCAAAAGTAGAAACATCAAAATTGTTTTTTGAGGAAACACTTCACAATCAATTGGGCAAGATAGTTATGATGCTAACCAACTCCTATTCATTTATTTACTATATTTCTATCCCACTTTTCTCATCCCGAGTGGCTTAAGATAAGGCAAAATTCAATGCTGCATTGTACATACAAATAGACAAATACAACACATTGAGGAATAAAACCAATAAAACATATAAATACAATTAATACAGATTAAAATATAATGCCTAGTCCCATAGTCACTATTCATGGAGCTGCATTTAAGTCGAGTTCCACATTGCATATGCCATATTGCACTACTCCCCAAATTCCTAGTTCCAGAGCCAGGTCTTTAGCTTTTTCCTGAACACCTGGAGGGAGGGGGCCAATCTGATGTCACTGGGGAGGGAATTCCATAGCTGAGGGGCCACAACCGAGGAGGGCCTGTTTCCCCCCATCAGTCACACTTGTGAGGGGGGTGGGATCAAGAGCAGGGCCTCCCTGGCAGGTCTTAGTGCTCTAGCTTCTTCATAGGGGGAGATACGTTCGGACAGGTAAGTTGGGCCAGAACCCATGTCAGTTCTAACATTGAATTTAGACCTTTATTTGTTCCCCCCTTTCATTCAAACCATCTGTATGCTGCTCAAACTATATCTGTTTGTTTTAAAAGGTTTAATATTAAATTTAATGGCTGCTAGTTCAGCTTTTGCCATCTTGTACTTTAAAAAAGAATTCTTAAATTCTGAAATCAGAGTGTCTAATTTTCCAAACTAGTTCCCATTTTTAAAAATAGATATTGGTAGCATAACTGAAAGGACAGAGATGGTAATAGTTTGAGCAAAACAGTACAAGAAAAACAATACAATAAGTTCATTATTAAGTGTACTCAATAAATGTATCAAAATGTCTTATCGGTCTTTAGATTTGGAATTGTTTCAGAGTTTGTCCTTGATGTTTATGTCACAGTTACTGATTACAATCAGTTATATCACAAGCAAACAAATACTTTAAGTTCTTGTTCTTCCATTCTTAAGGTCACAGCTGATAACAGAAGAAACATAGTTGTTAACATTCTCTCTGAAAATAATAGAAGTAATAATCTTGAACTTCATTGACCTGTATAGAGCAATTATAATCCTTTAAGAGACAGCAAACTTATTGTTATGTTTTGTTACACTAACTGTATACTTGTTACTGGAAATGAAGGTTTGCATTGCCCTTGTCACATATTGGGGGTTAAAGACATGCTGAGACCCTAAACTGTGTCATGTTTAAGAGGTCTCACAGTAATTACCAAAGAGAGTGAAATAAACATTCAGAAGCCCCTTACATTCTGAAGGACTAGACTCTAGTTTATTGTCAATCCAGTATCGCACACAATTTGTTAAAAATTCAGGGGGGAGAAGTGAGAAAGCAAAAGGTGAAACAGGTCTTGGCAGGTTTTATGTGACCCAGTATCCTTGGTCTTGCCAACAGAACCACACTTTGTTTACCCTTGTACTTGTTATCAAAAAGTCCTGATCTTAATTGCATCAGGGTATTATTCTATTAGTATTAATTATTAGTATTAATAAATAGTAGCAATTGCAGCATTCAGAATTGCAAAATATGATGTTACAGATAAGGTTGCTATATTTCTTTGTTAGCCAAGTTGAAGATAAATTATAGATGTACCTTCTTTTATATCAGTCTTTATTATTGGCTTTCAAGCTTTCCTTTTTTTACTTTTCTTTTTTTTTTCAGAGCAAGTCTAGTCCTTATAGGAGCCAAAATATAAGGCAAAGTATGGACTTGCTTTTTTACTCAATTCTTTTTCATATGTTTGGATTGATATTTTCAGAACTTTTACATTTATATGTGTGCATTGCCCCATTGATCTCTGTACAACACCAGTTCCAATATACATATGAATTGTTCATACACGTATCACCTTGACTTTTTCACATTTTGTTGTTTACAGTTTGGAATTAAAATGGATTTATATACTATATTAGGTTTTCCCCCATTTAACTTTGTGCCATAATTAAAAATATTTTTCGGCATCATATAGTCTTGTCTACATAAGGTGGTAACATTATCAACTAAGGAAATGCTTTGTTAACCTAAACAAATTCAAGGTGTACAGGGCCAGATAGAATCATAGAATCAAAGAGTTGGAAGAGACCTCATGGGCCATCCAGTCCAACCCCCTGCCAAGAAGCAGGAATATTGTATTCAAATCACCCCTGACAGATGGCTATCCAGCCTCTGCTTAAAAGCTTCCAAAGAAGGAGCCTCCACCACACTCCGGGGCAGAGAGTTCCACTGCTGAACGGCTCTCACAGTCAGGAAGTTCTTCCTAATGTTCAGATGGCATCTCCTCTCTTGTAGTTTGAAGCCATTGTTCCGCGTCCTAGTCTCCAAGGAAGCAGAAAACAAGCTTGCTCCCTCCTCCCTGTGGCTTCCTCTCACATATGGCTATCATATCTCCTCTCAGCCTTCTCTTCTTCAGGCTAAATATACCCAGCTCCTTAAGCCGCTCCTCATAGGGCTTGTTATGAATGAATAACATGACAGTGTATTGAACTTGCTAATATACTTGAAGAATCATTTTTAAGAAATTAAGACAGAAGCCAGTTTCTTTCTCCATGAAAGGCACTCCGGAGAGGCATTATTTAGTTTAGTTATTTACATTATTATATAAAATTACTAATAATAACACTTAACATTTTAAAAGTGGCTTTGATCACACAAAACATTTTTCCTGTGTTATGTAGTAAATATATATGGCAACAAAAGTCTAGTCAGTATAATTGTTCACATTTTGCAGATATGGACATGAGCCTGAGCATTGCTACAACCCAATTTTTATTTGGGTGGGACCTTTTTTCTCAACTGACCTATCCATTAAGCAAAATGAAATCGCTGCTCCGAGGAGCCAGAACAGGCATGGGCAAACTTTGGTCCTCTGGGTGTTTTGGACTTCAACTTCCACAATTCCTTACAGCTGGCAAGTTGGCAGGGATTTCTTGGAGTTGATGTCCAAAACACCAAAGTTTGCCCATGCCTGAGCCAGAGCAATGAATTGCCTCACTCCCTGCGACTGGATGACCTCTCTTCCTTCTCCCTTCCCATGACACTGCTTCCTTATCCCACCTTCCCTTCCCTTTCCTCCGCTATTGTACCTCACCTTCACTCATCTTATGCCTTCTGTTTCACAACCTATGCCAAAACTCCTTCCTCCCCCACTTTCTAACCTTCCAACATGGCTAACAGCCTGTTAGGTAGGTAGCACCAGCCTTAAAACAGGACAAGTTGACAAGCATTAGTGAAGTCGGGGAGAGGGAGCTAAGGTGCGGTTAAAGGTAGCAAAATCCTTGATTTTCTTCGGAACAGTAAAATAATTACAATATTCTGCCTCCCAGGCTCTTAAAGTGGAATGTCTGCTCTCACCTTAAGGCAGCGATGTTATTTTTGCTATTTTACTGTTACACTGGTAATTCCGAAGATTTCAGCATTATTCATTTATTGATTATTTGATTGGCTCGTAGCTATCCTGGAAATAATAATATTGAACAGTTGGGTATAGATGAAATAAAAGCAGTAGTTCATATTGAATCTTTCATCTAAATAACATTATTTTGAACACTCCACACAGGTATGTGGGAATGCATCCAATTGAACTCAGTGGGTTGCAGTTTTAAGTAAATATGACAAGGCTGCACATCATCAGGTTTGACTAATCTACAACAGAAATGAAATGTCTCCTGTTTCTTATATAAAAGGATATCTTTAGAAGATCTGGATTGATGACACAAAAGGCAATTGCTTAAGCTGATGCAGACGGCTGAATTAACCTTTAATCCTGTTTCCTTGCTTTGACAGCATCTTGTAACCATGGGGGGAAAAATCAAAGCTGTAACAGAATAAATCTGTTGCTGTTCTTTCTCTCCTCATGGGCACATGGGTCCTTTGATCTTTATACCACCTGAAATGCAAAGTCACTCACAAAACATTGGTAAGTAGTTGGAATTCCTTCCTTGCCTTTCAAAAGCCAGTACTGTATTGTGTGGTCTTCCTAAGACTATCCAGTAGATCCTGTATCCAGTGCTGAAGAAATGACAATTTATTTTTGTGGGGCAACTTTGTGTAAAAATGAGCTCAGTCCTCCAGCTTTACAATTTTGCCTCTGAGAGGTTAAACATTTTAGTGCATAAGTACAGGAAACTTCTGACAACTTTAAATGGGAAAGTGCTTATAGAAATAAATCATAATCTGACAAAGGAATGTACACACAACTGGAAGGAATCCACCATAGACGTCTACAAGATATATTGCACACACATCTTTATGTATTATACAGTCAGAAAGGAAAATAAATTATGAAGGGACTTCAAAGAATCAGACCTTCAAATAGATAGTCTCATTGGGCTTGTAGCACTAATTAACTGCTAGAAGGATTAGGATATGAATGAGTCAGTTATATCTGATCTATCTTTGACTAAAACAAAATAATCCATATCCTAGTTTGCTGAAAATATGAAGGATTACTTTTGCCATGCGATGTGTCTCTCATTCCTACACACATGTCCGATTTTAACTTTTGGTGGAGGTAGACTTTGATTTCAAATCATACTTTGATATTTCAATATATGAGGTAAAGACAAAGATTTCAGTTAATTCATATTCTCAATAATGTGGTGAATAAATGCAACCCAAATTTGGTCGCATAGACCTAACTATTTTGCATGGTAATCAAAAAGTACAGTGTTTCTAGACCCTCCAGCATAATTCTATGATAAACTTCTGGTGGAAATTCACCGTAGAGTTGCATTAGAGGATGTAGAGACTACTAGAGAGATCATATTAATAAAATCCATGATAATCAATTTCACAAAACTTGAACTGAGAAACGTTGAGGGCTTTGAAAGGCAGCATCTTATATTGCAGGAAGGGTAGCCTCTGATTTCCCAGGTGTTGGACTTCAACATCCTTCACTGACCATTGAGAGCTGGAGTTCAGTGACCTCTGTGAGGAAACTAATGTATTCCAAATGATGAGGGGGAGGAAGTTCGCTTGCAGACAGTGCCTTCCTCACAACTCCACAGATCACTCACCCACATTCTATTGTGTTATCATCAAGACATCGATTTTGCCCCGGTTCTACATTTACTTATTACGTGTATATTTTGCTTTTCCATAGAACATCTGACAACAATGAAAGAAAGGCAAGATCATAGTCATGTAAAATATGTCACAGTAACATGTTACAAGGGCTCCTCAGCATTCCAGGGGCACTAGATCCTCCCTGATCTTGGAAGCTAAGTAATATTAAACCTGAATAGTACCACCAACGAGTACCAGTTGCTTTAGGCTATAATTCAGAAGGAGGAACTGGCAAAACCACCTGTGAGTATTCATTGCCTAAGACTATCCCATGAAATTCCTGAAGACCCCCCACAACAAGTTATTGCTGTGCATTAGGCAACATAGGCATCAATTAAACAACAGCAACAAGAATCTCAATATAGTAGTGCTGTTGGAAGACGAATTCTTTTTATACATATTTCCCAGTATGCATAAATAACCTACGATATATAAACATAGTCTTGCATCACAAAGAGGCTGACACAAAACTGCTGCAATCTGAGCAGTTGGAATTGCATTAGCCTAGAAATTAGTTCAGGTGAGTTTGAATCTTAATTATGGAGAGAACTTTATTAAGCATCTCATGATGTACCATGGGAAACTACTGTCAACATGCAGTACTTCAATCTCTCATGGCGAAACTTTACTTAGGATGGGAAAAAAGACCAACTAGTTGCGTTCAACTATGATTTTGTGTAATTTGATTTCATATACTTCATATAAGATACTTCTTTAATGGACTGTTTTTCCAGAGTAGAAATATAACATATTTACTTGAGTATAATGCACACCAACTATAATGTGCACCTCAATTTTGAAGACATGAATTACAAAAAAGGATTTGTTATTAAATGTAATGAGCCTTTGGGACAGCTGTCAGACAAAGGGTAACCTGATATAGGTTCTTCTTCCCAGGTGGTTTTCATCATGGGGCCTTCAAAACCTCCCTCTTGGTTTTAAAGGCCTTCTGAATGAGTGAGAACCGTGCAAGGCTGGTGAGTTTTCCAGCTTCAGTTAAATAGAGAGGTGCAGCTTCAGCCTAAAGGAGAGACATAGGCAGGTTTACGTGCATGATTCTAATGCACCATTGAATCTAATGTGCACCTCCATTTTGCTGTATAATTCAGCCAAAACGTGCACATTAGACTTGAGTAAATATGGTAGTGTCAGAATTCACCTGTGTTTAGAGCTGACGCTCAGCACTGTCTGACAACTGAAAACCTGTCCTACTTGCTACTTAAATGATGGAGTGTATTACACGGACAAGATTCAGCTAAGCTCCAGGAGTCCCATTAAACTTCATAGCCTTGCTTCTTACTCAATGAAAGCAGTATAAGAAGAAATGTCAAAAGCAGCCATTCACAAACCTTTAGCACTCAGGATCAAAACCAAGCAGTGATCTTAAAATGCCACAGAAACTTGGTTGCTTCTGGAATTCTCGATGGCTTTTCCACCCACCTGATTTGATGATGTTGAGATGTGTAGTCCCCCCCCCCCCCCAGGTTAACTGTATTTGCATATCTAGCCTTCTGCATTCAATATTATGTGATTTATATTTTTGTGCCCAGAAATGCTGAGCCAGTAAGTCAGCAACTTCCTGAACATTCATCTTTCCTTTCCCTTCAGTAGAACACTGCATATTTTAACAGTATGACTTGTCTTCAAAAACTAGAAAAAAGTACTAGCTAAATATATCTGTTAGCCTGAACAGGGTGTGTCAATCCCAAATGTTGTGCACACACTATAAGAAGCAAAGAGCATTTTTTAAAACCCTGAGTATAGATCCTAATCATTCCTAAAAATATTTTTAATATGGAAAATGCAGAACTAACTTAAGACATTTGTTTATTAAAAAAATAGAGTGCAAAGAAAAAGCCATAGTTTTTTTTCTGCTTGCTAAACAAAGTAATTTGGGGTTGAAATAAACACTTTTGCATTTCATTCCCTGCTGGATACTGTCCCTCTCAAAGTACAGAAGCAATACATTATAAATCAGGTAGATAGCCTGTAGATAGAGCAAGAGAAAAAATAACAACATTGTTTCATATGGTTTTGTGTTGTTTAAATTATTTGTTGATTTTAATCGGGAATTGTTTATATGTTGCATCTGTTTGCCCCCGTGAAATCTCTCACCAAAAGAGCTGGGTGTGACTGTTTGTTGTTGTTGGCATCTAATAGCTGCCAGTTGTAAGCCACTCTGAGTCCCCCCTTGTGGGGTTGAGAAGGACGGGATATAAATGTTTGAAATAAATAATAATGAAATATTTAAATCAAATACAGATTGAGCATCTCTTCTCCAGAATTATGAAATTTAAAATATTCTAAAATACAGAAGTATCCAATTGAGGGGATGAGGTGACGGTAGCCTTGATTTCTGGAATTTAATGTACCCAAACTTTCTTCATGCACAAAATTATTAAAGTAATATTTACTAAATTACTCTTAGGCTGTGCATATAAGGTATATGTGAAACATGAATGAATGACTTTGGTTCCATATACACTGTCATATAATGCAGTTTAAAATGTTCATATAGTGAAGCTTGAAACTGCGTTACATGGTCAGTGTAGACCAAGTATGGACAAACTTCAACTCTCCGGGTGTTTTGGACTTCAGCTCCCACAATCCCTGGCCTCAGGCCCTTTCCTTTTCCCCTTCATCTACTTAAGGAAAAGGAAGGGACCTGAGGACAGGAATTGTGGGAGTTGAAGTCCTAAACACCCAGAGAGCCAAAGTTTGTCCATGCCTGTTGTAGATTCATATAATGTTTAACTGCATTGAATTGCATTATATGAATTTACACTGATCATATAACACATTTTCAAAGTGCATTATATAAACCATGTAGATGGGTCCAGAGATACACTTCAACAGTAGCTAATGAGACAGAATGAACTTATTTTAGTGCTACAAAAAGGGAAATCATCCATTTCCTTTTAATTATTACTTTTTGAGGGCATTTTTATAAAGGCATTTTCCTTTCTTTCTAATTCTTCTTTTTTTGGGAAGGCATTTATAAGGCAATTTTTATGGATTTCTTTTCATTTTATTCCGTTCTCTTTCCTATCAAAGGGGGCTTTTTCTTTTAAAAGAAAGATAAAATAGTGGAAACATAACAAAAAACCACAACAAGTAATGTAACAAATTATTGTATTAACACAGTATGGCACAAAAGAAAATGAATTACAGTACTCTTAAAAGTAACTTTCCCAGCACTGCTCTCAAGGCCCTTCCAGACAGGCTCTATATCTCAGGATCTGATTCCAGATTTTCTGTTTATCCCAGAATATCTGGCAGTGTGGACTCGTATAATCCAGTTTAAAGCAGAAAACCTGGGATCAGATCCTGGGATATAGGGCCTGTCTGGAAGGGCCCCCGTTGGTACATTTAAAATGTTAACCTCTATGTTTAAACCAAATGAATGAATTTAGTGAGAGATCTAAGAGCAAGTGTGACCTAATGAAACACTTCCAGCCTCAATGCCTGGCTTTACTAACCAGAACCTGAGCTCATAATTTGCACAACATAAACATGCTATTTCCCTCCATGGAGCAATTGAGAAAACATAAAAGCAACATTCTTGGCAACTTAAATTTTACATTGTTGAAGTTCTCTGTTTCAGTTGGAAGAAAAACAGCACTGTGAAGACAACTGTGTGCAGGCATGTTCTTTGGAGCCATGGCATTTTTTTTTCGTTTCCCCATATAACTATTTCCTTTATTCAGGCAGAGCAGAAGGAGGAAGGAATCGTGTAGAAGAAGGATAGTAGCAGAGGAAGTCAGGCGTCTGCTGCTTCAATATTATGATTTCAGATGGTCAAAAGGCATAACAAAGACTCATTTTTCTAATGCCCAGCTGAGCCAACAAGCAATGAATGAGCAAGCCATAGTCAACAGAGCAAGTTCAGGATATCACAGAGAATGAATCAAAGTGTGGAGACGCTGAGAAATGTGGGAGGTAGGTGTGAAATACCCCAGAGCTGGGAAGGAATCAGAAATAAATCTGAAAAAGAAGAGAGAATTCTTGGGCCTGACCCAAGAATTTATTCACTCAGTAATTCACTCAGAGTATCCGAAGGATCAGAGTAGTGTCATCACATGAGTTAGAATATTTAAATCTGACAAACTGAAATTTGGCACAGATTACAATCCAGAGCTGGAAAAATTGGACATCTGTACATTACTGCCACAAAATGACATTCCGGTTGTTAAAATAATCCTGCACAGTTTTAAAAGCTGAACGTTTTCACATGTGTAGTCCAAGGTAAAATAATTTTAGCTAAGTCCAGGCATTTGGTATATCAAATGCAGACAACTTGAAAGGAGTCAGATGCTCCTCAGACTACCTAGAGATGTGGAATTTGGTACGTGATGTAGCCAAAGGCAATGCTTTATCATCTGCATTTGGAAAAGAGACATTTCAACATTCAGGTCTAAAAATAAAAATAAAAACATACACCACTGGTTAACATTTCCAGTGTTGTTGGGGTGTATGATCATATGTACAATGTTAATAAAGTAAGGAAGCCTTACTGAGATTGGAGTGTTTTTTCTCTGACCATAGTAATCAGCCACTGCACTAATGGAAAGTATTACTAGTTATAGCTTTCTTACTTACTGTACTTTACTTACTTAAGTGATCCTTCATAGCCTGAGGATGATGTGTAGTGTCTTGGTGGTGGGTCCGTAGGTGGCTGTGGAGCCCTATTCTTGATCCACATGTTCTTCCGCAGTGAGGACATTGGTTTCCAGGTGGAAGGCGGTTCTGGTCAGGATTGGCTTGACGCACCTTCCTCTTGGCACATTTCTCCCTTTCGCCCTCCATTCGTGCCTCTTTGAATTATGCAGCACTGCTGGTCACAGCTGACCTCCATTTAGAGCACTCAAAGGCCAGGGCTTCCCAATTCTCTGTGTCTATGCCATAGTTTTTAAAGTCGGCTGTAAGCCCATCTTTAAATCTCTTTTCCTGTCCACCAACATTACGTTTTGTAGCTTTCATAATTATGGCATACATTATGTTTTGGTCTACAGCATATATCTGGAGTATTGATAGATTTATGCTTCATAAATCAAAAACCTTAGCAGCAAAATATGATTGTCATGAACAAACACATGAGTATATATGTTGAGTGAATAGCTCGTAAGTGATATCTGTTATTTTTAATGCAGAATGAGGAACACATGGTAACAGATTAGAATAAGTATCTTCATCCAACTGTATTATTGATCCATATTTACTGAGGGGCAGTTACTTTAACATGCACAGAGATAGCTGAGAGTGGAGTGTTTAACTCTTGCAATAACACTGAAAGTAGGAGAAGAGAGTGAGATACATTCCATAATTCTTTCCTATATAAAATTGATATTGGTGTAACCCTTTTAAAGGTTATCCCACAATTGTTACAATTTTCTACCTTTTCCAGATCATTCATATGGCTTGGACCCCCTTTTAGACTTTTCAGCTAAGGGTGCATTGGCACTATAGAATTAATGCAGTTTGACACAATGAAATTATGGGAGCTGTGGTTTGCTGAGGCACTTGCACTATTTGGCTGAGAAGGCTAAAGACTGTAAAACTATAACTCTCATGATACCGTAACACCGAGCTATGGCAGTTCCTTTTCCCTCATCCCTCTCCAATCACTCTGGTAGTTTGGTCAGTGTCAGCACTTGTAACAAACGATAACTAGACAGTGATGGTACATGCCACTGTCTGAAGCTGGGGAAAGTAGGATAGCCATTTATAATAGTGGCAGCCAGTTTCAAACTGGAGCTGGCACAACTGTTTGCTTGTCCCCAAAGTATGAATGAGATCTGGAGCTTCAAGGAATCAGGTTATCTCCTGACTAATGTGGGGCCAAGCCGTGTGAAGTGGCCTCTTTGGGTATGTAAGGCGAATTGGTTCCATGCATCATGTGGATGTCATGAACTATTTACCTCATCCCAGGTTTAAGTTAAGTATTATGAGAGATTTCAGCCAAACATTGGGAAAAGCTGCTAAACAAAAGAAACAGGCTACCTTGCAAGATTTTTGAGCAAAGATTGGATGGTCACCTCTCAGGGACACTTTAGTTAATTGTTTCCTGCTTTGGTAGGGTGTTCAACTTAGTGACCCCTGGGCTCCCTTCCAGCTCATCAGTTCTATAAAAATATGATTCTCAGATTCAACTAAACTGTGTTACATGTAACATAATATTTATTTGCATTTGGTGTTGCTCTGCCCCCCCCCCCCCCCCAAAGTCTTAAATGAGAATAAATACAGCTCTTTACATCCAAACTAGCACAAAATACTTTATGGAGCAGGAAATTATGCTGCTTGATCACCGAAAGAAAGCACTTAAAGCCATGATTTTTTTCTCCCCAGATAGAAAAGTCCATAAGGATTTCTCCATATCTGAAAGCCTGCGCCTGCTGCTTTATCTTCGCTTTCCTCCACTTATTCAATACTGAACTTCACCAAATAAAATGTATTTTCCTACAAGAGCAGATTATGTCATAGGTTCTGAAAAGCATATTCTTTGCTAAAATTTTCCCCATCTAACACCTTACATATGTGACACCTATGTTTTAAGAATGTTTTACAGTATTCTGTTAAACTCTATATCCTCTGGCTTTGGACAAATAAAATTAAACATCCTTTCCATATAACATTTCTTCTAGAATTGGGTTGGAGGGAAACCACAGCCAGAGAGTTAGGCAGTCTAGGGCAGGTGAGTGGTATTCCAGATATTGTCATACTAAAACAGCCTCATTATTCCTTACCATTGGCTATCCTTACTTACTTAAGCGATCCCTTGTCATCCGAGTATGATGGGCTTCCAACTGTAGGGTCTTGGCAGTGGATTCGTAGGTGACTGTAGAGCCCTGTTCTTGACCCACATGTTGTCACAGTGAGGACATCGGTTTCCAGGTGGAAGGCGGTTCTGGTCAGGATTGGTTTGACATGCCTTCCTCTTGTCACATTTCTCCCTTTTGCCCTCCATGTGTGCCTCTTCAAATTCTGCAGCACTGTTGGTCATAGCTGACCACCAGCTAGAGTGCTCAAGGGCCAGAGTTTCCCAGTTCTTGGGACAGTTTTGCCACAGTTTTTAAGATTAGCTTTGAGCCCATCTTTAAATCTCTTTTACTGTCCACCAACATTCTGTTTTCTGTTCTTAAGTTGGGAGTATAGTATCTGCTTTGGGAGACAGTGATTGGACATTCGGACAATGTGGGCAGTCCAGCGGAGTTGATGGTGTAGAAGCATTGCTTCAAAGCTAGTGGTCTTTGCTTCTTCCAGCACGCTCACATTTGTCTGCCTGTCTTCCCAAGAGATTTGCAGGGTTTTCTGGAGACAACACTGATGGAATCATTCCAGGAGTTGAGCGTGATGTCTGTACAGTCCACATTTCACAGGCATATAACAGGGTTGGGAGAACAATGGCTTTATAAACAAGCACATTGGTCACCCTACGGATATCTTGATCCTCAAACACTCGCTGCTCCATTCGGAAAAATGCTGCACTTGCAGAGCTCAGGCAGTTGTATTTCAGTGTCAATGTTGATTTTTGTGGAGAGATAGTGGAAATGGTCAACATTTTTGAACATTATACTATTAAACTGGATTTCTGGCATTTCAGGGGGATTGGCTGGTGTCTGCTGGAAGAGCATTTTGGTTTTCTCGATGTTCAATAAGAGGCCGAGCTTCTCATATGCTTCTGTAAAAGTGTTGAGGGTGGCTTGTAGGTCTTCTTCTGAATGAGCACAGATTACATTATCATTAGCATATTGGAGTTCTATAACAGATGTTGTTGTGACTTTGGTTTTGGCTATGCTAAGTCTGATGGGCAGTGCAGTATATAAAAATCTGAATGTCCATGTGTTCCCAAGCCCTGACCTAGGACTTTTCAAATTGGTTTCAGTCCAAATGGTGGCAGGGCAGCCTATCACAATTTTCCCTTGCAGAACCCTGGATGTTTACCAGTAAGGGAATTCTTACTTAAAGTAAGTAAGCTGCCCCGAGTCCCTCTGCGGAGGTTGAGATAGGACGGGATACAAATGCCCTAAATAAATGAATATTCCATAAATCAACAGTGATTATAGCTACCTCTCCACAGGGTTACAGTCTGACCTTCATAGGTACTGCATACGGTCAGATATAGGATGGGATATTTATTTTAATAAAATGATTAAGAAACAATATCTGATGGGCAGGAGGCACAGCTATCCATAATATTCCCAGCACGTTTGCCAACCTGAGTTCATATGCTTCATGGTGGCATGAGAGGGCCAGGGTAATTTAATTATCTCAAGCATATATACATAGGTGCACATATTTTAATAAGCAATATTTCAGAGCCTCGGCCCACACTCTTCTGTTAGACAATCTATAAACATATTCCATCAGCATTCAATTTCTCCACTTAATTAGAAGTTAATTACATTCTGTGCAACAGGTATCTTGGGAGGCAACTTCCCATATCCCCTGATGGCTGTTTGAGATTGTAGTCTCGCCTTTGAAATGCATTCAGGAATCCTTTAATCTCTCCCTCTTTCAATAGGGCATTATTTAACAGGCCACGTACCATGGCACTACCATCCTCCATCCACCCCCTGTGCTTTACTTAGTAAATACCTTTGAGTGAGTCATCAGGTTTAATATTAAATTAAAATACAAGTGCAGCTGATAGGCTGGCTGAGTACACCTTTTAAAGTTCTTGTTTCTTCTAAGTGCAATCTCAAAAAAGCTGCTCCATTTGCAAACATTAGGGTTTTTTTTCTATTGAGGTCTTCTACTATTAAGTACTGAACACCTTGTTTCTATACAGTGTGTAGGATTTGGCTGGTATTTAAGTAACCCAGTTTTGCACTTAATGTCAGCCAAGGAAACTGCTTTTCCTTAATGTCAGCCAAGGAAACTGCTTGTACTGAAAAATCAGGGCAAAATGGAAGGTGCTAAATTTCTGAAAATGCTACTCCAGCTAACCATTTGGGACCATGGAAGGGGCTGAATGTGAATCAAACCTACTGTGATATTAGTCCTACAGATTCATTACAAATCAGATAATCAAGCTAGTGTCCTCCAGTTGCTTTGGAGTGGAATTAGCATGGCCTGTGGGCAGGAGTTATGGGAGTTGTTATCTCAGAAATCTGGAGGGTACCAATTTGGCAGTCATGTTTCATATGAAAATTGCATCCATTTATGCAACAAATTGCTTTTGTGGTCACTGGAGGCAGTGAAAGTGTAAAACATGTCTACATTCTCTTAACTCACCAGATCCCATCTGATCTTGGAAGATAAGCAAGGGCAGCCTTGGTTATAGTAATTGGATGGGAGAGTGCAATTAATTTTGAAGAAGAGATTGCTAAAAGCACAGGCGAGGAATCCTTGCCTCAGAAAAACCAATGAAATTCATTAGGTTGCTGTACTCAATAGGCAACTTGATGGTAGATAGATACACATGCATGTGCAGGCACGCATGCAGGCACGCACGCACACACACACACACACACACAAAGAAACCTCAATAGGATCAAAATGCAAACATGGTTGGCAAGATGTATAGCTCTATAGCTAAAGATAATATAGAGCATCAAGCTATAAAATGGTAAGGAATGCAGCAGTAAAAGGTATGCATAACGTTACATCTCCAGCAGAAAAGCATAGGCACCAGAAAGTTGGGTAGAAATATAATATCACTTAAATCCCTTTGTAATAAGTAATTTTGGAAAGAAGGAAACAATACTTGACAATGTTTAGAAAATAAGAATTGACAACATTTCCATTCCTAGAAATGATGCCCAGGATTGCCTTGAAGGCAAAACTATCTCCCATAGTGAGGAACAGGCTTCCATTTTAACATTCAGAACTGCTCACAGTCATTATGTTGATGTTGCTATATGTGATTCTATGGCCCTTTCTACAAAACTGTATAAAATTCAGATTATCTGCTTTGAACTAGATTTTATGGCAGTGTAGACTCAGATAATTCATGTCAAAGCAGAATATCTTCAACATATAATATTCTGGATTATATGGTAGTGTAGAAGAGCCCTTTGATAATCCAATTGAAATCAGAAAATGTGGATTTGTCTGCTTTGATAATCTGGATTATCTGACTGTGTAGAATGGGCCTTCAAGCCCCCAGTGGCACAGTGGGTTAAACTACTGAGCTGCTGAACTTTCTGGCCAAAAGGTCAGTGGTTCAAATTTGGAGAGTGGGGTGAACCCACACTATTAGCCCCAGCTTCGGCAAACCTAGCAGTCTGAAAACATACAAATGTGAGTAGATCAATAGGTACCATTTCTGCAGGAAGGTAATGGTGCTCCACGAAGTCATGCCAGCCACATGACCTTGGAGGCATCTACAGACAACGCTGGCTCTTCAACTTAGAAATTGAGATGAGCACCACCCCCAGAGTCAGACATAACTAAACTTAATGTCAGGGGAAATCTTTACCTTTACTAGAAGGGGCCTTAGAGGAACATGAGCCCTGTGAAAGTGAGAAAATCACAAATAAGAAAAGATTTACCAAGTGAAAAACAAGGTCCATCATGGCTGTCAAAACCTGACCATAGAATCATACTGGAGGACCTACAAATTCCCAGAGAAGTACTCTTTCTAGGACTCTGTAGTTCCTCCAGCATGGTTCACTTCTAGCATATTCCAACAAATTAATCAAATCTGTGAATAGTAAAATCCACAAAAGCTAGACCTGCAAACATGGAGGGCCTACTATATTAGAGCACCAACTGAAGAATGGTGGATGGTTTCAGTTTAAAAGAACCAATGTGGAAATGGCAAAGAAAGGCAGCTTGAGCATCCTCATGGGAAAATCATCACACTCGAGCATTTATCCACTTTAGTCCACTTTCAGTGCCGTGACTGCCTCCTGCAGAATTCTGGGGCTTGCAGTTTAGGGATGCCCAGGCTTTCTCTGGATGAACAATTTAAAAGCCCCCTTTTAAATTGTTCAAACTCTAGAATTCTGAACTACAAACTCTAGAATTCTACAAACTCTAGAATTACAAACTCTACAAACTCTAGAATTCTGAAGGGGGCAGTCACAGCATTTAAAGTGGATTAAAGTGGATAAATGCTCAAGTGTGAAGAGGCCCCTATTATTTGAGCCTGGGTGCACAGGGTTCAGCAATGGCTAGAAATGCATTTGCCGGCTGTGCCAGTTCCTTGAGACATCAGATCTGGCCACAGTAGCACATGCCTGGATTACGTCATGACTCAATTACTATAATACACTTTATGTGGGGCTACCTTTGGAAACTGATCAGAGAAACTTCAGCAGGTCTAATGTGCCAAGCTCTTGACTGCAGCTGTGTACAGGGAACATATAACCCCCGTTTTGAAACAGCTTCACTAGCTACCCGTCTGGCGCAAGCTTAGTTTTGATCCAATGCCTGGTTTATACCATGCTCCTACTGTGCACTTTCAACCATGGGGAAATATGGGTGTCTTATAAAGGCATAAATCATATGACGTTCTAAATCACAAGTGGTTCTTTTTGCCTGTCATTTAGGGTTGTGCAGAAGTATTGGTACTGTAAAAAAGCAGTGAGGCAAGAGATCAGAAGAAGTAGCCTTGTCCAGGGTTGCTCTTAGGTGGTCTGCTGTCTGAGACAAGCCACAGGATTGTGTTCTCACTCATCTGAAGACTGGACTTGCAAAATAATTTTTCTTCAGTACTGGTGAGGAGACAGTATTTTCTACTTCACCTACAGGTAGCAGACTAGCTTTGGAAGTTCAGGTGCTGGAGCTGTCTCTTCCAGTACTTCTGTGATAGAATCATAGAATCAAAGAGTTGGAGGAGACCTCATGGGCCATCCAGTCCAACCCCCTGCCAAGAAGCAGGAATATTGCATTCAAATCACCCCTGACAGATGGCCATCCAAACTCTGTTTAAAAGCTTCCAAAGAAGGAGCCTCCACCACACTCCGGGGCAGAGAGTTCCACTGCTGAACAGCTCTCACAGTCAGGAAGTTCTTCCTCATGTTCAGATGGAATCTCCTTTCTTGTAGTTTGAAGCCATTGTTCCTTGTCCTAATCTCCACGGAAGCAGTAAACAAGCTTGCTCCCTCCTCCCTGTGGCTTCCTCTCACATATTTATACATGGCTATCATATCTCCTCTCATCCTTCTCTTCTTCAGGCTAAACATTCCCAGTTCCTTAAGCCGCTCCTCATGGGGCTTGTTCTCCAGACCCTTGATCATTTTAGTTGCCCTCCTCTGGACACATTCCAGCTTGTCAATATCTCTCTTGAATTGTGGTGCCCAGAATTGGACACAATATTCCAGGTGTGGTCTAACCAAAGCGAAATAGAGGGGTAGCATTACTTCCCTAGATCTAGACACTATGCTCCTATTGGTGCAGGCCAAAATCCCATTGGCTTTTTTCCCGCCACATCACATTGTTGGCTCATGTTTAATTTGTTGTCCACGAGGACTCCAAGATCTTTTTCACACGTACTGCTCTCGAGCCAGGCCTCCTCCATTTCGTATCTTTGCATTTCGTTTTTCCTGCCAAAGTGGAGTATCTTGCATTTGTCACTGTTGAACTTCATTTTGTTAGTTTTGGCCCATCTCTCTAATCTGTTAAGATCGTTTTGAATTCTGCTTCTGTTTTCTGGAGTATTGGCTATCCCTCCCAATTTGGTGTCGCCTGCAAACTTGATGATCCTGCCTTCTAACCCTTCATCTAAGTCATTAATAAAGATGTTGAACAGGACCGGGTCCAGGATGGAACCCTGCGGCACTCCGCTCGTCACTTCTTTCCAGGATGAAGAGGAAGCATTGGTGAGCACCCTCTGGGTTCGTCCATTTAACCAATTACTGATCCACCTCACCGTAGTTTTGCCTAGCCCACATTGGACTAGTTTCCTTGCCAGAAGGTCATGGGGGATCATGATGCATCTTTGTAACTGTCATCTGAGGCCCCTTCCACACAGCGGAATAAAATCCCACATTTTCCGCTTTGAACTGGAATATATGTCAGAGTGGATTCAGATTACCCAGTTCAAAGCAGATATTGTGGGATTTTCTGCCTTGATTTTCTGGGTTATATGGCTGTGTGAAAGGACCCTGTGTGACAAGTCCAGGAGAACCAACAAGGACACACTCTCCCTGCCTAGTTCTCTGTGTAGATCATCCACCAAGGTGACCAAAGTCTCCCTTTTGAGCAAGGTTTGAAACTGGTCAGTAATTGTTCATCACAGAGGGGTCTAAAGATTTTTTAAAAAAATAATTTGTTTTACTATAGCCTCCTTGAGGCATTTTTGTAGTATGCCTTGAGTCAATGAGGTGTCTTGGATACATGTGGTGGCTCTCGCCCCTCCAAGGACCCTATCCATGTCATCAGACAGCACCAAAAATAATCCAATAAAATCGGACAAGCAGGTGCCCAAGTTACATCCAAAGACACTGCGTTGGAACTGATAGAGAGAAGGCCCACCAATAAATGTGGGAAGAAGTAACAATTGACAAGGCTTAAGGCTGAACTTATTGGCACAGGATGACCTATTGCAACTGCGTGTAAACACGTTCAGTTGCAACTCAGCAATGATCTCCAAAACAGATAGTCAAATACAATGGGGCTGGATACCCTGGAAACCAGCCCAGGCCCCAGATGGTAAGCAGTTAGGCTAACCTATTAATTTTAGCCAACCTGGGCTGTATAGCAAAAACAGCTGATTTTTTTTTTGTTTCTTCAAGCATACTGTGGAGAACTAAGGCTGCAATATCAAAACTGAACAATTTTATATGCCAAGGCTCCTATTAGCTACTATATTTTTTTCTCCTTTGTGACTGCTTAGCAACTTTTAAAGTGCAAAATTATTTCCCTTCAGTTGTTGTGGTTGGCTGTCAAGTATCCAGTTTGTTTGACTTGCTGTTGCTTTATTTTGTCTAAATCATGCCTCAGATTTTTGAAAACACTGCTGCCACTGTAACTTTCAGGGATATGACTGCTTTGGCAATTGGCCCTAGATCTTCTGCTATTAGACCTCCTCACTGAGTACCAAAATTGCAGAGCACTGTTTATTTGCAGCACTTCTGATCTCATGGGCTGAAGTCCACATGCAAACGGGAGGCTTTGAAGCAAATGAACGACTAAGCCTATCAAGAGGATGCACATAAAGATAAATATCTCCTTTAACAGTCACATAAAGGATGGTTCAAAAGACAGGAAATTAATGTTTATTAGAGCCAAAGCTAAACAATTGTTCACCTTCATTTTTAAAGTCCATCTTTCCTGAAAGAGAAATTCCTGAGGAAGTTAAAACATACACTCCAAAAGTGGTTTATTTCAAAATGGAAAGAAAATACACATTTCTACAGAATTAATTCACACACACATGCACAGTAATGAAACTAACATTTATGTGTGATGCACAACCATAAGCACGTTTGCTCTAAGCAAGTTCTATGGTGTTTCTTCTTTTTGTCTGACCTTCTGCAATACATGTGCTTAGATTGCATCTAAGGCCCCTTCTTCACTGCCATATAATACAGAGTATCAAAGCAGATAATCCACATTATCTGCTTTGAATTAGATTATATGACTCTACACTGCCATATAATTCAGTTCAAAGCAGTTAACCTGGATTTTAAATGGCAGTGTAGAAGGGGCCTTAATTTGCTGAACTATTTTTTTTATAGAAGTGTACTAATCAATATTTTTCTTTTGTATAGCTATTTATAAGGAAACGAGATTATAATACTTGCTTTTAAGATGGATCTACACTGCCATATAATCCAAGTTATCAAATCAGATAATCCATATTACGGTCTTTGAACTGGATTATATGAGTCTACACTGCCAAATAATCCAGTTCAAAGCAGATAATCTGAATTTTATAGGGGAGTTTTTGTTGCTCAACTAATTTTTCTAGACTAGCATGTAAAGGAATCTTTGAACACTTTTGTGACATGGAGTCCTTCCACACAGCCATATAACCCAGAATATCAAGGCAGAATAATGCACAATATCTGCTTTGAACTGGGTTATCAGAGGCCACACAGCTATATGCCCCAGTTCAAAGCAGATAATGTGGGATTTTATTCAGCTATGTAGCAGGGGCCTTACAGCTCATCTATACTGATCACTTACAGAGAAGAGGCCTCCAAATCAGCACCATCATGGCCAAACAGAGCAGATTTGAGGTAATGTGGGGCAGGGCCATTTTAATGTGGCATTGACCCACAATACCCAAAGTTACATGATACTGACTTCAAGCCATTGTAAATGCTTGGGTCTGTTCAGGGAGAGATTTGCCTACAACTGTTTACACTGCCATCCCAGGTTTCCTGGGGTCAGATGACTTGGGAACATGGATGGCACCTACTAGGCTTGTGCGCAGATCAGTTTTAGCCATTTTTCTTTGGCCAATCTGGCTTCTTTGGCTTGGTCAGATAGCTGTAACGGCAAGGGCCCGGCTGTCATAGTCTTCCATCTGTAATGGGATCACGTGGCAGCCAATCATGGCTCCTCCTCCCCTTTTCGGGGGCACACAGCATATAAAGCATACAAAGAGGCTGGTGCATTGTCCTCCTCGCACGGGGTTTCCCTGTGAGCCCTGCCTGTTGGGCTAATTGGAGTAGAAGAGTGCTGTGACATGTCTTATGCAAGCTGTGTCTTCTTCCTTAACCCCATTGCTGAAACCCAGACTCCCTTGAAAGGAAGAAAGGAAAGAGTCCCTAGAACAGAAAGGGGAGCCTCACAAGTTCCCCATTGCCACCAATGGGCCGGATCTAGGCGGATATTTTGGCTTCAGACCGAAAATGGCTATCCAGCTACCTGGCCAGCAGAAATGGGACGTTCAGCCAAAAAATGTATTAATGTAAGCTAATATTGATATCGAGCTGCTTTTAGCAGGGTCTCCTTGAGAGAGAGAAACCCGAGGACCGCGCCTAAAGGGCTCTGGGTCCCTTGGTGAGGCCAGCGAGAGCCAATCCAAAGAGTAAAAATATTATAAATAATAATGCCTCATCCAAGTGGAAGAAGTTTCTTTTCAGCAGCCGAGGTTTATTGTGATTCAGCTGAGATCAGATGCATTACAGGAATCATTCCACTGCAAGCATACAGATCCAAAGATTTCAGGCATTTTTATACAGTACAGGACAAAAGAAAGCAGTTTGAAACTCCTGCCGCCCCTTGCCGGCCGGCTTGACGCTGATTGGTTGAGGCTGGAACAGCTGGGAGGAGGCTTGGCGGCCCGCCTCAGCTTTCAGCCAATCAGAACGCTCCTGCGCCTCGGGAGGGCCAATGGGCGCCCTCCGCTCGCTTCTGAGTTTAGACCAATCAGGAGTGAGGAGGCGGAACGGCCACAGACAAAGGGGAAAGATGATGGGATTTGGATTTCCTGCCCGCTGGAATGCGGGCTTTGTTTTAGACCAATCAGGAGTGAGGAGGCGGAACGGCCGCAGACAAAGGGGAAAGATGATGGGATTTGGATTTCCTGCCCGCTGGAATGCGGGCTTTGTTTTAGGCGGGAAAAGGGTGATCCCTTTAAACAAAGAGGCTTTCCTGTCCTTGATGGGTCTGGGAAGCAGTATGAAAGGCTGGTTCGGTATCGGACCACCCGGGGGGTCAACGATATCTTTTTGATTAAATCAATCTTTTCTTTTCCTAGTCTCTGCTGACCCCCTTCCCTTCGCTGGCCTTGCTCCGAGGGCTAGGGTTGGGGATCAGTAGCATTGTCCATGCTGGTGAATCAATCAAGGGTGATTAAGGGAGAGGCTTGAGCTCTTCCCTTTGGGCAGTTCCTGGTCACGCCGCTTTTGTGGGGCAGAGGTCAAGGGGGTGATGGCATAGGGGAATTCATAAGGGTTACATACATATCATAGTCATAAAACACAGGCACCACTAATACACAGGCATCTCATAATATCCCATCCCCATCCCCAGTGAAAGTTTATTACAATATTGGATCTTTATTATAACGCAAACTGGAGATCTCATAGTCCTTTGGCAAAGGTGCGTGGAAACTGAGGCTGCTTGCATTTCAAGGCAAGCACCAGAAGGAAGTTCCTAAGCCAGGGATGTGGCAAACAGTTCAGTTCATGAAGCAGAGAGTCAATAAGAAAAAGGCAGGAGCCCAGTGATGGGCGCTGGGTTGGGTAGTAGCAGAGTCCATAGTCCAGTGCATAAGTCAGAGAGTTCACAAAGAGGAGACAGGAACCCAGTTATGTGCGCTGGGTCAGGAAGCAGCAGAATCCATTGTCCGGCCCTTGGCGAACTACAAATACTTGGGAGGGGAGGGGAAAGATGCTCGGCATCAATATCACTATGTCTTTGATTTCTTAGACATATTTCTCTTGCCCCAACATTTTCCCACAACCCCTAAATTTCTACCATTGCAGTAATGTGAAACATTAGTGCAGCATTTAGAAATTCAGTTTAGGCCCACAAAAAAAGGGACAGATTACATTTTCAAGGCAATGCAAACATATGACATATAAGTTATAGCTGTGAACAATTGTCAATGCGTTATTCTTTGCAGTTCTATAAATATGGGGACTAAGAGAAAATGTCTTGAGGGAAGACTGTGATTTTAGAGACGTAATGCCTTTGTTTTGTTCCCCGCTTAGCTACACGATTGCAAATAAAACAAAACTTCTATGAACATGTAATCTAAAATAAATACCTCTGTTGGGAAAATTGTTATAGAGTAATGGAAGAGTTTGCCCGATGATCATTTCTGTTCTAGCCAAAGGCAGTGTCCCACATTTGTCAACGAGACGTTGACACTTGTTTTCTGGGATCCTAATTTTGGTTTACATGACAAATGCAAACAAGCTCAGCATCTGTAAAATGAGCTATGCCTCGTTCATTTTTAAAGTTTTGAACTGTTTGTGTTTGCCTCTCAAATAGGACTGTGTCCAATATTCTTGTGTATCATTCAGATGTATCCAGTGAGTTTTCCATGTTGTTCTATTGCTTTCCTACCCACTAACAACCAGAAAGAAATTAGGCCTTGTTGAGGATATTGTTCAGCAATGCAAAGTCCAGGGACTCCTGTGCATTGGATTGTTATCTCACACAAATCTTGGAGTACCCTCTTTTCAGAAAACTGCATCCACTCAGCAAGCCCATCACATTTGGAAATAAGTAAGTCACATCATCTCCAAGACATGAGAAAGTGGTTTTTGGGAATATATAATAATTTATTCATGAAATGTTGTATGTAATCTTATTTGATTGTGCCAAGATGGACGTTAAGAGTTTTAATTTTCATATTTGGTTCCAAACATGATCTTATATTGAGTGACCTGAGTCGTGTTCCCACATTAGTTTTGAATCTTGAATTATTCATGGAATAATGTTTATGCCAGATATTCGAGATTTGAAACAGCTATTGTATAATGTTATCAATAATTAAAATAATGTAAGTGCAGATATACCAGTAGTTTGGTGAGTGATTTCTTTTTTTATTTGAAAACCGCAAGCTGTGAAGAATCCTATACCACATACATACAAGTATACCTTTTAGATTCTTCCTTGGGTTGTTACTTTGCAAGATTGTGAGAAAGACATCTGTCAGCCTCTTCCCAGCTCACAAATTGGGTGTCTTTATCATCAACATCATTGAATAAAGGAAGATATGTGTGATATTAATTTTTGTCATCTATTCCAAATTGTAATGATAGTTCTATAAAATGGATTTTGAGTTTTCTTAATGGCACAGTGGTGCCAATTGAGGAAGACTTTTTTTTTCTTTTGAGTCATTGTAAAACCCATAGTTTGCCAGAGGGCACCAGATCCCATTTCATCTTGGAAGCTAAGCAGAATTAACTTTGGTTAAACTTTTATGGGAGGCCAACAATAAATACCAGGTGTTGTAGGCTATATTTCAGAGAAAAGAACTGGCAAAACCACTTCTGAGAATTCCTTGCCAAGAAAATCCTATGAAATTCATGGGGTTATCATAAGTCAGTGGTTTCCAACCTTTGTTCCGTGGACCATCAGTGGTCTGCAAGAACAAAAATATGGTCCGCGGTCTTACGATTGCAAAGAGGGTTTTGGTCTCGCGAAACCCACTTACAGTGCCAAGGCTTATTAAATATGGTTTTTTTGTGGGTGACCAGATGGCGACTACTGGATGGCATATGTTCTGTATCAGAAACTAGAGCTGATATGGTCTATCCAATGCAATTTTCTGAATCAGTACCCCAAATAACCAAACTGAATTTAAAGTTGACCAAAAACCGATTCCTAACCCTTTTGGTACTAATGTTGGAGAGTGGTCCCTGGTCAAAGTGGTCCCTGGTCAAAGTGGTCCCTGGTAAAAAAGAAAAAGGTTGGGAGCCACTGTCATAAGTCAATAGGTGACTTGAAGGTGCACACATACATTAGGCACTATTTTTGTGGAAGAGCAGTACACACATAAATAAACAATAGGTGAAGTCTCCTGAGACAAGTCATCCAGAAGTGGATAATCAACCCACTGCAGGCTGGGTGGCCCCTTATGGATAGCATTCAGGTAATTAGGGCCTGTTTGTATAATATGTGAAACTATGACACAGGGTGGTGTTTGTGATCAGCAGTCTTTTAGCAATAGAGCCTGATGCTACTGCAGTAAAACAGAGGCTAGTAAGTAATTACATAGTAGGAGCAGATACTGTATTCTTAAAAAGAACAAGAAAGCACACAGAAGCACTGTTCTTTGTCTCTCTATCCTCCTGCTGCTTGTCTCCTATGGTAGTACTTACCACCAGTATTTTGTTGGAAAATCAAGCATTTCTTTTTAAAAAAGGATCCTGAGAAAGCAAGTTCAAATTATGGTATGCACCCAAGTAAATAAAGAATTTTGCAATATTTCATCTCAGAGTGCGACAGCATAGTATTGCTTTAGCCCAGTAATTAGATGTTTCAGTCGCTGCATCATCATTTGATGTAATTACTGTAAACCACATTGGAACTTTGCAATCAACTGATTTGGTTTTTCAAACAAACAAAAACTCTAATTTGCAAAACAAAATTGACATGGAAGAAAAAAAAATCCACAAATGGATGGTGATACAGTTGTAAGACGGAGACCTTCTCCATCATAAGTGCTATGGGAACATAACCTCCAAACTAGAATATTTGAGCATGCATTTCGCAAGCATTTTGGTGCCACCAGGGTTGTAAAAGGGAGCTTTACAAACAAATTTCAGTGCTGATGACCTGCAGTCTGGGGGCAGGCTCACACAACTACTTTCTCCACTGTGATTGTGAGCATAGGGGTGCAAAAGCTCATCTCTGTTGTGAGAGAATTCCAGTTTCCCAGTGCAACAACTGGAGAATATGTGCTTGGAGACATTTCTAGGGATGGATCCACACTGTCCTATATCTCAGTATCTAATCTCAGATTATTTGCTTTGAACTGGATTATATGAATCTACTCTGACAGATAATCTGGGATAATCAGATAATCTGGGATTTTGGGATATAGGGCAGTGTGGATCCAGCCCTAAGGTTCCAATTGCTGCTCTAATGAAATCCATCCATTACAGCTATATCTATTAATGTAAAGCTCTGGTTCCCAAACTTTGGTCCTCCAGATATTCTGGACTTCAGTTCTCAGGAGTCCCAGCCAATTTGGCTAAAAGTCAGGAATTCTGTGAACTGAAGTCCTAAACATCTGGGGAATCAAAGTTTTATGCCATTGTATAAAATGGAGCATGAGCATTTATGGATTTTGATATGACAGCGTATCCCATAATGGCTTCAGGATCAAGCCAACTCTGACTGGGACTGCCTTCCACCTGGAAACCGATGCCCTCACTGTAGAAGAACATACAAACCAAGACTAGGGCTCCACAGTCACCTACGTATCCACTGTCAAGACACTACACTTAGAAGGCCATCATACTCAGACAATGAGGGATTGCCTAACTAAGTAAAATAAGATGGGGTATCCAGGAGCCAGACCAAAGGCCCACTGTATTTTAATGTACTTAAACTATTTCTTAGCCGACACGTGAGTATATGGAATTGGGAGGTGGTAGGGGCTGGGGAGTCCATGAAGGGTCTCAGGAGCTTACTCTTTTCCAGGTTCCCCATTCTGAGAATTGTCTCCTTCCCCTTTTAAAGATACCAATCTAGTACCTCTCTCCCACCTCTGTCTCCTTTAAAGAAAGATATATCAAAATATAACAAAATGACTTCTGAACATATACAGAGTAATCCCTCCCCTCCCCCCACCAAATTAAGTACACTTCCTCCAGAAATTTAGAAACAGACTTTCCCGTGATCAACAGAAATGTCCCTATTTGCAAGTAGACGCTGGCCTCTTTCAAGCATTTCTCACACACTATTTTCTCGTTCAAATGCCTCTGTGGTTCCAGTTCAAAAGCTTATATAATATATGAATTGAGCTACTGATGCTAAGTGTAGTGGTATTATTGTGTACCTGACCATGCTCATTCACTTCTACATGTTTCCCCAATTCTATGCTATTCCATCTCCTATATATGGTACTATATACGTATGTGGTAACAGGGCTGGAAAGCCCAGAGCTGCCTGATTGTTTTCAAACAACATCTGTGCTGATCAGGTTTTTCATGTGGCTGTGCCAATGTACTTGGAAATGTGCTTTTAATGTGCTAATAGCCAGCATACCTTGTTATGCTGGCACAACCTTTTCCTTAAGAACAAGTTTATCACGTTCCTTAATTATACAGCCAAATATGCGAGTTAGGTCACTATTGCAAGTACATAATATTAATTTGTCTGAAGACATGTAAGAATCCCCACCTATTGCTTTACAGCAAATAATTGAAATGTCTCCTGGTTCAGACATTGGGGCTCTGGCCAGTCTTAGTTTAGTGTACACTACCAATCAGCATGTATGCATTACTGAGAAGTCACAGCTACAAACGTCTATTTCCATGCATATTTCATTGGGGTTACATTCTACATTTGAGACCCAGATTCAATACCTGACATCTCAAGCTAAAAAGGATCTCAAACATTAAGGCTGGCAAATAGTTTGATATCCACTTTTTGGAACTTCTAGCTACTTATAATTTTATTGGACTTTTTGGAGAGGGAGATTTGAGACAGGGTTTCAGGGCAGAAAATTCATGCATTGCAATTGTCTACGTCAGTCCAAAATCAATATATGTGCAAATGAATATTTTAAGACCATTTGGGAATTATATTTACATCTTACAATAACCAAAGATTTAAGACATTCCAGAAGAGAAATAAAATACTGGCTATAAATATACTTAGATTCCTCTCTAATGGATATTTCCTTTGGACCCTATTGAAGAGGGACTCTGGTCCCATCTACACTGCCATATAATCTGCTTTGAACTGGATTATATGACAATGTACTCTCATATAATCCAGTTTAAAGCATATAATGTGGATTATCTGCATTGATCAACTGGATTATATGGTGGTGTAGAAAGGGCCTTAGAGATAAGAAACCCATAATATGTAGTTCAGACCGTCCTTCTATATACACTTTTTATCAGTCCTTTTAAATTCAATGGTACTTCAATATAACACGTATAACCATGTATAGCATCCCTAAGGTTAACAAAGGCCACATTTACACTGTAGGATTAATGCAGTTTCACATAATGATTGTCATTCCTCAATGCTATGAAATCCTGGGAGTTGCAGTTTGATGAGGTACTAGTGCTGTTTAGCAGAGAAGACTAAAGATCTTGTAAACCTGCAACTCCAGTGGTTCCCCAGCCTTGAGTTATGGCAGTTAAAATGGTGTCAGTTCTACACTGTTGGTGAACCAAAGCATCTGACAAAAAATATTCTTTTTGTAACGTCTTTTTATGCCTGATCAGTGCATAGGTTTTCTTCCTTTGTCTAACTGGAAGGCTATTTCTTCCTTAGCAACATTGGAATTGGGAGGCTGGTGAAGAAGAGCTGGAAAAATTCAGATTTGCTATCAGTTCGCAGCAGTTTCTGTGCAGTAAACAATAATGCAAGGGTGTTTGGGATGGGGAAGAACAGGAGCCTATCTAGCTGATCCTACTGCAGTTGTGTGCGCCTACCTAAATCAGGCAATGTACACAGCAGCTGCCTCCAGAATCCCTTACTGGTTTGTGCTGTCAGCAAAATAGACAGAATGAGAAAGCAGTTTTTCATGGATTACTGTCTTCACCCACATGTTTTAAAAATAATCTTTCTGCAAATCATAAGAAAAGTGGAGATTTGTGAAAGAAAAACACTGCCCCTGGGTAGTTTTTTAAAGGAACTGTCACATGGTCTTGAGAAGGTTCAAAATGTTTTCCTTTTCTTATACAAGGGTAACCTAACCTAGGTGTTTCATTTTACTTGTGCATGTTGTTAGCTTGGAATAAAGCCTGTGCTAAAACCTGTCAAACTGCTTGTTTTGTTTTGTGGTCTAGGAAACTATTCCTATTCTTTCTATGTTATTTCTGCCTCAGGTACCAATTTTCCTGTTAAAGGTGCAATGTCCAGGAAAGCATGTACTGTATTTTGCTAACTGGAGTATTTCTGTAATTGTATGCCTTATTCTTTCACAATAAATAGTACTCATTAGTTGTTTTTTTCTTTCCAAATAAGATTTCTGTTTCCATTAATTTAGTGTGTGTTGTAAAGGCCACACTGGGCCAGCCCTACCCTTGGGCAAAGTGAGGCAAATGCCTTGAGTGGCAGTTGCTGGGGTTATTTCTGTGGTTTTATGTTTGAAGACGATTTTCATCACATAGCCTGAAATGCTCTTAAATTAGCCTGATGCTTTCAGGTGGTGTGGAGAAAATTACCACATAATCAGTACTGAAGCAATGTTTGATTGCCACACCAGCTCATGTCTCTACATGAAAAGGAAAAGGGGCATGTGCTACCTTGTTCTTTTCCCCAGATAGGCAAGTGCTGTGAACCCCATAACATTGATCTTAATACTGAAGGCCCACCATGGGTGCATTCACATTGTGGAATTAATGCAGCTTGCTACCACTTCAACTGCCACAGCTTAATGCTATGGAATCCTGGAAAGTGTAATTTAACCTTTAACCTTCTTTGCCAAAGAGGACTGGTGTTTCACCAAACTATAGCTCCCAGGATTCCAGAGCATTTAGCCATGGCAGTTAAAGTGATGTCAAATGGCAGTAATTCTGCAATGTACATCACCCTAAGTTCAATATCATTTACTCCTGTTTAAGTATGCACCAGCATCATTTTCAGTCCTGACTTCCTCCAGCACAGGTTTTATATAATTGGTGGCTTTTCAGAATAACTAAAGAACTGAATGATTGGGGCCAGATGGGATATACCTTGGGAAGTCAGACTTGGCCACGGTGGTCCACTCTCTCGTTAAATCTTGAACAGACTAGTGCAACATGCTCTATGTGGGGTTGCCTTTGAAGACTGTTCAGAAGCTTCAAGTAGTCCAACGGGCGGCAACCAGGTTTCGATCTGGAGTGACACACAGGGAGCATACTGCCCCCCTGCTGAGCCAGCTCCGGTTTGCTACTGAGCACAATTCAAACTGCTGGGTTTAGCCTATAAATCCTTAAATGGTTCCAGTCCAGCTTACCTATCTGAATGCATCTCTTTTTATGAGCCAGTTAGAGCATTAATATTGGATGAGGAGGTCTTGCTCTCAGTCCCACCACCCTTGCAGGCATGACTGGTGGGGACAAGATACAGGGCTTTCTCAGTGGTGGCCCCTCAGCTGTGACTCCCCAGTGAGATTAGACTGGCCCCCACCTTCCTGGCATTTAGGAAACAACTTAAAATGTGGCTTTTCAAGCAAGCATTAAGGCAGTGAGATGAAGTAGTCAAGACAACTTCGGGATTGGTGCAATGTCAAATGTTCTATGTTTTACGTTTGTCTATATCTGATGTTTTATAGTTTATTGGTTTTAATTTATTGTTACATGCTATTTTAGTTATATGATCTATTTTTTATTTTGTGACACATTGAATTTTGCCATTTACTTTGCTGTGAACTGCTTTGAGTCTCCCCAGGAGTAAGAAAAGCAGTATATAAATGGAAAAAATACATACATACATACACACCTGTGTAGAATACTGTCCCTTTTAAAACTCTGTTCATAGCTATTGTTTTATTCATAGTTGCTATTTTAGGAATTACTTGATGAACTTTTGCTTGTCTTGCAATATGGCATTTTTGAATGTGTAGTATTTTAATTTGTAACATACTTTTAATCTTCATTTTAAAAGGGGAGTGTAGGTCAGGACTAGGGGAATTATGACTCTCCAAATATGTCGGCTATCACAGGCCTGGATTAAAACACTAACACACACATTTTTCTAATATTGTAGCTGTTTTAATGTATTTTTGAGTGTTGAATTTGAAAAGCACAATAAAAATGTCGTACCACCCACAATTCTTTCATGAACTTCATTACTAATTTCACTCAGTCACATATTGCAACATAAATACGTCAAAGCTAGTTGTGAAAAAAATGTATGCGATAGAGAAAATCTGAGATCATTTTTGGATTTAGAACACCAAATTCCCATAAAATCCATATACATTTTAAAAATGTTTTTATGACCCTCAGTTTTGTAAGCCTATGTAATCCTTCTCTACTGGCCAGGTTGGCTGCAGCTGCTGGAATTGGGATCTAACAGCCTTTAACAGGATCCAGTTCCAGTATAATGTTTTAAATATGTGCGAATATGCATATGCACACACGCCCCTCTAGCCTAGTCTGGCAGATCCTTCCCAGAGCAGTTCATGTGTGCTGTTGTGGTCTTTCAAGTTATATCCAACTTATTGCAACCCTAAGGAGAACCTGTCATGGGATTTTCGTGGCAAGATTTCTTCAGAGGGAGTTTGCCTTTGCCATCTTCTGAAGCTGAGAGCGAGTGAATTGCCTAAGATCATCCAATGAGTTTCCATGGCTGATTGAATGCTGCTACCCAGAGTCACAATCCACAATTCAAACCACTACATCACCCTCTATCTATCATTGTACATATGTATATACATTTATTTTATATATATGCGGGTGGGTTATGGATTTCCTTAGGTACACAACCTCCTTTTGCCAGAAATTCAATGATGACTCTTTCTTTTATCTTCAGATTTGTGGTTCTAATCAGTCAATCAGAAAAAGAAAATGCTGTGTCAGCCGAGTAAGGTGACCTCTATCATATCATGCATAGATAGTCCAGTAGCTGTGAAATAAATAAAAGTTTGAGTGATGGAGGCATTACTTTTTGACCTACCCTTGTATATGCAACAATAATGCATCCTGTTGACCTCTGGTGACCCTATGAATTCCTGGGATTTTCTTAGGCTAAGAATACAGGCAGTCCCCAAGTTACAAATATCCAATTTACAAACAGCTATTTACAAACTGGGTGAAACAATAAGAAGTGAGACAAAACTACACATTGCAAGGGAAATACAGTTATTATCATGGGCAAAAAGTCTCTCCACTGAAATTACCTTACCAATTCTTGTCTCCATAACAAGCCAAATTTTTCAAAATGAGCCTCCCAGTTCAGGCGGAATATGGTGCCTTTAGAGTATTTAGGCATTTTCACTTAGTGAATTTTTCTGTGCTTAACCACACTGAATATATTTGAAATATTCTCAAATTCCAATATTCTCAGAAGCACAATGTGTACAATATTGGACTTCCACTCCCATGAACAATTAGAGTCAGCAGTTCAGGATTTAGACAATATTTTAGTGACCCATCCTCTTTACGAAGGAAGGCAACCCTTTCTCTTCTATGATGCCTGTGAAGCCTTTAAAACCCAAAGAGGATAGGCTCTGTTAGGGCCCTTCCACACAATCCCATATGCCAGAATATCAAGGCAGAAGATCCCACATTATCTACTTTGAACTGGGTTATCTGAGTCCACACTCAGATAATGTGGAATTTTGAGTCTTGATGTTCTGGGATATAGGGCTGTGTGGAAGGGCCCCTAGTAGGCAGACTCATCCCCTTCTGAGATAACCCCTACCTTACTTTACTGACTTAGGCAATTCCTCGTTGAATGAGGATGATGGTCCTCCAAGTGCGGTGTCCTGGCAGTGGGTCCGTAGGTGACTGTGGAGCCCCATTCTTGACCTGCATATTCACCTGCAGTGAGGGCATCGGTTTCCAAGTAGAAGGTGGTCCTGGTCGGGGTTGGCTTGATGCGCCTTCCTCTTGGCATGTTTCTCTCTTTTGCCCTCTATTCATGCCTCTTCAAATTCTACAGCACTGCTGGTCACGACTGACCTCTAGCTGGAACGCTCAATGGCCAGAGCTTCCCAGTTCTCAGTGTCTATGCCATAGTTTTTAAGGTTGGCTTTGAGCCATCTTTGAATCTCTTTTCCTGCAATCTGGACAATGTGGCCAGTCCAGTGGAGTTGATGGCGTAGGAGCATCGCTTCAGTGCTGGTGGTCTTTGCTTCTTCCAGCATGTTGACATTTGTCCGCTTGTCTACCCAAGAGATTTGCAGGATTTTCCGGAGGCAATGCTAATGGAATTGTTCCAGGAGTTGCATGTGACGTCTGTAGACAGTCCACATCTAGCAGGCATATAGCAGGGTTGGGAGGACAATAGCTTTATAAACAAGCACCTTGGTATCCCTGCGGATGTCCTGGTCCTCAAACACTCTCTGCTTCATTCGGAAAAAAGCTGCACTCGCAGCATGTTTACACTGTTTTTACACTACTGTGTAATAATAATATTATTCTTGTCCCTTCCACACAGCTGAATAAAACCCCACATTGTCTGCTTTGAACTTGACTATATGGCAGTATGGACTCAGATAACCCAGTTCAAAGCAGGTAATGTGGGATTTCCTGCCTTGATATTCTGGGATATAAGGCTGTGTGGAAGGGCCCTCGGTTCAAAGCAGATATTGTGGATTATCTGCCTCGATATTCTGGGCTATATGGACGGACAGGTCTGGGTGACTTTGGAGGGGCCCATGTCCCTGGACCTCGGGGCCTTGAGCCAGGGCAGTGTGAGTGGTACCCGACTGCGTACCTCCTCCCAGGGCAGGTGCGCCCCTTGGAAGCGACGCAAGGGGCAGCGGCGAGGAGGAGGCAGGAGCGGAGTCCAATCCGCAGAGAATCCGTCCCGGGCTTTGAGCGAGGCTGGAGGGGGCGGGTCCCGAGGAGGCGCGGCGCCGCCCCCCTCCCTCCTTCTCCGGGCTGAGTTCGGAGCTCAGAGCGAGCGAGCGCTGGCTGAGAAGAGGCGGCGAAGTGCGGGACGGAGCAGAGGCAGCGGTCAGCCGTGGAGCCGAGGAGAAAGGCTGTTTGGCGGCGGCGCCTGGCTCGGGCCCCCGGCCGGCCATGTAGCGGCCCCCCTTCTCCCCTCCCTCCCTCCCGCGCCTGGCTCGCCTCCCGCCTTGCCCGCCTCTGGGGTCTCCTTCCTTCCCGGAGCAGCCCGCGGGGACCATGCGGAGAGCCCCTGCGCCCGGGCTGCCCTTGCCTTTGCCGCCCGCCCCGTCTCCGCTCCTCCTCCTCCTCCTCCTGGGCCTCCTGGCGCTGGACCGGGGCTGCGCGGCGCAGTACTCCAGCGACCTGTGCAGCTGGAAGGGCAGGTAAGCCCCCTCCTCTCCCTCCCTCCCTCCCTCCCTCCCTTCCCAAAGCGGGGCTCGGGGTCTGGAGGGCAGTTGGGAACATGTTCCCAATAGGGAGCAGACCCGTGTCAGAACTGTGTTATACCACACTGCGTCGTTCTGCAGTCTCGATCCAGCCTTTGTCCGGGCACATCCCTTCTCTAGGCTCCAACTTCGGGAAAACCCTCCTTCTTGGTCCAAGACACTTCAGACCTTCCCTCTTGGGCTGGATCTACACCTAGAGTGCAACCCTAACCATTCCGAACTAGACATTGCACGATGTGGTAGGGTAGACCCAGCCGGGCTCCCTCTCCGCGCCAGGTCCCTTTAAACGCGCAGCCCCTCTCCTCCCCCCTCCCCCTTCCTTTCCTTTCCCTCTTACTTTTTGGGGGAGGGTCGAAGAAATGGCGGGGAGACGCCGCTCAAGAGGGCCCACCCTCCTCCTCCTCCTCCTTCCCCTCCTCCTCCTCCTCGCCTTCTCCCACCCCGATCCCCCTTGCTTCTTTGGCTCTCTCTCTTGGGGGAAAGGAGACCAAGCGCATCCAAGCACAGAGACTCCTTTTGACTCTCTTCGAAGAAGTGGCCTCCCTCCGGGAATGAAGCGTCGCGCGTAATCCTTCATCCGGGTCCATCCCCTCTTCTCTCTCTTTCGTCTCTTTCTCTTCTCTCTTCACTCTTCTCTTTCTTCTCCTCTCTTCCCTTTCTCTCTCTTCTTTCTTTCTCAATTCTCTTTCTCTTCTCTCTCTCTTCTCTCTTTCTCTCTCTTCTCTCTCAACTCTCTTCACTCTCTCTTTTCTCACACTTTCTCCCTCTCTTCTCTCTTTCCCCCTTTCTCTTCTCCCTTTTTCTCCTCACTATTTCTCTTCTCTTTTCACTCTCTTCACTCCCTCTCTCTTTCCTTTGCCTCTCTTTTCTCTTTCTCTCTTCACTCTCTTCTTCTCTCTCTCTTCTCTCCTCTCTCTCTTCTCTACCCTTCTCCCTTTCTCTCCTCCTCCTCCTCTGTCAGACACATGGATCTAATTCTGTGCCCCTTTCCCTTCTCTTCCTCCCGCTCGTGTTTACACTAATTTATTGAGGGGAGGGGGGGGGGAGAGGGGGTGCGCACTTCGATTCGCATTCCAGGCGCGTTTCGGGCAGAATCGATTGCCAAAGCAACCAGAGCGGAGGGAAGAGGCCAGTGGAAAAGTGAGGGCATGGAAGACAGACAAAGGTAGAAAAGGGGGAGCAGCATTTCCGATCCACCCCCCTTTTCCACCTCTGGGCCTCCCAACCCCAGCAGGAGCCGAACTCTTTCTTCCATGGAACACCACCAACTTGGGCAGAGCCTCCTTTTGAGTTGAACAGAGATTTGGGCAACTTGTCCCAAGTTGGAAGAAGTTTATTTTTTTCTGGAGTGTATTTTTTCCTCCCTCCTTCAACACAGGGTGTTTATTTGCATGGTTTAGGGTGCGTCTACACAGGTCGCATCCATGCAGTTTGACACCACTTTGAGTGCCAGGGCTCGTGGAGTCATGGGGATTGTCGATTTGACTTCCATGAGCCCATAGAATTGAGGGGTGGTGTCAAACTACACTAACTCTACAGTGTAAATCAGGCCTGGGCAAACTTGGGCCCTCCAGGTGTTTTGGACTTCAACTCCCACAATTCCTGACAGCCTCAGGCCCCTTCCTTTTTCCCCTCAGCTGCTTAAGCGACTGAGGGGGAAAAGGAATGGGCCTGAGGCTGTCACGAATTGTGTGGAGTTGAAGTCCAAAATACTTGGAGGGCCCAAGTTTGCCCATGCCTGGTGTAGATGCACCCTTAGCTTGATAAGCTCCTCTTATCTCTGGTCAGGGGAACTTTCAGTTGGAGCAAATAATCCAAATCCAAGCCACATTTTCTCACTGGATTGAGTGTGAATGTGAAGGGGTGCCTGTGAGAAAAGAGGGTCCTTGAAGGGGTGACTTCTTTTGGCCTTCACCTGCTGGAAGACTATACAGATCTGGAGAGGTGATCCTGGGCCTGGTGGCGCTTTTCCACCTGTGGCTTAACGTCAGGGATGCTGCTTTAGATTTCCATCAGCATTGCTGATGGCAAACTCTTTGCCCAGTAATTCCTTGGCTGCCACAGCTATGCTAATCGTTTGGGTTGTGAAATCCTTAGAAGTCCTTGGCTCCTCGAGTCTTCCCTCTCAGCCCCACACCCGCGCCAGCCTTTAATCCTCTGTAATAATTTGAATGTGTCTGTATGGTTTTTCGGAACCTTTTATAGATCCCGGCTCTGAACCAAGTCGTTCAGTCATGAAACCATTGCTAAATGAAGTGCGTCTGCCGTCTGCATCTTGCTGCTTTGGGAGCAACTTTCTAATGTGGAGCACCAAGGAATCGTTTTATAGGACTTAAGGCTTACGTTCAAAGTTAAAGTAATGACTTGGAATTGGAGGCTGAGTGTTTGAGAGTGCAATTTTTTCCATGTCAGGAGCGACTTGAGAAACTGCAAGTTGCTTTTGGAATATTGTGTCCAATTCTGGGCACCACAACTGAAGAGAGATATTGACAAGCTGGAATGTGTCCAGAGGAGGCTGACTAAAATGAGTAAGGAGAACAAGCCCTATGAGGAGCGGCTTAAAGAGCTGGGCATGTTTAGCCCAAAGAAGAAAAAGCTGAGAGGAGACATGATAGCCATGTATAAATATATGAGAGGTAGTCAGAGGGAGGAGGGAGCAAGCTTGTTTTCTGCTGCCCTGGAGACTAGGACATGGAACAATGGCTTCAAACTACAAGAAAGGAGATTCCATCTGAACATGAGGAAGAACTTCCTGACTGTGAGAGCTGTTCAGCAGTGGAACTCCCTGCCCCAGAGTGTGGTAGAGGCTCTTTCCTTGGAGGCTTTTAAACAGAGGCTGGGTGGCCATCTGTTGGGGGTGCTTTGAATGCAATATTCCTGCTTCTTGGCAGGGGGTTGGACTGGATGGCCCATGAGGTCTCTTCCAACTCTATGATTCTATGAACTGGCTGTCTGCAAGGACGATGCCCAGGGGACATCCAGATGTTTTACTATCATGTGGAAGGCTTCTCTCATGTCTCCACATGACAAGCTGGAGCTGACAGACAGGAGCTCATCCTGCTCTCAGATTTGAACTGCTGACCTTTTAGTTAGCAGTCCTTCCAGCACAAGGGTTTAACCCATTGCGCCACGGGGGAATCCTAGTGCAAAAGATGAAAGTGGTACAAGTAGGATTTTGATCCATTCTTTTTAGTGGTGGTGTTGGTTTGCTTATGGGGATTTAAGGCATTGCTTGTCCTAGTTTGGTTGTTGGAGTGGAGGGAAGTCAAATACAGTTAGCCCTCCCATTTCTGCTTCCCTGAATTCAACTATCCATGACTTGGAAATTTCCCAAAGGCAAACTTTGATCTTGCCATTTGATATGCGGATGCCATATTACTATGCTATTGTTTTTAATGGGACTTGAGCATCCATGTATTTGGATATTAACAGGGAGTATGCCTGTGCCCTGGAACTAAATCCCAGCAGATATCAAGGGCTCACTGTAGTCCAATGAATAATTATTCCCAGTGTCGAGAGTGGTCACATGGTTCATTGTGGTCTTTTGCATTATCTGGAAAGATAATATCTGAAATAAGTGGCACGGGACACTTACTGAGTAACATTTGAGAACTTTAAAGGCTTTCCCTCAAAGTGTCCCACTGATTTGGAACATTATGTTTTTTTGTTGACACACTATTAATACCATGGTTTGTTAAAACATATTTCCTTTAAAAAATTTTGTCAGTCTTACGCCTTTTCTACACTGCCATATGATCCAGATTATCATATGTCCGTGTAGAAGGGGCCTAAACCTGTAACCCTAAGCACACCTAGTCACAAGTAACCTCAGAATGATATATTTTCCTTACTCAATATGTTTAGGCATCTTATTGAGACTTACCCTGGTTACTAAATCATAAGTCCACACTTTCCATTTACTGCATATCCAAAATTGTTATTATTTCTACACTTGTGCAAAGTGCAATACATGCAAATGTGATTATAAATAATTGCTAATCATTCTTTAGGGTAAATACGGTAGTTCTTTGAGTTACAACAAATGAGGAACTGAGGCTGGCTGGGACTTTTCCAAAACAGGCTTCATCACTCATTGGGTTCAAGGGCATATGAATGTGCATTTTCCAGGCCTAAATCCAAGGTTGTTTATTGGACAACAGTTGGCACCAATTGGAGAGAGGGGTGGACAACATGTGGCCCTCCACAATGAGGATGGACTGCAAGTTCCAGCAGTCCTAGCCATGCATGTGAAGAGTGCTGGTAGTGGGAGCTGGCTATCATTTAGAGCCTTTCACACAATCTCTTTAAAAAGGCCAAACATTACAGTGCTATCGAAGGCTTTCATGGCTGGAATCAATGGGTTGCTGTGAGTTTTCCAGGCTGTATGGCCATTTTCCAGAAGCATTCTCTCCTGACGTTTCACCCACATCTACCATATACCATTCAGCTGTGAACAAGCCTACATAGGGACCACCAAATGAAGTGCCCAAACACAAATCAAGGAACATGAAAGGCACTTCAAACTGATTCAGCCAGAGCACCCGATGAACCAACCTGGACGCAGCATATTATTTGAGAACACAGAAATGCTGGAGCACTCTCACAGCCACCATGTCAGACTACACAGAGAAGCCATTGAAATCCTCAAGCATCTGGACAATTTCAACAGAAAGGAGGAAACCATGAAAATGAACAAAATCTGGCTAACAGTATAAAAAAATTCTAAAATCAGGAAAGTAAGTAAAGAGCAGCACTCTGAAAACAGGGGAATTCCAGACATGAAACAATCAGGGCCAGCTAACACCTCCCAACAAAGGATTTCCCCAGGCAGGAATCAGCCAGGCCTTGAAACTGCAGGACCATTAAATGTTAATCAAGGTGATTAATTACAACATTCACACTTGCCTCCAATGCACAAGAGTCCTTTCTCCCACCCTGGACCTTCCACACACATATAAACCTCCCTTGTCTAGTTTTCTATATACCTCACAACCTCTGAGGATGCCTGCCACAGATGCAGGTGAAACATCAGGAGAGAATGCTTCTGGAACATGGTCATACAGTCCGGAAAGCTCACAGCAATCCATTAATGTGCTTCGCAGTGTTCAAGTGAAGAATAGTTTTGTTTTACTTTCTCCAGCTGTGGAGTGGATACTGGACTAGACAGTACAGGTGAGGCAGACTCTGGTGCCTGAGCCACCTGACCCTATGTTTAGACATAACAGCAAAGCAGGAAAAATCATTCTTTGTGTGTGTTTGTGTGAGCATGGCATTTGGGGAGAATGGCTTGCCTTAGGTGATCTCACAAATCCCTTACAGAGGTAGGATCCAAACCAGCAGCCTCCCGGCTTATGTTTCAGTCTTTCAGCCATTCTCCTAAGCCAGCTCTCATTAATATGTTACTCTGCTGATGAATGAAGCCTCTCTTCTGGGCTTTTCAGTGCCCTGAATGCCAACCACAAGGGATGTGTATAAGCAACATGACTCACTTCCCTGTTGCAGAAGTGGCCTAACCATACCCCCTCCCCCCACATCTGTCATCAAGTATTTTAGTTTCAGGGAATGACACATTCTTGCTGACATTTACAGTTTCACAAGAACATCTGACTTTGGGGTGAAATATTTGATGGAACTAACCAAAACAGGGTTAAGACATACTTACTGCAAATCGTGGTAGATCATATCAGTGTTTTTTGGGGGTGGGGAGTAGAGTTGGGGGAAAAACTACTACCTAACACCTTTGAGTTTCTCACAGAGTAGCTTTTGGCTAATGTGTGGCCCTTTAGCTATTGTTGGATCCAGTCCTAGCTGTTGGTGTAGAGTGGCGATTGCCAAACCTCAAGTGTTTTGGACTCCAGCTCCCAGCAGCCTCAGCCACTTTGGCCAGTAGTCAGAGATTCTGAGAACTGAAGTAAAAAAATACTTGGAAGACCAGAGTTGGAAATCACAGGTATAGAAGAATCTGGTTGTTGCTTGTCTTCAAGATATGTCACACGTATCCCATCCCAGTGCTGTCTTGTTAAGATTTATCTCAGTGAGGTGTGCCTTCGACTTTCCCTTCGACAGACATTGTATGACTTGCCCAAGGTTACCCACTGAGTGGGGATTTAAATTCTGGAGTCTTCTTTCAGCACTTAGACCACTATACCACACAGGCTCACAGCTTTTATACAGAATGAAATCCTCAATGGCTACCTGCTAACTTCAGCCCTAGGGACATAGCTGAGTGATATGTGCTGCTATTGTGTTCTGCCTGTGGGCTTCTAATAGGTATTTGGTTGGCCATGATGGGAATCAGGTTGTTGGGCTTCAGAGGTCTTTGATGTGATCCAGCACTTTTTAACATGACTATAAGAAGATCATGGTAGCAGGGGTGGAGACCTTAGGCCCTGAGGCTGAATACAACTCTTCCTGTGTGACCTTCTGAAGTGCTCTCCCTGCCCATTATTAAGTCGTTTCCCAGATTTTCTTGTGTCCTTCTCCCTATTCTGAATGTTGCAATGCCTCTTCTGAGGTTTAGTTACTGGTAATAAGAACAATAAACTGATATATAATGCAATCCTTGGTCCCACTCCTTTGCCCCACCCACTACAGGAATCCCCATCTTCACCACTTCTCTGAAATTGCAGTTGGCCCTTAGGCTGAAAAAGTTTCCCCATCATTGCTATTTGGGTAACACATGGACCTCTGGTTTTCTGAAAGACAAGCAAGCATGAGCTGTAGTGATGTGTTAGACCAGTGGTTCTCAGCCTGTGGGTCCCAAGATGTTTTGGCCTTCAACTCCCAGAAATTCTAACAACTGGTAAACCGGCTGGGAGTTGTAGGCCAAAACACCTGGCGACCCACAGGTTGAGACCACTGTGCTAGACTTTTAGCAGCTAGACTGAGGAATAGGGTTTGAGTATGGGAAGACCAAGGTCAAATCTTGATCTCCTTTGATGTTGGTTGCATAGCTGTGGGTCATGTTTTGCTCTCAGCATCAGTGTTGCGAGATTAAAAGTTCTGCCGATGTCCTAAAAAGAAGAATCATGTGCAAAGTAACATCCTTGTGCATACAACAGTTCCTAAGAATTGGTGGATTTCAATGCTAGCCTTCCTTTAAAAAACCAAAACCAAAACCAGCTTGTGGCAATTGTGTCTTGCATATCCTGGGGCAATCAGGGAGTTCCTGGAATGAAGAGCCTTCTTCCATGCCCAGAGCATCAGCCTACCATTGCTCAATCACAAATAGCATGCCATTGTATTCATTCTTTTCTAAAAGCAACTTTGTGACCTGTACAAGATTAAACCTTTTAAGGCAGAAAAAAAACCTCCAGCTTGTTTTTCTACATCACCACATTGCTGTGTTGAAGACTGCTTTGAGGAAAGATGCACTAATTTCTGAATTGTCCTAGAAGTTGTCCTCTTCATATGAGCAAATGCTGTATATTGACATCTGTTTCATCAAGCCTGTTTTAGTTATTTCTCATAGTTAAAGAGAATAGATTGTGCAACTTCTCCCAGGAAGCATGAAATATTAGACATAATGGTATTCCTCTGCTTTGCCCTAAACCCACTGTTCGCCTTTTTAAGTTGACTTATTACCACCACCACAAGGATTTCCTGGACCTACTCTGTAGATACTATTCGTTATAAGGGCACAGGTTGTCTTTTTAAACTATGACTGTAACATTGTTCAGTTTTAAGTATGCGAGATAAAGGAAATGGGGAAGTACTCTTTGTAAAGAGCTCCATAATTTCCGCTGTACTTGCTACAATCATAGAGTTGGAAGAGACTGCATGGGCCATCCAGTCCAACCCCCTGCCATGCAGGAAAAGCACAACCAAGCACTCCTGACATATGACCATCCAGAGAAGGAGCCTCCACCAGACTTGGAGGCAGAGAGTTCCACTGTTGAACAGCTCTTACAATCTAGAAGTTCTTCCTAATGTTTAGGTGGGATCTCTTTTCCTGTAATTTGAACCCATTGCTCTGAGTCACATTTAGTGCCTATCAAACCAAATATATCCTTCAATTTCTACTTACAATAGGGAATAGTTATAGCTATAATTAGGTCATAAAACATAAGCCAGGTCAATTTAAGTTTTTGAACAAAACTGTACCAAGCATTGCAGGTCACCATCCTGTCAGGAGCCTTAATGTGTATCCAAATTTCCTGCTCACTGAACCTTGCTTTTCCATCTTTACGGTACTTTGTGGCTTATAGGATGCACTTGTCTTCAAGAGAAACTTCTGAAGTCTGTGCCCACTTTCCTTTCAGCAACATGTAAAGCTCAGAGCCACCCACTGGTGCGTAAATCCATTGTCCCAGCAATGTCAAGGTCACTTGATGCAGAAACTTCAAAGCAAAATCCTCATTCTCTTTTCCAGTGAACTTCTACTTTCCCTTTTGATTGCCTTTCATCTCTATAAAGAGCAAACATTTTGGAACTTGAAGTAGTTTCAAGTGGTGTGTTATTTGGTTTTTGCACTGTTCTTTCACTCAAATCTTAATCACACACTAATTCAGAAACTTGTTTTCTTGATATAATCATAATAAAGTGTAGGTATCAGGAACCTGAAGGTTTTCTGGGCTTGGATTTTTTTTCTTCCAATACAGGGTTTAGTGGAGGAACATGTGGAGTGCTTCTAAACATGTTTGCTCTTGCTGAGAAATAAAGACCCACATTTAAGACAGAGGAGAGGGGGTCCTCAGATTCAAATTCAATAACAGTCTCTTGAGAGGTGGACCATAACAGCATTTTCTGTGTTAGAATTGAGGTTGGTGTAATGTCCATTACATTCCAGGGTCTGACTTTGTGACAATACAATCTTCACATTATGAGCCTCATATACTGTGCTGAGAAGTTGCCTTTACTGTCATTTTAGTGTTGCTCTAGGTTTGCCTTGTCGCCATTGGGTTATCTTGACCACGTTACACTTTTTCAGCCTAAGAGGAAAGTGATGGCAAGATTCTTTAGGGTAAATAATGCCAAGAAAATACTCTGTGATAGTGTCACCATAACTTGGAATCAAGTAGTGTATACAACTTCCAAACCACTCTGGCCCTTTTATGACAGTAATCTTGGACTCCACAGCCATAAAACATAAGCAGATCACAACACTCTGTTCCTTAAGTGTCCCGTTGAGAAGTGCATTTCTCAAATATATCAAGTGCTTCCTTGTGCTGGGGGACAAAACATAGTCAAGAACCAACCTCTTCTCCCACAAGCCCATGTGTTCTTGATGTGGCTTTCAAGATTATTCAGCAGTGTATATTTGCAGGCATTATGATGATGATGATTAAAAATGGCATTTCTTGGAGCTTCCTCATATAACCTTTGAACAGAATGTTGTATTGACCTCCCCCATAATGTCAACCTCTTCACTCTTAAATGGAAACCATATGTTGACTTGTGTCCTTCCTATTTACTCTCCCCCTGCCATAACGTATCCCACAATTAATTTAAATGCTGGTTGATCTTGAACATAGTGTGTCTCTTTGCCTGCACAGCAGAAAAGCCATTTGACTTTGTGGTTTTAAACAGCACGTATCCTTAATCGAAATTTCATCCAGTTTATCTTTACCATGATACTGTATAAGAATCTGCATGCAAGTAAAAGAAGTTGATGGTGATTGATGCACTTGTAGTACAAGGCTGGATTTGAGGCTTAGTATTTGTTGTCTCATCCATACATTTCCCAAGTTTTTCTGTCACTTACCTTTGGTACATTAAAGTTAATAGCCTGAACTTTACCAATGTCATGTATGGTTTCAGCTCATGGTTATTAATGTTGTGACCTTTTGCGCTGGATGTCCACCCTTTGTGACTCAATGATAACCCATCTTAAACTTTTGAGATCTGTCTGACACTGTACTTCAGAGCAGTGTTTCTACTAGTTACCTACACATCTCTGCAAATGTTTTTTTTTTGTCAGATACACATAGTATTGCCATCTTTCTAACAACATTTCTGTCTTCTTCCCCCTTTGCTCCAGTGGATTAACACACGAGTCTCACAAGAAAGATGTTGAACAGGTCTACCTCCGCTGTGCTGAAGGATCCATAGAATGGATGTATCCCACAGGAGCGTTGATAGTCAATCTGCGACCGAATATTTTATCTTCCTCTTCCAAACATTGGACTGTTTGCATAAAGCCTTTCAAGGACTCCGCGGGAGCAAATATTTATTTGGAAAAAACTGGAGAACTAAAACTGTTGGTCCGAGATGGAGACCACAGCCCCACCCGAGTGCATTGCTTCAATTTTGAAGAGGGCGGACTCTTTGTTGAAGCTACTCCTCAGCTGGACATTAGTCGGAAGATTACAGGCTTCCAGTATGAACTCATAAACAAGGGGACGGCATCAGATTTGCACACTATTTCTGGTGAGTTCTGAGATGGCTGGCTGCAGTTGGACTTAGCTATGTACTAATACCATGCTCGGTCTGTAGCTCTTCAATGTTCTGCCTGTGTAAAGTATTTTAAAAGGTAGCCCTTGAAAGCTGTTTAGTTTCACAAGTGCCTGGCAACATTGTATGATTTGTTCAAAAGCTTTGCCTTTCAGATGCAATCATAGCAAAGATGGATTTGATTTTGGTAGAAAATACTGAGAACTTAAAAGGTGCAATATCCTCAAATGTCCATTGCCTTCTAACCAGGTTAGTTTTAATAATAATAATAATAATAATAATAATAATAATAATAATAATAATAATACACTTTATATTCTGCCCTATCTCCCCAAGGGGACACAGGGCAGATCACAGTACACATACATGGCAAACATTCAATACTGTTTTGGATAGACAGGACAGAGAGAGAACAGAACAGAAAGGAGGTATGTTGTGTCGACATCCAGCTTTTTTGGCGAACAACCTGTTAACTTTGCTTTGTTTGTGAACAACCTGTTAACAAATAGTATCTACATTATTTTCCTTAAGAGAGTATGTAATTAGGTTCTCTGGCCATTATTTTCTGTCTTCTTTCAGTCCCTCACCAATGTGCAAATGTGGATTGTAAGATGATCCCCAAATCAGGGTGATAATTCATATTATTCAGCGGGATGCCATACCTTGTAAATTCAGGCCTGTTTCATGCATGGTTGACTTTCTGTGTAGGCCTTGCTTCCAAAGGGAAATTATATGTATCCAGGTGTAAGAATTGTACACACCTGTTATGCTTCAGGTACAGTGGTTGAATGCAATCAGTTCAACCAGATATAACTTCTGGTTAGCCAAAGGGCTCTCTGCTCCATTCCATTGTTTTTGTTTTGCTTTTATTTATGTGTATACCTGTTTGTTGACCTAATTACTCATTGTTATGAAGGAGTGGTGTTCCCCCTCCACCCCCAGGCTTTGGGCCTGCCTTACTATTTATTGGTACAGTCTCAGGACAGCAGTGACAGTACAGTGATATGGCACATTTTTTCATGCTGTATAATTAGCAGAGTCCTTGCTGAACCAGCTCAGATTGTATACATCAAAATGCCTTTAGAATTATTTTGCAACTTTATGCCTCTTTTGCACTTTCTTTAAAACTCTCTTGAATTAGTAGCATAGCATAAAGAATACAGTTAAAGATCATGGATGCCTTTCAATGCAGAGTTTACAGAGTTTACAGAAATGACTTTTCTGGAACGCAACTCCTGTTCTCTGACCGGCATAGGTAAAGGTTTCCCCTTGACAAGTCTAGTCGTGTCTGATTCTGGGGAGTGGTGCTCATCTCCATTTCTAAGCCGAAGAACTGGCATTGTCTGTAGATACCTCCAAGGTCATGTGGCCAGTATGACTTCCCACCAGAGTGGTACTTACTCACATTTGCATGTTTTCGTACTGCTAGGTTGGCAAAAGCTGGGGCTAACAGCAGGAACTCAACCTACTCCCTGGATTCAAACTGCTGACCTTTTGGTCAAGTTTAGCAGCTCAGCGGTTTAACCCACTCCACCACCGGGGGTTCCATCATCATCATAATAATAAAACAATAAACTTTATTTTGAACCCACCCTCTCTCCCCAAGGGGACTCACTCTGCCCACTATTTTCTGGAAGTGGAAATCCCAAAAAGTAATATAGTATGACTGTATTGTCAACAGACTGATACTCACAGTTTCAAGTATCAGCATCAAGAGACCTCTCTTCAGAAGTGTTTGTGGGCCTCCCTAACTCCTCCAGTGCAATTCTATGGGATGCTTGTGCCCAAATATAATCAAAATATAGGATTCACTATTATCAGCAATTTGACATGTCCACAGCAGGTCTTGGAATGTATTGCCTGCAGACACTGAGATTGTAGTGTATGTTTGTATTGAATGGTCAGAGAACTTGAAGACGTTGCTTTTTCTTTTAAAAAACAACCCATGCTTGAATATTTATGCAGAATTGGCTTTTAGCCTGCCAGTTTTAAAAGCTGACATTGTTTTGACTCACTTGCTATCACTCAGTTCTAATGAAACATAGTTATATGTGTCTGGGAGCACTACTTAAAACTGCATTTCAAGTTTAGTTTTATGTAAACATTTACTGTGGTTCGTTTTGTAAAAAACCTTCCAGTCATCAGTGCATCAGTAACTCTTCTTTTGTTATTCTTGCCTTCTGCAAGTTGATATTTTTTCTAACATTGGCACTCCGTCAATTCCAAGCGTCTGATATTAGACATCTGCTATTGGGTGACCTTGCATCTGTAGCACGGTCCTGATCTACATCAGCTGCTACACCAAACCACAGTTCTCCACATTGGCCGATAGGTGGCGCATTTGCATTTGTTTAATATTATGATTAAATATTACACATTTTGCTTGATGAGCTGTAGCTCTGCAATGCCTGCGATATTTTAAAGTTGAGAATTTTAGGATCATAAATATTTCTCCTGAGACCACTACACTGCGAGAGAATTCCAAGCAGTTCAAGCAATACATGTATCCTGAGTTAAGCCCTTTGAGTTCAGTGGGACTTAATTCCAGTGAAGTCAATATAGGGTTGCAGCCTTAGTGTATTGCTACTTGCATTGTTTAGTAGATTGAGCTGTTGGTTCTCCTTGCAGACTCTGTTAAAAATCCAATTGATTATTTTTCTCTGGTTTCATGTGATTTTAATTAGGTTGTACTATTTTGATTTGCCTTAGCTGGCTAAACTTCTTGGAGCATTGGGGAAAACGTGATTAACTTTCTTTATATGTATTTCTTTTAAGTGCTGGCTGTTCTGACAGTTGGATAATACTTTGTGTATTGACGAGTATTCACTATGCATTTAATTAACTTTTTACCCTATCTTTTCTCCAGTAAGGGAGTCAAAGTGGTTTACAAATATTAAAAACAAAGTCCCTCTATAATTTTGCTTTATTTGGCTAAGAGCCCCCAGTTGCGCAGCAGTTTAAACCACTGATCTGCTGAACTTGCTGACCAAAAGGTCAGTGGTTCGAATTCGGAAAGCAGGATGAGCTCCCATTGTTAACCCAGCTTCTGCCAACCTAGCAGTTCGAAAACATGCAAATGTGAGTAGATCAGTAGGTACCACATTGGCAGGAAGATAATAGCACTCCATGCAGTCATGCTATATGACCTAGAAAGTGTCTGTGGACAACGCCGGCTCTCCAGCTTAGAAATGGAGATGAGCACCACTTCACAGAGTCAGACACTGATAAACTTAATGTCAAGGGGAAACCTTTACCTTTACTTATGGGTAAGAATACAATTACACTAACAATTTTATTTAGAGCACATAGTTAAAATAGTTTGAAACAGATTTAAATTACAATTACAATGATAGAAGTGCATCACTTGACATGCAAAATGTTCATCTTCTAAATAATTTAACCATCAAAGGCCAGTCTAAATAAAATGCTCTTGGCTGCCTGCAGAAGGAGAGCAAGGAGGGGGTCAGTCAGATCTCCTATGGAGGGAAGTTCAGCTGCTTGGAAGCAGCCACCAAGAATGGTTCTTATTAGACAGACCAGTGATGATAGTGTGATTGAAATTAACCCTGTCCTGGGTGGTTGGTGAGATAATTTTAGTTCAGTGGGATTTGCCTACTATCTCATTGAAGATCAAATTTACTGATTTGTAGAAATTTTTGGGTCTTGGTTCACTGAATAGACCTATTTTTGTCTTCTCAGGAACAAGTCCTATTAAATTCAGTGGGGCTTTCTCCTAGGAAAATGAAAGCAGGATTTCACACCTGCTCTTTCAATTCACTTGCCACAATAGGTTGGATTGACCCAAGCCTGGTCTGAGAAATGTATTGTTATTATCTTCCATTTTATAATTGCTGAACTAGAAGCTATTGTTTAATAGCTGGAAGGTCACAGCTGCCCTTCTCTAATGTCTTGCTGTGTTGACTCTTTCCTCCAGTCATGTCCTCTCATCAGTGCAATGACTGCACATGTTTTGCTACACCCTGATGATATTATTGAACTCTGCTCTTAATTGTTTTTTACTTCGCTTCTACCCTAGCAGTGATCAAAGCTCAGCAGTCATCTTATTAATGCTTTAATGACTTGCCATGCCCCCAAAATCATGACATTGCAGAGTGCATCAATACACAAGCAAGCCATGCTTGGCCAAGTGCCAGGGTTTTAATTAGTAGATCTAGCATTTTATTAGTTTGCACTTGCCTTTCTGCTCAATCTGGCCTTTGCAAATAATGCCATGAGAACTAAACTCAAGTTCCCAAGCAAGCTTCTGAGAGCAGTGAGTGAGCACTCTTCTGTTTCTGGAGACTTAGCCAACCCAGTGCTGTAGCAATGTTTGTCCTCATTTTCTCTTTTCTTTAGTGGGTGCCAAGAGGGGAATTGCAGCACTGCTTTAAGTAAAAATCCTGTTAGGTTAGCTGTAGTGTAGATTTGATAATGGGAAAATGTGTGATAAATGCATTGTGTGTGATGGGAAGAAGCAAATTAATCGCCAATTTGAATACAGTGTTCCCTCACTTATTGCGGGGGTTACGTTCCAGGACCTCCCGCAATAAGTGTAAAACTGCAATGTAGGGACGCTATATTTATTTTAATATTTATATATTATTTTAATAGTTATACACTATTTTAAGTCTTTATAAACTTAAAATAAAGCGAAGGAAAGGAAAGGAAGGAAAGGCCCCTCAAGGCTGGAGGGAGGGATGACTGAGGAGGGAAAGCACCTCGGAGAGCGGTGGTGGCAAAACCTGTGAAACAGCGAAAATAGCGCTATATCTATCTATCTATCTATCTATGTATCTATCTATGTATCTATCTATCTATCTAGAAAACCGCAAAATGGCGAGTCTGGTAAAAGCGAACCACGAAGTAGTGAGGGAACACTGTACTCCTAACTTCAATTAATGACACTTTATGCCAGGAGGAATATTGAGGCCATATTTTGTGCATTAGCCATGTCTGCACATTGACTATCTATTTGTGGATTGTGTTCATTGCCAGTTCTATAGGTCAGATATATCTGCTGATCCACAACGGTAGTTGCATAGTTAGAAAGTACTAGATGTGACAAGAGGAATGCTAACTTTGGTACTCTTTATGCCACCATCTACTATCATTATAACAAACCGAAGGGATTGCACCTGTTTATGCCTTTGCAAGCACTGTATTTATTGTTACACATTCTATTGCCAAGAGATAAAAGCTACCTCATGCTGTACTTGCTACATTTTGATATAGCTAACACAATCCAAGGACAGAACTACATGTTATAAAAACAGAGGGCTAGCACTAAAGACAGATTAAGGTTGTGAGGGCCCTTGAGTGGTTTCAGAATCAGGTCTCCTCCCCTTTTTAGTGTGTTGTGAGCAACCCTGTTGGTGTGCCAACTACACATTGTGGTGGATCAGCTGTATGTCAATCACAGGGGCAGTGTTGCCAGCAATCCCAAGCTATCTGTGTTTACTTATTCCTCCACTGTGAAATGGAGCAGGACAGTTAATAAATGCTACCACTCATGGATGAAGATAGAGAGGAATAGAGATTTGCAATCTTCCAGGAGTAGTTCTTATGTATATACAAAACTCTTTTTGAAGATATTTTTGGAGAAGGAGACTTCGTAACTGCTCTAGGCATTGCCGACCCACTCTGTTATTCTGGTACTACCCTCTAGAGAAGAAGAGAACTGCCCTGTCATCTTTTCTTTGTAACGGTCCTTGAGAATATTCTTCCTAAAATTTATGTGGATTTTCTTTCTGTACAATTTGAATTCATTGCTTCATGTCTTAGTCTGTCTCTAGAGCAGCAGAAACCAAGCTTGCTCCCTCCTCAATGTGACAGGATTGGGGAAACTTTGTCCTCCAGATGTTGAGGAACCAGTACTCACATCATCCTTCACTATTGGTCAGGGTGGTTAGGTCTGCTGGGAATTGGACTTCAGTACTTGCATGCTATAGGTTTCTTCATCTGTTCTTCTCTTTTCTAACCACATTGATGATAGTTACTGATGTTTAAAGGGCCTCAAAAGTGTGTAACTGCAATTGAGAACATGGTCCAAATGGTAATAGGTATTAGAGAAGAGGGTGGGAGAGAGTTGAGCATATGAAGTGCAGATTCCCACCTCAAGAAAGGATTGCCCTTTACTTCAACATGTTTCAGAAGGCAACTTTATTTAAATTCTTTGGAGCACAATTTGCAGGCTGCTTTCTCAGTGCCACTTACGTTAACTGTGAAAAAATTAAAATAAAGCTTAAAACTACTACTTCCCCCTTACCATCACGCACATTCCTATTTACAGTTTAATAAATTCAAAACAGAAGTTTTATTGAACTGTTTTACAATGAACAAATAAAAAAAGATTTGAGGTAAGGTCTCCCTCAAAGGTAATTGCTACGCTCCCCTCCCCTCAGTCCTGCTGCTTTTAAAACCGTCTTATTTTAATGAAAGGAAGGAAAGTTGGGGTCCCTTACTGAGCTTGGAATAATCTTTCCTTTGCAGCTGTTCAGCTAGGATTCCAATCCTCTTATTCATGTTGAAAAGCACTTTACTTCATAAGAGTTTGCTCCAAAGATTCAAAGTGTTTTAAACTCCAAGCTCTAGGTTTTCACTGCAAAACTCCTTCCCTGTGCCTTGGCCAAGATCTGTAAACTTAATTTACTGGAATTTAGAAATATAAGCCTTGGTTACCTTCAGGGGTTATTTTGCATTAGGCAAGTCAAACTTTAACAAATGTTTCTTCTATCTTGATTGAATCTGCTTATTATAAGGTAGGTTTTGTTGGTTTATGGGTTTCCTATATTTTAATGTCCAGTAGCTAGTTGGAAACATTAAATGGCTACATGCAAAGAGCAATCAATGTAATTTGGAAAAATAGCCAGCCATTTCCCATAGTTGGGCTGTTAATGTTTGAGGAATACAGCCCTTAGAAAACATTTTCTGTAGCCTGGTAAAAGGGCAGTTAAGAAGGGGAAAGATAAAAGATCTGTAGAGATCAAGAGAGGACAAAATGTTCTGCAAGTTTTTTTTGCAGCATTTGACCCACCAGATGCCCTAAAGCAGGTAAGGACAAATTTTGGCCCTCAGGTGTTTTAGACTTCAAGTCCCAGAAATCCCAGCCAGCTTGCCAAATGTTCGGAATTGTGGAAGTCCAAAATATCTGGAGCGCTGAACTTTGCCTATGTTTGCTCTAGAGTACCCCTTTTCTGACAAAAAAAAACAACCCATTGTGAATTGTTTCTATAGGAGCCCTTTGGGAGCAGCCATTTATCTTTAAGTAAATCATACCCATACAACTTAACATTTTAAAAATTAGCTTACAACAACAATAAGGGCTTTGGGGCATTTCCAGGTTATTTACCCCTTAATCCCCCCCCCCCCCCAATATAGATAATATGTGCTTGCACATCCTGTGGGGACTTGCTTACTAAGCCAAGGGCTTACAAGTACCCACAGAATCTAAAACATGGCTGCAGATTCAGATCTGTCATTGGAATGCATTGAAAACACTTTATAACCGCAAGGGTTAAACCCTTGTGCTGGCAGAACTGAAGACCAACAGGTCAGAGGTTCAAATCCAGGGAGAGCGCAGATCAACCCCCTCTGTCAGCTCCAGCTCCCCAAGCAGGGACATGAGAGAAGCCTCCCACAAGGATGGTAAAATATCCTGCCGTACCCTGGGTGACGTCCTTGCAGACAGCCATTTCTCTCACACCAGAAGTGACTTGCAGTTTCTTAAGTTGCTCTTGACACGAAAAAAGAAGCGAGAACTGACCAGGTAGCTGACTGTGTGAAACAGTAGTTATGACTTCTCAGTTAACAGAGCAAATCAAAATAATGTGCTAAGTAATGTAGTGAGTAAAACAAGAGCGACTTCCATCTTTGTTGATCCTTGGCATTTGGTGCAGTCTGTGGTGCCCCCTTAATCTAATCTCCCTTCTGCTATATCGTCTTTTTGTTCTGGTTTGGCCGTGCACAGTTTTCCAATGCCTTTGAAACTCCTCCGGAGTCCATTATCTGGGTATGTTATCTGGTTGGCACATTCCTCCCTGGTACATTGAGGACCATCCCTGCTTTCTTCTTATCATTGGTCTCCTGACAAAAGGCCCTTGGCCTCACATTCATTTCATTGCTTTGGCTTCATGCTGTGGGCCATATCAAGTAGAGGCATTCCTCTTCCTATTATCACTCAAATGAACAAGCAAGGCCATTCCTCCAATTAATGCCACTGTCTCCTCCTTCAATAGATATCTTATCAATGAGTGCCCTGGTCTGTAACAACTACTGCTTTTTCACTGTAGCTGCTTTGAGAATGTTTGTGGATGTGACTCATATTACCCTTTCAGGACTGGATGGGCAGATTGTCGCTGGTGGCAGTGTAATGTTTTACTGTGCCAGGGAAGGGAAGATTCAGTTCAGAGAGGAGGCGACGGCAGTGCTCTTCATGTCCCCAGTGTTACATTCGCAAGTGTATTTTGAGGGGGAGGGCAGCAGAAAATATTGGGGGATACTTTAGAGGAGATTCAGGAATCTGTAGTCCAAAAATTCCTTTTCTAACCAGTACAATACCACCCTAAAATCCGCAGGGGATATGTTCCAAGGCTCTCCATGGATACCTGAACCTGTAGATAATGGAGAACTCTATATTTAGGTCTGAAGCATACTATAGAATTGCAATGGAGGACCTAGAGCAGTCATTCCCAACCTGAGATCCATGGACAAACAGTGGTCCGCAAGAACTAAAATATGGTCCATGGCCTCATTGTTGCTACACTGTTGTAATGAGAGTGAGTGGTCTTGCAAAACCGTCTTATAATGCTGAGGCTTATTAAATATGGTTTTCTGTGGGTGAGCAGATGGTAATTACTGGATATCATATGTTCTCTATCAGAAACTAGAGTTGATGTGGACTATCCAATGCAATTTTCTGAATCAGCACCCTGAATAACCAAACTGAATCTAAAGTTGATCAAAAAAATGGATTCGTAGCCCTTTTGGTGTTAATGTTGGAGAGTAGTCCCTGGTCAAGTGGTCCCTGGTCAAAAACAGGTTGGGAACCACTAACCTAGAGACACCCAGAAACACTTTCAGGATGGAAATACTTTTTGAAGGGTTAGTAAGTATATTCGGTGGATAAGGGTGTTGTACTGTCATTCTTTGGGGTAAAGTGACCCTAAAGTCAGAAAAGCCTTACTGTTTGGTCCATTCATAAAATTAGCCTGTTTCCTTTTCTGCCTCTCTGTTAATGGCAAGTAGGCATTAAGCTGAAAGTTGTTTCATGGTTCAACCCTCCTCCTCCTCCCAGCAACCCAGTTCTTTTTGGCCTTAAATGTTGTTGGCAGGAGAGGAAAGGGCAGAAGCATGTGTAAACGGAGAGTCATTTTCTTATAGCTTCTTTCTGAAGCAGCATAGTCCTCTGGAACCTGCTTTACAGAGTTTTTGCCTGCCAAAAGGAACATAATGACCTTTTTACAAAAAAAGAAAAAAAGAAGGCTTCGTTTTAAGAGCCAAAGTTAGGTTGCACCCAAAAGCAGTGGCTGAAGGAGAAGGGAGGCCTGTTTCCTTAGTTGGGAGGCATCCTCCTCAATAGAAGCCAAACCGGTTATTAACATTAATAAATAAGTGCTTGCTTTCTTTGACTAATCCTCTGTACACAGATGCATTTTTTTAAAAAAATCAGCTGGTTCTGCCAGTATTCTGAATAATGTGATACCGATTATTAGAAACACAAACCTGTGTCCTCATTTAAGAAGCTCAGTTGATTTGCTGCCAGCTAGCACTGACTACTTGTCTAATCCTTTAAAGGTTGTTTTCTGGACTGATCGGGTACAGTGTGTGCTTGCATTTGTACAGCCATTTGGGAATAAAATGTTAAGAAGCTGTAATCCTATTGGACTTTGGTAGCCCAGGCTTACAGGATGGGCTGGGCCTGAAGAGTAGATTATAGGATTTCCTCATTGGTACTTAAGAAAAAGCTACCCATATCATGGGGAGGAAAGGTGGTCATCTTGATTACCATTTTCCTACTTCAGCCTCTTTCTTAGCCTTGCTCTGTAGATCCACCTGTGACATTAAAGCCACCATTATAATACTCATTTATCTCAGAAGAATATACATATGGACAGCATATTAATGATGATACCTGCATCTGGTTTATTGTGAGATTAGCTTTGGTGAATATATCACATGAACTAGGATTAGGTCTGAGAGAACTGCACTGGAAAGAAATTTTCTGAGAAATAATGTGGTTGGGATGCTGTTTTGTTTTGCTGGTCATGGTTGGGACTAAAGCCTAAAGCAGCCCTTCATTCATCTTCTTTGCCCAGAGGCCACCGATGTAGGATGAGGATGCAGTTGCAGAAGGCCTGAGCATTTGCCAAAAGCATTTATCCTGCACTAGACCTAGGGCTCTTTAGCACTATATGATTATAGCATTTCAGCGGATTTGTATCAAGTCCTGGGATTTGTAGGTTTTTCAAAAGCACTAGAACTCTGGCTGATAATTTTAAACACAGTTTCCTACCAGGATTCCAAATGGGATCATAACACTATAATTTGGTAGTGCGAAAGGATGCTAAGTTAGTAAGGGAAGAGCTGGAAACAGCAGAGGTAGAAACAGGGGGAAGAAACCCATCTGGAATGCTCAGCTGAAAGTTGTATGAAATTCCGTTGGAAGATTGCAAAAATATTAGCCCAGTGAAGCAATAACGCAAAGCGAGTTGAAAATCAGCATTCCTAATCTGAAGCAGTTCCAGGCGTTTGATATGTCAGGAAATACTTGTAACCTCTAGAAATATTTGTGGACTGTAGTTGTGTTGCCTCAGGGTAGTCCAGTCCAGTATAGTCCAGTGGTACAATATAAAGTTATAATGACACAATTCCAAATAGAAGAAAAGAGTATCACTATGACCTGCCATGAAGTCTCACTTGCAAGATAAACTCAAAATTTACAATGTTAAAATACTTGACAATGTACACTTTTTATTTAAACAAGGACTCAAGGAAATACAAGGTGACATGCAGTAATCTCTAGGTCCTATAGAACAACTGTATGGTCAACTTTATGCTGGAAGACCTAGAGATTCCTCAAGAAATGATCCTTCAGGTTTAAAAAAGTATTTTTTCAAATTCTCTTTTGTTGAGATCCTGCACTCCTAACCCTCATAAAAGTAGAGGACATACTGTATTGGTGATTTTAATAAGGGAGGCTACAACCATATAAGCATTTACCTATATCCCCCAGAACATAATGAATCTTACTTCTAAGTAGTCTTGTATAGGACTACAATGTTAAAGAAACTTAATCCTAACATACGTGATTTCAAAAATTGGAACTGACATCTTCTAGATTTGCAGAAACAATCTGCACAGCTGCCAGAGAGTGGGTTTCAGTGCTCCATTTCCTCCCTCTTCCCCCAAATCTTTGGGCTGAAATTTCATGGAAAAAATCCTTCAGAGTTCCAGAACTGAGTTTACTTTGCATCAAAACCTGGATTGTTAATCCACAGAGCACACATAGTTCTGTCATTTCACCGTGTAACCATTATGTAAGGTACCATTGGGTTCATTGGGAGTTTCTCTGAGATCCCACAGTAAAACTAAAACCCCACCCTGTATTCTTATAGGAAAATAGTGTATCTTTTTTTCAGTATGTGATTCATAACTCCTGTTTGTTTTCATTCATTTCAATGTGACTCTGAAGGAATGGCACAACCATCCATGCAATTCCAGACACTTCAATAAATTGCTAGTGATGAAATGAACAACAACAAAAAATCAGAAATGAACCAAAATCCATGCTTTCTTACACCTATACCTTCTTTTAGAAACACCTCATAAAGTATTGTTTAGGTTATTTTTAAAGGCTTCCTTAAACTTTGATCTTTCACTAACTTGCTTTGGAAGTTTAACTTTAACCAGCTCCCAGTCATTTAATTCAATTCCACTCCAATCTGGATTCCATATGGGGTTGAGACATTTTCCTGGCAGGGCTCCAGCTTGGGTTAATATATACCAGCTTTGGTTTTATTGTCCTGATACCAGAGGGCAAGGGAAAGTTATTCTTGCGCTGAAGTGGTACATGAGATAAGAGAGTATAGTTATAAAAGAACAGGAAACTTGTGGCAAGCTACGCTCTTGGAGCAGTTTTAGCTGCTCCAAGTAGCACAATAATACTTGAAATTCTTCTTCCGCAGCTGTGTCAAAAGAAAAGAAATTAAAAAGCTGCGTAGTATAGATAAAATATCCCAAATTCTAAAGTTAGGGATAGATAAGATATGGCTTCACATTTCCAGAGTACAGCATTTACCTTGAGATGGATTCAAAAAACTTCATTACTCCCGCTTCAGAATGTGACAAATGAACTCAAGCTTTATTAACAAAGAACAGTGAACTAGGCTTAGTTTTTCCTCTGTGTCTACAAAATGACTTCTGGGATTTAAAAACAAGGGCATTAGAGAAAAAAAGAATGGGTAAAAATCAGGGCATTGCTTCAATCAAGGGTCCAAAGTGACCTCTTGAAATGGACACGCAATTGCTGGTGAAGTAAAACCTTGTCCCTTGCTCCTTCCCACAACTACGACATACGTTTTAATGACTTTAAATGTGTACTCCAAGCCTATAAAACCTGTGATCCAAACATAGTGACCCAGTCATGTTTGCTCACTGTGATTTGCTGCCTGGGTAGGACAGCAGATCTAAAGATGCATAGCCAAGAGCATTAAGTAAAGAGTGAAGCATGGGTGATGGTGTAGCATCAGAGCTTTGACGTGTTGCTGCTTTGGATTTGAATACTTTTGGTACTTCAGCCAGCATCGCCAGAGGCTATGTAGTTGAAAGAAATATTTTTTCCAAGCTCTGAGCCTAATGCAGGAGTGATCAGATCCCAGTCTTGTTTAAGGTTTCTTAGCCCCTTGCTTCCTTCATCTGCCAGATATTCTTCAACAGTCTTGCTCTTTTTGCAGTGTGTCTGCTTTGCACAGCAGATCTGTGCAGTCATACATAATCCATCCAGCAGAGCTTTCTTTGCAGACGTTTTAAAATGTCTGGTAAGGGGCATTCCTAAAGGATAAGGTAGCTATAAAAAATACTAGTAGATGTATTCATGAGCATTAGTTGTTTAATAGAAAATTTGGTACCAGAGGCAGAAATAACACAGAAAAAGGGAGATAGGTTTCTGCATCACAAAAGAGCAACAGCTTAACAAACTTTTAGTCCAATAGTTAACAGTATGCACATGTGAAAAGAAATAACCAGACCAGGTAAGCCAGTAGAAATAAACAAAGTATCTAGAAATCACTTCTTCTTTCAACAGCTTCCACTTTTTTTATGGATTTCCACTTCAGTGGACAAACTTTTATAGATCTTACTTACTTAGGCGATCCCTCGTAGTCTGAGTAGGATTGTCATCCAAGATCGGTATACTGGCAGTGAGTCCATAGGTGACTGTGGAGCCATATTCTTGATCTGCATTTTCTCCTGCAGTGAGGGCATTGGTTTCCAGGTGGAAGCCGGTCCTGGTCAGAGTTTGGCTTGACGCGCCTTCTTCTTGGCACATTTCTCTCTTTCGCCCTCCATTCGTGCCTCTTCAAATTCTACAGCACTGCTGGAATCGATCTAGATCTATGCTGGGAATAGCTGGTGAGGCAGGCTTGTACACCTTCCAGTCTTCTATCTATTTTCCTGCTATGTATGCTCAGTAAAAGATGCTGTTTGCTTTGGCTTTAGGCAAGCACACACAACTACATTAGAATTGGATCCAGCAGAATTCCATTCTTTCCCATTTCAAGCTTTATTGCATTGTTTACTGAAGCATGATATTACTACTTGACACTGGAAGTCTTAGTTTCTCCAGCCCTCCTTTTCACCTTCACAATGCCAATACTTGGTACTAGCCCCATTGGCTAGATAAAAGCCAATGGGGAAAAGAGGATCTGGGGAGGTATAAGAAGACTTTGTAAGAGATTGTGCTAAAGGAAGTATGCCAATAAATAAAACATCTGAGAAATAGATGTGCTTTTGGTGAACCTGTTGATCTTCGGCCCATGCCGGGTCTAACAAACTTCTCTAAGGACCAAAGTTGTATGATGTTCTTTTGACTTTAAATTTTCACATTTCCTGATCTTGAATAGTATAAGCATGCCTAATGGAAACCTTTTCCTTTGCAAAATAGCTGTGTGAGGATGCATAATGTGACAATTAACATGTCAGTTCCCTACTAGTTTCCTGCCTCCTCTCTTGTGCTCTATTCTGCCAGTGGGGGTAGGAGTGTGCCTTGCCAATTAGATTTTGTTTGTTTTGCCTTGGAGTTCATAAGGCTATAAGGCATTCAGGCTCTACACATAGGCTTATCCTTCCAGCAACACTTTTGAGATGGGGTGGGGAGGAGGTTGAGAGACCAGACTTAACAACATCACACCAGCAAAAGTTCGGTTTGACTACTCTTTCCTCTCCTGATGTTTTCTAATTCCTTGACCTCTGATGTCAAAGCAAGAAATAGTTTGCTAGTTTTCTGTTTTCTTTTGGAATAAGAAGTAGGAGAGGAATGGATGATACAAGCTTGAGGCTTTCTTAGATCATGATTTCTGAGTGGGCTCCTAGTGGCTTATTCAGTCATGCCAAATTCAAGGCAAATTTGCGATCTGAGCTCAGACTTCACAGAACAAGGCGTGTCGTCTACATTTTAGATTTTCCACATTTACATAAAGCATTTTCCACCCAGAATGGGATATGGAAATAAAAAAAGTTCAATTCTTTTGGCACGGACCAAGTTCACAACATAGTAGGATTTTAACCTGTAAATACATTTAATGAAATTCCATAACCCCAGCAGGCAAAATCCAGGATTGTTTTATATACTGAGAATTTTTGTTTTCTTAGCCTTTTCTTTTCATGAAAATAAGCCACAAGCTCTAACAGAAATGAAAAATAATGTGACATTAATAACTTTTGCAAATCCGAAAGAACCAATGAACAGCACTTAAGCTTGGTTAATATATAATGTTTTCTTCAGGCCTCAAACCCAGCTGTGAAATTGTAAGATTTCCTAGGTGTGTGCAGCTCTGGTTTTCAGTGGAATTGTGCCAGATACTGGCAGCTATTCAAGCTCATTCGCTGTTTAAACATCATATTTTAGTGTGCTGATATCAAGCCCTGGGTTTAAAAGTATCATTTGTTAAAATAGTGGCTCCACTGTTATGTTTAACTGACGCACTGGGGCAAGGAAGATGTTTTTTTCAAGATTTTTCTTTCATTTGGAGAAGAAAAGCAAACCATAAGAGTAGGAGTAGAAACAGAATTCTGGTTCATCGAGAGTAGTGGTTTGAGCATTGGACTATGACTCTGGAAACCAGGGTTCAAATCCATGCTTCATCATTGAAACCAACTCCATTAAAATTAAACTTTTTCCTTTTCTCTTTGTATGAATGAATACAATTAGATTTAAATCATCCATCTTCTTTTACATAGCCCAAGACATTTCTGATTTCCACAGCACTAGAATTATTCAGGGGAATGTGCTTTTTCTGAATTTTGACTCTCACAGCTCCCTTTTCTGTAATTGTGGCTTTTTGGCCCATGCATACACCCTATTTTAAAAACAGTCCCTGGCTGTTCTTGGCCACCCTGTCTAAAGTGTTCAATCCATCCCGATTTAATCATAATTGCTGTCAGCCTTGGAGAAAATTGGACTTTCTTAGCCCATATGTAATTATAGAAGAACTACCAGCATTGGAACATATTCCTTTCCGTTATGAATATAATCAAGTCCTGACCACTAGTATTCAAAGAGCTGCCAATAGTTCAGCAACTAGCCTGCTTTTTACTGGGTTTTTGGCTACATATTTGTTTTAGAAGGAGAGACTAGGAACATGTATCCAGTAATAGAAGGATAGGGTGCTTTGATTGTAATAGAACATTAATTCTGTCTTTGTGGAAAATATGAGTACATGGAAATGAATTAAAAAATAAGGTGAACTAAGAGAAATGCTTATGGCTTAGTGTGTCTCTAATATCTTGTGTCATTAGACACCTGGAAGTAATAAAAGAGAAAAAGAGTTTTCTCTTGTCACTTTTTTGGTATCTGCTGGCTGGTCATTGATGGAGAGAAAAATCAGCATTGAATTCACTTTGAAGACCTTGTGGCAATGCCCTGGAGTGATTCTATATTGGGTCCTAGAGTTGGCAACAGCACTGATAGGGCCCAGAGGGCTGCTGGAACTTTACAGATGCTTGAAAGTGTCAGTGCCAGATCTGGTGAAGATCATGGATTACGTGGAACCTGATCATCATCTAGGAGGCCCATGACAGGCTTAGGAGCATCTTTTTGTTTTATGACCACAGAAGTATAAGTTGGTATAAACCAGTGGTTTTTAACCTATGGGTCCTCAGATGTTTTGGCCTTCAACTCCCAGAAATCCTAACAGCTTGTATACTGGCTGGGATTTCTGGGAGTTGTAGGCCAAAACACCTGGGGACCCACAGGTTGAGAACCATTGGTATAAACTAACATTTGCTTCCCGGACCAGTCAGTTTTCATCCTTGTGTAGTAGCTGAAGTAATTTGCAATTGGCATTGGAGGCTCTGTTATGAGAAACTGAAAACTATTTTTAGCATAAGATTGCAGATAAAATACTCTTGGATTAAAACCTCTTAACCCAGGGGAGGAAAATGTAGAAAATACATGGAGAGTTTTGATCACCGAATGCTGTCCAAGGGCTTTCCAATGAGACATTTGTACAGTATTGGGTTATTTCCTCTTGCAAAGGAGTAATTAAATGAGAGAACAAGTTTGCATTGCAAGGGTGAACTAGGCGGCCCTTGTGGTCTCTTCCAATTCTATAATTCTATGATCCTAAATTTGTTGGTTAATAAATGGAGGTACTTGACTTCTTCAGATACTTCCCTCAGTACAACATAAAATGTTACTTCACAAGACAGAATGTGGAAAAGTATGTTTCTTTCCTTCTCTGGTTCTCCTGCCATCAGCAGAGAGAAGTAAATATGGTAAATGGCCTTCAGATACATTGGTTGGTAGGAGGGGGCAGAATAGGGTGGTCAGTGGGAATAAGGGCTGCAAAAGGTTACTTTGGGTCATGACACTCTATCAAAGGAATTCCCCATTGATTTGACAGCAAGCACGTACAATGCCAGCATTATGCCATGGCCTCTTTAGCAGAGTAAAGCATCCGGGGTTTGGCAATGCAATCAAATTGCTTTTCCTTCTCTTGTGGATTGGAGGAGGATGGTAGTTATAGAATTTGCGGTTTGATCGTTTGTTTGACAGTCCTGACTATTGGAGTCTATCACAGAAAAATGCAATGAGAAGAGTAGTTTTTTTTAAAAAAAACAGGCTTTTCTTTTGTAATCATGCAGCAGTTTGTTCATAAACAGCCTCTATTCATAAATTGTGGTTGTAAGGCTTTCCATAGCAACACATCTACTAGGCAAAAAAAGCAGCACGAAACTGCAGAAATGTGCCTCTCATAGGAATTCTTTCTCTTCACCAGAATGCTGAAATACAAGAAGTGATGCTTTTAACAGATTGAATTTTGCATATTCTGTGCTTGGGGTCTCTTCTCTCCCCCTGCCTGGACACACCTGGTGTGCTCTGGGTTTTGATTCAAGGTAATAAAGATTTGAGGGAACATTCTCTTGCATGTTTGGTTTTTACTTCTGTTAAGTGATCCAGCAGCGGAATTAAGTGTACTTAGGCACCACCTGTTGTGAATCAAAATCCTGCTGGAATCTGAGGCCATCAAGATATTACAGAAGTGATTTGCAAATCCTCTTCTTGCATCCATGGTAGTGCCTGAAGCAGAAACAACTCTCATATCTCCTGGGGCAATGTGTTCATTCTTTTGTAGCTGTTGCCCATGACAGACGTAAAGGGAGGCACCAGTTCCTCAGATTTCTGGCCACTTCCCTGCATTGTCTAAAGCAGTGGAGGGCAAAATAGAAGCCTGGTTCACTCCAGGCTTCTTGGACCACTATTATTTGTCTGACTAGTAAGGACAAAAATGGGGAGAAGGATTGGCTCTTCTGAAAGCCTCCAGGAGCAACAATTCATTTTTTTTAAAAAATTAGCTTCACATTATTTGCTGCTGTTTAACATTTAAAAGGCCCAAACCCTGATTTTTGCATACATGGCATTCTGGACACTACAGTTTTGTTTTTGGAGTAGCAGTGTGGCATAATGTTTTCAGTGTTGGACTAGGACTCTGGGAGACCAGGGTTTGAATCTCCACTAAGCCATGGAAAGCTAACTCCCCTGTGAACAAACCTTGTCAAACTCCCCATAGATAGTGTCCCCATAAAGTGGAAATTGAAATCACATAATAACAGGAAAGTTTTGGCAGTTGCTGTCCCGCATACAATCCCAATACTGAAAATGAGTCCCTGAATGCTCCATCTCAGTCATTTGAAGATATCTTTGCTGGTCTGCTCAAGGGCCATATTAACAATGGGATGTGCATGTTTCATGAGTACAGAAATACCAACATATATTCAGTATATGCTTTCTCCACCCTCACTTCCTTCTCCTAGTAAGGAAAACAATAAGGAGGAGAGGCATTTCTGAGCGGATCCGGCCATTTTTGAGGCCTGCCTCAATCTCTTCACCCAAATTTTCCCCTCCCCATTTTGCTATATATGGGGTTAGTGGCGGAGGGCCATAGTGCACCTGCAGTTCCCTGCCTAGGTCTAAGTCTGCTCTCAGATAATAAGTGAATAGCATCAAGGTAAGCATCTACCGATTCACACCTGCATATTTGGGAGGATTTTGCATTGAGGTGCACAAAGCACAGCGAATTAACTTGTGGTTTTCTGAATGAGCGTGTTTGACACTCTTACAAAAATATCTATGAAGGACAGCATCTGATTAGTTATGAGTGTGATCCTATGCATAGTTACTAGGAAGAAAGTGTAATTAATGTACTACCCCATTTCATATTTTTTCTTTCTTTCCTCCAGTTATTACAGTATTACCCTTATTATTATTATCCTTATTATTATAAAGAGTAGTAGTTATATTAGCAAGTGATTTCTCAGAGGTTGTTACTTCTGTATTCTGTCTACTGGCAGCTTGCATGTTTTAAAAAAATGTAGTCAGTATATGCTTCAGTTCATAATTCGAAGATTGGGTGAGAGGCATGCTGGTTCTTTAAATTTTATGTAGTCTTCCTGGGAAACTCTTGTGGTTGATTGGATTAAAAAGGCAATAAAGAAATGTATAAGTGCATAATTGGTCACTCCTCTGACCCATTAAGTGCTTGATCATGACTGTCTTTTCACAGTGACCACTGAGATTAACATTAGGTCTTAACACAGTAAATGGATTTTCATTTGTATGATCAAGGCATGTGTTGGGATGACAAAAGAAAGTTGTGTCCTCACCTCCCCCCTCCTGCTCTCTGGGCCTCCAGTGGGTAGATTTAATTAGCGTGTTGCGAGATAGGGCAGACCTCGGAGGGGAAAAAAAGGAATTCCATAACTGAATAGGGTATTATAGAAACATCTGCACTTCTAACAGCACTACCTTCTCAGCAGAAGTTGCTGGCTGAGTACAAAGAGCAGCTACATTCTTGCCTTGATTAGATTAGCTTGGGGTCTCTCTACTGTTTCCAACCTACACACTTCTCAGAGTGGTAACAGATCTGGCCTTGGGTTTCCACTTGATCTTCCTTTCCTCAGACACAATGGCCAATTTTTATTTCTTGAACATACAGTATTTTAATTATGTTTTTTATAACTAAGAAGCAGCTCAAATATGTAACATTTCATTGTGTGATTGTTTTTGGTATTTAACAACTGTTCAAGTTATTTTATAGTGCCTGTGTATTTTACAAACAATGTCATCAAAAGAATGTGGGTTTGGTTCAGAAACACATTTTTACTGTGTTGATCTGGAATATTGATGTTCAAAGGGATATTGTATCACCTTAAAGCGTTGGTAACATAGGCTTTTGTAAACGGAATGGTGTTAAACTGCATTAATTCTATAGTTTGGATAATGCTTGGTCTATGAAAGCTTATGCAGCCAATTAACTCCATTATTTTTTATGTTGCTACAAGATTTTGTATCTTCACTCCATCTTTGCTTGTTTGACATGTATGTCCTTAAGACACTGAAATATCCTTTCTTTTTTCCTAGCTCCTTGCCGACCTTGCAGCGACACGGAAGCACTCTTGGCTGTCTGCACTAGTGACTTTGGTACGTTTATTTGCATTCTCTGCATCTGTATTGTGTTCAGCACTAGTTTTTTAAACCCTGGTCTTTCTTTATTGTGGTAATTTGCTAGATCTGATCTACTGAAACCTCAGCAAACGATAAACAGTTTGAAAGTACCAGATTGTGAAAAACAAGGGAGTTCTTTTCTCCCTGTATCAGAGTAAACAGAGTATGTCCTGGAACTACAAAGGGAACAAGGCGGTAAAGGCTTTATGGGTTTTAACTCTGGAGAGCTTCAATTAAAGCCATTGTGTGTGGCTAGCTCTTTTTCTGTAGTGGACAAAAGGAGGTGGGCAGCAATAATAGAGGCAGAAGTTCAAAGGTTTTTTAGGAGCAAGCAGTAGGAATTGACCTCTTGATGTTCCTAAATAGACCTCTGACAAAAGCCTAAATACTAAAGTCCTTGTTTTTCAATTAAAATTTGCCCCCCCCCAAACAAAACAGGGAACAGTTTTGCTTGTAATTTTGCTATGTTATAGTTGAAGTATATGATTTTCCACAACTCATAGGCATAAGGAGAGGTCAGCTCCAGAAAGGCCTTAAACATAGCAAAATGGAAGATGGGAGTTGAGTTTTTGGACGAGTTTCTATTTTGACTCTTGTAGTATTGACATTTGAGATGATTTGCAGAGCTGGGCTATATCTCCAGGCCAGTTACATATTAAGAGTAAAGGAGATACTGAGATACTGGAAACAAAACTCAGAAAGGAAAAGAGACCCAGTTTGAAAAACCTTTCTCTGAGCAATGGTTAAACCCTCCCTCCAACTTTATGCATATCTTGTCTTACAAACCTAGTTAAGGTCATATATGATCTAATATTTCATTGCCATGTATATAAGACAATTCTTATAAACATATGCATGGCCATGAAATATAACATATATGACCTTAACTGGGCTTGTAAGACAAGAGCAAGCAAGGTCATCTATGTTCACTTGGATAGTAAAATATAGTTTTGTTAGAGACAATACCTGTGTAAAATTACAGACCAATCCCCATGAAAACACAAAACTAGACTAATAAAAATTATCCTATTTTCTGGTCTGTCACACCCACAAACTCTCAGAGGTTTCTCCAACTGGTGGGGTATCTGTCTTCCTCTGCCTGATTATTAAATCACATTAAAGCAATTTTCCCACGCTTGGAATGTGGAGTAAGCGCAGCAGTGAAACAGCTGGGCATGTCTAATCTTGGGCATCTGCTACAGATAAAAATACAGTCTACTAGTGTTATGAACATAATGGGCAATATTCTGAGCAGGGGCAAGAAGATGCAACATCCAAGAATTGCAGTGGGATTGCTCTAGGTTTGTCTCTGTGGAAAATGTTCCCTAGACAGGTGGTGGCTCGCTCTGAGTAATTCTTCATGGGCAGCATGCCAGAGAATTCAACTTAAACATTAGTAAGCCATTAATAGAACTCCATTGAAAGGGCCTCTCTGTGTCTTAGAGCAGGTATCCAATTGTCTTTAAAATGCTTGCTTTATTGGATAGTAGGATGAACTCCTAGTTGTACACAGTGAAGGGAGTGATTAGGTTTTCCCATTTGGTAATTTCCTTAGTAGGTTGCAATGAAGAGAGGGTTGAGAAAAGACATGATCACCGTGTTTAAATATTTGAAAGGCCTTCATAAGGAAAAGGGAGCAGGCTTGTTTTCAGCTGCCCTGGAGATTAGGACTTGAAACAATGCATTCAAATGACTGGAGATTCCACCTGAACATTAGGAAGAACTTCCTGACCATTCAACAGTGGAACTCTCTGCCTCAGAGTGGGGTGGAGGCTCCTTCGTTGGAAGCTGGATGGCCATCTTGTCAGGGGTGCTTTGTGTCTTTCTTGCATGGCAGGGGGTTGGACTGGATGGCCCTTCTGGTCTTTTCTAACTCTATGATTCTATGATTTTATAATTGTGTGATTAAAATAAACTGGTGTTAATCTTGCCAAGTACCAATATTGTTGCTTTGACAGGGAATTGCCCCAAATGATACAGAGCAAGAACTGGTATGATCTGAAAAGTTGCTCAAAAATAATAATTTCTTGAATCGGTGCAGAAAATGTTTCAGTTTTACAGTAGGTGAATTCAGAGTTGAACATAGCCAGCTGTAAAACCATTTTTTTTAAAAAAAACCCACTCATCTGATAAATTATCTTAGTTTAATAGTCATTATCTAAAATACTTTAGTACAGAAATATATAGTAATACTAAGGAGTTTTTACCATTTCTTGTGGTGTGTGTATCTTGGAATGTATTTTTGCTTGTTTATAAAAATGTTTTCAGTTGGATTGTACAGTTTTCTTTTTTTATAAGGTGCCATTGAATCAGTGACCACAACTGTTCGTTACTCAAATTTCCATAGGCAGTGGTTCCCAACCTTTGGGCCTCCGGTTGTTTTGGACTTCAGCTCCCACAGTTCCTAACAGCTGGTAAGCTGGCTGGGATTTCTAGGAGCTGAAGTCCAAAGCACCTGAAGGCTCAGAGGCTGGGAACCACTGAAAAGGTAGTGGTAGATGTCCCTCTCTTTCTCCGTACTGCAAAGATATTTGTATCTGGAAATTCTTGATCTAATTTTATATTTTCCATTTTCAGTTGTCAGAGGTACAATCCAAAATGTCATCAATGAAGAAGAGCAGAGAGACTCCATCATTGATGTGAGTGTGGACAGAATTTACAGGCAGAAGACAAAGATCTTTAAGCCTACAGAAGACAGTGACAGGTGGCAAGGACAGATCAAGACTTTACTTCAATGTGGGGTGAGACCAGGAGAAGGAGACTTCCTTTTCACGGGCCGTATGCACTTTGGGGAGGCCAGGCTAGGCTGTGCTCCTCGTTTTAGAGACTTCCAAAGGATGTATAAAGAGGCTGAGGACAAAGGTCTAAATCCCTGTGAAATCGGCCCAGACTGAATGGCTGATTTCTTCAACATAGGTCATTCTTGGAGTTCCAACAGAACTAACTCTTAGTTGCTACAGATGCTTTGATCTAAATGGAACTAATAACTGAAGAGAGTGGAACAGCTTGATGGTGGAGCATGCTCCTTCCTTTCGAGGTTTGTCAGAAGAGACTGGACAAGCATCTATCAAGAAAAGTTGAAGTCTAAGGACTTTGGTTACTCCAGGAGGCTGGACTCTTTGACCCTGGAAGTACCTTCTAGCAGGTCTATGATCTTATGAATGCAAGAACCACAACAAGTCAAGTCCTTGTGGCTTGACACGCTAATGAAAGTAACAGAGGTACGAGTTAAAGGATTCAAGGATGGAATGCTATTCCATACCTTGCCCCTGTGAACTAAATTATTTTTGTAACTTGGGGCTGAGGGTGGGGAGGGAATCCCAATGAGAAACAAATGCATCACAATCTCCATGTCTTAAAAAATACATCAACAGGTGAATTTTTGTATCTTTGTAATACTAATGTTTAAAATGTGTTAAACAGATGTAGCATTTTGCATGATATAAATGGACAACTGCGTGGTAGAGGCTGATGAGACCATCCAATGTTTTGTAAAAAGTTTGATGTACATTTTTAAATATTGTTTCTTATGACAAATTTATGGAACCAAACACTTGCTTTCCTTAGAAAAAAAGAGAATGTACAATTACCACCTGATTTTTTTCCTCAGGCTGGTCGGTTGTTTCCATTCCAGATAAATAAAAAGTTCCTGGATTTGACCTGATTTTACTCTTGACTTATAAATATTTTTCCTTGCCTCTCACAATATCAGCATAACAATTGAAAATGCAAAGGTGCCTCTGGGGGATCAGGAAACAATTTCCTTAACACTGGGTTTATGCACAGTAATCATGCATACTACAAAAATTGCACTGGCTTCATATTACATTCTTGGTGGAAATCAGGATGTCATTCTTAAATAGTTGCTGTCTCCTTATTTCCCATGTTACATCCCTAAAAACAGTTGAAATGGCCATTAAAAAACCCTAATCCTTTCTCAGAGTTTGATCTACAAAGGCACATAAGACTCTATAGTAGATGCTGCTAACTAAAAAGAACTTAACATATTTTTTTGTGTACAAGTTTAAAACATTAGACCGGAAACATTTGATGTCTTACCCACAGATCAATGCTAGAAACATATGACAATGATACTGGCTTGATCGGCTCTGCACTTCCTGCCGCTTTAGGTGCTTGGAGTGGAGCAGGAGCCATTTTTAATAGGGTCTCATTGTATAAGTCTTACGAGGCTTGGCAGTCTCCCTGGATAAGCTTAGTGAGTTGGGTATGTTTATCCTGGAGAAGATAAGGTTAATAAGATGTGATATGCTAACCATGTTTAAATATTTGAAAGACTGTCATCTTGAAGCTGAAACCAGCTTGTTTTCTGCTGCTTTAGAGACAGGACACAGGGCGATGGATTGAAACCGCAGACATGGTACTCCTTTAGCGTCTCCTTCAGAGTCTCCTTCTCTGAAGATGTTTAAACAGAAGCTGGATGGCCCCATGTCAAGAGTACTTTCAGCTTCATCTTTTTTATCACATAAAAGTCCTAGTTGGTTTTTGTACTGGTGTACCACTATGCCTAACATACAGCTTGCTAGCTATGGCCTCATCTTTCCTGCCATATAATACAATTGGTCTTAATGGTCAGTGTAGATTCATATAATGCAGTTGAACTACATTAAATGAGACTACACTGGCCATATAAGGCTGTTTCAAACTGACTATATATCAGTTTATATGGGGCATATGTGTTTGCTGCCCGAGGTTTTTGTGCTCCTTACATCTTGTGCTTTGCTACATGGCAAGTTCTCTTTTTTTGTGTGGGAGGTTTTCAAAATTGCTGACATGCATTGCTATATGCCTATTATTGCAGTGCTGGCAGGTGCACACATAAAAATTACAGGCTGTGTGAGGGAGGAACTGCCAGGAGTAATTTAATGCACATTTTATTTTCTTCAGAAGGGAGGATTTATCATAGTCTTCATGATGAGCCAAACTGGAAAGTCAGAGATCCTATGCCCTGTATTTTACAGCCAAATTTCTAATATCCAGGATATTCCATGTATTTGGCATAGTTTCTATATATTTGGCATAGTTCCAAATATATGTCTCATTTTATATCAACTGCTGAATTAGACCAGTTAAAGAGAGTTGGAAGAATTGTAAATCATGATGTTCAGATCGTCTTGGATCACAGGATGGCATGCAAAGAGTTGTCATTTGCTATGGATTCCGCCACCCCCCTTCAGTCCAGACTTTAGAATTGGCAACTGTTTAGTTTCCCATGAAGACAAAGATGCCATCTTGCCTGGAAGAGCTAAGATAAACAATGACTCCAATTTGCCAGTGTCAATAAGATGGCTTCTTGCAAGAATCATAACTTAAGAGAAAAAACTCCTAAGCCTCCTTAGCTTTAACGGCTGTCTGATGAGAAGACTGCAGAGTTTCTTACAGAAGACAAGTATAGTATGGACCCTGTACCTGCAGGGAATATGTTCCTGGACTTCTTGTAGATATATGAGATATATAGTGAACCCAAATGGCCCAAGAATACCACAGATACATCCTGATACATTCTGAAGGACCTAGAAAATGCTTAGAGAAAACATTTGTCCACATTTGTTAAAACTGGATAGATAAAACTGTGGACACCAGTCCTGCAGATGCAGGGTTATACTATAGTTTATCTGATTTGTACTTGAGTGTGAATTTGCTGAACTGAGAGATTAAGAATGAATAATATCTTCTTGTGAATATGTTTGACACAGACCATTACAAATTGATGGTTGCTTACTCTAGTTACTGTTGTAGTTCTCACTTTCAAAAGTGAACATAATTGACAACAGCATAAGAGATGTTCAGACTTTGATCCAGAAGGACCTATTACATGCTTAGTTACTTAGAAAAGCTTGTATGGAAACATTGGCTACCTGACATAAAACATTCTCATGAGCACAAAATATTGATAGTTGGGGGCAACATACTATTCTGATACATGATGTTCAACCCTGCAGCACATGGCCTGGGAGATCAAACCAAATCTTGCTTGGAAATGTTTTTCCAACAAAGCCATGACCAATTATTCTGCTGTTATGGTACTCTAGAAAGAAGATTGCTAAATGCTAGACGTAATGGAGAAGAACCAGTTGTAGTAGAGAAGAAGGTGAGTTCTCATCAGCTTCCCTTTTAGGGAAGGTTCTTGAGAGGGAGTTCCTCAGAAATTTTGCAGAGTGGACACATAGTACTTGATATTTTAATTATGCATGTTGCTCATGCTCAAAGTTTTGCTTGTTGATTATCAGCTCAGAAAGGAAATGAGACAATCTGGCAAATTCCTACCCTGGTAATAATCCTGCAATCCCAGTCACCAGCAAAGAGATGGACAAAGACTGACAAAGTGGGGGACTTTGGAAGGAAGTCTACATATATATCTGATATAAAAAGCTAATTTTGATACAATTTTTGATACAAATACATGCCAGATGATGAAGATTAGCAGGGTTAAACTGTTGTAGTAGCTGGAAGGTCTCTAAGGGCCCTTTCGGATAGGCAAAAAATCTAAGAGGAATTGGGATTTTAAATCTTGCTTCCTCGGGATGGAGGCCACACAGCTGTTCTTTCAAGTCATTTTCAACTTATGATGATCCTGTAGCAAACCTATCATAGAGGTTTCTAGGCAATATATATCAATAATACTCCTATAACAGCAATATTCTATTTTCCCCCAGTAAGGTATATGTGATCCCTTTCTTGATCTTCACAATATCTTTTAGTTCGTGAGGTAGGTTGGGATGGGGAAATATCAGTCAAGTTATCCAGTGGAATTCTGAGCTAAGGACGAATCTAAACCTGGATCCTTCAAGTCTCAGTCCAACACTTTCCAACAACCGCCCCTCTACTAATTGCAGAGAGAGTGTAAGGTGGTAGCAGTGCTGGACTGGTGGGTTATGCACTGTAACTAATAGGCCATGGGATTGTCTGGCACTGCCTGCCCCACCCAAGCCACCCCTAGTTGTTGCCCAGTTGGGTTTTAACCAGTGATGCACTTCCATGTACTTCTGGCATATATTCATTCCAGGACTCCTCTTCTAGCAATGCTTTTCCTCCCCTTCCACTTTTCCTATTCCAGCTGCAGCTGGTTAGTCCCTCCTGTACTTCAAGGGTCTCTGATAAACTGGCAGTTTTCCTTCTTTAGTCCTGGAAAAGTGGCCTATGAGCAAAGAGAGATCACTGCTTCTGCTTGCCATGAGTTCCAGGGCATTAACCTCTGTCCCTGCAAGAATATATAGATGAATGAAATCTTTTAGAAAGTTACTCTCAAAGATTTTCTTCCCCTTCCACCTTGGTTTGTATGTCTGTTGGTCACTGAAGGGATCTAGAATAGCATGAATATGAAACATTGTATTATAGCAGTCCAATTTCTTATCTGTGGTGGAAGGGGAAGAGATCTGAGACTGAATCTCTGTCCCAACCATCAAATTCAATGAATTCATTTTCTCTCTTTATCTTACTTTGTCTTACTGAGATATGACTATAAAACAGTGCAATTGCCACATTTGTTTCTCTGAGCTCCTGGGGGGTTGGGGATACAAATGTGAGAAACAAGGCAAGCAGTCCAAAAAATCATATGATGCCTTTGATATGCTTTCTTCCTTTATACCCAAACCAAACAGTATTTTGTGTTGGTGTGAATGCTGTTGTGATGGGATTGACCAGTGCTATCTTCTTTCTTAACATATTTTAGCATAGAAAAAGAAATGTGGAATCCAGGATTTCCAGCTAACTTACTGTGAAGTGGTTTTATCACCTGACATTAGTAGGATGTCCCAGCAATTATAGGCTAGGTCACTAGGATACATAAGCTTCACCATAAAGTCTTGCACCTGCTCACCAGATGGATGTAGGTGCAACCTGATGGACTTGTTCTTCTGATCACTTGGCTAGTCTAGCACATCTTTGTTGCAGTGAAAAAGACAGGTTTATAGAACACATCTGTTGCGGTTGTTGTGGAACATTTGGCATGTGTCATGCAATGCACATTTAAACAGTTGGGTATCAGTTTACACATCCTGGAAATAAGAATACTTGTTTTAGGATCTAATCAGTCTAACATCACGGCTAAGGTCAAATATAGGTGGTTGAGACCCCGGGACAGTACTAGTAACTGGACCCATCTTGTACAGGTAAGGTATACACTGTCTAAAGACTGGTGATAAATATATGAATAAATAATTTAAAAAATTAAAAGTATCACAGGAACAGCACAACCTTCTTTTTGTGGGATCCCATTTTTAGCACTGCAACTTCAGTAAGGCTAGCAGCCTAATCTATGCAGTTTTGCTGTGTAACTGAAGTAACAGAAAATATTGGTGGTAATGGAAACAGCCAGAGATTCACAAAGAAGAAAATGTGCACTACGTCTCTCTTCAGCATTGGCCTCCTTGCCTGTGAGGTCTGAAGCAATTATGCCATCTAAACCATTGATAATCTGGGCTGGCTCATGTCAATGCTTGGCATTCAAGAACACTCAGTATGGGATAATTTCAGTGGAATAGTTCCATAGGAATCCGTGAGAAGGATCTTACAAAGATTTAGCACCAGACAAATCCATGGGAAATCTGTGTGGGTTCCCAGATCTGCCAGTTTTTTCCATTTGTGTAAATGGAAAGAGGAATGCAAATCATTAAAGAAAAGGAAAGGAAAAAGAAAGCCAGGTCCAGCAAGACATGCTGGAACTATAGCCTCTCCATCTGTGAATTTCTGTGTTTGTACCGTATGCAATTTTCATTGGTACAAGGGACTACTTGGGATGTATGCTTTCATCCATGAAAAATCCCCCTTGTGTGCACTTCAGGAAGATAGATGGAGTTACAAGATATTTATTACTGCAGAAAGGTTCTATGTCGACCCATCCAGACAGGGCCCAAAACACAGAAGCTCGTGTGCTTTTACCAAAAGCGTCCAAATGACGCCTCCGGTGAAATCAAATTAATTTGAGACAAAGCAAGAAAACTGCTTTGTCCCAAATTAATCTGACACCTGGAAAGACCCAAATCTTTAATAAGGTGTGGCACTTTCCAGGTATGGGCCCTTTGTGTATTGGACCTGGGATTGTGTTGTGCGATGCCTGGGCCCAATCCACACAGCTGTCTCAGGATTTTCAGGTTGCTGGAGCCCAGAAAACCCAAGATAGCACCCACGCCCCCAACCCCCCCCCCCCCCCCAGGCCTAAAATTAAATATTACTTACTCAGCCACCATGAAACTGCTGTCGATGAGGAAAATCGCTCTCCCCCGCCCCCATGTGTTATTTCTATGCACCAGGAAGACTTTGACATCATTTTCATGGTGGCCAGGTGAGTAGTTTTTAATTTTTAGGCCTTTTCTGGGAGGTTTGTTTGGTGTCTGGGAGGTTTGTTTGGTGTTACACAGCCTCCTTCCCAATGCAAGCATCTAGATCCCCCCCCCCAAAGAATGGGTTTTGGGGGAGGTGTGGGGACTTTAACTTGTGCCCAATCGGGTTTTTTAAACTCGATTGTGCACGGGGTTAAAGTCCTGTCTGGAACCAGCCTTTATTTCTTGGAGTGACATGAATGATCCTATGTTCATATTATATGCTCTGTCAGTGTTCCTGTTTTCAATCAGTGTTGTATAATAAAGTTACACAGCCTCCTTCCCAATGCAAGCCTCCTCAGTCTCTAAAACTTTGTTCATAACATCCCCAAAAGTATCACAAAACTTTGGGGTGTTGGAAGAGGCTGAAGGAGGGTAAAGTTGCTCTACCAGTGGTCTTCAATCTCCTGGTGAAAAGAGAACTTTGGAAGAAACTCATGGCTCTAAAAATGTGAAAATATGGGCTCTCTTATGAGAGTCACATTGCAGCCACAAGAGTGGAGGATCAGAAAATTCTGTATGATGCATAATACCTGGGACTGAAGACATTACAGTTGCACGGTGAAGAATATACCACACATTCTGGAGTAATTTTAATTGCTGGGCAAGTCTGGGTTGGAGTAATATATAGAATGATGAAACATGCCTTGAAACAAATGAGTGAATCAGAGTGCATTACATGCTCCCTTTTTTTTATTTGCAAGGTTTCCTGGAGCCACTCAGTTTCATAAAGGGAGACAAGAAATGGCACATTCAAGAGTCACCGTAAAACTACAGTGTTAGGCAGCTATATGGGTCTGAAAGGCCAAAGGTATAGTTTGCAAGTCACAGAACTTTAAATGCTAAAAAAAGGTGCAAGGGTTTATTTGGTTGGACATTGTGGGGCAATGTGTAACACATTTTGCTTCAAAGAGAGCAATTGAACCACCACCTATTTGTGATAGATGCTGGTTAACCTTAGAGAATCTTTATCTTTCAACCTAGCCCAGGTTCCAGAATTATTAATAAGGCTGAGAACTTTCAAGCACTTGGATCACTGAGAAATGTTGCAAAAGGGATAAAAGGAAAAATATGTTTTCACATTAGCCCTTCAAAGCAGCAGAACTGTGTTTACCCAGTAACTGTAGTTCATGGTCTTATCACATAAATGCAAGGTGGGATAGACTAAATTGTGCCAGGCTTGATCCAAGACATTTCACTGTCTTAGACAGGATGACACGAACTAAATCATATTGTTAATTCTGACTAGACCAGACTCATTGAATCAGTTGGGTTTATTTACATGCTGACTCACCAGCTGACCCAATTGATATACTCTACATAGAAGGAACCTACAGTAATCAAGCCAAAGTGAACTGGGAGTACTTTCTTCAGTACTGGTAACATGCAATCAGCCATGTCATGCCTGCAAGATTATTAAACATTCAAAACACCTGCATTATTTTTTTAAAGGGAAGTCATTTCTGGCAGTAGATATTTGTTATTGTGTGTCTTCAAGTCATTTCCATTTATGGCAACTTTAAGATGAACCTATCATATTTGTTCAGAGTTGCCCTTCCTTTTTTCTGAGGGCCCTTCCACACAGCCATATAACCCAGAATATCAAGGCAGAAAATCCCACAATATCTGCTTTGAACTGGGTTATCTGAGTCCACACTGCCATATATTCCAATTCAAAGCAGAAAATGTGGTATTTTATTCAGCTGTGTGGAAGGGACCTTAGACACGTGTGTCACCCAGTAGGTTTCTATTGGTGAATGGGAATTCAAACCCTGGTCTACAGAGTCATAGAATTGGTCTTCACTGTTATTTATGGATCCTCTGCCAAGACTCTGGAAGATAATCATACTTGGCCATAAGTAATTGCCCATGATGAGTCCAACATTCAAACCACTACATTGTGTTAGCAGTAGTGATAGCTAAGACAAAATGGTTCTGACTTGTTCAGGTGGAATAAGGGAAGAGCTCCTGTACCTTTCATGGTTATGTAGAATGGTTGTATGACATCTAATGCCTGTTGAAATTTCCTTTCCTACACAATTATATGAACTACGGGATTCTGTCCCTTATTTTATCTGGCAACACTACTCAGATATTTCTGTTCAAATAGATACAAAGAACACAGAATTTATCGTGTCATATTCTGTTTGGAACTGAATGCAGTACTGTGCAACCACAACACTCGTTGTGTTGTATAACAAAGGGTGAACCACTACTGGAAAAAATTCATTCACTTGGGAGAGGTTGGTGTACATAGTCGAGTCAGAAGTACCAGTTTTCCTGTGCGGTCATGTCTGTTGACAGCAGTAATTAAGGTGCCATGGAGAAGAGGTAGGTGAGTAGGTGGGATCTGTCAGCTCCTGGCAGCCAATTCCCGGAACAGGTCTTTCCAGTTGATTCAGGAAATGCTGAGTCAGACAAAGTCAAACCAGTTTGGAACAAGGTATTATTTTACATCTATTAGTCTATAAAAAACTTCCTTCACCTTGTCATATACAAATAGTGGTGAAGTTAGTAAAGGTATCTACATGAAACAAAGTGTATTTTGGGTAAATTCAAAAACAGATCTAAACATATTGTAAATGCCATTATGAATCAATTGTTGCTTGAGTATCATGAAAGTACTGACTCTTGCAAGCTGCACTTCAGAATAACTTGCTTGTAGCTTCTACACACACATTCTTGTAGCAATCTAGTTTTGCCTTCCTTTGAGCCAGTTGTCCATGGATGGACTGCCATCTACAATCTGTTCATTGTTATGATGGATGCTTGGCATGAGTAAATACACAACGCTGACAAAATTGTGGATTTCAAAACACAATAAAAGGGTCAAATCACTTAATTGTAACAAGGTACAACACAGAGGTCAAATGATTGTGAAATGATTTGAGCCCATATCTGCATATCTTGAAATGGCAAAATTGCTTTAAATTGTATCCATAATCAGTGCTCAAAAATAGGTATTTGTTTTTTCTAGAAACCATGGAGATGTGTAACTGAGAGTGTACCCATATTTTACAACTGTAACCACTCGAGCATTTTCCCACTTCAATCCACTTTAAAAGCTGAGATTGCCTCCTGCAGAATTCTGGAGTTTGTAGTTTAGGAAGGGGCCTCTAAACTGCTCATCCAGAGAAACCCTGGGCCTCACTAAACTACAAGCCCCAGACTACATTGCCTTCTGCCGGAGGCAATCACAACATTTAAAGTGAATTGAAGTGGGAAAATGCTCACGTGTGATAAGGCCCTGACCATCATGACTAGAAAATCTTCAAACTGCTAGTGTGGTGAAATATATTGAATAATTTGTCAAAGTTCATGATGGTACTAGAACTGTCTAGCAGATACCACTCTAGGGAAATTCATGAAATTACATAGGTCAGTATTTTGCACAATGGAGCCTCTGGTAGCAAAAGTGGGATTGGATAGTTACCATTATGCTGTGTGACAACAGCCCTCAGATGGACTTGAAAGAAAATAAGTAATGAAGATGTGAAAAAAGTTGTTAGAAGAGCAGGTTTGATGCCAGGAACAACAAACTGGGTAGTTAAGAGGTCTATACTGTTTACATCTTGAAAGGAGTGGCCATAATTGTGTTTACAAGTATGAAAGAAACAGATGGAAGTGCGTGAAGTGGAAAATTGGTGAAGGAAGATCAGTAAAACTAATTCATGAATAACATAGGAAAGAATGCAGAAAAACACCACAGTGCAATTGATAGTCATCAAAATCCAAATGCTGATAATTGTTTATGGAGGTGGTCAAAGTCACCACCCAAACCAGTGGAAGTTTCAGGTCACTGAAGTTTGGATCGAAGTGTTTATAGTCTACAGAGGAAAATATTTCAAATTCCATAGCCATCCCAAGTTTAAATCTAAAAAGAATCGAGTTTTAAATTATATAATGCTAGTTACATATTTTTACATATTCATTTTGTCTCTAGGGAAAATGCTAATAAACTGGACCCACTCTTTCATTCCTTCCTAGAGTGCTTCGGGTTCATTGAAGAATTCCTAGTTTCCAATCATTCGATGGAAACAGATTCAAGGAAGTGATTCCACAAGTTTCTTACTATTCCTGATTGGATATTAAGCTGCCATTTTTAACCAAATGAATTTTGCATTTAGTCCTCATGTCCAAAAGATCTCATAATGTATCTAAAAAGTTTATGGTCCTAAGATAAAGGACCCTCAACCTATATCTCTTTTACTACAAGGTAGAGTGACTCGGTGCTGCTTGAAGGAGGAGAGGACTGACTCAGACAAATGGCTGGCGTAAAGAGTGCCAAAACAACCATCTAGATCTAGATATTTATTAGTTTTTCAGCTGGCTCTCTCCTTTAAATACAGTAGTTAAATAACATGATCTTGTCTGATATTGCTCAACTCTGAGTGCCAGGTCAGTATTATGCCATCCCTTGAGGTTTTAGGGTCAAAACTTGAGACTGGAAGGTTAGCACTTATATCATATGCTCCAGGTAGATTGAAACTGCTTCTCTGTTAGTTCATTAATGTGGTGGGCATGATGGTAAATGGGTAAATAAGCCCATAATGTGGATGAGATGCAGCTAACTAGGTAAGAAGTCAACCCAGAGCCAGGGGGGAACCCACAAGGCATGTTTTGGGTGGGGAGGCATCTGGCAAAGTGTGTCCAATAACTTTCAGCAGTTATCACATTTCTTTCCACGTCTTACAGTCTTCGGGGCCTTACCTTAGCACATACAATTTGTAGGGAGTTTTTTTCTGGATTTTATTGGATACGGTCCTAAAATATGTTCTGCATTGCCAACTCACATGAGGATCGACACTGTTCTTAGTACATCACTGTTTGCTGTAAACCATTGGTTCTCAACCTGTGGGTACCCAGATGTTTTGGCCTACAACTCCCAAAAATCCCAGTAAGTTTACCAGCTGATTGAGAACCACTGTACTGTAAGCATTTTCAATAAGTTGAAAGCACTTTCAGATGACCACAGCAGCTGGGGCATAACTCCTCCCAAACCCTGCATTGCTCCTTTTTTCGACTGAGAATTTACTCAATTTCATAGGATTTCTGGGCTATCTCTGGGTGAGGCTGCAGTTGTGCAGTTAATTATTTCTGCATTTCACAGTACACAAGTACTGTCATTATGAATATTTAAAATATTATTAATAGTAAAAAATAAAGATTCATTTTGCAATCCTAAACCTTTTTTTCCCCCTGTTTTGTGTATTCTGCAAAGATGACTTGTACTTATGATTGTCAAACCTTGTTTTGGGCTGTAGGGGAATGTATGAGCTCGTACAAAAGTACAAAAGCTAAATGGACCTTGGAAGTCTTAGGAACAGTTAATTAACAAGGAGAAGCCATATCAATGCCTGCAATTACCCATTAAACTGCATGGTTGCTTGAATTATTTTTTCCAAAAGGAGATGAACAAAGCCCTCTACAGTTGTGTTCCACAAGTGGAAAGGCCAGCAGCATGGAGATGGGGAAGTGAAGTGGGGAGAAGTGATGCCCACAACATTATGTGCATTTTCTAAACTCGCTGCAATGCTTTTGACCTATTGCACCAACATTTTCTGTTACAAAAAAATGGGGGGCTCCTGCTCAAAAGAATAGCCTGATAATGAATTGAACATTTATTTGAGGTGTCTGTAAAATGATGTTGTGCAATCGTGAGCACTTCCATGCATGGCTGGCCAGAAAGCTTCTAACAGGTGCTACAAGTCTCATGGAACAATCTTCTAAATGTTGTTATTGGGGTTTGTGGAAGGTTACTTGTCAGCCTTCAGTGATTTTTTTCCTAGCCAGTCAGGTCCTGCACCCACAACACAAAGCTTCCAGACTCATGGCATGGATGACCAATTTCCTGTCTTACAACAAATTGCATGATGTGTAAGCACTAGCTCTCTCCCCATGATTGGTCTTTGATGCTCTATCACTTCCATCATTTGGCCTGCTGACATAGCAAAAGCCCAACACATATTGCAAACACCTTTATGCTATGACATCTACTAGGCATGGGCAAAGATAGGGGCTCAGACTTTAAAGCCATCTCACATGTGCAAATCAAACCATCTCCTCCTTCAGTCCTGCTTGTCTTGATATTTGCCTTTGTACTCTCTTGATCAAGCATGGGTGAACTTCAGCCTACCGGGTGCTTTGGACTTCAATTTCCACAGTTTCTAACAGCAGGCAAACTGGCTGGGATTTATAAGAGTTGAAGTCCAAAACACCTGGAGGGCCAAAGTTTGCCCATGTCAGATACAGTGAAGACCTGCCCTTGTGCTTTGCTACTCTGCTGCTGAATACGAATGTCCAGTATGGAATACATCTCACCACGTTAAAACCATAGATGTGGCTCTTAATTAGACATTATCGCATTATCACAGGATGTCTATGCCTTACTCCATTGGAGAAATTATACTGTTTAGCCAGTATTGCACCACCTGATATCCATTGGGATGTAGCAGCCAGTAAAGAAAGGACCAAGGTATTGACTTCTCAGTCCCATCCTCTGTTTGGATATCAGCCAGTATGCCAACATCTTAAATAAAGAAATAGTTTTCCAAGATCTACAGATATACTTGCAGGAACACCTCAGCAAGCGAAAGTCCAAAAGTGGCAGGTTAAAACCCAGAACTTCAATCAGTGGTTGATACTGGATGAGAAACTCCCTCCTGCGCAAACAGAAGACTGGGCATCTTGGAAGGTGCTGAGCAGTCTGCGCTCTGGCACCACGAGATGCAGAGCCAATCTTAAGAAATGGGGCTACAAAGTGGAGTCCACAGCATGTGATTGTGAAAAGAGCAAACCACAGACCACTTATTACAATGCAGTCTGAGCCCTGCCACATGCACAATGGAGGACTTCCTTACAGTGACACTAGAGGCACTCAAAGTGGCCAGCTTCTGGTCAAAGGAAATTTAGCTTAATGCCAAGTTTTTAAATTTTGTTTGTGGTTTTTATGCATTATAAATGTATTCTTAATTCGCTTCTGACATGATACGTAATAAAAGAAGCATGGAACCTTCAGCCCTCCCGATCTTGATGAACGGCTTCTCCCATCATATCTCATCACTACCTGGGCTGACTGGAGCCAATAGGAATTGGAGTTCAGCCATATCTGGGAAAGTGGAGAGATTCTCAGTCATTGCCTTAATCTCACTGTCTTATAACAGTGGACTAAAAAAAATCTGGCTGAAAAATACCATAATATTAAATAGAAGGAATTCAGGTTATGCTCCTTTTGAGCTGAAGAGGCAGGCAAAGGCTGGCAAGGAGCTGATTGCTGCTTCAGGGCAGGATTGACACCCACTTGGATCCAATTGCCCAATTGCCTTTCTGTGCCAGCTTGCGTAAACAACATGAATTTGACGGTGCAATGCTGACTGTTGTACTACATTTGGTAGGTGCTTCAAAGTTTTTGTCTGTTGGCACCAGGCCTCTCTCCCTCCAGCTTCTTGTCTACTTTTTCCTTTCCCACCCTGCCTTCTTTACTGAGGTTGCTCCAGGCACAAAGCTTTTCCTTAGGTTGTAATCCCACCTCCTTTTTTGGCCACTGATTTTGCTGGGAGCATGCAGAAAATAAGATGTCTCAGATGCTCTAGTTATTAGATGTACTTTATGAGCAAGAATTCATCACTTTGCGAGCATCCATTCAAAGTAATCAGCTCAAGCCATCATTGGGGGGGGGGGGGGAGATATGTCCAGATGTTGTTGGTGACAACTACTATTGCTCCTAGCCAGTACTGGCAATAGTACAAAATGGCAAGAGCTGCTATTCAATATTATTTGGAAGGTTTTCCTCCACAGGTTAGATAAGCCTTTAGGTGTGATCCAAAGGGGCCATCTTGGATACAATTTTATGGAAAGGCTTTTATATGTTGGTGTCCAGCACACAGGCAGATGAATGGGGTTGTCCAAAAGGTTGGTGGGCAGGTTCCAGAGTAAGCAATGGAGGTGCCAGGGTGGGGCAACACCAGTTGATTCTTTCTCATTCTCTGAGATGGGATCAGAGTGGAGAAAAGGAGAAGCTTAAAAAAGAACAACAATACAAAAAACAAAAAAAACTGGCAACAATACTATGACATAAACTCATTTGGACTCTACTGACTCTCCAAATTTCCTGGTTGCTTTTGCATGGAGTAACTTAAGTTGCTCTTCCTGACACTGGGAATGTCTACATTAGAATTGATTCAGTTTGACAGTACTTTAAATACCAAAGCCCAGTTAAAGTGGTATTAAACTGCTATAATTCTGCAGTTTAGATACAGAAAGGGGGGGGGGGGGGTGTTGAGCAATCATGCAATGGACCCGTGCAAGCACATGGGTTGTTCTGCTCACTGCTATGTTTGCCCAGAACTAATTTGATCTTTGACCAAAATGCTTCTCCATTGCTGTCTTACTGCACGCTCCATTACTCCCTTTTAGATAAAACAACAACAAAACCTAGGCCGCATTTAGGAAAGATTAAATTTGTAGGTATCTTTGCTCAGCACAAGGTAGCTTCTTGACAAACATTAAAATGTGGAATAGATCGCTGCTTATTTGCACAGTTGTCTACTACAGAAGTGGCACCAACAATAAAATTATCTTAATTGGCATGGCACAATGCCAATTCTGCATGTCACTGAACAGATTTGATGTCAGGCAGCTTATGCAGTTTTTAGCGGTATATGGAAAGGTTTCAATTCTCTTACCATATATTCCTCGATATAACAAATTTCAAGTTCATGTTCACCGAAATTCAGCAATGTTATTTCCACTTTGATATTTCAGGTTTTAGTACTAATGACTTGTTCTCAGAGACAGAGAACAGATCTCTGAAAGATAAGATCAAGTCCATTTAAATATTTAAGCTGCTTTTTAATGTAACAACCCTTTCAAAAGAAACCAGGAACTGCTATAAATACTATGTAATGATAGACCGGATCAATATAAGCATCAAAAAGTTTTGACTTAGGTATCATAACAGAAAGGCATTCTCACTTTTTCTCAGGCTTCAGCTTCACTGCTCTATAATGCAGTGTGTAATTGCATTATATGGCAGTGTAGACAGGGGTCTTCATTTTATATGGTTAGAGGGACTACAGTAGCTGTCATTTCTAGACCAGTATTTAGAGTTTAGAACCAGAAATGTCCATTTTGTTTTCAAATATTGAGATATTCAGGATTGTAGAAGCGGCCTCAAAGAAGATGAATGCTGGGTTGGTGCCATGCATCTTGCAATTCACTTCTTGCTTAACTTGATAGTTTCTTTATTGAAGAAGATGAAGGATAGGATCAGGAAGCATATCTAAAGTTAGATCATCTTGCCAATAAGTTTGGGCTTGATACCAAGGGAGCAATTTAATGGATGATCCATCCTCTCATATGGTAATTTGTTCCAGCTATTAATCATATGGTGACAGTGGTGCTCATACCTAATTTGAATGGTAATTTCTTGGCGTCTTGGTAGGGTGGTGGTTGACATCATGTAAATAAGTTGCACAAACTGGCAGTAGCCAGGCTATACCTCTTCTCCTTTGATATTTCAGATCTTAGTGCTCATGGCTTGTTCATACAGGGCTTATATATTGCCTAACTGAGGGTTCTCTAGGATTGACTAAGGAAAAGATATTAAACATCTTAAAACAAGTATAAAATAATCAGTTTCTGCACACGTGCCACCCTGGGATTTGCTGTTTGGTCAGAGGCACCAGAGGAGCTCCCTAGCTGAGGACTGTCAATGCCCCTACCCTAAATTACCATTCCCAGGTTCCACAGGATACTGCTATGGCAGCTGAAGTGGAATCATGGCACTACAATTGTGTAGCGTGAAAACATCCAGATCCCATAGTTGGAATCATAATTGGAGCAGATTAACCTCCGTGACAATACTATTCCATATCCCATTCCTGCGGTCAAAGTAAAGAAGTGCATGTGGAACCGCTGTAGCAAAATCTGTTCTTTACCTGATTCTGAGTGGCAAGGATCCTGATTATAAGGATTGTGGAGTAGGGTGCAACCTTTTCTGGAAGCAAAGTGTTCTAATTTTATTGTTGTTGTGTGCCTTCACATTATTTCTGACCTATGGAATTGAACCCGAGAAGAACTACTGGTTTGAGTACATGAATTTCTTGTGAGCCAAATAAACTGTGACAGAGAAACAATGCAAATCTGTTGTGTTCAGTAATGCCTTCAGCAGAGGTGACATGAGCTTTTCACAAATACTGGACTTTTCTTAAGCTTCAGAAAGTAAATGGGCAGTCCTTTCCCCTACAGATGTTTTCTCTTGGTCACAGCTGGTGAGAATCCACGAAGTCTAAATTCACAGCCCTTACTTGTGGTTTCCTAAATGTCTTGAAATGACATTGATGTTATAAATTAACTTTCTCTTGATTGCCTTTGCTGAATGAGCGAATAAGCAAATATACTTTTCCTCTTGCCTCAACGCTGTCTGGTGCAAAGCTTCTTTCTACAAAGACTAGACAAGAAAAACACTCCCAAGAAAGGTCACTATTTTCTTTATTTCCAATACCTTCATCAGACTTCACTTTAGGACTGTTGAATCACAGAGTCAAGGATTCAGAGTAGGAGGCCATTTTGTATGGACTGGGTGTCCATAAGGTAAAGATAAAGGTAAAAGTTTTCCTCTGACATTGTCTAGCCGTGTCCTACTCTGTGAGGTGGTGCTCATCTCCATTTCTAAGTTGGAGAGCTGGCGTTGTCCGCAGACGCTTTCTAGATCATGTGGCTGGCATGACTACATGGAGTGCTGTTATCTTCCCTCCAAAGCGGTACCTACCGATGTACTCACATTTGCATGTTCTCGAACTGCTAGGTTGGCAGAAGCTGGGGCTAACAGCGGGAGCTCACCCTACTCCCCGGATTTGAACCTGCGACCTTTCAGTCAACAAGTTCAGCAGCTGAGTGGTTTAACCCACTGCGCTACTAGGGATTCTATGTGGGTGTCCATACAGACTCCAAATAAAAAGAGATAATATTATAACAATATAGATATGATAATTAAAGGATTTTATGTTTATATCATATATCTAATAAAATGTTTTTATGTTCTTATCAGCCTAAGTAGCCTGATGCTTCATGTGGTCATGATGAAATGCCTTTTGTTATGATTTTGTACCATAAATTGGTACCATATGGTGGTGGGATACAAGAATAAAGTTGTTGTTGTTGTTGTTGTTGTTGTTGTTGTTACTATTACTATTACTATTACTATAGGTTGTGGAGAATTTTGATCAATCCATTTTTGATGTGAATTTTCTAAAATTCACATATTTGCCCTCCCCAAAGCCACCAGAAAAGCCTTGAAAAGATGGGGAGGAGGAAAATCACTCCTGCCCCCCCTTTATCCTGGTGCGTCATTTCTACACACCAGGAGAGGGCTGGCACCTGGGAAATGCTGTCTGGGTAAGTAATTTTTAAGGCTTTTCTTGGAGGTTTTGTTCGTATCTGGCAGGACATCTAGGCACCCCCCCCCCCCCCAGAAAAGCAAGAGCTTTCGGGGGCACATGTGGACTCTAATCTGCGCCCAATCGGTTTTTAAAAACCCAATTGGACGTGAATTAAAGTTCTGTTTGGAACTGCCCTTAGGCAACAAATACAGAGAGGTAATTTTGTCAGCTCCTTCCTTCCTATGGCACCTGGTATTTCTTAGTGGTCACCTGTTCAAGCATAAATCAGTCCGGCCTTGCTTGGCTTCCAGAATGGGATCTAGTGCAGCGTTTCTCAACCTTCGTAATGCTGCAACCCCTTAATACAGTTCCTCATGTTGTGGTGACCACCAGCCATAAAATTATCACATACTCTCTGTTGCCTGCACATGCGCACCATGCTGCCATTCACCGAGCATGCCTACTCTCCCTCCCTGCTTGGAGCCTCAGAAACAGCCCTCCCCTTGGCTGAGAGGCTGGCTGAGATGCCAGCCAATCACAGCAGAAGGAGGGCTTTTGGTGGGAGGATTCTCCATCTGCTTCCAAAAAGAAAGAGAAGGACAGGCGGAGCGATCTTCAGCCTGTCAAAGGGGTTTCTAAGATGATCAGAAATATGTTTTTTTTTTAAAGAAATCATCTTTATTGTGGAAATTTTCCAATTAGGGGTGGTGTGGGGTGTGTAGTGGGGGCAAAGTGCAGAAATCTAGGTTATGGGTTTGGGATGGGGAAAAAAGAAAAAAAGAAAAAAAGGTTGGGGAGGGGTGATTAAAAGACTTCCAGTCCATTCCACAGGGAGAAGATAAAAACATTTCTTTTTCTTTATTTTTGTTGTGCCGCTTTCCTTCTACTTTTCTTCTCCCTTTATCTCAGTTTAGTCCATCTGTATCCTTTTTGTTTCCTTGAGGTCTCTTCTCAATGCAAGTCAGTCCATTTTACTCCCTTTATTTTGGGTCAGGAATAGTAAAGACTCCATATCCATATGCTCTCTTATTTTAGTATTCCATACCTCCAAGATTGGAAGCTCTTTGTCCCTCCTTCTACGTCCCAGGGTAGTTCTAGCAGCTGCTATCAAATAGTATAATAACTTATCATTATTTTTCTCCAAGTCAAAGTCCATTAGATTTAATAAATAATATTCCAGTTTTTAATTAGGTCAAAATTAAAAGGGGGATTTTTTTGTATATGGGTATGTATGTTACTTGGAAACTGCTCAGAGTCCCCTTGGGGAGATAAAGTGGTATATAAATAAAGTTTTGTTGTTGTTTCCAAAACATCTTTACCACTTTACAGGTCCACCAAGCATGGTAGTATGAACCTATTTGCTCTCTGCACTTCCAACAGCTATTGTTTAAATTCTTACAGTATTTAGCCAGCTATTGTGGAAAAATACTATAAATCAAAAGTGTTATATAAATGAGTAATACTTGTACGTCTGGCTCACAAGCTCATAGGAAATATCAAATGAGATACCAAAAGTGTGAATGCAGCTTACTGTGGTTTGTGTCAAGCCCATCTGTCATGGACTGGAATTCTTCAGGGCTGGATATCCACATCACGCCGTGGCTCTGGATCTCACTTGTGTTGCCGCAGCAAGAAATCTTGACATTTGACACAGACTGAGAAACAGAGGAATGTCAAGAATTTGGTGACTTGATATAGGATTTATTATACTGCCGCTGCTGCTTTGGCAGCCTGTGTAATGTAATCTAAGAAGTACCGTATTTCTTGTATATGGTACAACTAATTTATAACTTGAAGCTAATTTCTATGACAACAACAACATTGAAGGGAGGCTGAATACAATTCTTCCCCCTTGCTGCAATGAATGAGACAATAGGGCTTGATTTCTTTTTCTAGTCACTATTCTCCCCTCCTTCTCCTCTTTCTGGAAGCAAGTGAGTGTTTATATTCGCCATGTTTATTGACCTGGGAGCAAGATGGAAATGAGCCAGACTTCAAGGAAAAAGGATCTTTTTGTGTCCTCGATTAGGATGCTATATTTGGGTCAAATGAGTAGCCAGAAGTTCCCTGTCATAGAGGCAATTCATCTGCTAAAATTTAATAATGTCTTGTAAAATCTTGGGGTCATGAACTGGTGCATGAACTAGAGTTACCCTTTTACTGCAGGAGGACAAAAAAAAGAGGCAGTGAAGGAAACATAGACAGAAATCAGTCAGATTCCCTGGAAATATTTCAGGGGGTCCATGAGCTTGAATTGAAAAAAAAATATTATTTTTGTTTTCTTTGACCTCTAACTGAAATCTAGAATTTCCTTCACTATGAAATTAGAATAGTAGTCATTTCATACCTGTTGCATATCTCAGAAAATTTATTATGCTCATTAGTTTTTTGAAATTTTGGGAGTCCATGAAAAGGCACACAATAACAACAACAAACATAATATGTTTAGTGTTTACCACTGTGCTGTAAGTGTAGGACATGGACTGCTTTTGTGGTTCTTCTAGACTAGTCTTGGTTGTTGTGCATTCTAAAATTTTCCTCATTTGATATTGCTTAAATTATCTTCAGATGTATCTGTCATCCCCACATAAAGTTCAGAGAAACTGAGCCTCAAGAAAACATCCCTTGGCCACCTTAGAGCTGCTCATCTGCTTGTAGTCTTATCTGATAATATTGCTATGTCCTATATTGGACTGCATTACTGTCTTGTCAAGAGCTTTGCTCTTCTGATTCGAAGCTCCTCAGTAAGTGGTGGAAATGCTGTGTTTCTGATTCCCTCCCAGTCTCAGAAGGGATGCCTCTTGCTGCCAAAAGACAGAAATACAAATCATCCTGATATTCTAAAATCTGTACAAAAAGCCCAATTAAGAGTGCAGTATGAAGACACAGTAACAAATGTCTCATTTAAAAAAATCTCTTTGAGATGCAATACTGCTTGGGAGGGAGGCTGCTTTCTCTGTCTTATCTATGGCAGATGTGTCAAATGATTCTCAGAAATTTGGGAGCCTGGGGAGCTGACCCAGTGCTGCCAGGGTGTCTTCTCTCGGCTTCCAACAAGATGTGAGTGCATCATGCCTAGAATTCATCATGCTAGATGATGTCACGACATGGTGAGACAGAAGATCATAAATTTCAGAAGAAAAAGTTCCCATTGTGGCTCAGATTCTGGCAATAAATCCAGATAACAGCTCATTCCACATCCCACTCCTCTTTTCTTTTTTCTTTTTCTTTTAAAAAAGACAAGAACTGGTGAAAAGCAGATGGTTTTCATCTGCTCCCTTTGCTTACAAGATGACACATCGGCAATCACTGCTCCTTTCTGTCCAACAGCCTTTCTCTGTGTACTCATTCCACCCTCAAGATATGGGACTTTGTTGTACTTTGCATTTTGCTGACTAGTCATGCCATTGTTGCTTTTGAATATAAGCACCAAATGGAGCTAAGAACAAACTCTGTTATTTTGTTGGCATAACTAACCAACAAGCAGAATGACCAATCCAAACCCATTGCTGCTTCAAGTGAAGAGAGTGGCCTTCTGCCACCCCATTAAATAAGCCGACTGATGAATCTTCCTTCAGACCAGACAATATCATGGGCAGAGGCAGCTGTAGGTAATTTTCAAGGGTAAGCAAACAGTATTTTGCCCCCCCCCCCCCCAACCAATCACTGATATATATTTTCTGTTTGTTGTGGGAGTTCTGTGTGCCATATTTGGTTCAATTCCATCATTGGTGGAGTTCAGAATACTCTTTGATTGTAGGTGAACTATACATCCCAGTAACTACAACTCTCATATGTCAAGGTCTATTTTCCACCAAGAGTGCCTCAAGAGCGCCCCTGGGCAAAATCAACTATACTGCAATGCTTACTTTGCGTAATGGGTTGAGCTGCCCCTGAGCATGGGTTCTCTACTATCCCTGAGAGTGGAAGGCCAACTAAGGGACACACGTGGTACTGCAGTGTCTGGGCAACATCTTGCTTCTCCCAACCACAATTTGCTGCCTCACACCACTTCAGCACTGATCGCATGGTGGGACTAACCTTGGCTGAATTTTTTGTATTGCAGAGAAACTATGTGAACTTCCAGCTAGGTAGAATTTGAGTTATTGTTTTGCCCAATACAACAAAAACTTTAAAAAACCACCAGATTTTCTTTCATAATCCCATGAAATAAAAGCCAAAAGGCCACTTGCTATACAGTTAGTGAATTCCATTATGCAGTTGGGCCTGTTTATGAGCAAGCATGAATAACATTTTCTACACATAAACAGAACATTTTTAAAAAGTTTATACATTTCCTAAGGCCCCATCTACACTGCCATATAAGGTGGTTTGAAACTACATTATATGGTCAGTGTAGACTCACATAATGCAATTCAATTCAAACTGTATTACATGGCAATATAGATGGGGCGTTTGAAGCTGTTTAAACATTTGCTCTCTTTTCACCCAGAAAATATTTGAAAACCTATAACAGGGCAGATTTGTTCACCTTTCTTGCACTATAATGAAATTCTTACTAATTTTTCAAGATAAAGCAAGTTACAAAGTATTTTTAAAAGTATGAAAATAACAACTAAGCCATTAAATCGTATAACAACAACAACATAATATAACATAGTGCAAACTTCATTTATAACTTGTTTGTCAGATCTATTTCATAAGATTTGTACCTATGAAGCAATATTTAGAATCCTTGGCCGGGGGGGGGGGGGGGGGAGCATGCAAAAAACTTAAGATTCAAAACACCGACCTATGACTTTAGGATGTGTTATGTAAGTCTTGGAAATGGCTCCAGGACTCATAGAATCAGAGTTGGAAGAGACTTCTTGGTTATCTAGTCCAAGCACCTGCCATAAAGCTGCCATGTTATTTTGTTTTACTACTGTTATGTGATGCTGGCAGAGAATTGTGCCTTTGTAAGCCGCCCTGAGTCCCCTTCGGGGTGAGAAGGGCGGAGTAGAAGAAACCGAAATAAAGCAGGAATATCGCATTCAAAGCTGTTGCGGGTGCTGCTTCTCCCCCAAAAGTGCTGGGTTTGGTTCCCCCAAAGGGCCCTGAGGAGGATGGTGAGGGTGGAGTGGAGGGAGGAGCTGTACTCTTTTCTCAAAGCGGGTGGTGATTGGGGGAGGGCTGCTTGGCTGGCTTACTGAGGCCCACCACATGGCCAGCCCAGAGAGAGTCAGGCAGAGACCATACATTGGGGCTTTAATGAGGGCAGCCCCAGTATTCTGAAGTGAGTAGAATTCTGAGAAATGTAGTTTAGGTTGAATTCTCTGCCACAGAAGTCCTTGCCTTCCCAAACTCCATTTCTCAGAATTCCGCTTACTGCAGTTTGGGAAGGCGAGGACCTCTGTGGCAGAGAATTCAACAGATCCTGACCTAAACTACATTTTATTCTCTAAAGGGATTTTTAGAAAGATAAAAGGTGATTGTTGAGAGTTGAATCAGTCCTGTGAGGTAGGCAAAGTAGAGAGACACTAACTCCAACGTTTACCTAGCCGTTTTCCTATTATTATTATTATTATTATTATTATTATTATTATTATTTCAAAGGCTGGATGGGCATCTGTTGGGGGTGGTTTGACTGTGCTTTTCCTGCCTGTCAGAATAAAGGGGTTTGGACTGCAGGGCTCCTGGGGTCTTCTAGTGATATAGTACTGTTAAGTTTATGTTGGCTAAAATTCCCTAAAAATGCAAATGTGGATGTGCAAATCTTTCTGAAACTTGGGGGAAATGATGCCCTGGGTATATTGTATAATTGAAAATAGAAAGTAAATGAGATAGCTCTTATAGTTTTTTTAAATGTTCATAAAAACTTTTTAAGTTTTAAAAAAATGTTGTTCATAAAAACTTTTGTTGTTCCCAAAAATCAGAGAATTGATGAAATGTTCAAAAACTAGGGAGAACAACAGTGGTAAACATCTTCTACCATTGTAGCAAGTTTCATCCCACTGCCTCTAAAAATAGTATTCCCAACAATATTTTAGAAACATTTTAGAAATGATTCGCCACCCCCCCCCCCAAATTTAGTATTGAGTATTGATACATTTTTTCATTGATTGCACAGGCCTATTAATATACAAAATAATAATAACTAACAATTGAAAGCCATATTTAAAACAAAGTGAAAGTGATGGCAAGAAGCAAAGTACAAAGGAACAAAAAAAGTGAAAAGGAACAAAATAAAGAAACTTAAGAAGCTGTAAAGCGGAATATTTTGTGGAAATGTTAGCTGAAAACCTTTACTTAAATATGAAAAAGAGAGCTTTTACAAGGACCGCTGCTACAAATGGTCGCATTCTCCCAAGTTCAACAGAAGGTTTCTTACAGTAAAAACTCTCAAGCAGATGTCTTCTTTCCAGAAACAGTGGTGAACATTGTATTTGGGGCAAACAGGCTTTGGAGGTTTTCTCCTGCGCCTTTCCTTCCTAATGATATAGGCATAATTTGAAAGATTAATGCACCTATTTATGCCTTCCCTTTTGTTTCAACTGTCTTACTCTCAACCAGATTCTTTAAACAGATTCATTCCATTAACAGAGCTTTCCATTTAATGAATGGATACACTGAAGACTGAAAACATCACTGTGGAATGGAGACATTTTGGCTTCCCTTCAGTAACAGCCATAATTTGTTTGGGACCCTTTTGGGAAACACATTTTTGGGGCTCTTAGCAACACCATGTTGTGAGCTTGTGAAATACAGGACACATCTATACCGGCTGCTTAATCTGTAGTGAAACCAGCATAGAAAGAAGTGGTTTCACTGTGTGGATTATTCCATAGATATGCTCTAGTTTTTTGGTCTGGATGGTACTATAAGCACTGTGGAGGGTGACTCAAACCGATTCCAGCATACATTCACATTCTCTGTTATGTAAACACTAGAGGTATCCAAAGCTTTGGTATTCTGTTTTGTAATTTAGAGATTTGTGTGATTCATATTAACAAATCTCCGAATTACTGATTGGAAAAGGACCCCTCTGAAGCATTACAAATTGAAACAGAAGCTTCCGAAACCTTCAGACAGTGCAGATGATTAGATTGACTTCTAGGGAACCATTTCAAAGCTCAGGAGGTAACTGCATTACTACAGAGCCTGACTTTGAACCAGTTCCAGGATCTACAGCTTGTGTGGCTTGACTGTGTTGCTTGCATGGCAAACAACTCCTACTGAAATGCCTTCTTCTATACCACCATGATAAGAATGGAGCCCTAGTGGTCCTGCCGGCACAAGGTTAAACCCTTGCGCTGGCAGGACTGCTGACTGAAAGGTCGGCGGTTTGAATCTGGGGAATGGGGTGAGCTCCTGTCTGTCAGCTCCAGCTTCTCATGTGGGGACATGAGAGAAGCCTCCCAGCGGGTGGTAAAACATCCAAGCGTCCCCTGACCAATGTCCTTGCAGACGGCCAATTCTCTCACAGCAGAAGCAACTTGCAGTTTCTCAAGTTGCTCCTGACACAATTTTTAAAAATAAGAATAAGAGCCCTGTCCCATATTTCAGCTGGCAACTTGCAGGTGTTACTTGATTTTCTTATAATAATAAATCTAATAATCCAAGTCCTGCCTTTTTTCTACCTCACCTCTGGAGTAATACTACATCCTTATGGATATGTGCCTAAGAAGGGGTCTTAATTCTCAGGAGACAGCATGAATAGGGATTGCACTGTGTACAGTTTCCTCTTAAGCCCTCCTTCCACCACTCTTATATACATCTTTTTGGGAGAAAGGAGTTTTAAAAGTTGGGATAGAAGGAAAGGAGAAAGATTTGATAAACGGGGGAAAGGAGAGAAATGGCGGAGAAAAGAGCGGAAGCGCCAAATACAAGCTATTCCAAATAGAAATATCTGATCTCTGTTAGAAATATCTGGGTTTACTTTGTTTCTTTGTTGCTTTTCATAAGCACAGTATACTAGGCAAAGTTTAATAGGAAACTCTTGACATGGAGTGGATGTTCATTTACCTACAGAAATGCTAGAATTACAAGGCTGAGTGCCAAACACATTGGAAATATTTGGGGCAGGTGTCTGAAGAGTAGTTTAAAGAAGAGGTGTTGAGAGCAGGATAGGAATGAAAGCTTTTTTTAAAAAAAATCCAGCTGTTGAACAGATAGAGGAACTGGACAGAGCTATAAAATCCAATCCTTTCTCCGTCCAACATAATGATGTTTTGTGACTGTCTGACCTTATTTGTTCTGATGGGGGTTGGGGAAGATATTGGAGATATTGCTTTCATTACACTCTTATACACACTTTTATAGGATTAAGGCCAACCAAAATCAATTATCAGTGTTATTTGTCTGTGGTACAGAGTCTATTACAAAACAGGGTGTTAACACAATACATATTTGCTAGAGTGCATCTATGGCCCCATCTTCACAGACTCATTATTTGGGGCCGATCTGTAATAATAATAATAATAATAATAATAATAATAATAATAATAATAATACATCACCTGTGCCATACCTGTCATAAGATACACTGCTGGCGTCATAAACTGGACGCAGGCAGAACTGGATAATTTGGACAGAAAAACAAGAAAACTCATGACCATTCATAATTCACTGCATCCTCGCAGTGATATTGACCGGCTCTATCTGCCTAGAAGGTCTGGTGGCAAAGGACTCTTAAAAGTAAAACAAGCAGTTGAAGAAGAAAAACACGCCCTGGCAGAATATGTCAAGGAAAGTCAAGAACCTCCTTTAATTGAAGTCAGTAATCAGAAACTTCTCAAAGCACAGCAGACAAAGAACCAGTACAAGAAAACTCCACTACAAACCAGAGCTGACAGCTGGCATAACAAAGCATTGCATGGGCAGTTCCTTGACAAAATTGAAGGAAAAATTGACAGGGAGAAGACCTGGTTGTGGCTCATGAATGGAACCCTGAAGAAGGAGGCAGAAGGCCTGATTCTTGCAGCCCAGGAGCAAGCCATCAGAACAAATGCCATTAAGGCAGGATCGAAAAATCAGCTGATGACCCAAAATGCAGACTATGCAAGGAAGCTGATGAAACCATGGATCATCTCCTCAGCTGTTGCAAGAAAATTGCACAGATGGACTACAAACAAAGACACAACTCTGTGGCCCAGATGATTCACTGGAACTTATGTCACAAGTACCACCTGCCAGCAGTAAAGAATTGGTGGTATCATAAACCCGCAAAGGTTGTGGAAAATGAACAAGCAAAAAATACTGTGGGACTTTTGAATCCAGACTGACAAAGTTTTGGAACACAATACACCAGACATCATGACTGTGGAAAAGAAAAAAGTCTGGATTATTGATGTTGCCATACCAGGTGACAGCCGCGTTGAGGAAAAACAACAGGAAAAGCTCAGCCATTATCAAGACCTCAAAACTGAACTCCAAAGGCTCCGGCATAAACCAGTACAGGTGGTCCCAGTGGTCATTGACCCTCTGGGTGCCGTGCCAAAAGATCTCAGCCGGCATTTGGAAACAATAAACATTGACAAAATCACGATCTGTCAACTGCAAAAGGCCACCTTACTTGAATCTGTACGCATCATTCAAAAATACATCACACAGTCCTAGACGCTTGGGAAGAGTTCAACTTGTGATTTTTTGATGCGAAATCCAGCATATAGATCTCATTTGCTGTCACATACTGTGGTTTTGTGTCAGTATAATGATACTAATGATGATAATAATAATAATAATAATAATAATAATAATAATCACACAGTACTAGACGCTTGGGAAGTGTTTGACTTGTGATTTTGGGATACGAAAGTCAGCATATATATCTCGTTTGCTGTGACATACTGTGTTTTTGTGTCAGTAAAATAATAATAATAATAATAATAATAATAATAATAACAATAACAATATTTTTTGTATACTGCTCTTTCTCCCCGAGGGGACTCAGGGTGGTTTTCAAGATAGGGCAAAGCTTTCAATTACCAACACAAAATCATACAAAATGACAATTATAACACATAAACAGAATACGATTAAAACAATCACAAACATTTAAAAACCAGTTCCAGTATTATTCCATCAGACAAGATTCAAAATACCAATGGCCAGAATTTCAATGTGGGCCTAGTCAGCTATGAGAGGGTTGGGCCAAGGATGGTGCAACAAAGTAGCATAGGTCTGGGGAAGTGGATAAAGTGCAGAACAGGGCAGGGTCCTAGCTGATGGCCAAGGTAGGGTCTGGGGCTAATCATTTTCAAAGGCGTGCTGGAACCACCAGGTTTTCAGGTCCCTGCGAGACTTGTTTTATCTCTTTAGGGAGGGAATTCCAAAGGCAGGGGGCCACTACTGAGAAGGCCCTCTCCCTCGTCTCCACTAACCGTGCTTGGGATGGTGGTGGGAGCAAGAGGAGGGCCTCTCCGGCAGATGTAAGAGTCTGCATCAATTCATAGGGGGAGATGCGATCATGGAGATAGGTGGGACCCGAACCGTTTAGGTCTTTGTAGGTTATAACCTGCAACTTGAATTGGGCCTGGCAACTTATCGGCAGCCAGTTGTGCTAGACTGTAAGTCGCTCGGAGCACCTTGGTGGAGAGCGACTAATTAAAAATAAAGTGAAGTGAAGTAAGGATACTGAATTGAGCCCACTAAGGTCTACAGAGGGATTCCCTCAGTTGCTATGGAGGCATGAGGGAGTCTTCATCACCCAGCGGCACTAAAATGATTCCCTGTTATTGAGAAGATTTTGAGTATTTTAGATTTTGGAACTTTGGATAAAAGGTCCTCTGCCTTTACTACTAGGGGAGGTGGTATTCAATTTTCCTATGTCAGTCAGCCCAAATGTCAAAACAGTTTCTACTGTACTCCATGTCTAGCTATTTTTAAAAACTGATTGTAGCTGTAAATGTGCAAAATGGTATAACGGTATACTGTACCAAAATGTTATAATGATATAAAACAAACAAAACACAACAAAAAGTAGAAACCAGAAGAGAAGTTAAAACACCCTAGAAAGAACAATCTCCCTATCTTAGCACCAGAATTAATCTGGGGCTTCTCTTCCAGAGATTTCCTTGGAAATCCTTGAGGATGGATAGCCGGGCAACACTCGCACCACAGCCAATGATGGCTTGTTCATAGAAGAAAGCACTATAAAATATCCATACTTGAATTGGAACATATGTGGCCAATTAATGTTGGAATGTAGACACAATGGTAAAAGTTGTCAATGAGATGGAATTTGGTCCCAGTTTCTCTTTGCTCCTCCTGATTAATCTTTTCTCCAGAACAGAGAAACCCTATAGCAAGCTGGGTTTGTCTGTGTCAAGAATTGCAAAGATTTTTAACAGTTTAAAGTGTTGAAAGTCTCTCTACTTTCCAGGGGCATTTCAGAGGCACAATTCAATCATCGTTGTTATAAATACTTATCCTCATGTTTTTCAATGCTAAGAGGCATCATTTATGCTTAAAACTAAAATGTATTATGGTAATTAAGATTTATGGTAAGTGAAATAAATATCTTTCTGGGATCTGCACCTAACTCTATTTCCTGCTTAAGTCCTGATATTTTGAAGTAAGGTTTTCTATCACACAGACTTTGCAACTATCCTGTTATAGCAGAACATGCTGTACCCGGTCAGCAAAAACAACAAGGAAAGTTAATTCCTTATTTTCGAGGGGTGCAGATGGAGACAGCAATACCCCAGTTCTACCAGGAATACAGAACAAAGTTTGTTTAAAACTGCTAGAATGTGTCATAATGTTTGCTTAAGCAAGAGCAGAGATGTTGAGAAAGTATTGCAGCTGTGAAGGAGTTGAAGGCAACTAAGGCACTGGAATGGAGTTAAGATTTAATAGCTGTCTCCGTTTGAAAAGAAACCAAGATAACCAAGAAAGAGTTAAAGCAACATTGTCAGCTGACTCCTGCAAATGAGTTAGGAGGGGTTTCCACCCACCCCTTTCACTTCATTTTAGTTACGAGTTCAGCTCTGGGTTAACAGCCCTGAGGATGTGGTTGCAACCATAATGGGTTCAAGAGTTAACTCCTTTCTAAACATAACTTAAATTTCATTTGGGGGAAGATAACACCCTTAACTATAACATTTTTTAAAAAGCCAGTTGGGTGATCAAAGGAGAAGTGTGATGTCTAAATCCTTTTTGCTAGGTCAAGGCTGGATAATGGTGGTGTGCCAGATGTTTCTGGCCTACAACTTTTACCACTCTTAGCTGAAATAACCAGTTGGGAGGAATTATGAGAACTTACGTCTAAAATTATTGGGTATGCCCCAGTTGCTTACCCTCGCATGAAAGGTAGAACTAAACGTTCAAACTGGGGACACAGTTCTGGATCTGTTAGCAAACTGATAGAAAGATCACCTCTTTGGTCTATAGTTTTTGCACACTACTTGACTTTGTGATACCACTTCTTTCCACCGACTGCCATATTTTTCCTGTATGCCATGTTTTATAGATAGGATCAAAAAGGTGATTAGCACACCCAAAGTTTATTGTCCTTTTGCATATTAGGACATTGAAAGTCCTACCATTTGGATATTACAAATGACTTGAAGTGTCACACACCAAAATGAAATAAAAATGGCATATAAGATGCAAGCAAAATGGAGAATGACAATATTTTGGATTTCTCCAACCTTGGACCTCATCCCATTTGGGGTAGAAAGCAGGGGGAATTGTATTCTTACCATAGCATTTCTCACTCTTTCATAAGAAAAAGGACCTTGGACCTATTGTAGTATGATGGTGCAGCAACTGGAGATCCTGTTCAGAACAGTGGGTTGGATTTGACAGTCCATGAAGTCGCTTCCAGGTCTATGATTCTATTACTTGACAAGTGAAGCCAGAGGAGCAAATGTGAACCACAGCAGGTCCATAGTTATATGACAGCCACAGTGACTTTTAGTCTTGCCTAAAATGGAGCATACATGTGAAATAACAATCCGGCCTTAGGATGGTGCTTAAATGCAGAGCCTAATCTTGCTTTCTTTCATGCGAAAAAAGAAATATATTTCTCAGCACTGTTTTGGTATTGATTAAAAATATTTTAAAATAGATAAAAACACAAGTATAAAACATGCTCTTTCCTATTGCCACCCCCAAATTTGGTGCCCTTAGGTGTGCTGAACTGCAGAATCCATCATCTTTGAAAACTGGCTGGCTGGGAGTTGTGCTCCAACTCATTTGGGGGATGGTTGAGAGGGGAGACCTGTTGAAATCAGTAAACCCAGGAGACTGGCCTGTGGATACATTTGTTGCTACCGTGACATAAAAAACATTGGGGCATTTTTAGTCTCTCTGTGTGGGTGTAACCTTGCCTCCAGCTTTGCCTTCCTGAATGGTTTTCTTGCAACAGACTCTAGGCGTCTTGGTCCCATGATAACATTAAAATCTCCACCCCATAAAGACTGTTTCAGAGACCAAATTGCCCCTAATTTATATGTTTCTCTTCACTTTGAAACACAAGACTCCTGATGATAACATCACAAGTGACAGAAGCGGGTTTCTGTTATTAATTACAGGGTGGCGTGATGGACAAGCCAAGCCGCAGAGGCCGGGGAGACCCTGACAGAGTTGCTTAATGCTTTCCGACCCCTCAAATGCGAGGCTGGACACAATGGCTGGCATTTTCCAGTTCACTGAGGGAAAAAATCCCTTTAAAGAACGCTGCCACCAATTAAGATTCTAAAGGAGAGAATGGCTAAAAGAAAACCAAGGCATTCAGCTGGAAAGGAATTGTATTTGTGTTTGCATTCTGCAACAGGGAATGTTTTCACGAAAGTAAGTATGTGGAGAAGGCTGGGATATTTGGAGCTCAGCCTTTCTAAAAAAAAATATAACAAGCTCAGAGTATATGCTGAATATAATGTGACACCCTAACCCCCAAAGCTGCTGTATGGTTCTAAGGTTTAAAAAAACTTAGAACAAATCAGAGGCGAGTAATATCTTGATTAATAGCACTAGGTTGTTGTAAAAGTGGTATCTATATTACCAGTGGTATCTGGTTCCTGGATTTCCTATTTAATCATCTACACATTGAAACCACATTTTTCAATACTGATTTTAAACTGCATTAAATGGTTGGTGTAGATGGGGACTCTGTGCACCTAATAAAGTGTATTGACCATGTCTAATGTTTGTAATGATCATAAATAATGGGGTAATCAATAGTATCTGAAAGCAATATATTTGCCACTCTTTGCAGCTTTACAAATAATAAACAATGATTGAAATTAATTATTGCTAAAACAGTCAATAAAATACTGCAAATTCACACTAGGATTAACATTACAACCATTACTCAAAAATATTGCTGGGCAAAGCAGAGTAGAGCACTTTTTAACCTATTATTTTTCAGTGATCTAAAATATATTTTCTATAGTGAGCAACCAGCTAAAGATTCTCTTGTTATAGTCATTATATGGTGGCTATTGAATTATATGATCATTATAGCAAAATGTAATCTGTTTAAGTCAGTCAGTGAATTCAGAGTTGTGTGCTTTGACCCGAGTCTTCAGGCTTTGACCTCTTCATACACTACTTGCTGGCAGATCAGAATCCAATGGTAACAGTTCAGGTGGTCAGCTTTTGTGCTGCAATGCTTGCTTGTTGCTAAAAAATGACATGATAAACTTAAGGGAATTTTTACCTGTATTTAATATTATCTATTTCTATATAATCTTGTTATTAATAATATTTGTTCGGTCCTACTAGTTTGTTTTTGTTCATTTGTTTTTTATGTGATCTGATGATTGTAATAAATTGATTATTGTTATTATTATTTTACTGACACAAAAGCACAGTATGTCACAGCAAATGAGATATATATGCTGGAATTTGTACCATAAAATCACAAGTCAAACATTTCCCAAGCGTCTAGGACTGTGTGATGTATTTTCGAATGATACATGCAGATCCAATTATTATTATTATTATTATTATTATTATTATTATTATTATTATTATTGGAAGGAGCTGGACATTTGCTTTAGCTCATAGAACTGAAGTAAATGCAGATAGCTTTACCCCTGAACCTTTTCACACTACACAATTATAGCACTGCAGATTCCATTTGAATACTGATGGTTCTGTCCTATGGAATCCTGAAGTTTGCAGTTTAGAGAGTTGGTCAGAGAGCAGAACTGTCTCAATAAGCCACAAGCCCCAGGAGCCGTATCTACACTGATACTTCATCCGGAAGGGGGGAGGGTCAGATTCAAGATGGCTGCACAATACATGGAGCTGATTCAGGTTAATGTAGCTTTGAACTGCATTAACAAAAGTTATTCAGATAATCTGGAGCAAACTGTGATAGTGGGCCCAGGTAAGCAGTTGGGTAGTTCTGAGAAGGAACCAGTCACCACTGTTTACCCAGCCATCCCGTATTCCCTAGGCTTGGATCACCCAGGGACATGGAATGGCAGTAACGGTCCCCGTCCCCTTCTCAATTTAGCCGCAACATAGCTAGTGTCTGTCACCCGGGGGAACCTTGGCTGATGGACAGATTGCAGAAGGGAGGGGGAAAACAAGGGACTATTCCTCATCATCTCCCTTCCCTCTCCCATGTCTGGAGATTTCAGAAACTATGTGGCTTGATGTTGGCCTGGGCAGAAAAGACTTGACGGAGCAGAACTCAACAAGGGAATTCTAGAGGAAGAGGTCCAGTTCAGTCTCCCTGACCCACACATTTTGTTTGTATGTAAAAAGTAGATGAAATACACCCCTGAGTTTCACGTGAGGTACGTGAGGTATATGCACAAGTGAATTTTCTATTCATGTCACAGATAGCTTTGTTTTCATAAAAGCATTCTGTCCAATTTAGACACATTCATAAATTTTTCCTCATTGGGTATTCTGCCATGACTAAATGGAACAGGCAGAACACAAGTTATATACCAATTGCTGTGAGAAAAGCATGGAGAAGTTTTTTGGACCATATCTCCTACAATTCTCCAGCAATAAGGTCAGTGGCCAAGTTGGCATGTGGATTTTGGATGTTATAATTCCCCAGAATAAGATTTCCAAGTTCTGGTTAACTGGAGGTCATCTGTTCCTGTTGCAGTCTGATTATGAACTTCCCTGAGATTTCAGCCATGATGGGATGACGCCTCCAGGATTTAACTGTGCTTAGCTGAGTTTGATTGTCATCTGAATACACCAAAGGGATTCCCATCAGCAGCAAGGAGGATGAATCTACATTTTGCAGTATGAACGCTTTGTTTATTATTATATTAAAGAAAAGCTACCTTTATTTACTCAGTGCAGAAACTGTGTCAAACCAATAAACTGCTCACCATGGACTTCCTGTACTGTTATACATTTAGTTTTACAGTTCTTATGTGATGTTTCTGTCCACACTAGACAAATTTTGGCAACTTTGCTGTCTCTGCATGTAGGTGCCTGCCTCATTATTTATAAAAGAAACAGATGGCAAACAAAACTGTCTTAGCCACACACACAAAAACCTTAGGTAAAGCTTTGTAACGGAAATTACACTGAAATCTCTTCTGGAATGCAACTGCTCATCTCCTAGCACAGATGTTTCAGATCAAATCTCCTGCCAAGAGATAGGGGCAAAGCCTTTTTTAAGGAAACAGTAGGTTATGCTTTAGGCAAATTGTCTCTGGCAAGGGGTGCAAGAACGTAGCTGATGACCCGACCAAGGCAGTAAGGCTTCTCTATTAAAATCAGCCTTATGAATTAGGAATGTGGAAATGGAAGGGTTATTTGGTTCGTTGCTATCTATGTTCAAAAAACTTTTGGATGTGAAAAGTCTTTGGGAAGGAGTAAAAGAGGAATGATTCATGTGTCCCCTGCTCATCTCTGACACAAGCTTCAGAAGCCCAAATTGCTTTTAAAAAATGTTATGCCCTTGTCATCACAGACTTAATGGCGTTGCAAGATATACAAAAGCCTACATGATTTGCAGCTCCTATACCTGAAACAATGGTGGCCTCTGTCGTTTAAAGTTCCATCTGGCCTGCAGTGCTAGAGTGTTTCTTACTGAAATACAAATGTCTCTGCACCATTTCTGGTTAAATTCCTTCAGGTACTTTTTCATAGACAATATATGGTGGATTCCTCAAACTTGTTTCAGAATACACATGATCAAGTAGGGATCTAAAACCTGTTGGGAGCCTAAACTGCTTAGGCTGAGGTGTGAGGAAATTTAGTAGCAGGAGCAAAGTTAGAAAATGTGGATTTATTTTCTTCTCCCCACTTCATGGAATATTAAACACATCATGAATATGGATAGAGGTAATTACAGGCATTGAATCTGGGTTTTTAAATGGAAGTCCCAAGGACCTCCACTTAATTTCTCTTGAGCATATTTACGTTCCAAGTTTAGATCTGTAAAGATGGGTTCTCAAATGGTATTAACATAACATTGCCTTTCCCAGGAACTAAATATAGAACAGTGCTTGTAGTAGTGCATTTAATCCAGTTGTTCCCAACCTTTGGGCCTCCAGGTGTTTTGGACTTTAACTCCCAGAAATCCCAACCAGTTTACCAGCTGTTAGGAATTGTGGGAGCTGAAGTCCAAAACACCCGGAGGCCCAAAGGTTGGGAACCACTGATTTAAACAAAAAAAAAGTGCAAGGATCAGGAGGTTGCATTTTGGGAGATTACCAGGGCATTACTGCTTCGTAGGACACCGGCCATAGGAATGCCCATTCCCCAATGTCATCAAATCAATTTAGTGTCGGTGAATCTAACTGATCCCATTCCATGTGTATTTCACTGTTTTCTCCCATTTCATAACGATCCCTGAGCTCAGAAAACAATTTCTGGCCATCTCTACTCCCCTCTGTTTCTTCACACTTTTAAAACACTTCCATAACAAAACATGGCAAACACATGGGGAAAGTCTCCCTGCGTCGTGTGATGGGTTCTGTTGTACTTCATTTCCTTAATGCTCTTTAAGTGTTTAGAAATTGGGGGTGGGGGCTGCATGGGATAACGTTCTTATTCATATTTCTAATTCAACATGCTAAGGACTGGGCTGCACATTTCTCAGAAATGCTTGGATGGGTAGGATGCACACAGTGTGATATTATCACAGCAACATAAGTGCTATGGCTTTTTTAAAAAGCTATTGAGTAATTGCTTCAAATGTTTATTACACAGTCCACACTTATGAAAGTTAGCCATTTGTTGTTAAGCGTCCTAGATCCATAAATGGGAGAAGAGTAATATAATTTTTACTTCTGAATATGCTCAAGATATATATGGTCACATGGCTAATGTGTTTACTTTAGCAGGAAACCATTGAAAATTGCTGGAGATGTCCACCAAAGAGCTGTGGGCTCTGCAAAAGTCATGCTGCCTTTATTGTCATAATTTATAGCCCCTTTGAAAAATCTTTCTTCCTTGGGATGATCTAGAGGAATTTCCATGATCCCAACTCCCCTTAAAGAAATTTGAGACCGCCTGTAAAGAGAAAAAGAGATAAAAGGCTACCAAATCCCTTCCATATATTATGGAGCTTAATTTGTCTAATCTCCAAGCAATCACCACTCACTTCTCTTGGGCTGAGTTTACACAGACAATAGGCCTTTTCCACCATTTGCAGGGTGAGCTATGGAGTACAAGTTTAAGGAAGGAAGAAATCACTTGCAAACAGGAAGGCTGTTAAGTGATGGACAGATCCAATTCCTGGAACGTAGCCCAGGCCAGAGAACCCTTAGCTTCATTTGTACAAAAATGTCATCTTGGTGCATTTTTACCACTATTTGCATGAGAAAAGTTAAACAGGATGCAAATAACAAAAAGAAAAAAACCCACTACAGTTGAATTGTGAATTAGTGTTTTGAGATGTTGTCTTAATTCTTCTATTACTTATAACATTTCAGCAAGGATTAAGAAATGCCAGTCCTATGCTTTTTTGATGCAGATACAATATTATAAAAGTTCCAAAATTTGCCTTTGCTTTGGCTGTATTAATTGTTTCCAGCCATCAAACTTGATAGAGTGGTGAAGGAGTCAATACATTGTAAAACAAATGCAGTTAGCTTAAAAATAGGGCTACTGAAGGAAATCTCTTTAAAAAATGTAACTGTAATGATAATTAACTAAACTAATGATGTGAATGCATATGCAACTTAAAGAAGTATTTATCATTTTAAAAGATATTTTTCCAAGTTTTGTTTAATATGAGGTGTAGCCATACTGAGGATGATTTCACCCTCCAGGAATGGGCCTTCGCAGGGCCTGAAATATTTTCTATCAGCCCTGAAGTTTTGTGAGGATCAAGATTTCACTGAAAGTTCCAGCATAGTATGAGCTTTTGGATTGGATGTAACAAAGAACATGAAATAGTTAGTTTTGGGAATTGCATCTCCCAAAATCCTTAACCAACATAGTCACTGGTTATGCTAGCCGGGGTTATGCGAATCGTCCCCCCCGTCCCCCCCCAAAAAAAACTTCAAAGATTTTCTTGCTTCTCATTTCTCAATTAATCCAGTGGCATTTTGCCTTTAAACCCACCCTGTTCCCTGGAAGCAGGTTTGTGAAGTTCCTCCACACTGGCAACAGTGAACACAAGTTTGAGTAAATCATATCCTGTCCTTAGATATACAGTACTTGGATGAATCCTAGAACTCTATGGCTGATCTTACAGTTTGGAAGCAAATGATGTATTAGAATGTCTATGGGAATTTCACAAAGAAGGTAAACTGTTTAACTTGTAAAATGATTAGACAGCATACAAATCGCTTGGCGGGTGTGCATTTTTCATTCCCTAACATCAGCACATGACTTCAGCCACACCATGGAAACCAGCAGTGACCCACTGTCTGTCCCCATGGAAACTCCTCCTCCTGTTGTCCTGTTTCCCATTAATTCAAAGAAACCAGTGGACGGTTGCTGCAGTGGTCAGCATCTGCAATGAGAACAGATCTTGGAGCTTAAGGCTCCTGGTGTCAGAAGTAAATTAAAACTGCGTAACGTATGAGGATAAGATTGCTGCTTTCACAGCTTGGGATCACCGCCTGTATCAATGGTGCTCTCAAAACCTTCCAAGGCAGCTTTGTGGCAACTTCTACCTCGTACATCTGACAGCTAGCTTGTTAGAAAGAAAATTATTAATTAGATTGAACTACATTATATGAATCTACACTGACCATATAATGCAATTTCAAACTGCATTATATAGCAGTGTAGATGGGGCCCCAGAAGGAAAGAGTCACACTAAACCCAAAGTCAAATTAGATAATGGAACTTTTTTTTAATCGTGTCAGAAGTGACTTGAAAAACTGCAAGTTGCTTCTGGGGTGAGAGAATTGGCTGTCGCAGAGACGTTACCCAGGGGATGCCCAGATGTGTTACCATCCTGTGGGAGGCTTCTCTCATGTCCCCGTATGGGAAGCTGGAACTGACAGAAGGAAGCTCACCCCATCTCGCGAATTCGAACCGTCAACCTTCAGGTCAGCAGTTCAACCGGCACAAGGGTTTAACCCATTGTGCCTCCACGGCTCCCGTCAGATGGAACTATTATCTATACTTTAGGGCTTAAATTCTCTTTTCAGCCTGAAAGCACTATTTTACGGTGGTGGTTGTTACTAAAGCAAACTTTCATCCTAATAAGAGAAAGTAACAAAAAGGTGACAGATCTACATTGGACTTTCCCAGTTTGACAGACTTGTAGTTGGAAACCTGACTCAACCTATAACCACTTAACTGAATGTACCTACATTCAGTTAAGTGTGTGTGTGTGTGTGTGCTTGTATTTGTGCATATCATGACCTCTTGTACTCAGATTTACATTGGGGGTAAGAAAGGCCTTTTCACACTACAAATGTGTTTTCTTTAAGTGGCCTAGCTGCAGCCCATTGAAATCCTAGGATTTCCAGTTGAAGCAGCCCTAATGCCCTACCAAACTACAACCCCCAAGAACTTTCTCTAGGATTGGGGCTGTTAGTGAGGTGAGTGGATTTTCTAGTCAATATTTCCCTGAAATTTACTTTCATCTGCAGAGTTCTCTGTTCCACTCACTGGCTATATCCCAAAAGAAAATTATAGTATTGTCGAATTCCATTTACCCGATCTTTTGAAATATTTTTATCTTGCCTTTTTACATTATCTTGCCTTTTTACATTAGGTTCCAACAAAGTGTCATATAAAAGTAGGCATTTTTTGCTAAAAACCTTCTTGTGGGTTTTTTTGGGCTATAGGGCCATGTTCTAGAGGCATTTCTCCTGACGTTTTGCCTGCATCTATGGCAAGCATCCTCAGAGGTAGTGAGGATGGTTTTAACTGAATGGTTTTAGCAAAAAATGCCTACTTTTATATGACATTAGGGCTGCTTGAACTGGAAATCCTAGGATTTCAATGGGCTGCAGCTAGGCCACTTAAAGAAAACACATTTGTAGTGTGAAAAGGCCTTTCTTACCCCCAATGTAAATCTGAGTACAAGAGGTCATGATATGCACAAATACAAGCACACACACACACACGTACACATCAATAAAAAAAACCCCTTAATGACAAAGCCTAACCCTTGGACTTCTTGCCAGGAACAGAATCTTTGGCGGAGGTTTTAGTTTATAAACGCTTTATTGGAGTCTTGTGCCTTTTGCCTGTAGGATTGCTTAATGTGTGAGGAAATGTCCTTTACAAGTCTCCTTAAGCAGAGGAGGAACTGGGATTATCTGAAGAAGCCGTGTAACTGACACCGGGTACGACAACTGCAGAACTGTTCTCATTAGGATTGTTTGTCGACTGTGGTGAACTGTGTGTCACACTGAAAATGGATACTGCTGAGACTTTAGTCTCCTTCTGCTTGCTCCTTCCTCCGAAAGAGAAATCCAAAGGGAGGGTGACAGAGATCATGGATATTTTACTTATACAAAATGGAGGACCACATACAGGCACAGAAATATAAAAGGCTAGCATTTTTCTTAGACTAGTCACACAGTTTTGAAACCAATCAAGTCATTAATTATTTACCATTTAACTAATGAATCGCTGACTATATTTCAGTAAACTATGTATTACTGATTCTGGAGAAGTGTGATGTGATATATACTAATATAAACAAAAATAATAATTTGTTATCCTGTAGTTATCAAACTACAGGAAAGGAGAGTCCACCTGAACATTTGGAAGAACTTCCTAACTGTGAGAGCTGTTCAGCAGTGGAACTCTCTACCCCAAAGTGTGGTGGAGTCTCCTTCTATGGAGGCTTTTAAACAGAGGCTGGATGGCCATCTGTTGGGGGTGCTTTGAATGTGATTGTCCTGCTTCTTGGCAGGGGGTTAGACTGGATGGCCCATGAGATCTCTTCCAACTCTATGATTCTATGAACTACTATTAATATTGGCTGGCATCCTGTTCAGTAGTTATGATATCATAAATTGGGTGTACAATATCCAAACTGCTAGAGATTAATTGTGATGGCTATGAACAATAATGCTATTATTGCTTCTCCCTTTGGATGGAGACAGGAAACCACATCACATCAAATACAACATATATTGTAAGTACAGACTGACTGTCCCTTATCCAGAATTCTAAAACCCAAAATTTTACAAAATTTGAGTCATAAACAGGTCCCATGTTTAGATTTGAGTCCCACCTCAAAGATTTCAATCAAATGAATGATTAGTTCATGTGCCCTGTGCCTCTCAAATATGAACTGTTAAAATACAACTGTCTCAGGAATTTTAGCTAGCTATGTAGAATCACAGAACTGGGAGGGATGTCATGGGCCATTGAATCTAACTCCTTGCTCAATGCAAGATCTCCAGATAAAGCATCCCCAGCAGGTAGATGTCTAGCCTCTTTTTAAAGATAAGCTGAGTAGGAGACACCACAACCTTTCTAAGCAATTGGTTCAACTGCCAAACTGCTTTCACTGTCAAGAAGTTCCTCCTAATGTTTAACTGAAATCTAGCCTCCAACATAAAACCATAAGATATGGTTCAACCATCTGGGGGCCCATCCAGACAGGCCTTAAAACCAAGACCTTTGTCGGTTTTACTGGAGGCATTCAAATGACACCTCTGGTAAAATCAAATTAATTTGGAAAAAGCAGGGTTTACTTGCTTTGTTCCAATTTAATTAAACACCTGGTAAGAACTGGATCTTAGGTAAGATCCAGGTCTTACCAGGTGTGGGCCCTGTGTAGATTGGGCCCAGGGACCACGTCACGTGATCCACACAATCTTCTCAGTTTTTCGGGCTCCAGGAGGTGAAAATCCGAGAGGGCACCCACCCATTCCCCTCAAACTCCAAAAGAAGCCCTTAAAAGTTAAAAAACATAGCCGGTCATCATTCTACTCCTCCTCATACCTATTCTCCTGGTGAGTCATTTTTTTGTGCCAGGAGACCGGGTGCGAGAAGAAATGACGACCAGGTTAGTTTTTTTTAACTCTTAAGGGCTTGGGGGGAAGGGCTGGAGGGTGACTGTCATCCCAATAGTTATCGGGATGGCATGTAGCCATCCTCCTGGGGGAAAGGCCAGGTTTTGGGTGGGTTGTGGGAACCTTCAGTAGAATAGTCAGTTAACTATACTTGCTAAAAGCAATTTGAATGTGTTAGACTAAGCTACCTGGCTTGCTCATAAAGGAATACTTTTGGGCTTAAATTCTCTTTTCACCCTGAAAGCACTATTTTATGGTGCTGGTTGTTAATAATTTTTTCAAAACAAAAGAGTGGTTTAGTTAACAACATGATAGAATTACCTCCAGCTTTTATTTTCCTCCCTGCACAAATTCTAAACCAACCAGGAGACAATGAATTGGGTGTTGGCACAGGAAAGTATTTCAACCAATGCACGTCAGAAGACTTGGCTCCTCTCCTTTGCTGGCTTTCCAAATTACTACTTTGCAATGTTCTGTGTTCATTATGTCTCATGAGAGCCCCTACTATCTTTGGATTCTTATTTGGTTTAAAAGACAGTGGTGTTTAAGATGTAAAAATGGCCATGTGGTCATGACACAGGACTAGCGTAAACAACGTGAGCAGATGATCTGTTTCTCCAGGTGGGTGACTTAAAGGTGATGTTCCATCTGAACCAGTCAATATTTAGTTCAATATTAGTTTAATTCAGCAAGTTCCTGCTGAATTTATCATACCCATTTGCTTATTTAAAGACACTTGATTTAGGAAATACAAAACAACTGTGTTGGCTATGCAGCAAAATACAACAAAATCTACAATCCACAAAATAGTGATACTTTTATTGGCCAACCAAAATGTACACAACATATAACTCAAACTTTCAAAGCTCCACTGGCTTCTTCATCGGGTAAAAGATGTTAAAAACCATACAGGACATTAACAGTGACCATGTTAGAACCACAAGCCTTCAAAAGCTTGTACAAAATATTTTGTGCACTTTGGTCATCCAATAAAGGTATGAGTCTTTTGTGGATTCTGCATTTTGTTGTATTTTAATTTACAGAAGGGAGAGAAGAGGTAGTAAAGGATCTATTCATTCAAAGACTTTTGAAAACTTCATGTTTTAGTTTTCCAATAGTACAATAATAGGTTTGTTTGACTGATATGGCTCTGCTTCATTCATTCCTTTTCTGGATCAGTCACAGGCACACATAGACATCCATGTGCACGCGCACACATACAACAAAGCTATTTTTGGATTGCTGTAGCTTTTTCGGGCTGTATGGCCATGTTCTAGAAGCATTCTCTCCTGATGTTTCACCTGCATCTATGGCAGGCATCCTCAGAGGTTGTGACAATAAACCCAATTTTTCTAGTTTCCAACAGACCTCACAACCTCTGAGGATTATTTATTTATTGTGTCATCAGCAACCATTGTATTACAATTCTAACAGAGCAAAACAAACACAGAGATTAAAAAGAAAAGGAAAAAGAAGAAAGAAAGAAAAAAAAAACCATACAGATTTTGCAAATTTGGTATTTGGTTAAATGTCCTTTGACCAGTATCTGGCCACTTGGAGTGCCTCTGGGGTTGCCGCAAGAAGGTCCTCCATCGTGCATGTGGCAGACCTCTGAGGATGCCTGCCATAGATGCAGGTGAAATGTCAGGAGAGAATGCTTCTACAACATGGTCATACAGCCCTAAAAACCTACATCAACCTAGTGATTCCAGCCATGAAAGCCTTCGACAATACAAAGTTATTTTTGTAATGTGGGCTGAAATACCAAGATAGCACTCTGTTGTTGGGAATGCAGTTGGTGTGCCTGGAATCCAGATCATTTCTGGCTTCATGAGCAAAATAAAATCCTCAGTATGGCACTGTATATCTACCTAGAAATTATATATAGGTGTATACATAGCTGTTGGATTACATATGTTCTATTTCCCCTTTTCCTGTAAAAATAAGTAGAGGCAGTGAAGGGGGGACAGAGGCACCTTGGTGTTCTTCCAAGAGCCTTCAAAGGTTTCAACTCTTAAAAATACAAAATGCACTTAAAAGGCCCATTAACATTGGCTTCAGTAGCTCTCAAAACACAAAGCCATAAATCTTTTGAAAGAAGAAAAACGTGTTGTGTCAGCTGGATTTTAAACGTAGCTCCAAAGCTAATAAAGGAATGAGATTATAATAATAAAATATGTATATATCGCTGTCTCCAGCAGGAAGCACCTGCCAACGAGCAGGCTATGTACACCAATAAATTAGTGCACGTGGCAAGACTAAAGACATCAAAACCATCTTATTTACACCCATGACATTCAAAAGAGCTAACTGCCCTCTCCCAAAATCTTTACCTGGCCCTGGCATAAATGCAAGCAGCAGTAGAGGTGGTAAATTTTGAAACATTCATCATAACAGCCTCCATTGCTGTGATGTTAAGAAGTAAAAAAAATGCAGTTTGGTCTCTGTCTAGTATCTATACATTTGTGCCTCTATGGAATTCTATTTGTATTTTCATGCAAACACCCAAAATGTAGCATACTCCCCAATTTATCAGGACAAGCTGAAAATAACAGCACAGGGAGCTGGCAGAAGGCAATATCATGTTGCACTATAGCTGAAGACACCTGAGGTTGCACGAGAAAGGGAGATGGATACATTTCTGTAAGAAGCATAACACAAGTTCAAGATTTTTCAGGATTTTCCCTTCCTTGCATTGGGAAGAAATACTCTATCTCAATATCAATAAATTCGTTGGAACAGTTTTCAGTTTTATCAGGAACAAGTCACCTGTAAAGCTATTGCGTCTTAATTGCCAATTCAAGAGTAAACAAAGGTCAAATACTTTGTGCTACAACAGAAATACTTTACAACAACATAATTGTGTTGAGCAATTCCATTCCTTTCTCTAAATCATTGATACAATAACTGTTCTTTTGGAAGGATAGGACTTCTTGTCCAAAACACTCTGAGAAGTGCACATTAGGGAAAGGTTGGCATACGTTCCTTTTCAGAAATAATCTCAAATCTATTCCCTATCTTGTTTAGCATCAAAATATAACTGCTGGGAGAGGCTGTTGGAGGGTTTGGAATGTGTTGTCAACAATACATGGATGTCACACACACCCCTTTCTCTTTGTCATCTAATACTGATGAAACTGTTGGCAGGTGCCTAGATGAGATAAGAACTGGTAGGTACCAAACTGAAGCTTTATCCAGTCCCTACAGATATTCTTCTAGCCTTGAAAGATACCTGGATTTTGGAATAGAGATTCAGTCTATTCCAAATAGGGCCCTACTTTCTTTTTAAAAAAACCAACAGGAATGGATTGGAATATGGGGTTGCTCTGAATAACAGCTGTGCATCTAAGCATTCAGTTGGCAGCAAAGGCCAAGAATATTTTTGCATGCCTTCACTCTTGAAGAAGTCAGAGATGTTAAAGGCACCCTGCTTACTTCAAGGCTGGGTTCTTGTAATATATTCTGCAGGACCATACATTCCAAAAATCTTTAGAAGTAACACTTGACCACTGTACACTTCTCATTTTATTGAATCACATGTTTTAATGAACTGATTAAAATATTTATGTCCTGCTCTATATGAGGAGATCGCAGAGTAAAAACTATAGAAACAGATTTAAATATTACTCAAACAATAAAAGTGTATGTGCATGTATGCACACTCATACATACATATACTATTTTTATTTGCTTTACACACACACAGAGAGAGCAGGTTGACCAGTGACAAACAGGTTAAGAAGTCTAAAGCAATGCAAAACCACATGTATAACTATTTTGGAGTCAATCAGTTAGTTCTCAAATGCTTTACCAGACTTTCATGAAGCCATAGGATACTCTGGAGCAGTGGTTCTCAATCTGTGGGTCACCAGATGTTTTGGCCTTCAACTCACAGAAATCCTAACAGCTCATAAACTGGGTGGGATTTCTGGGAGTTGTAGGCCAAATCACCTGGAGACCCACTGGTTGAGAACCACTGCTCTGGAGTTTTCAGCAAACTCAGTACCCATCAACTTTGCCCAAAATGAGGCAGAGTAGTTTTGAAGTTTAAAAAAAAAGGGGGGGGGGGGGATATGAGAAGTTGCTGTGTGTTGTGGATATAGACAGCCTTCTATTTGTGGTGAGTCCAAGGCATTTTCCAAGTGTAGACAAGCTCTACATTGTTATCAGTATTGGGCTGTGTACTATGCAATCATTGCCATCTGTATGTTCTCTGCTAAGCTTGGTGTAGTCTGGCATACTCAGAGAAGACATTTTGTCCAGATTATCTTCAGCTCTTGTGCTGGTCCTTGCTATTAGGAGTGAATTTTCCATTTGACATAAGCCAAAAAATATATAAACCACTAGGTCTGTGGAGTAACTTTGCAGCTTGCTTTTAAAAAGCTTTGATTGTTCCATGGAAATTTAGGCTCTACATATAGTTTGTCTATTTTTGTTCATTTCATGGTCCACAGGGTAATAAAAAGGGGGAATTTAGTTTTTTTTCCTTTCTCTGAGTCATAACAAAAGTGGTATAAAGTGTTACTACAGGTGAGAGAACCAGAAGAAAAATGTATATGACACACAGTGAAAAGAAAGAAGTGCTTTCAAGTTTTATGCCTCAGAGTTTCCAGTGGGCACGACTGCACCTACATCTTGAGCCAGACTTTCCAATCTGGAGTGTGCAGGGGAAAGAATAAAAGTAGATATTAGGATACAAAACATCTGCTTGTAGGTGTCAGAAGACTCTTGGAGTATAAAGTACTTTTCATCTGATGGAGTGAAGACATACTGCCTACTGGGAATTATGTAGCAGGCTTCTGGTTTACAAGTTTTACTCTAGAAATCTAAAAACAAAACAAAACCAAAAAAGTCCCACTGGTTGCAAAGTCCACAGCATCCAGGAATGAATTTTCTAAAGATTTCCTGCTTTTCTTCTTTCTCACTTAACCTCGGGAAAAGTTAGAATATTTCTTTACTTGCCATGTAGTCAACTTTGAATGGATGGGAGACCTCCAAGTCACTCTCTTAGGTCTTGGAAACTGTGGGCTGTGGCTTCCTCAACTGAGTATATCCACTTGGAAAGTGGTCTTCTTCTTCTAATGTTCTTACCTTCACCAAGCATCAATTTCTTTTCTAATGATTCATGTCTTTTCATTACCTGTCCAAAGTGCAATAGCCTCAGTTTAGTTATTTTGGCTTCTAGGGAGAATTCAGGCTTGATTTTGCTCTTGTACCTTTTTATAAAAATCATAATATCCTAGCTGCAAAATTGTTGATCACAGACATATGCATGACACTCTAATCCTGCTAAAGAACTAATATATATATTTGGGGAGGGGGGGGCATTATCTCTCAACCTATTTCATAGAAAGGCATGTAACAAAAATAGTTGCAAAAACATAATGTATTTATCCTTTATTCTCCTTTACTCCCTCATGTTATGTTAATTTAAATGGAATTACTATTGACATCAAAGTGCTGACAGATTGCCTCTGAACTCTCTGCCAGTTTCAATATTATTCCATCCTTTATGGATTTTTATGACCGACCACATCCCATGAGGGGGGAAAGAGGAGGTAGTCATTGTCTTATCTTTCCTCTTCACTTTAAAGACAGTCCACCAAATGACACAGGACTGCTTCCAGTGGATTTTGTCTTTAAAGTGAAGCGAAACAATAGATTTCACAGCTTTTACTTCTGCTGAAAATGGGCATCTTAAGATGGGATGGCAATTGTATTTTAAGGTGGAATGGCAACTACGGGACTTCATCCCACATGATTATTAAAGCCCTGGGGATTGTAATTTTGCCATTTAGCTTACCGACGTCATGTTTAGAAATATTTTTCCCCATCATATGTTTTCTGTCATTCCACTTTCTTTATGAATTATCCGTATGCCTTCCCATCACACGGGAGAGATATTTCTCTTCCCACTGTCCTCTCTCCCATTTTCTTTTTATTTAAAAAAATCTATGGGATTTCTTCTCTTTGTGAACAAAAAGTTGACTGAACAAAAGAAATTACTGTTCTTTCCTTTGTGGTCCCAAAACAGTAATGGCAGAAGAAAGGAATCAATACTGCCCATCTCGGCTCCTCCCTCACATGTGTTATGTGATGGGCTCTGTTGGCAGCAGTTTCTAAAGTGTATAGATACATGAAGTTTACTGCAAGTGATGAAGTCCATGGTGAAATTCTGTTTTCTTTGGGAACAGAAGGCCACTGAATGCCATACTTAGAAGACAATTCCCCCCGCTTACACCCCCATGGGATGAGGTCCCTAGGGAGAATTCAGACTCAGAATTCCCAGTGTCCTACACTGAAAAATTATAGCAGATTGAAAACCACATTAACTGCCGTGGTGCAATGCTATGAAATTCTGGGATTTGTAGTTTGTAAACAACTACAAACTATTGGAGCTATTGGCAGTTTAATGGTATCGAACTGTTATACTTTTGCAGTATGAATGAGAGGCTAGTGAAACATGGACTGCCATACCACTCTGGCCTTTGAGCTATATAGGTGATGATCTAATTTGGTATGAAGTGATACCATATGCACTCTATTCAGTAATTAATTTGTCCTAGTGATAGAACTGATTTAGAAATAACAAAACCTATTATTTTCAAGGTCTAAAGATTCATTGAATCTCCCTCAGCTTTATTATTTCTTGAACTAGATATATATATATATATATATATATATATAAAATAAGAATTAAGAACATGAAATTTTCACTTCATTAATTCATATATTATTAACGTGAAACTTTATTTGGGATTGAGATTTTGTGCTTCAAAACAATGACCTCACCTCTGAGGATGCTTGCCATAGATGCAGGCGAAACGTCAGGAGAAATGCCTCTAGAACATGGCCATATAGCCCAAAAAACCCCACAAGAACTGAATGACAGTTGTTTCTGTTGGAACCTTGGCTGCCATGAAGCCATTCAGCTAAGTTTGACTTTGCAGCCAGATACTACCGACTCTTACTTTGAGCCAATGATATATCATTATAACTCCTCTGTCTTTTTGTATATTTTCCCATTTTAAGGAAAATAGATACTGGGATTAGTGTTTTATAAAAATACCAGTTTTCATACTTTCTCAGTAGAGAGTTCAAGAGAAAGTTGCTTTTCATAGAATTCCAGTTTTGCATGCATTTTTAGTAGAATCAAGTTTCAACATTCTTTATTGAATCTTCATACATACGATTATCACTGAAGATATTTCTACATGCATATCATTCCCTTGGATGTACACAATAGTCTGCGGGATCAATTGAGATCATCCAGAAATAAACAAATCAACATATTCCTAAAACCAATAATCGACAGGGAGAAAGACAGAATGGCAGGAATTAGCACTGGTCAAATAAGGCACGGGAAGGGCACTATGGAAACAGTTTGTGAAGCTGAGAATGAAGATTACACAGAGTGTGCAATGCACATGGTAGAATGGATAGATGTGGAGAAATGTTAGGAGAAAGAATAAACATTAGAACCAAAGTGAGTACATTTAAGAACCACCATAGTGTAATACTTTGAGTGTTGGACCAGGAATCTAGGACATTGGTCAGCTCTCCCATGGCCAAATTCCTACTTGGCCATGGAAACCCAGTGAGTGACCACTCTCAGCCTGAGAGGGAAGAAGTAGCAAACCCTTTCTGAAGGGATTGCTACTTACAGCAAGCAACCCTAGGGTTGCTGTAAGTCAGAGAGAACTTGCAGGCACGCAAGGGTGCATTTACCTTCCCTCTGAGAAAATGGAATGCAATGAGCGAATGTAGTGAAAACTACTTTTTGTACTTTGCAGATTTGAGGAAGAAAGAAAAACTGGGCTGTTTTACAAGCAGCTGAAAAATTGAAACAGCACAGGACTATCCCCTAACATCAGGACAGGTTAGAGAATATCGAAGATATTGTGGCGGGCCTAAAGATAACAGCTGGCTTTTCCAAGAAACATAGCAAGCACGGAATGAAGGAAGGAAACTGGGGAGAAGGAGCAAGTAAGAGAAGCTAGATAAGATTAGGAGTATGTACGATCATAAATATTATCCTAGACCAGATAAGATCGTGGGTATTATCATAGGCATGGGTTGAGGCTCTGAACACCTCAGCACAGTACTTGACTCCCTCACTTGCTCAAGAAACAGATAAACCATAGAACCCAAATTAGCACCTCATGCAAAGGGTTATCTTGTAGTTTACATCTGTGTTAAAAAACCATGGTGTTTCTTGGGGGCTGTGATGCCAGCTAGAGTGGAATCATAATGTGTGGTGTGAAAGGGCCCTGAGTCTGTGGAATGAAGAAAGAAGCAGAATGAGATTTCTGGCTTGATGATTAAATTGATAGTTCCTGATTGATAATTAGAAATTCTATATATTTGTCTCTCTATCATCTGAGGAACAGTTAACTAAAGGAATACAGAAGAAAAGACATCATAATAAGAACACAGATTTTATTTGAACTATTTATTTATTTATTTATTTGCTTTATTTCTATACCGCGTTTCTCAACCTATAATAGGTGACTCAATGCGGTTTACACAGAATTAATTACCACACATTAACAATTAAAACATAACATACACAATAGCAAACACACAACATTCATACAATGCCTCGATCTCAAACAAGATCCAGTCTCATATCCTTAAGCCGTTCCTATGTTCAGTTTACCGTCATTCTGTGTGCAATTGCGCTGATTAGCCGAACGCTTGCTCGAAGAGCCAGGTTTTGAGCTTCTTCCTAAATGCCAGCAGTGAAGGGGCCTGTCTGATGTCACTTGGTAGGGCATTCCATAACCGAGGGGCCACCACCGAGAAGGCCCTGTCTCTCGTTCCCGCCAGCCGCGCCTGCGATGCAGGCGGAACCGAGAGCAGGGCCTCCCCGGACGATCTTAGTGTCCGCGTCGGTTCGTAGGAGGAGATGCGTTCGGAGAGGTAGGTGGGGCCGGAACCGTTTAGGGCTTTGTAGGCTAGTGCCAGCACCTTGAATTGTGCCCGGTAGGGGATTGGCAGCCAGTGGAGCTGGCTCAACAGAGGAGTGGTGTGCTCCCTGAGAGCTGCTCCCGTTAGCAACCTGGCTGCCGAGCGCTGGACCATCTGGAGCTTCCGGGCAGTCTTCAAGGGCAGCCCCACGTAGAGCGCGTTGCAGTAATCTATACGGGATGTGACCAGAGCGTGGACTACCGTGGCCAAGTCTGACTTCCCGAGGTACGGGCGCAGCTGGCGCACAAGCCGGAGCTGTGCAAATGCTCCCCTGGCCACCGCTGAGACCTGGGGCTCCAGGCTGATCTATACTGGGCTGGGTATAGTTTAGTACTGAGTCCTGTTTCTTGTCACAGCTCTAGACTGGCCAATTTAGAGGTACCATTGTGGGCTGACTGGCTGGCATTGTGACTTGATAATCAAGTAGGCATTTACAAGAACTTGAATCACAAGGAATATGGCATTCCTTGTGAGCAATTGGCTTTACTTTTATGATCAGCTGGCAACTACCGTAGTTACTAGCCTTTAAACTACCATCCTCTGTCAGGAACCGGTTTCCAGGCCTTGAGTCTTGGCGCAAAAAACCAGGATCCTGACATGTGATGCTGATAAGAATGTGCAGCTGGTGGCCTTGGGGGGAAGCAGTTGGCATTTGGCGGGGAATATTGCGCGGGACTCTCAGCCGGCGGGAAAGGGGAATTCAATTGTGAGGGAGGGTATATAAGGGTTAAACTGCGGCGGCCGGCCAATCCTGGCTTTCTTCGTGTATGAATGTCCAGCAGTAAAAGTTCCTGATTGATTACGGATTGGCGTCCTGTGTCGTTATTGGGACGGCTGCTGTGAGCTTACATTACATTACTCTTCTTTTTTGATGGACTTCAAGTCTCTTATCTTTGTTGTCTTTTCTAAATAAAAAATAAAAATACCAACCCTGGATGTTTTAGCCACAGTACTGAAATGATGCCAGCCAAAAACATACAGCATGAATTTTGCAAATATACAAAGCATTATGACTGAGCTTTTATGTGTCATTAATGACAACTGAAGAAAAACACTACACGCATAAGGTCAGCATTAAGGAGATTCTTAAAGGTTATTAAAGGGGAATCAAATGGGGTAACTTTGGATCCCTCCCACAACAGCTATATACAATGCAGGCAAAACCTTTCTAACTGGGGAAGAAAATAGGGGAAGGCTCTGTGGTGGCACAAGAGCATCACTCTATATTTTGATGCTTACTGACTTTGGGACTATTACTGGGATCCAAAGGATAGCCAGTAAATTAAAGAAAAAGAGTGCATCGGTAAATTTAGATAAGGGAAAGGAAGAGAATTTATTTTATTTTTTGGTGGGAAGGAGCGATTGGAAATGTGATTTTCAGAAATGTGTGTAAATTGAATAAATTTTCCAGCTTCATTCTAATAAGGCATTTAGCTTAAATTTGCAGGCAGATTAACATACACTGAATAATTAAAACCCTGTTAATAATGTAAATGTGATTTAATTAGGTATTTAAAAGGTTTTTATCCATCAACTAAATTCACCAACCTTTTAAAAATAAACTTTCTTATCTGTGTAGTGTAGATACACCAATTTGCTTTAGTAAATGGAAAGGTATGCGTTTTTATTTCCTTCGGCTGCATGAAGTCTTGGGTCAGCCCTGCATGTTCACTGTTTGTAGGTCTGCTGCTAGGACCAATGAGCTTACACTTGAATAGGCAGGTATTGATAAAGAATAACAGAGGAGGGGAAATAGTTGTGAACAAACTCAAACGTATGGTTCAGAATAATAGTTGCATTTTCCTTTAAGATCTCTTGGGCTGATATTTCATCAGAAGTAGAATGAGTTCAGTTATCTCCAATTTGGCCAACTTCATCTGTGATTTCTTGGTCTGGCAAGAGAGTTGGAAATCTCAAAAATAATACTTCTTTAATATAGTTTCCACTCATTCTGGGGATTTGGGATAGTTCCAAGTCTTTTTATGTTTCGGTTTCAGGTACCAGCCAAAGCCACAGAATTGCTGAAAGCCATGGAAAAATGTTAAATGCAAGGCGGTTGTTTTTTAAATTCTTCATATTGCATCTCTGGAGAAGGGCAGGGTTCCTCTTTGGGCCTGGTTCACATTTGCATGGGTTTGGTGAAATTGGCATTTTACTGCTGACCGCAGTGAACTCTGCACAAGGGGGACTTACATGAAGTCAAACTGCTACTTTACCTCAAAACAGTGATGAATTTCCCAGTGAACATCCAAGTGATAATTTAATGTACTGCTCAGAAAAAAAGATGGAGAAGTTTCAAATTTCTGTGTTGCATTCTGGCCATCCAGGAAGAGACTCAATCCATCCATTAATCTGTGGTTGTACCAAACTGGCAAAGACCGCTTCCTCAACTATTTCTCATGAGTGTGTTTGTGCCTTCAAGTTGCCTGTCAACTTACAGCGACCTCATGAATTCCATAGGGTTTTCATAGGCAAGGAATACTTAGAGGTGGTTTTGCTACTTCCTTTCTCTGAAATACAGTCTGCTGCATCTGGTATTCATTGGTGGTCTCCTATCTACATACTAATCAGAGATGAGCTTGCTTAACATCCAAGATCAGAAGGGATCTGGTGCCTTTAGAATATTTAAGCCTCTTACCTATCTTGAAACCAATCCTTTCATTTTGGCTTCATTTCATAGCTGAAGTACAATAATTTTGTTTTTTGTTTGTCATAGAAAGCTGTTCCGAGGCACTTTCTGAATGTCATTATAGTGAATAGCAATTGAATATTGTGTTGTAAATGAATTATTTCTGTGTTTCCTAGAATCCTAGAGTTGGAAGAAGCCACATGTGCCATCCAAACTAACCCCATTCTTCCTTGCAGCAATTAATACACTTCAGAGCCTCCATTTAAAAACATCAAGAGAATTTTTGCAAAATGGACACAGGAAGTATTGCAAATAGTAAGGCATTTCTTAATCAATGCTTTATCAAAAAGAGAAATACCAATCAATATCCTTAGTTGAACTGTAAATAAATAAAAGGAAGCAAATTAGGTAAAAGTGTTTTTGGGGTTCCAGGTTTTGATAATGGTATGTTACTAATTATACTATCGAAATTATCCACTTTTTCTCCCCTCCCCTTGAAATAAGCAGCTGGATGAACGAGTTCATATTCTCCGGGTGCACCGGTTTGGCAAGTGTCTTGCTGTCCCACTTTTTCAGCTGCTTTTAAAATGTTTTGTTTTGTGTTTCCAACTTTTCCCCTTTGTCCTCAGCTTCAATTGCTGCAAATTAAGTTAAAAATGTAAAACCGATTTACATCAGTTCAGTAGAAGAGAGAGGAGTGGATGGCATCTTGCTCTTCTCAGTAGGTTCAGGCAAAAGAGAACTGCTTCATCCTCCCATTTCTTGTGTGCTCTTCCTCAAAATCCTCCATAGCTTGAGATGGAAAGTAGTAGTAGAATTGGGTATCATCTGCATATTGATGGCACCACACTCTGAAATTCCATATGACCTTTATCAGTGACTTTATGTTTATGGACCTCTGTACACGGCTGTTGCTAGTAAAAGGGAAGGCACACGGGGCAACTCAGGGAGCCCTGCACACTCTCCCTTCTTCCCCAATCATATGGTGGGGATGGGACAGGGTGCGTTGGCACTTTCTCCCCATCAGATGGAAGAAAGGGCAGCAATGCATGGCAACATGCATTGCCCCACTGCCGTTTTCCCCATCATATGAGGAAAAGGGGAGGCAAGTGCAGGTAGCTCCACTGTGATGGTGGAAGTGTCTTTCAGCGTTTTGGGAGGAATGTGAGTGGGGCCTGCTGAGGGTCATCTGATGACACTCATCAGCCCCTGTCCAGGCCCAGTTAAAAGTGGCAAAATGGGTCCATTTTAGCCCTGTGTGAAGAGGTTCGATATTAACCAGCATGGGGGACTCCATAGGATAATGGCCAAAGGATCAAACAAGAGTCCTCTCACACAACCTTCTTGGTTCCCCTCTCCAGAAATGAATGAAGCACCTCTATATCCCATCTCAGTGAAGCAGCTCAGAAGGATACCATGGTTGATGGTATTGAAAGCCACTGAAAGGTTCAGCTGAACCAAGGACATTCTTTCCCTGTCAGTTCTCTGACTAGATCATCTGCAAAGGTGACCCAAACTGTCTCTGTATCTCAGCCAGACTGAAGCCAGATTGAAATTGATCTAGATAATCTGATACATCCAGATTATTCCATCTTGTTCATCATTTAATTGCATTCATGCATTCCTTGTAGTATAGGAGTCTGGGTGCTATTCTCAAACTGTCTGCCTTCCTTTAGGAAAAAATAGTTTTGTTCAATCATACTAATGTTTGAAAGGGAAGGCTCAGACACCAAACATATGCCCAGGCCTAGTGAGAAAGCTATTTGAGACAGTTCAGAATTTCTCCCTTCACTCACTCCAACCTTGTCAGCTGTTCTTGTAAACTGTGTGAGGAATGTACTCACTGATAATTTGATCCAATTATCACTCTTTTAGCTTATGGGTGTCATGTCAAGAGCTCTCCTTTTTCACTCTCATTCTCAGCATGCTTGAAGTGACTGCAAGACCTTCTGCAATGGAAAGTGAAGAGGGGAGAATTTTCACTGGGGCAGTTAAACTCTGGAATGTACCGCAGGCGAAGATATCAATCTTGGAGCCCTTGTGGACAGTGGGCAACACCAGATAGATCACGCGGAATGCAACTGAGCTGTAAAAAAAGTTAGGAAGATGTAGCCTCAAATTCTTTTGTGGTTTGGTTTATCCTTCTTTTTTCCTCTTTGTCCACACCATTTAAAAACCAGGTAAAATGACTGGGGTAGATCATGGTCAGAAACTAGAGCTGATGTGGTCTATCCAATGCAATTTTCTGAATGAGCACCCCAAACTCAATCTAAAGTTGACCAAAAACTGATTCGTAACCCTTTTGGTACTAATGTTGGAGAGTCGTTCCTGGTCAAAATGGTTCCTGGTCAAATAGTTCCTGGTCAAGTGGTTCCTAGTAAAAAAAAACAACAACAAAAAACAAGATAAGGAATCACTGTATTTCTGGAAAGTAGATGTGCTTACCTTTTTAAATATTGAATCAAAGACCAGTCCCATCTTTAATAAATACGGGCCATGGCATTCTATCAATTAATATGTTTCTCTAAACAAGGACCACAGTGTTATATCCAAGAATATGCTTCTGTACTGAGAAAGACAGTTTGGCACTATTCCATAGGTAAAGCTGTTTCCACATGCCAGACAATAAGGATGCAGTGGAGGTACCCTTTTCTGATGAATAGGAGGGAGATATCTGTCATGGAGACTCCAGTTTGCCATATGCTTATGTTTACTGCTTGACAGTGTATCTACTGGTGACAGTAAGTATTAGACTCAAAGAAGGATGTTCTTAGCTTGAACTCGGATAGCTTTGGACCTGCCATTTGTCTTGTGTTTCCTTAGATACACAGGTGTTTTCCTTTTATTTAAAACAGAAGTGAGGGAAAATAAACATATGTAAAAGAAGGTCACAGGTTCGTATCTGGGGAGCGGTGTGAGCTTCCGCTATCAGCCCCAGCTTCTGCCAACCTAGCAGTTCGAAATCATGCAAATGTGAGTAAATCAATAGGTACTGCTCTGGTGGGAAAGTAATGTTGCTCCATGCAGTCATGCTGGCCACATGACCTTGGAGGTATCTACGGACAACGCCGGCTCTTCGGCTTAGAAATGGAGATGAGCACCACACCCCGGAGTCAGTCACGACTGGACTGCATGTCAGGGGAAGCCCTTTACCTTTATCTAAAATAAGGATGGGAAGAAGGGAGAGCAAAGGCAATTCTGTTTTTTCTAGAACAGTGGTTCTCAACCTATGGGTCTCCAGGTGTTTTGGCCTACAACTCCCAGAAATCCCAGCCAGTTTACCAACTGTTAGGATTTCTGCGAGTTGAAGGCCAAAACATCTGGGGACCCACAGGTTGTGAGCTACTGTTCTAGAAAGTGCCCTAGCTGGCATGATCTAGAAGGATTTCATAAGTACCAGAGGATCAGCTTCCATGCTCCTCCATCTTTTGGTCACTTTGGAAGAAAGTTTCTTTCCAGATGCTTTTTTCCTGACTGAGACTCCACACCTTTTTGCATTTGAAGGACCTTTAGAGAAAGAAAAATTATTTCATTCACCATCAAAAACAATGGCGTATATACTATATTATGTGTGAGAACCAAAAAATTGACAACATGGCCTACATACTAATACACTGATGTGGGAATTTTCCTATATTTCCTTTGTGATGCTCCTGTTAAAGCAGGAGGCCGTGCTCTCTACATTTATCAAGCATATTGAATGATTCAGGGCTGGCTCTTTCCAACTTTTCAGTCTTTGCCAAGAAGGAGAAAGTTGGATAATGGCAAATAAATTAGCCAAGGTGCATTCACTCAGCAGATGGCTCCCATCCATCTTTGGATCATATAATAAGCTTTCTGGACAGATGGAATGTTGGCTGGGATACCTCACTCCAAAATGCAAAACATAAGCATTTAGTGGGCGTTTGGACATTTCAATCCCCAAATATGAATCTTAAATGGGAGGTGGACTGTAACTATTGCTCTGCTTGCATGCATCCCACACACCCCAGCCTTACATGAGATTTCACCTCCAAGGGAGCTTCAGGAAAAAGACCTATCTATCTGCGTGTTGAACTTCAAACCCAAAAGGGAGGTGCTCAAGCTATCAAAACTGCCAAACGCCCAAGTAATTATACTTCAAATCTTGAATTCTTGCATTATGTCAGTCCTGATGCTCTGGGGATGCTCTTGTAGCTGTGGAAATGAGTTCATGAATCTGCTGAGCAGAGTTCATTGACAGTAACAAAAGTGTTTCAACTAAGAAAGAAAGAATTGAAGCATGGTGATTTAAGCAGTAAGTAGCCATATATCAATAGGATATAAAATGATGGTAACTAAAGTTGCATCTACATTGTAGAATTAAAGCAATTTAATACCACTTTAACTGCCAAGCCTCAATGCTATGGAATCCTGGGAGCTGTAGGTTTACAAGGTTTTTAGCCTTCTTTGCCAAAGTGTACTGGAGCCACACCAAAATGTAACTCCCAGAATTCTGTCACATTGAGCCATGGTAGTTAAAGTGGTGTCAAACTGCATTAATTCTACACTGTAGATGCTTTGTGAGTGACTGATATGCTAATCAGTGCCCCCCTATAAAAATTGAGAATTTTGAAAAGGTACTTAAAATCCTAAATGCTGCTAGGATGGGTGTGTGTGTGTGTGTATGTGTGTATGGAGAGAGAGAGACCACTTGCCTTGCCCAGTGTGCCTGGTTTCATTTGCTGCTTGCCACACACACACACACACACACACACACACTCTTTCTCAAGGGAAAAATAATTCAGCATGTGGTGGCAGGTACCTCTGAACAAGAATAAGAACTGTGTGGCATGGATGTTGCATGTGGTGCTTTTGAGAGGTGCCCCACAAATTCCCATACACAAAGAAAACACTTCAAAATACTGCAGACCATATCCAAGCATGCCTTAAAATAGTACAGAGTGTTTCAAAAAGATGGACCTAATTTGAAATTGATATATCTCAGCAGTAATGAATTGCCCGTTAATTAAACCCCCTGAAGACGCCAACCACAGATGCAGGTGAAATGTTAGGAGAGAATGCTGCTTTTTTTGTTGTGTCAGGAGCAACTTGAGAATCTGCAAGTCGCTTCTGGTGTGAGAGAATTGGCCGTCTGCAAGGATGTTGCCCAGGGGACGTCTGGATGATTTGATGTTTTTATCATCCTTGTGGGAGGCTTCTCTCATGTCCCCGCATGAGGAGCTGGAGTCGATAGAGGGAGCTCATCCGCCTCTCCCCGGATTCGAACCTGCGACCTGTCGGTCCTCAGTCCTGCCGGCACAGGGGTTTAACCCACTGCGCCACCGGGGGCTCCAGAATGCTGCTGAAGCATGGCCATACAGCCCCCCCAAAAGCCCCATAGGAACCCTAAACACTTGCCATTTGAAAGAGTGGGGCATACAATTTCAAATGATTACCCCACGATGCATCTCCCAATGCACAAACAGCCCCAAACCTCAGTCATTTCCAAGGTGGCAACCCCGCAACATCATAATTGTGGCACAGCATACATTTCAACAGTATTTTGGTATTGATCTGCCAATGCAAAAGAGCATTTGTCATTGGTACTAACTATTTCAAGAAACAGACTGTTTGTGCAAGGAGAAGAGCATTGTGAAATATACTGCTAAGGTTCATCATTTTTGAATGCTCCATATTTAAGGAGAGCTAAAGAGTGTTTGTGCCTTGCCAAACTACAAATACAAGGATTTGTTGAGCCTTGACAGTTAAGATAGCATTAAGCTGCATTAGATCTACAATGTATATGCAGGCCTAGTCTTCCCATATACACCAATGCAACTTATTATGATCCTCAGCAGAGGGCTTTATTTTAGTCCCACTGCCATTATAAGCACATTTGGGTCTCATATGAGGAAAAGCCAATATATAAATTAAATTTAATTAATTAAAAATAATTTTAAAATACAGTGAGTTTTGGGATTTGGTTTTAGGGCCCATCTGCAGATTTTGAATACCAAAATCTGCATATGCTCAAGTCCCATTATATACAATGACACAATAAAATGATGTCCTTTATATAAAATCAAGGTTTACACTTTGGAATGTTTTTGTTGTTAAATATTTTAAGGCATGGATGGTTTAATCTGTGAGCCTATGGATACAGGGATCTGACTCTATAGGTGCCACATCATTGTGTGGCTTCAAGGAACTCTAGAGGTGGTTGAAAAGGGTTATGATGCATGGCAACCCTTGTATTAGAAGATTCATGGGACATTTCCTCCTTCCAGGAATGAAAGAAGTAAACACACTTCTAATGTAGTAATGTCAGACTTTACCATTTGAAACTCATTTCAGTGACCTCACCCAGCTAACTGATTGTTGTCTCTGCACTTGACCACATTTGCACTTTAATAGTATGATTTCCGTGTTTTTTCATCTCCACTAATGTTGTTGAGCAACAAGGAAGTCAAGAGAGGTGGTATCTGCCAAGTTTCAGGTTGAGCTGGCCTCCTTGCTCTCTCATGCAAATAGGGTGATAATGATGCTATCGGTGGAGGAGGGAGGGAGGTGAAGAAAACAAGAATGAAGGCGTGGGGGGTACTTTTTACCCTTTCACTTGCATTTAACACATATTTGCAGGGTTGTTTATATTTTAAAGGAAAGGCTAAAGATTGTATTTCTACAGGCTGAAGATTGTTATTTAAAACTCACCAATTTTCTTTACAAATTAAACCAATGCAGTCAGAAGTAAACTCCAAAACTGCCTTCACTGGAATCATTTTCATACTCCTACACGTAGGACTGAAGTCACACCCCATAAAGTTGTAAGGTGTAACAAGTGTTTTGTTTCCCCAGGAAGTCTTTGTTTTCTTGAAGAAAATTTCAGAGTTAGGTGGTGTCTGGTATCCATGTCAATTCTGAGTCTTAGTTTTATTTTTAAAGTAGATGAACCTGTTTGGGGTTCAGATAGCTTCTTTAAAATTCAGACTAAAACCTGGAGGAAATTCACCATCCCATTGATATGGAAGCCACCAGCTTCATCTGTTTCTTTTCACATGAATAACAGAAAACAATACATAATAAAATACAATCACTACAGTTTAGAACGCAGTTTGGGGGATAAACATAGTTGATTTAGTTCTGAATGAGATTTGAATCTGCCACCATTTTGATTCATTTCCAGCAATAGCCAATAGGAGTTGTAGATGCCATGATTTTTTTGACAGAAGTGTATGAAAATGTAACTCAAAGTTGAAGCTTATCAGATTCAAAAACACTAGTTAAAAGAATCTTTGGGGAAGAGCAACCTTTTATGTATGGTGATTTCTAAGATAGATTTACTAGCCCTCTTATGTTTTTGGTCACTGTGTGGGGCAGGATGGAAGTAGGATGGGGGTAGCAAAATGGACTTGCTGCAAATAAAATAACCTTTAAATAGCCCCCCCCCCCCCCGATGCATCATTTTCTCATGCCAGGAGGACTGTAGGGAGAAATCTGTGTTAAACAGTAAAAATTACTTACCTATCCAACATTACCCTGCTGCCGACCCTCTCCTGGCACTAGAAATCACTCCCGACTCCCTTCTGCTGGTGTGTCATTTCTACATGCCAGGAGGAGACCGGCAGCAGGGTAATGCTGACCAGGTAAGTAATTTTTAAAGGCTTTTCTGGGGGGGGGGGGAGGGTTGGGTTGGTATTTGGGTGCCCTGTTGGAAGATCCGGCAGGGCATCTGGACACCTCCCTCCTCAGAGAAGTGTGGTTTTTTTTAATGGTGTGGGGACAGAAGTCTGGCATGACCCAGGTTTTTAAACCTGGGTTGGACTGGACTTCTCTTCTGTCTGGAACCGTCGCCAGCCACGGAAGGCAAAGTTCCTATCTTAAATACTATTTATTTTTGCTTACCCCTACCACTCTTCCATTATTCTTCTTCACCCAAATTCAAGAACAGTTTAATTGATAAACATGCTTACAAAAGAGGAGACAGCTCCATGTTTAAAATGATGCACACACATGCACATGCTCAAATGCACCAGAAATGATTCCAATTAAATTCAGGGTCCCTGCCTAAAATACTGTTGAGAGAATGAATCTTTCCTTCTTTATTCAAAGTCTGTGTTGCAGTCCTGCTGGTTTCCAGAAGGTTGTCATGGTTTTTCAGCAAATAGCTGATGTCATCCCTCTTTTGTGGCTCAAGGCCTTTTCAGCTGACCAGCTCTGGGGAGAGCAGTTTAAGATCTGAAGACATCCAGGGTCTCATTGGGCTCTGCTACTGGAATGGCAATTGCAAGAAACGCCATGCAGATCGGGTGGGTGGTGGTGGAGGGGTGGAAGAGATGCTAAAATAAAAGGTGGGAATCGGAGAGGTCTCCTAAGGTGGCAGAAGAATTGATGGGAAATGAGAGTAGCAGACACCAAGTAAACAATGATAGCACTGATACCAGAAAAAGATTGAAATCAATAAGGAAGCTAATTGAGGCCGATGAATAGGCAGAAAGAGAAAGGCAGTCAAAATCATACAAAAGCGGGAGAAAAATGAAGAAATAAGCTGTTTGCTTTGTGACTTAGAAACTGAAAAGTGGGATAAGCATGTGGAGCCTTGAAGGCATTCCAGATAGGAACTGTCATAGATCTAAAATACTAGAGCTGACATCTTTCTATTTGGTGATTAAGCAATGCTCAAATCCCAACATTTTACCAATACGAAACACTTATTCATTTCTCACCATTTTCTAAGCTGCCTTATTCATATTAATTAGTATTTTAATCCTTGAATGGGGACATTAAAATAGATGTCTTGTGCGACAAAGCTACTCTATCTGGTATGAAAAGGGATGCAAAACATGTCTCTTTGAGATTCATTATTTGGCAAAAGGAATAGTCATTTATGCTAATAAAAAAGAGACGCAAGAGAAACAAGATACAATCAAAATCTTGAGGTTAGCTTTTTTTAAAAAAAACGATAACTAATTCTTAACTGAAATCCAGAAGAGTTCAGATGGATAGGGTCAGGCCTTTCAATAAACTGAGCAGTCTTTTCTCTCCTGTTTGGTTCGCCCAATGTGTAAGCTTCAGCCACTAAACGGAAGACACTTAAGTTGCTCCACCGAGCAGCTGTCTTTGTGTGGTGAACAAACTGTGGCTAACATCCCTTATATTACCATGACATTGTTCCATCTAGCCCAGTATTATTTAATCTGATCAGAACACCTCATCTTCCACCATGCACAGTGGTAAAAATACAAGCCTATTTATATTATCTATATAAAGAAAAATGTAATGTTCGTTTGTGGGATTAACATAACTCAAAAACCACTGGATGACAAATTGACACCAAATTTGGACACAATATACCTATCAGGCCAATGAGTGACCATCACTCATAAAAACACTGAAAAACACAGCAGAAGAGACTTAAAAAGGCAACCCCCCCAAAAAAATATATTATAACGCATATTTATTTATTATTTATTTATTATTTGCACTTATTTACCGCCACTCTCAGCCCGAAGGCGACTCGGGCATATGCAACACCACATATATACACATATACACAAATATATATACACTCCTATACACATATATATACACACACAAGACACATATACACAGAAGGGGCCACAGTAACACATGGCAGGGGACAGCTAGTTTAGAATAAACCTGCTGAATTAATCGAATCTAGGGACATGCGGATAGACCATTCCACAATCGTTCCAATCAGCATACTCTGGTTGTCGCTAACAATTTGATTTGGCCAATAATATTTTTCTTAAGGAGATTTAAAATGCAATAAATAAGGAGAAACACTTCACTAGTAAAGACGACGATGCTTTATATAGTAGAGAGCAGTAAGAAATGCAGAAGACTGTACCCCAGATGGAAAGATTCAACCTCAGCAGAATGGTTGATGATAGGGTAACCTTGAAGGTCTCTGATTCATTGAGTCGGCAAAAGTTGAAGTCAATTTGAAAGCAGTTAACAACAACTATAACGCTTGTTATAGGTGACACAACATGTCCGATGATGCAGTTCATTTTATGTCTATTTTATTCTCTATTATTATGTAAAGTAAGTCTCAGGGCTTGCGGCCGGGGGGGGGGGGGGGGACGGACAAATCTTGAAAAGTGTGTATATATGGATTTTCTTCAGGTATTAGACTTTTGTCCGCAATTTTTTAATTGAATGATAGGTTCTATGCAACTGTGCTTAAGGCTTCAGGCATCATGTTTAATGATAAAACCAGAGTCTGATTCCTGTGGCAATCTCAGGGCTTGGGATAGTCCTGACTTCCAACCCTACAGAAAGTGAAGTTCAACAGGTAGTTAATTCTTGGATTATGAATCTCTTTTTACTAGATGGTTATCAAAGAACGTGGCTTTTCACAGTTGTGTAAATCTGGAGGTCTGCTCTTTTGTTCATTGTTGTTACTAAACAGCATAAAATGAAATGAAGTTGTTACAGAGTCTGTTTCATACCCCATTTACTTCTATGGCACATTTATACCTGTCATTTATAATGAAAGTTAAAGTTAATTCCAAGCTGCGGTGGCTAGAAAATACATGCTGTCAAAGAACGCTACAGAGTCCAAGTTGTAAACCCCTTACTACGCGTCATTGAGCTCCAAATGTAAACTGCATCACACAATGAAGTCAGCTCTGCAGAATCTGAAGCGCATTCAAGGCAGCTACCTGTACTAGAGCATGTTCAAAATTTCAGGTGGTGGTGGCAGAGGCTGCTGAAATACCCCCAATGATACAGCTGGGCAGCGGAAGGTTAATTGACACCCTGTGAAATTGTTTACTTTCACTGCTATCACTTTCCCCTTTTTTGCTTCTTATGCCTCTAAGACACTGATGTGGATCTCACCCAGAAGCGTGCATGCGTGTGTGTGTGTGTGTGTGTGTGTGTGTGTTTGGGGCAGGGGGCAAACACTATAAATCTGGTTTGAGGCTATTTTCTGTGGTTAATGTAATCATCCATTTGGCCTCAAACTTGTTCCAGACTTGTTCATGTAATTGTCAGCACAACAAAACCAGTTTTTCCTAAACCAGTTCCAAACTGAGATAAGTGGACAGTGCAGGTGTGCCCCTAGCCTGTATAGTCAGCTTCTTTGACAAGATTATGCTGTTCTTGCCATTGTTGTATCTAGGTAGTTCTGATTTTCAGAGAACTTAAAGTCACCTTAAAGTGAACCTTCCATGGGATTTTCTTAGAAAGATTTGTTTAGTGGGGTGTGGGAGAGTATTTGTATTTGATTCCCTGTGGTTGAGGGTCCTTCCAGTAAATGCGGGCCCTGTTGGACTTTTACCGGAGGCATCCATCTAATATGGTATGGGCCCTATGAGGACTGACTACTGGGTAGTCATTGTGGCACCGCAGCTTGATAGTTGCATGTGTGTGTGAGTGTTTGGGGGGGGGGGGGGGGTTGGTTGGCCATGGCACACAAAGCTGGGGAATAGCTGCTTACATCCCACCCATGAAGTAAAATAACATATGTGTTTGCCACATTTAGGTGCACCATATGGTTAACAGGTTAGCCAGGAATTTCTTAGTAAATTTTAATTTGGTCCCATATATTAATACCTCTGTGTTAGGCTGGATCTACATTGCCCTATATCCTGGAATTGAATTCCTGTTTACCCCAGATTATCTGACAGTGTAGACTCATATAATCCAGTTCAAAGCAGATCTGAGATCTGATCCTGGGATATAGAGCAATGTAGATCTAGACTTAGGCCCCTTCCACGCAGCTGTATAAAATCCACATTGAACTGGATTATATGGCAGTGTGGACTCAGATAATCCACTTCGAAGCAGATATTGTGGATTATCTGCCTTGTTATTCTGGATTATATGCCTGTGTAGAAAAGACCTTAGACAGTAATTCTTTCCACCTAATTCCATTTGACTCAATGGTGGGAAATGTGTAATCTCGAAGTATACACATGCTGTTTCCTCTCAGCAGTAAAACCTAAAGTCATAAGCTCATGGGAGGGAGAAACCTATGTATACTGTTGGGCCTATTTGTGAAAGCAAAGAAAACTACCCAAACATTTTGTGAAAGCCATGCTTGAAGTTGCCCGTGGCTGCTTTTGCTGAACCCATACAGCTAAACTAACACTAATTTAACTGAACAGAAATGTATGGATTTAAATCAGAAGCACCACATTTTCTCTATTCTTAATCCTTGTTGAGCACTGTCTGATTTGAATCTAAGCAGCCATGGTAAAGAGCTGTGCTCTCTAGACTAAGCATAATAATAAGAAACCCAAACCAAACAGTGACCTCTATGCCCTAAGCTGCTGCTTTAAACTGGGTCATATCCAGGAGGCTGACAAAAATATCCTTGCCACTGTAATTCATTCTCCCACACTTGTGCCTTGAAATAGACTCCTATGTTTTTGTTTGGTTGCCTGCAAGACTTCTCTCCCAGCCCCTTGAATTCTTACACTTTTTATTTGTATGAATTTATCACTCCCTTGATCCCAAAATAGCCCCAGTATTTTTGGACATCTTTGGAACACTCAAGTGCCTTCAGGAATGCGATTGTGAGCCATCCAAGGCGAGAGATCATAAAACCAAGCCCAGGCCACAGAAGAAGCTGTTGGAAGAGTTCAACATGACTTTCAAGCAGCATAACAACCAAATTGTTCTTTTAGAAAACAACAACAACACATCTGAGTCTCAGCAAGAAGTCTCAGTGTTCCTGTATTATCGTTTTGAACATGGAGAGATATTTGCATTCTTGAGTTCATTCATTCTCACCAAGAAAAAAAGCAGGCCACTTCTTAACAACCCTGAATAGCGCTTGTATATTCGATGGTTTTTGGAAAATTGTATACATTTTTGTGCTCTGTGTAAAGCCAGCATCTAGAAGTCTTGGAACACGATTCATTAACCTCTGACGATGAATCATTGCTTGGACTAGTTACTTTCTAGCCTTTCTTCTTTATCTGTAAAATGATTATATAGTGACTTACTTAATAGGGTAGTTTCATTGGCCCGTGCAATTTAAACTTTAAGATTCTTGCATATTGTTAACAATCATAAATAATCAGTGTTGCATGAAAGTTATAGCTAGGGCAATGGGCTCCTCCTCTCAGTTGAGTAGGAAAACACAACTTCTCTTTGCTTAATACTGAACAAACACAAACTTTGAATCAAAAAATGGTCAAAGACCTCACAATTTCAACCTAGTAAACCCAGTTATAATAGACCCATAAAACCAATGGCATGTACATATGTGTTAGTGCACCATTCCACAGATTATACAATGGGTCTACTCAAGTTGGGAATTAATTGATTCAGGTCAGACTGCATTGGGATGTTATATTTACATTAACTAATACATTTCTTTGCACATAGTGAACTAGTGGCTCTGCAGAGAAAGTAGAGTCATAGAATCATAGAGTTGGAAGAGACCACATGGGCCATCCAGTCCAACCCCCTACCATGCGGGAAAAGTACAATCAAGAGGATCCCATCTTTCTTCACACACAGTATGTCAAAATGAAATATTTTTTGCATGGATGTCTATGGCTCTATTTACATTGCCATATAATGCAGTTTCAGTATGCAGATTAACTGGATTATATGGCAGTGTAAACTCATATATTACAATTCAAACCAGATTAATATGAGATCAGGTCCTGGGATATAGGGTTGTGTAGATCCAGCTACAACCTAAAAGTCAATAGTTTGCCTAAAGTTGTATTTTTTAGATTTCAGGAAAAAACAAGTTGTATAAAACCAGGACTACACAATTTTGAGTGAAGATGTTCAGCTAAGTTATTGTACTACAATAGATTGCAATGCTGACATGATTCCATTCTCAGTTGGTGACTGGATGCACAGTAAGGCTTTAACAAGCAGTTACAGTGGTGGATCTCCTTCCTCACCAAAACATACGATATTATATTAAAATACCAGAACATTTGACAAAATCAGCAACTATAAAAAAAGCCAGCAGCAATGAAAACAAGACAAATCCATATGATTCAAAGCTACACACACACACACACACACACACGGTCAGTAACCAGCACCAAAAGATTCAAAGCATTATTGTAAATGGGTAATAATGATGACTTTTATTAGATTGCATGCACATCAGAAAATTTGAAAAGTAAATTAATATAGAGGTTTAGCTTTGTAGATACAGTGTTCACCCGCTAGTTCGCAGTTTGCCTATTGCGGACTCGCTGTTTTGCGAGTTTTTATTTTCCCTTCCCCTGAGCCATTTGGGGGGGGGGGAGGAAGAAGAGGAGGAGGAGGGGAGAGGGAGCCAGGTGCTGGCAAATGGTGGGGCTAGAGGATGCCGGAGCCCCAGGAGGTGGAAGAACCTTGCTCCCTTTGGGCTAGGAGGAGGCTGCAGAGGAAGAGGGTGAGCCCAGGTTGGATTAAAAGAAAAGCGAAGGAGAAGGAAAAGAAGAATGCCCCCGAGCACTTGCAGCAGGCGACGACAGCGCAGCAGCAACAACTCCCTTCTCCTCCACTTCTTCCTCCTCCTCTTCCTTGGAGGCGCCATTGGCACTGATGTTAACAGCACTCAAGGGGCCTTTGAGGAAGAGGAGGAAGAAGAGGTGGTGGAGGAGAAGAGCGAAGGAGAAGGAGAAGAAGAGTGCCCTTGAGCACTTGCAGCAGGCAGTGTCAGTGCAGCGGCAGCAGCAGCAGCAACTCTCTCCTACTCCACCTCTTCCTCCTCCTCTTCCTCAAAGGCCCCTTGGGCGCCATTGTAAGGGAAGCCCAGGCCTGATGTAGGGCCTGGGCCTCCCTACATCATGAATTTTCACTTATCACAGGTGGTTCAGGAATGCAACCCACAGGATAAGTGAAGGAACACTGTATATTAATATATTACATGTAAGATGGCTTTATGAAACATGTGCTTCAATTTAACTACAGGGTTTTGTTTATTTAAAATAATACATTTATGCTGAAAGACTGCACAAAAATGTTATAGACAGTCATTTTGGTGTCAGCCCCTCTGGTGGTGCCTCTTGGTGTGGTTTGCACTTCTAGGACCTCCATGGCACCACTGAACAGGAGGACATGAATGGTAATTTGCCCTGGGAAGCCATAGCTATTCAGAATAGGTAATGCTAGGCTAGAGGGAACAAAAAAGTGAAATAAGTTAGCTTCCTCGGTTTCCACAAAGTGTTGTACTGTCATCACCATCATTCATCATCATTTATACCCTTGCTGTTTCTCAAAACCAGAACTCAAGATACCTTGTGGTTCACTAGGAGGCATTGCTGCTGCCTTCTGACCCTTCTTGCTATGTGTCTTGCATTGAATTGGACTTATGGGTTAAATCCCCAGATTCATTACATTAACAATTTATAGGCAGACTTCACACACGCCTCTGGGGGCTGCCTTAACTTGCCAAGCTGTCTCATGTTTCCCTCTGTTCTTTCTCAGAAGGAGATCAAATGTGTATTCCACTGACCTCCTGCCTTGTCAGTCTGAAAATCTTTTAACCTTCCGCTCACAGTTTTTGCAATGTGTTACTACCTCCTGCATCCAGTTCTGTCCTCCTTACGAAATTCAATCTACCTTAACAGATAAACATTCACATTTCTTCCTTCCAGAAATATGCAGGCTGATCACTGAATGCTTCTGCTATTCCCTCCATCTGAATGCTGCCACTCAGAGGACACTTGCCACATGAAGTTGCAAATAGGCCTTTTTTATCCTGGCTTCCACTTCTACCCAGGTATTACTCTTTAGGGCAGTGGTTCTCACCTTCCTAATGCTTCAGTCCCTTAATACAGTTCCTCATGTTATGGTAACCCCAACCATAACATTATTTTCACTGCAACTTTATAACTGTAATTTTGCTACTGTTATGAATCATAATGTAATATCTGATATGCAGGATGCATTTTCATTCACTGGACCAAATTTGGCACAAACACCCCATATACCCAAATCTGAATACTGGTGGGGTGTAGGAGGATTGATTTTTGTCATTTGGGAGTTGTAGTTGTTGAAATGTATAGCTAACCTACCATCAAAGAGCCTTCTGAACTCCTTGAATGGTGGATTTGAACCAAACTTGGCACAAAGAACTGCCATGATCAACAGAAAATACTGGGACAGTTTGGTAGACATGGACCTTGGGTTTTGGAGTTGCAGTTCACCTATATTCAAAGGGCATTGTGGTCTCAAACAATGATGGATCTGGACCAAACTTGGCACATATACTCCCTATGCCTAAATGTGTAGGCTGGTGGAATTTAAGGAAAATAGACCTTGTAGTTGCTGAGATTTATTGTTCACCTACAATCAAAGAGCATTCTGAGAGAAACTAGGACGCTTGAAAAGCAGATGAAAATGCCAGACTATCCTTGCCAAATTGAGACCATTGAGTGGGTATGCACATGTTCTACTTTAACCTGATTTAAATAAGAAGAGGGAAAAGGAATAAAGGAATAAAAGAACAGAAAAAAATGAGAAAAGGGAAAGATCACTGTTGTTCTCCTCATTTCAGCATTGTTCTTTTTACATTTGCAGGAGAGGAAGAAATTAAATAGATTTGTACTTTTCCAGCATACAAGATAGTACAATTAAGTAATATTAGATAAGCGGTACAGTGAGGTAATTTTAAATAAGCAATTTGTATCACTTCTGGGTTAACCCCTCTCCGCCCCCAATTTCGTTTTAAGATGTCAGTGTGCATTCCTTCATTTCACGCAATAATGAAAACCCTACATTATTATTGAGTGAGGTAGATACTGCCATAAGTAAAACAACATCAGATAAATGGCCAAGAAAGGAAGGAATAAGATTAGAACATCTAAGGTGGGAGGTTATAGCCTTCAAAGGCAATCCCAGAATGTTTTACACCATACTTGCAAAGTGCCATCTTACCTAAAGATTGGATAATGTCTGAAACCAAACTTCTAATGAAGAAAGGAGGAACAGAAAACTTTAGCAACTATCATCCTATTCCACTCCTCTCTCAACTATATAAACTGTTCACAAGGATCCTGCTGTGAAGACTATCTCAAGATGTGGAAACAAGCAGGCTTCAGATGCGGTCACTCCACTCTTGATCATATCCACTCAGTCAAACAGCTACTGGAAAAAAAGCGGAGAATATAAAGTCCCAGTTTATCTTGCTTTCATTGATTGCCAAAAGATCTTCAACTCTGTTGAGATCAGTGCTATCCTTAATGCTCTGCATCAAACCAGAGTAAATACAGCATATGTGAACATCATAAAACACATCAGTACAGGGTGCACCATGGCTATAAAACTGTTTTCGGAAGTGTGTCACATCAGAATAAACAAAGGAGTGCATCAAGGAGACACAATATTGCCAAAACAGTTTAGAAAACCTCTTCTGAAAAATCAGATGTAAAGGTAGGATTTCAAATGATGAACAACGTCCTCATCTCCTCTTCGCTGATGATTGCATCCTTTTTGCCAAAGATCCAGAAGATTTACAACATGATTTACATCAAGTAGCTCACCTCCCAAAATCAGTAGGATTGGAAATGAACTCAAAGAATATGAAATGGATGAAAAATGAGCGGTGTGCCCAGGGCTGCTTTGTTATAAATGGAGATAAAATTGACAAAGTGACTGAATATGTATGCGTTAGACAACAAGTACAGTTGAATAAATTGGCAAATGGAGAATAAGCAAGAAGACAAAAGATGGCTTGGATGGCTTTTAATCGAAACTGGACTAAGATATGCTAAGCTACCAATGAAGGTCAGAGCAGATATCTTCAGCACTACAGATCTACCAGCAATGTTATATGCATCTGAAACATGGGCAACAACAAAGTTAGAGGAGGAAAAACTGCTGGTGACTCAGAGAGTAATGGAAAGAAGGATGTGTGACATGACAATAAGAGATAAATTCAGCAATAAAGAGCTGCATCAAAGAACCAGGGTATGAGATATGGTCAATGAGATCTATGAGACAAAAAGAAGATGGACAGGGCATATAGCATGAACAAAGGACAACTGATGGACATGGTGACTAATGAACTGGATACCAAGAGACTACGAGCGGCCCTTGGGCAGACCTCGTACTCGATGGGACAAACCAATGGTTAAGCTATTTAACCAGAAATGGAAAAGAAAAGCACAAGATCGCATATTTTGGCAAATGGTAGATTTGCGTGAAGCCCAAAGGAGTGGACTGATGACATAGAATAGAATAGAATAGAATAGAATAGAATAGAATAGAATAGCATTCCTGTGTTTCTTTGGTCAATCTTGCTAAATATTAAGATCATTCTGCTCATACTCCACTTTCCTGTTCCAAGTGTACTATTGATATAAAGTAGTTGTTTAAAGGCGTTTTATTTTAAAATAGGAAATTTAATATAACATGGGTTTTGGATGGTAAGAATATTCAAAATCATTTGACAAGTTGATTTAAAAACATGTGACAAGAATGCTAACAAGAAAAATCCTGGCCAAATCTTTTGTAGATTGAGATTAATTCTGTGCATAATACATGTGTTTTCTTTATGTTTCTTGTGTGGAAATCTACTTCTCATGTGGAAAAAGCTGTTTCCTAAACTGAAAATGATGCAAAGAGACATATTCTGTGTAAAATTCCTATGTGGTTGATTGGCATAAAAAACAGGCTTCTTCTGCATGAGGTCCAATTTTCTGCACAGAAAACGGTATTTCTTCATAGAGATGTGGCTTTCTGCATAGAAAAGATTTCCTGTGTAAAGAAAATATTGTTTTCTGTGAAAAACAACCACAAGTGAATTTTGTTCAAGTTTGAATTGGATAGGCTTTGAAAACTGTGGTTTTTGAAGGCTTTCTCACAGTGAAAAGATAATTATTCCTGATAGCCCTAGTTTGTTCTTTGAAATATGTATATTGCATATTTTAATATCTTTCCAAAGATGAACTTATTCATGCCTATTGAGATTTTTCATAAGCAGAATATGGGGTGTTCCCGCACTGCACATTTATTACATTTAGATATTATTATTATATTTATTTATACCCCACTTTATCTCTCCCAAAGGAGACTCAAAGTGGCTTAAAATAAAAGCATTAGCTTACAATTTAAAATATACAAACATGCAAACATTAAAACAGAATTAAATATAAACAGTATTAAAAATTCAGTTAAAATCCATTGAATGTCTTTGCTACTCTTGGGATGTATCGTTTGCAGAGGTTGGAAGAACAACTCTAGTACTGAATCTGAGTACTAAACTACAAATCCCAGAATTCTTCAGAACTGTGGCAGTCAAAGTGCGCTCAAACTGTTACACTTATGAAGTATGGGTGCATGCAGGCAGAGGATTGCATGGGAAGTTAACATCCATTACTCAGAGAATTTGAAACTTTGTTTTGCTTCAAAATCTTATATGGATAAAAAGAAAATCACCCATTTGATGAGGTCGCAAATCATTTTCAAACTCGATGTTTGATTATTAAATTGCGTGTTCACTAGGAGGACAGACTGGGATCTGCCTGGCAATCAGACAATTATTATTTTGCAATTTTAACAACTGAGGATGGTGACCATAATTAGAATATCTAGCTGTGTGTGGTGCAAGAAGGATTTTCTGGAATATGTAGGACGTCCCGCTAAATAATTCTGAGAAATAAAGTTTTCATGCCCTGTAGGGTGCTTGAGTGGGTGGCCCAGTACTTGAAAGACAAAGTTTCCCTACTCTCTTAGAAGCGCTATTATGAGCTTATCTATAGCTACCTGGTTGCTTGAAAATGCTCAAAGTTCTTTCTGCTTTTATTTTCTGCCCCCCAAGGATCATGCCTGGTGGAAAGAAAATATATGCATTTTAATGTAAACTGAAATTATCATTGATGTCTGCATATGTGCTGCTTCATTTACAATATTTGTTTTTAAGGGAGTGAACTTTCTTGAACAAAGACTAGAATCTTAGCCATGGGTCCCTGGGAGGCTTTTTGCTTTTCATCAAACTTCATAACTAGTCCCAGTAACACCCAGAACTGGATGCTTCAGGACAAGTGTATAAGTGTGTAGTCAGCCTTGTCATTAGGCAAAGTGAGGCCTCAAGCATTAGATGCTGGAATAGTGGGAAGCGGCCATGATCTAATTGAGGACAGAGTGGTTGGGGGACTACACAACTAGTCCGGTGCCCCTAAGCTAGTCTATCCTCAAGAGGGTGGGAAGAAAGTTCAACTATCAGCCCAGTCAGCTTTTTTACATGAAGCAGTCTGCAGGTGTGTGCATCAGGTCCTCAAGCAGCAAACAGGTGTAATCTAGAAACAACTAGAAGTCCCCTGTGAGTCTTTCTTTTTCTCTTCCCTGACTCCCAGAAGTAGACCCTTTCCATCTCACAGTGTCTGGTGTCCTGGAATTTAGATATGGCTTTTAACTTTGTTTTATTAACATTGTGTAATTTATTATTATGGTTTTCATGTAATTTACTTTATTGTCAAATGCTGTTATATTTATATTGAATTGTTTTAGTTTATTGTTGTATTTTACGACATTTAATGTTTGTCTTTTATGTTGTGAACCATATGGAGCCTGATAGTGCAATGAGTTAAACCCTTGCGCCAGCAGGACTGCTGACCAACAGGCTGGCGGTTCGAATCCAGGGAGCGGGGTGAGCTCCCATCTCAGCTCTAGCTTTCCATGCAGTGACATGAGAGAAGCCTCCCACAGGATGGTAAAAACATCGAACATCTGGGTGTCCCCTAGGCAATGTCCTTGCAGATGGCCAATTCTCTCACACCAGAAGTGACTTGCAGTTTCTCAAGTCGCCCCTGACATGGAAAAAATGTTGTGAACTGCCCTGAGTCCCCATGGGGTGATAGGGTGGGATAGAAAAAAAGTTTTACTTATTTGTCTACTTACTGGATGAAATCCTTATGTGATAAGAGCCTTTTTTCTGCAAACTCAAAGCTTGGGTTTTGCCCTGGAGATAAAGCAGAAACACAGAAAGCAGTCTTAGCCCAGAAATCATCTCTGACTGTCCACAGATCCCCAGTGATTTAGATACAAGGATTTCATGTCACCTCCTACCTGTGACATTCATTAATTTAGGTGAAGAGAACCTCAAATAATCTAGGAGTCATTTTTTTTATCCTAAGACCCACCAGAGGCCCGGAAATGTTGCATTGAAGCAAAACAAAGCTCAGAAGTAGCCAGAAGTTCCCTTCCAGTTTTTTCCAACTTTGTTTCAAACTATAACAGTTCTGATTTTGTGGCTGGATGCTTTGTCTCTCATTTTAAGTGAAAGTCATCTCTTTTGGAGATACTTGGGAGCTGGAAAATGCATGTTTTATAATAAAAAATCAAGGTAGATGCATGAGTGTGTTCTGGGAAGTTTTATTTGCAAAAATATATTGTGAGGCCATGTCCACATACACCCCAGAAAGCACACACTTTCTGTGATGGGTGTCCAGATGTTCTTCTGGGACTGGCCTGGGAGAACACCAGGACACTCTACTCCCTTCCCCAAAAGCCCTTAAATAGCCTTTAAAAAATAAAAATACTTACCTGGTCTCCATTGGAGAGCTGCTGCAGCTCTCCTGGCTTTCTAAGAGAAAAGGGGGAGCAGGTGTGATTTTCTTCCTCCCCCCCCCCCCTTCTCCTGGTGCATCATTTCTATGCACCAGGACAGCTGCGGCAGCTATCCAGTGGAGGCCGGATAAGTACTTTTCTTTTTTAAAGGGTTCTTTTAGGGCTTTTGGGAAATGGGTTGGTATTCCCAGTTTTTTGGGCTTATTTAGCTGCAGTCCAGACACCGTAAGTAGTGGGTTTAAGGTGTGGAATAAACGCACTATCAAATTAATTTGCCACAAACTAGGGATTTCCTGGTTTATGCCAGATTAATGTGAGTTTGTCCCGGACGTCTTCTGGACAGCCCTCTTTTTATTGCGGTAACTCGTGCAACAAAGAGGCTGTGTAGATCCACCCATAGTCATTCCTTTGGAAAAACTGTTCTAATAATGATTAACTAGTGACTTCCATCCTCTGCTCCTGCTTCCTCTGCTCACCCTATAACTTCTCACTTAAAGTCTCTGCATTAGAAAGACTTAACCCAAGCCTTATAAAAGAAGGTAGAAATGTATTCTCTCGACTTCAACAACTGGGTGTTAGCTGCCAAAGAAAGAATAAATAATCATAGGAGATAAGTATTGTTATCTAGTTTTACATCTCCAAAGCCATTAATTGCTGGTAAATCAGGTTTAGCCTGTAGTCTTTACCTTGGCTTTATATTAGGATTAGTTTTTCTTAAAGCTTAGTGGCTTTAATAGCTATAAAAAAAACCCAGAGTAGTATAGTGTTTTGAACATTGGACTCAAGCACTGACTCTGCCAACCATAAAACCCCACTGTGTGGGCAAGTCACACTTTCTCCACCTCTGAAGAAACTTATATCTTTTGGTACAGTATGTTTGAGATGTAACTTTGTTCCATGCTATAGCAATTCACTTATTATAGGTAACCTTTGCTTTTAACTAGTTAACTGTCAAGCTAGAGCTCTACAGCAGAGAATGAACTTTGCACGCAAAGTACCAGTTCCATCCATCACCTCCCAGTTAAAAAACCAGCTAATTTCATTCATAGTCCTTCAGTTCCATTGTGGTGCTGTGCTTCTAACCCCAGCAAATGTGGGGGGCTGGCTGCAATTTTTTCAAGAACAGATTGATTGGAGTGGGGTGGGGGTGGGGGGGGGGGTATCTCCTTCCACTGTATTGCTTTCTTGAAATCTTTACTCAGAAATGCTATATCTGGAAGAAAACTTGTCCAAGAGGATGGTCAATGAATGGCAATTCCATCCTTCAAGGAAGTAGATTCCAAAGGGAAGTTTGCCACCGCAGAAAGCTTCCGCAGTTGTTAGAAGAGAAGCACAGAGCCTGATTCAGATTCAGCCTCCTTGAGCGGCCAGGCATTCTGCCATTGCCACTCTCTCAGCTGGGAGAAGGCTGAGGACAGAACAATAGAGAATGGGCTGTCAAAAGACATGCCCAAGAACAGAATGGTGGGAGAGGGGGGAATGATGAATAGATGCTTCCTACACATGTTTACAAGGCGAGGCATTGATACCCACCATGCTGGGTGCCTCTAGGGTCACTAGCACAGAGGGATGAGATAAAGGAATCACTGTCAGCATAACAGCCCTGGGGCAGAAGGAATTTCAACAGAGGGAATGGGAAATAAGAGATACTTAATGTGAAGTTAAGTGTTTCAGCCTTTATTTGTGGCAGGAAAGCATCTGGGTGTGGGATGCAGTGAGATGCTATTCTCCCACAAAAATGCTGAGTTTTATTGCTTCCTCATGAAGATACCATGAACTATTACATGGACTGCTTGGATTGGGTATAGAATAAGGCCCCATATGCACTTGTTCATGCTTTCTTTCTTCTGACAATGATTGGCTTACACTGCTCACAGATGTAGTTTGAGGACGTCTGGATGTTGGAGAAGAGCATTTATTTACAACAATTGGTCTTGGCATCCTTTGCTCCTTGCTGCACTCCATTTATTGTGACATCACCGATTCCAGAATTTTTCACCATTCTTTTAATCCTAACGCATACAATACTTGGCATAGATTGGTTGGAAAGAGCAATTAGGATGTTTGCTCGTCATTAGGACCATGCCGTTTTAATCCTTTTTCACAATGCTCACTACAGCCAAGTTCTCAACATCTATAGTCAAGGATCAACATCCCTAGAATTTATATTTGTTTTCTGGCATGCTATAAGGAAATAAGATATATGCAGCTGTAAAAAAATCAGCTAAGATCCAAAGCATATGTTCAGAAATATAATGTGGCACAGTACTGTGGTGTACAGATCCAGGTACTCTGGTTGAGATCTCAGGTTTGAATACTTCTGCTAACTAAAAAAAGGTATGGCTCATGGAGGAATACATCTGCAGGAAATTTTGGAATGTATGAGTGTTCCAGCATGTGTTTCCTTACCTGCACAGAAAATGCATGCTCTGAACTCCCCATTGGCAACAACAATCCACTTTTTGTCATAGTTACCAGGCATGTGAATGCTCAGGTTTTTCGTATCTGAGCAAGGACTCAAACACAAGTTTTTGAAGTCACTGTCAAACTACTACACTGTCCTGGCTGTTACTAGAATTATTGAATCTTGACGTTGGCAGAGACTCTGGGTCCTTCCGCACTGTTCTTTATCCCAGGATCTGATCCCAAATTATCTGATTTAAACTGGAATATGAGTCCCCACTGCCAGATAATCTGGGATAAACAGATAATTTGGGATCAGATTCTGGGATATAGGGGCACTGTGGAAGGGTCCTCTAAGGGCCATCCAGTCTAACCCCCTCCACCCAATCCAAGCTCTCCTGAGAGGTGGCCATCCAGCCTCATGATATGGAATATGAGTCCCCACTGCCAGATAATCTGGGATAAACAGATAATTTGGGATCAGATTCTGGGATATAGGGGCACTGTGGAAGGGTCCTCTAAGGGCCATCCAGTCTAACCCCCTCCACCCAATCCAAGCTCTCCTGAGAGGTGGCCATCCAGCCTCTGCTTTAAAACTTCCAGAGAAGGAGATCCTGAAGCAACATATTCCACTATTAAACAGCTCATGATATCAGGAAGTTTTTTCTAATTTTTAGGTGGAATGTTGAATTCGTGCAATTTGAATTCTGTCACTTTATATCCAGTTACATCTCTTCTTTGATCTTTCTGCCTTAGCTCATACTAATATAAGCTAACAACATAATCACATCGCAAGTATGTAAAAATACTAAAAATGACTCATCTTTGAAAATTGTTGGCTTCTTAATGCTTCAAGAGAAAGGAAAGCTGCAACTCCACCAAAAGTCCAACCACAGGCATTAAAATGAGAAAACAAGTTAGTTTCTCTGAAAAAGTTTCCATATTCCATGCAGACTAAGGGGATACAATCTCAAAGTGTGCATGAACTGATTGTTTTACAATAGAAGAACTTTTTGTGTAGTGAACTTACTGCTGCTTATATTCTTTGTTTTAAACTCATTTTTCAAATGAATTTCATTCATAGTTAAATGCAGTGGGTCCTTGGTAACTGCTAAGGATCTCCCCGTGGATACCAAAAATACCCACAGTCCCGTTATATACAGTAGTGTAATAACATGGAGTCCTTTATATAAAATGGCAAAAAAGTTTGTTTTTGGAATTTGGGGGGGAAATTCCAAGTTGTAATATTTCAATATCAACTTTTTGTATATTTTAACCATATATACTTTTAATTTGTTATTTTCATTGTTTTCTAGGTCTCCTTAAGTTTCTGAATTGTTTTTCTTCCCCAGTTATGTTTTAATAAAATTCTCTGCAGCTTGCACAAAAGTTCATTGTACTTCTTGTCTGCTGTGAGGGGTGGAGGACTTTATAAGAGCTGTTCAGCAGAGAGGTTGGCTCCATTTGCATCACTCCAAGAAAAAACCCAGTCCGCCCCCATCTTCTACTAGTCACTCTGTGGCCCAGAATTCACAGCCCGTGACTCGGAGCAGGGAAGCAACAAAATGCACAAAATGCCAAACTAATTATTTTACTTTCCCAGCTTGGTAAAAAACATTAGTATTTTGGTAGGAGGCTATGTTTTCACAAAGAAAGCCATTGAGAAAACAGAGCAAAATGAAAAAACAACAACAGAAAAACTTCAGTGACCTTTCTCTGTGCTGACTTTTGGCTGAAACCACCATGTCATCAAGTGCACAGGTGCTGTTTATAGTCCCATTCTTTGTACTGTGGAAACTGGACTGTGTCCTCCCTCATGTGGTTAGAATTAAAGAGCAGGAGACAATAATTGAAGAAAGACCAGTTGTGGAAGGAAGACAGTCAAGAATGATGGCTTGAATTAGCCAACTACCTGACAACTGCAGCTATTTTGATCAAATATGAGTCATGTAAAAGCATAACTACTTTGTGGCTATCTAAAGAAAGTATACTTTGAACTATAGCTTTGTGTTTTCTTATGGCAAAATATGGTGCTTTGTTGGTACTTTTTCTATATTCTAACTGGCACACCCAAAATTTTAAACAAGGATTATCAAACTCATTTTCACTGACATATTACATTTAAGAATGCCTCTGACAAAGACATTTCCTTTAAAAGGCTTTTTATGATTGTTCAGCCATCTTTGTGTTCTGTCCAGCTGGTTTGTTTTAGCAGCACTGGCACTGGTAGATGGTGAAAAAGCACTGAGATATTCAGGTTTTCAGTGTTGTGAGGCAGTAGTATGTCTATGATAAACAATGCACCAAAGCTTGAATCATTACAGAATGGTATTCTACTATAGCTGATCCTGCTGTAATTATGTGTGTGGTTGCCTACAGCAAGGAAAGTAAACACCAGCTTCAATGTGTTGTAGGAGGCTTTCATGGCTGGAATGACTGGGTTGTTGTGAGTTTTTCAGGCTGTATGGCCATGTTCCAGCTTCCTTTAGAATTCCTTTTTGAGGGGATATCTACATGGGAAGTTTAATCCATATGGATGGGCAAGAATTAGCTCTGAGGCATGAATGTGAAACATGGGAGCTTCTCATCCCCAACAGAGAACACCTCTTAACATGGTTTTGCCCCATATCAGGCAAAGTTGGGGAATTCTCCAGAGCTTCCCCACAATTTGGTTCTGAATTGACTCCATGGCACAAGGGGAGGGTGGTGGTATCTATCTTGTTGCCGTCATCACAATAGCCATAGAATCCAAAGAGCTCCTAGCAATCACTGCGAACCATTGCTCACATTTAATCCTTAGCCCAGACTGGTTTTATTTGTCCTGACTTGGATCCATATCTCCATATCCCAGGTTCAACAATTTTCAGCTGTACCACCACCATAACCTTTCCACCCAGTGTAGCTGAGTTTTTAGAGGGCTTAACTGGCCTGGCTCAATCATGGATTCATCTGGTGCAATGTTTGGATTTTTCTGTTTCTTCCCCTTCCTGATGTTTAGTGCCACCTAGAATGATAAAACATGTAACAGAACTTGAAAGCTCACCAATTTTGTGATATGTGACTTAATAAAGGTATTATCCAAGTCCAATTTTATTCATGGACAACATGGCTACTACTTTAAAAAAATAACTTAGATAATAAACCCATAACATACATTTTGAAACTCTTTGGTTGTTCCATAGATAACATGGGAATCAAAATTACTTACTGGAGAAAAAAAAAGAAGTCATGCTCTAGGGAAATGTGAGAGGTAAAGAGTTACCAGGGAAGAGTACAACTCCTCCTTGCTTTATTGCCATGCAAAGTACAATAGAGTCTAACTTATCCAACCTTCGCTTATCTGACATTCCGTCTTATCCAACGGTCGTATCCAAAGCCATCCCCCTTTCCTCCAGCATTTTCCTTTCAGTTAAAGGAGCACTCCTCAATTCTCTCTCCATTTCCAATAAGTGAAAAAGGCAAGACAAAGAGGAGGAAGATGGAGGAAAGGGGGAAAAGAGGCAGTACCGGAAGCAGAAGCATCCTCCCTCTTTCCCTCTGTGATTTCCATCCTCCTTTTCCACATCCAGGTACTTCCTGCTGGGCTTCTCTAGCCCTGAGGTATTGCCTTGCCTTAACCCTTTGAGTACCTGTTGTTAGTATTCTAGGTGACTAGTGCAGTGTTGGACAGATAACAGTAGGAGACTCCATATTATCTGACATTTTTATTTATCCAACATTCTGCCAGCCCTTTTATGCCAGATAAGTGAGACTCTACTGTATTTCTTCTTCAGAAATGCAGGAAGGTGGGGGTGCTTAGTAAAAGAGAACATTGGAATTTGGGCATCTACATGGAATGTGTGGTTTGGGGTATAGATTTCACAAAGCGAGCTTCTGAAAAGTTGGACAAGTCAGAGGAATAAATGGATGTTTAAACCCACCATCTGCCTATATTTAATTGTACACTATAACCAGGTGTCTCATTGAAGGATTCTAAGTTGAGGTGATGCATAAGGTATCTTAAGACATTTTTCTTCCTTTGAAAAGAAAGAACAAACTGCCAAAAGCATTGCAAGAAGAGAAGGACAATAAATCATTTTAATGTGGCATTAGGTACAGTTTTGGAAGAGAAAGAAACTGAGATAACAACTGAAAGTTTGCTATTTGAATGAGCTAATGTGTATGTGTGTTGGTGCTTGTCCCTTTGCATGTGTATATGTGTGAGAGATAAAATTGGTTTTTTAAAAGGAAGTGCCTTTTTGCAATTTCTAAGGTTTCCCTTTGCTATTTCTTGCCCGATGCTCAGTTTTATAAACCATCCATAGACTCACAATATTGTTGGAAGGGCAACCTAGTGGTTCTGTTTTCATTATTTCATTAATTACCCAGTCTTTACCAAATGAACGTCCTCCAGATGTGCTAGACAACAACCTCTGTTTCCAAACAGCAGCATCATTGACTTTGCTGGATAGGGAAGATGGTGGATGAAGTATGATACATCTGGAAGGTACTTGATTGGGGATGATTGACTCAGGGTGCATCTGCATTATACATTTAATGCAGTTTGATGCCACTTCAATAGCTATGGTTCAATCTGATGGGGTTGTAGCTTTACAAACTCTTTAACCTTCTCTACCAAAGAGTGCTGGTGTCTCACCAAACTCCCATGATTCCATAGCACTGAGCCATGGCAGTTAAAGGGAATGCAAACTGCATTCTCAGTGGATCTGCAATACAGCTATAAGACCACAAGTTTCTTAAAACATTTTGGAGACAGGATAAGTAAGAAGTGGTGAAGTCTTTTTTGTTATGTTTAGCTAGCAGATAGAAAAGCTCATGAAACTTAATATTCATATGCTATTTTTTTTCACAGCAGCCCATAAATTAAAAAAATGCTTTAAGCAAATGGCTGAAAGTACTTTGTTGTTGTGTGCTCAAGTGATAGGATCTGTTTATGTCTCTAAGGCAGTAGTGTCAAACTGCTGGCCCTCCAGGTGTTTTTGACTTCAGGTCCTAGAATTCCTTCCTATTGGATAAGCTGGCCAGGATTTCTGAGAGCTGGAGGCCCAAACACCTGAAGGTCCACCTTTTTGACACCTCTGCCCTAAGGTGAACCTCTCACAGTTTGTTTTTGGTGCTGAGAATCTGTGACTCACCTAAGGCCACCCAATGGGTTTCCATAGCTCAGGTGGGGATCTAACCCTGGTCTCCAGGTAGTGGTCCAATGTTCATCTTCTATACAATGCAAGCGCTCTATGTTGTATTACTGAGTATCATATCATTTAGCAAATATCGCTGTACATACAAAATATTGCTTCTGTTCGACCCTCTGCAAAAAAACCAAAAAAAAAAACACGTAGAATTTGTTCGGCTTCCTATTAGCACTTGTGCTTCTTATGTTTTTTTGACCCTATGTAGCAACTGTTTCCATCTTTGAGGATGGGACTGTCATCCATTTTATCCTTTCTCCAAACTAGAAATGTATAGATATAGTTCAGTTTTTCTTAATGTTCCTAGATCTTGTTCCATAACCTATTTGCACAGTCCAGGAAGAACAGTAAACACCAGTTTCTGCCTAGTTTTGAGCACTTTTGCTTTCTGCCTGGACAGTAGGTTCCATTTGTGTCAGGAAAGCTTTTTTGTTCAATTGTTGTGTTCTTCTACTAGCTCCAGGAGAATCTACCTGTAATGCATTTACTTTCCATTTCTCTGAGTTCTCCTAACATCTGGCATCTTTTTGCTGGAATGCATGCTGCTGCATAATTACTCTGGCTGCAATTTAATCCATTTTTCTTATATGCATAGAATGAGGAAAGGGATAATAGGAATTTATCTGGGGTTAAATGTTCAATTCAAGTTGAAGCAGTTTTCTTAGAGCAGTTTCAAGGGTGGTATTTGAGTTTGCCAACATTTCAGCAAAAATAACAAAAGAGTTTCATAAGGAATGATAAGTACACCATTACAACTTCATGTTCTATTCATACTCTTGGAAAGTGGATTTCTTTTTTTTTGGGGGGGGGGGTGTCACAATCTTTTCCAACCCCATAGCATGCAAGAATTTGTCAAGAGTGTGGTGAATTCTCCTTCTTTGGAGATCTTTAAGCCAAGGTTGGATTGCTATCTTTCAGGAGTGCTGTAGTTGCTCATTCTTGCATGCTATGGGTTGGACTAGGTGGCCTTGAAGTCCATCCCAGATTTACGTTTCTATGATGCTATTGATCCAGGTTTCATGGAGCAGGCATTATCAGCTGCACTCAATGCTATGTTACAGTACAGTACAGTGGTCCCTATAGAGTCTTGCTTTTTGCCACTAAATGTTGTAATGACTTTCATCAATATGCATTTTTGTCAAGTCTGGTTTTCTGTAAAGTGCCCTCATGCCACAGGGACAGTGCCACCACATGTTCAATCACTGAGGCTGGCTCTTGCAAGTTTTATGAAGCACTGCCTGGTTGTGCAAAGTCACAGAGGATGATAGAAATATCAGAAAGAAGCATCTCCTTGGTACTGGTTCATTAGCTTTGGCTCCTTCAGCATTAAGCAAAATAAATTGAAAAGAAATCCTGATGCATCACCTACATTTAGGGTTATAAGGAAGAAGAGATTTTTTGGGGGGGTTATACAAAAGAAGAGCCAGTTATAAGGAAGAAGAGATTTTTTTGGGGGGTTATACAAAAGAAGAGCCAGTTTTTTTTTGACATGTCAGGAGCGACTTAAGAAACTGCAAGTTGCTTCTGGTGTGAGAGAGTTGGCCGTCTGCAAGGATATTGCCCAGGGGACGCCCAGATGTTTTTGATGTTTTATCATCCTTATGGGAGGCTTCTCTCATGCCCCCGCATGAGGAGCTGGAGCTGATAGAGGGAGCTCATCCACACTCTCCCTGGATTTGAACCTGCGACCTGTTGGTCTTCAGGCCTGCCGGCACAGGGGTTTAACCCACTGTGCCAATGGATAAGGGGGATAAAAATTAACGCAAAGAAGATAGCTGCACATGTATTAAGTTCCTCATGCTCTTTGAGAAAATCTATTTACCAAGTACATTTCTTCCCTGTGCTTAAAAAAATACACTTGGCATAATGTAACTCTCAACTTACCAAAGCCAGATACAGGAATGTAAGATAGTCCTCAAGTTAAGGGAGCAAAGACTAACTGCTTGAAAAACAGAACAAAACTCTGGTAATGTTTTATGGAAAAGGACATAGCATAGCACAGCAAGGTACACCCAATGAAATCCTTCTACCAACAAAACTGTCAAGGATGCAGCTATTTTATTTTATTTTCATATTACCATCTAAGGAAAAACCACCAAGGAGGTGTAGTTGACCTACACTTCTCATCGGTCTTAGCAGCATGGATAGCCTAGTGAGTGGGTTGATGGGAACTCCACTACAATATTCTGAGTCCCTGTCTCTACTACAGAATTCAGATCAATTTCTTTCTTTTCAAGGCACCTTGGTGCAATCTAAATAGTTCATCAAACTTTAAAAGTCAGGATTCCATAGGATGCTGTCATGGTGATGGAAATAGTATCAAACTCCCAACATTGTGCTGTGTGGGTTTCCCCTAGGTAGGAGGTGTAATGTTCTTAGCATGATGGCAATTATAATACTAAAAAGGTGGCAGTTCCTACTATCTAATAGCACCCAGAATGCCTTGTAGTGCTTCATAATTGGGTGCCAGCTGCCTCTCTTGGCTTGGGTTTGTTTACTGAGTCGGCTACTGATCAGAGGACTCATGGTGAGAATCTGGTGTCTCACTATGTGTGTTTACATCATCAGCAAACATTACTGGGTGGATTTGGCCCTTCATTTTCACAGCCTACCATATTTGTCCTCCTTGGGAAAGGGAAGTTGCCATCTGTCAAATGTGTTTTGAAGCATGCTGTGGTGTGATATTAATAAATCCCCACAAATTGCTTTAATAGTGTTTGGTCAGAAAACAATTCAGAGTCCAACCCATTTCCCTGACGTTAAACAAACACAAGGATTCCCATTCCCCTGAGAGTAAGTGTGATTAAACATGTTGTTTATAATGTGCTTATTTGCTGATTGGGAGGTCAAGCATGTTTGACATTCCCAGCACTCTCTTAACCAGGACTTCAGCTTGATGTTGGGCCCATTACTCTCCCTCCCAACCCCTCAGAAATGGTGCCTCTATTTTTGAGTGAAATGTTTACCACTCAGAAGTTAGAGAGATAATTTTAACCATCTGCCCTACCTCCAAGAAAGGAAAGTTTTAATTGTTTGAGAAAAAGGGGCCTTTTAGAAAACCTCTTGTTTCTTTTTGACACTGTAGAATTTACAAATGACAGTGCTGCTTACTTTAAGCATCTGGATACAGACAATTGATTCATGCTCCCAATGAAAGTAAACAGTGCAGAACGCACCCCACACTCATCTGTCATGTATAATTAGAAATGGTACAATAGATGGGTCTTTGCAAAAATTCACAGCCATTAGACTGTGGCCCCACTATAGAAGGCACAAAAAGGCAACAGCAAAATGTACTTCTGATCTTCAAACAAACCTGGAGCCTTTGCATAATACAGGTATCCTTTGGTTAACATGAATATGTTCCTGAGCTTTACTCCTTTAAAAGAAAATTTGGTTCCAGAGGTTATAATATTATGGAACAAATGGGGATCAACTTTAGTATCACAAAACAACAACAACAACAACAAACAGTTCAATTATGTTTTAGTAAACTTTGCATCCAAAACTTACACCATTCATATGTGCAGTGAAACAACCAAATCATATAAGCCTTGTGTAAGTAAGTCTCTTCCAAAATACATCCCAAAATGCATCCTGCAAGATGGAAGACAAGGGAATTGTCCAGAAAAGCTTAATGGAACAACCTGAATGCTTCTCTACTAGTTGTCCAGAATGACCAACCTCAAGTGCTGAAAGATCAAATGGCTCAAATGCAGTCCTTACCACCAGTGACCAGTTATTCAGGGTGTACAGTGAAGAGACTCCTTGATGATGATGATGATTATATTTGGTCTCAACCTGCAAATAGCATGAGAGAGTCTGAGTGACCTTCAGTGTCATGTGTGAAATAAAAAAAATGTCCTGAATGTTATCTGTATTTTGTGAGAGACAGCCTTTGAAGTTTCATTCTGGTTTGTGGATCTTGCTTTTGATAGGGTTTTGTTTATCCTGTATTTGAATCAGTCTTGCCTTAGCAAACTCTTGGTGTAGCTGATTGATGGCTCAAAGCACCCACTCCTGTTAATCTTTGTTTATTTTCTTGTGCAGATCACTTTGCATTGTCAGGACACCATCCTGGTCAATGTTTTATTTGGCAGCCTCTCTTGGTCTCACAGGATTCCTCATCACTAACTGTGATGAGAAAGCAAGAAGGCCCTTATATTCCCACTGGTTCTGCATAAAGCATTTGTTGGACATGAGAATTATATCAAAGCTAGTTCAGGGGTGCCCAACTGCTGGCCTGGCAGCTATATGAAACAACCTAACACCTTACATGTGTATACACCACCTCATAGCTGTCCTTGGTCCCTCATTGCAAATGGAATGCTATGGAGAAAGATACATTTTGGTGCCAGAATCTTCTGTGATCTTGCACAAATTATGAGCCATCAAAACAAAAAGCATCCCACTTTCTTTTCTTATATTCCTTCAGGTTGCAATGATGGGAGCTCCAAGCATTTACTATGCAAAGCCAACAGCTAGAACATAGGAGGTTTATGGCTTCCATGTGTTGGGGACAAATCCACCCTGAACCTTTAAGGACTTATTCACAATGCTGGACCTATCACTGAGTAGCTTTAGCACCTTGTCTAGCTCATGTATAACAGTCTGGAACAGATTCACTACCACTGAGGCCATCAGTTTCCATTGTAAGCTGTTGGTATCTACTGGGGTTTACTTCCAGGACTTCCTGTTGAGACCAAAATCTGTGAATGCTCAATGGTATAGTGAAATGTTCTCACTTATATAAAATGACATAATCAAACTTTGCCTTTAAATTTCGAATTTTTTTTCTTAAAGTCATGAATGGTTGAATCCATGGATGTATAATCTGTTGATATGGAGGGCCAACTGTAGCAAGGGTTCAGATGTTGCTATTGCTCTAAATAAGTTGTGCTGTGAAGTCTTACTAATTTATCTGATGTGTATGTGTTAAGAGGCCACTCTTCAGTCTTTTTTTCTAGTCTCAACTTGGAAGATAAGCCATAAAACTTAACTGAAAATCCAGTTATTCAATTACTTCTGATCCCCTGAACAGTCAAGCCAAATAACACAATGTTGGATTTTTGAGAGTATCAGGTGGGAATTTAGAGCCATTCACCAGCAAAGGAACCTTGGAACAACCCATATCTTCCTGGGCCCATCACCTACTTATAGCTGAAAGATGAGATTGTATCTCCTCTCTAGAGAATTATCTTGGACAAACATAACAGAAAGGAGAAAGAAATAACCCAGAAGAAAGACTGTAGTTGTCCAAAGAGCTCATGGCTTGAATAACAAACTAAAGTCACCTTCAGCCCTGTCAGACTTTCCTCTTTCATTAACAAAAAAGTCAGCCATGAGAAACAGAAAGGTACTAGATAAAACTCCAGTAAATTTCCCTACAATCTGTTGAATATTCTCTGAGCAGGCAGGATCTCCTGGCAGAACAGAAGGAGATGGAGGCATAACATGACATGTCATTTTGCATACTGAACTATTTGTGGCTATCATTGTATCACCTCAAGGTCAGCTTTAAATTATGCAAAGGGGATGCCTGTTTTTCTTTTTATATGATATAGCTTTGACTTATTACTGTTGGGCTTCCAACAGTAGAAAAGAAGCCAAGCCTTTCATTTTTGGCACAGGATGCTTCTCTCTTCCCCATCCCAGTCAAATGAGAGTCAAGGGCAATCACTGGAATAAAATCTTACAGCAATCCATCTGCTCCCCTCTGCTTTACCTTCCCTCATAATTTTATAGACATTGCAATAAACCCTGCAGTCCTTGTGGTCAAACCAGATTCTCAAAATACTAGCAAGGCCAGGGCTCTATAAAACCTGCTCCCCTTTAATGGCAGAAACATCTCTTTTATGTTGGGCAGCATTACTCTCAATGCCTTCTGGGTAATGTGAAGTTCTACAGCCAGGGACCCATTCTATAGCCTTATGCAATGTTGGCCATCAGAGATATGCAACATTGGGTCCTCAAGAACATCAGTGTTCATCCAAATACTTGTATGGGGTTTTTCTCTATGTCCATTAATTGCCGAAAACCCTGTAAATCAAAGATCTGTTTGAGCAAAAAGGCCTAAAAACCCTAAAGGTACCGCCAGATCCTATCTGCTTTTGGAATCTAAGGGAAATCCTGATTACTACAAACACCTTGAAAGTACACACACACATACTTGTGTAAACAAGAATGAATTATGAAACATACATTTTACATTGCAATGCTGGCTAGCTAGCTTTTTGTGTGTCATTTGCCCACCCACAAAAAATAGTGTCCATTGCAACAACAACAACAACAACAACAACAACAACAACAACAACAACAACAATAGCTGCAAAAGGCCACCCTACTCGGATCTGCATGCATTGTTCACTGATACATCACACAGTCCTTGACACTTGGGAAGTGTCCAATGTGTGTTTGCTGTGTACTAATCTGGTTATGTATCTAATAACAATGATGATGATGATGATGATGATAGTAATACTAATGTCAAAATTTAAGAATTAATTCAGAGTTCATTAACATTTGCTAATGACTTTTTTGTTCTTTAAAATAAATAGTCAATTAAATTATTTAAAATTATGCTGATAAATAATAACAAATTGATGCACCTGAAAGGAAAAGAAGTAAGAAAAAAGCAGTGGAGAGTAACATGAAAAAATACAAAACAAAAAAGCGACAGCAATAGTCTATTCATTTTTTTTAGAAAGTTTGTTACAATCGTTATTTTAATAGTCAAAACACCAGCTGAATAATTACTATGGCTCATTCATATATGTTGAGTCCTTTTACAATAAATTTCACAAATTGATTAACAACACAACTTCAGAACCATTTCCCTAACATTTTAATATCAACTTAGCCATTTATCTCAACAATTTAATGAGAGGACATGTACATTTATGTAAGCGTTTTTCAAGCCCTATTATGGATTCACAAAGGTGTAATCTCTGGCTTCCTAGTGGAGGATTTTTCTACACTGGCTAGTTATTTCAGTGCTAGTCCAGAGCAGAAATGTTCCAGAGTGGCCCAATAAACCTCAGAGGTGTCTACATCCTCTGTGCCTGACTCCTAGTGGGGTGGAGTCTACACAATCTATCCTCCTTCTCACTGGTTGCACGGGTACCTCTGCTGATATCAGCAAGGGTCACCTATGATATCCAAGAGTTCTCCTAAACTCCAGACCATTCACTGACTTATCTTAGCATGGGACTAAACCAGTTCAACCTGGTTTACTCCACGTCAAGACCTCGAATTCCCAGATACCATTTAGACATTCAGGATTAACCTCTGGGTCCCTGTAGCTTTTTTGGTTGGTGTAAACATTGGATCTTGCTTTTGTCTAATCTACCCAAAGATTGTATTGTCGAAGGCTTTCATGGCTGGAATCACTGGGTTGTTATAGGCTTTCCGGGCTGTATGGCCATGTTCTAGAAGCACTCTCTCCTGATGTTTTGCCTGCATCTATGGCAGGCATCCTCAGAGTTTGTGAGGTCCCAAAGATTGCCTACTCACAGCCAGAAATATGTGAAAAGCCCCAGTCTATATGGAAACAACACAGATTTTGGCTCCTCACTGCATGTGCAGCAGTCCTTGGTTGCTCCATTTGGCCTGGGGTTTATCCTACTGTCCCATTGGTGTAGGCAGTGTGAAATTCTAGAACTGACGTAAATATGTGGTCTTATAGGTTTCTTGGAAAATATTCTTTGGTTGGGATGCTCTCCCCCTCTCAAATACCTCCAAATTTTCTGGGGAAATTTTTGCAAACAAAACAGCTCTCCTATCAATTCTTCCAGCTAATGATGTGGAAATGTGTTTAAGAAGGTGGGCTGAACAGGACTTCACTCAATATTGATAAAAAGGCCACAAGGTTTGTTGACTCCTTTTATGCCACATACCACTTAAGGTGTGCTTGTTTGCAAATGGAGGGATCAGGTCCCTGGAGCCTTGGTATTTGTAAAGGGAACAATGCCCTGCTGTGAGATTTCACAGGAATTAGGACAGCTCATTCACACTTGTGGGCAACCTCCCTGGGAGTGTGTTTGGCACAGCGACTCAAAGCAATTGATTCTTGAGAGTGAAGTACACACACGTTAATGATTGGGTGTGAATTCACACATCTGCAGACATCTTTACTGGATTTTCCTGGGATGTGGGCAATTGTTCTCCTCTTGAAGGGGAGAGAGAAGCCAAACAATCCTCTGTCACTATAAGACAATTTTCAAGAAAGCCTTGATTTGGTGCCACCCCTCCCAACCAAAACATCCTATTTATTTAAATATTTCTACCCCGCCCTTCTCTACCCCCGAAGGGGGACTCAGGGCGGTTTACAGCCAGCAGCAATTCAATGCCCCACATATACAACAAATCAGCAACAATTACATAATAAGTTAAAACATTAAAATTAGATTAAAAACCATTTAAAATAGTACAAATTGAAATAGTCAGTGTTGGATATGTTGTTATGAGAGTTGTTATCCAGGACATCTGGAAATCACAAGATTAGGGAAGACTGTTACAAGAGATAAGAAGTCTGTCAGTTCAGGTATTCATTAGGGCTGTAAATTCTCCACTATTTCCTGTACAAAAACAAAGCAAAGCAAAACAAAAAACAGATAGATTTCTCTGGAAATTAATTGTGCCAGAATACTTTGGATGTTGCAACACTAGGAGAAAATCTCTATTTTTCTTAACTGAGCCACCATCTACACTGCCATGTGCACATTAGAATGGAGATTAACTGTATTGGATTATATAGCAGTGTAGGCTGATACAATCTAGTTCACAGCAGTTAATCTGCATTCTGAAACTGTATTATATGGCAGTGTAGATCCAGCCTGAGACTGGCTCTACACTGTAGACTTGCAGTGGTTTGACAGCACTTTAATTGCTATGGAATCCTGGGATTTGTAGTTTGGTAAGGCACCAGCACTCTTTGCCAGAGAAGGCTACAGACTTTGTAAAACTACAACTGAATGATTCCATGGCATTTAAAGTTGTGTTGTACAGAATTAATTCTACAGTTTAGATACACCTTGATTTTCTTGACTGCTGGAAACCACATTTTTTTAAACTTGAAAATGAAGAAATCTCACTCTAATAGCTAATTAAGGGTACAGTCTCATTTGCATCTACATGGAGAAAAGATCTGTTATATTAATTCCCAGTTAATTTACACAGGGTTGATCTGCTTTCTATCAAGAGACAAGGGAACACCGAATGCCATTTCGTTTCGGGGGGGGGGGGGGGGGGGCTAAAAAAATTTCAGGGGGGGTTCGGGGGGGGGCTGAGTTTTGGGGGGGGGGGGGGGCTGAGTCTGAGTGAAAGAGGGTCTAGCCTAGCAAACCTTTTGTATCATTACCCCAATACCCCCATGCATATGGGATATATTGAGTATGGTGATCAGATCATGATATGAATAAACATAACAGTTTAAATAATGCACCAGTAAGGCCTTTTCGTGAACCACCATGAGAATTTCGGGGGGGGGGGGGGCTGAAGCCCCTCAAGCCCCCCCCCCCCCGGCTACATGCCTGCAGCAAGGTTTAGCAAATCACACAAAGCTAGTGCTACTGAATGCCCAATATCTGTGTCTTCCTCTTTCATAGTAATAAATATGATATATTCATGGAAGTAATAGAGGTATATTTTGATGGAGAAAACATACTGTGTGTGCTCCTTTTAAGTGGAGAGGAAAAAATTGAGCTCTCTTTTTTTGAGAGAGAGAGAGCAGAGAATGCTTTGGATCACATCACACCGGATCAGTATTTTACCCAGTCATTTCTAGGGTTATCGTACATCAGCATCTAAATTAAATCTGAATATATATCAGCTGTGGGCTGTAGTCAGAGGAGAACCAGGAACTATGCCAGGAAGTCAGACCTGAAGAGCCAAGTTGGAAGTCAGAGCCAAAGAACACACCAAACACACTACACCCAGAAAAGTCATTATTGCTGAATTAAAATCCCTGCTCCAGAGAAGCCTGCTTTAACCCTTCCTGTTTAGGGCCCCCTAACAGCCATCCTAGATGTATGAAGCTAGCCAAGAACCTGAAAATATTCCAGTGTTCCTATAAGGTGCTATAAAGTATGGGTGGATACTCCAGATTTTGTTGGACTGCATCTTCCATCATAGCATACCATTGACCAAATTACAAATCCCAGGAGGTTTTTGCACTCAGCCATGACTGTTTGCTTGGAATCATAACTCCATGAATGCAGCATGAAAGGATCCTCGATCTATAGCTTTCCAACTAACAAGTAGATTAGAACTTTCTACCCAAGTTAACACTTCCTTGAATATTGAATATGCTTAGCATTGTGAATGTACCAAAATATGCATTTACATTTTGTACATTTTGAACAGAAGACCCTTTTAAAAACATTTTTATTATTTATTGAAGAAAAATAAATAATTGTGTTATAAAGATCTATTAGCAGTTAGCAGAATTGCATGACCTGAGATTGCCAGAACTTGGAAAAATGCCCATTTCCTATATATGCTCATTTCTTATATATATTTATTGCATATCATCTGTACCATTTGTGGAAAAAAAACAACCTGCCATTTTCACATGGGGAGAGGAAAAATAAAGGCAGCCAAACAAATAAAAATGTTGGAGCGAAATAATATTTTAAATACTCAGATATTAGATAGTAATTATAAATGCATTTTGAGAGAAAATGGGTTTATATAGATTCCAAAATATGTGTTGACATAATAATTTGAAAGTCTTAAAATACAGTTTAATGAGAAAATGGAAAAGGTTATGGATAGAAAAGTGTAAAAGTGGCACAGATTGATAGGAGGCCAAAGACTATTTTCTCTGCTCTCCTATCCACCACTTCAGAAAATTTTATATGACAGAACTGTTATGTGCTGAATATTGAATACAACATAGAAACACACCATCCAATCCTTTGTTTCACCCCAGTAGACTTCTTTTCTGAGTCAGTTGCTATTGTTTCCACTTTGGCAGCAATGTCTTCTTAAATCTTGGGTTGTTTTTGTTTGTTTGATTTGGTTTTTTTAAAAAAAATTGGGGAGCCATTACAAGGCAGTTGCTCTGATTTTACATCAGACTGAAGCTTGGCCAGGAGCCTTCCATATGTAAAAACCATCTCCTCTTCAGTCCTCTGAGCATTAGCAGAGTGTGTGCAGCTTTTACACCAGAGAATTATCAGCACAGATGCAAAGTCCTTAAATTGCTTTTTATTACTTTTAAAGACAATGGAACATTATTGCAATGCAGTCTGGAGCCAAATGGCATAATGATTCAGCACTACAGGTATAAGCAAATGCATGCCAGAAAGTCCTGCTGCTCCTCAGTTTTGTTGTTTCATTTCTCCATTTTTGTATTGTCAAAGGCTTTCATAGCCGGAATCACTGGGTTGTTGTAGGTTTTTTGGGCTGTATGGCCATGTTCTAGAAGCATTCTCTCCTGACATTTCACCTGCATCTATGGCAGGCATCCTCAGAAGTTGTGAGGTCCATTTTTAATGCTTTGCTACTTTTTGGTTTTGGTTTTTACCTTTGAGAGACAAAGAACAAAAGCAGCACCCACATTCATGCTTTGGTAGCTCTCGTTTCTTTACCTTGGGCTCTGAATGCAAGAAAAGAGAAGGCTGAATATGTTTTTTCTTGACCATTTGTGTGCAGCTTCTGGGCTGGGAACCCCCCCCCCCCCCCCGGCACTCTCCATTGACCTCTTGGAAACAGAAAAAGGGAAGCCACCAAAGCAGAGCCCAAATATCAAAGGGCAGAACTAGAAACAGGAAAGAAAGCCTATCTATTGCAATACCTGAGACAGAGACACAGCAGTAGTTTTACATGGCTGGTATGCAGATGAATAGCCAAGATGGGGCAAACCCATTTCCTACAGCTGTCCTCCATGCACACCAAAAGATAGCTTTGGAGAGATGGAGGAACTATTAAAGATAGTCTGTCCATGGCAAACAGAGCTGGGAGAGGCACGGGGTGGGGTGGGGGTGGGGGAGGGCAGAAGGGGCATTTTCTATGACAGCCAGTACCATATTTATTTAGCCACAGATGCCTAAGAGAAAATATATCTATCTCAAGTATCATTGACAAATGTCTGTTCTGCTTTTCCTAGAAAACTTCCCAGGAAAGATAATCAGATGGGGAAGGGAGTAGGAGTATGTTCATGCTCCCTTGATCAATTGCTCACAGACACACTTGAGTGGAAGGGGATGGAAGGAAGAGGAAATAGGTAATACATGGATCTCATGAGCAGTTGGAAAGAGCAGGATGGGGAAGAAGCAATCAACAGAACAAGCAGAAACGTTCATTTTTGTCCTGGGATGGTGGTGGAGGAGCAGGCAGGTCCTTCTTCCCTAGGCGTGCATCATTCAACACCCACCTCCATCCAAGCCATAACCAGAGATAGTACCCAGGAGCCCTCAAATGTTCCTGAACATCCAGGAAATGAATGTTTTTATTGTCTGTTGCGTAACTACACTGGTGGAGATTTATACTCTCCAGTGGTCCAATTGGATACTAGTTTAGTTTTGCTTATTTTTCATTTTGTACCCTGCTTTGGCTTTATCACATCTATTTGATGTTAGAGGATATGGTGCCCTAAGATGTGGAAAAATACCTTGTGCCCTCTGATTTCATTTTGGATATAAAGTGGTTGTACTCAAGGGTCAGAACTTTGCGATCACGGAGAGAGTGGGAAAATTGGCAGTGCAAGATGCAGAGGGTAAGACTATTACTTTGGTCTGGATGGCAGCAACTCTCTTGTGTTGTAGAGATACCATTTCCCTAGACCTATCTGAAGGAACCTAGGACTGTTTGCACACCATGGCCTTCAGCCTTGAGGTCATACTTAGGAGACAGTTATAAATCTGCTTCTGGGGGTTTGTTACTAAAACCTTTAACTTATTGTTGTGTCTGTCTCTTGTTCTAGAGATTAAAGCAAGCCACCCTGTCTATATTCACCCCAAAGTGAACTGGATAGTCCACTTGCATCAACAAAACTAGGATCTGCATAATTTTTTTGGAGTAAAAACTGTAAACTTAAAATGACCTAAACACTGAAAAATCCTATCTCGGAGGCCTGGAATGTGCAGGCAGCTCTTCAAAATCCTTTGTTAGGGTAGACTCTGCAGCAAATCAGCGAACGAAGGGGAAATGGAAGAAATCTGTGATTTTCCTCTTCAGTGCTCCCCAACTCCTCTCTCTCTCCCCCAGTGTAATTTTGTCAGGAGAAAATGACATGCTTCTAAAGAAGAAAAGCAGAATGTTTGCCCTTCTCTCACTTTGCAGCTTGGTTGTTGTCTCATCCTCTGACTCCTGCACACTTTCTGTCAGGCTTATTCCAACATCTGTTATAATAAATAAACCACACCAGGAACTGGAACAGTGCAGCCAAGGGCATAAGAAGGAAGCAATTATGAAAACAAGGTCTATCTGAACTCTAGGATGCCTCTGTATTTCTAGTCCCTGGTCCTGTTTCTCCAGATCTCCTCTGTTTTTTCCTTTTGTCCAGACTGCCTAAGAGTAATCATCACAGTTCTTTGAACATCTGGTGGATCTTTCTTTTCTTTTCTTTTTCTTTCTTTCCTTCTTTCCTTCTTTCTTTCTTTCTTTCTTTCTTTCTTTCTTCAGGATCCATGTACAAAATCTGGTTTTCTTATTTAATTTGAAAAAGGGAAACATGTTTCTATACACAGCTCTGTAATGTATTAGAAATATGGAGCAAATACACAAGAAAGATAATAATGGATGGTTCAACAATAACCCCAATCATATTAGAAAGGACATTTCCCAAAAAAATTATAAAAATATAATTGATAAAAAATTAAGGGGAAAAACTTAGACAAAATAGGTGTATTGGATAAAGGTTGGAATGAAGAAGGAAATGATTATGGAATAATTTATAGAAATAAAATTGACATGGTTCCATTGCATACAATTAGAACAATGGTTCAAAAATTGGGTAAAAAATAATAAAAATGAAAGTAAGCATCATCAATTGAACAAATAATACAAAATAGAAGGGATATAGAGGAACACAAAAATTGAAACGAATAACTAGTAAAATTTATAAGATAATAATTGAAATAAATGAAAGAAGAATTATTTATTTATTATTTATTTCAAACATTTGTACCCAGTCCTTCTCAACCCCTGAGGTGGGACTCAGGGCAGCTTACACTGGCAACAATTCAATGCCAACGCACAACATAGCAATAGAACACAATTAAAACATGTTGATGTATGTTAGAATGTATTGAATATTATGTATCTGCTGTAAAACAAATGATATATAACAAATATATTGAATTATGATAAAATAAATAAAAATAACTTTAAAAAAACTGGATTATATGGCAGTGTAGACTCATATAATCCAGTCCAAAGCAGATAATGTAGATTATCCGCTTTGATAGTATGGATTATGTTGTAGCATAGACAGGCTCAGTATTTCATGCTTTCCACTATCACTGCAACCACCTTTACTTGAGTAGACTAGGCTCGTGAATGCAGTCGTGCTCTCGGGGAAAAAAGGATCAGGAGCTTAACCAGTAGCTAGCACTGGGAAGCAAGGGAAGAACCAATCAGGATCACAGGGCAAAACTAGAGGCAGGACCAGGCAATGAGCCAGAAATAAAGAGTAATAAGGAGGATAGGACAACATCACAATATGGCTGAAGAGCAAGCTAAAACTAAGGACAAAATAATGATTTTAATACAGAGCCACATCAAAGCTGAAAGAAGGAACTGGTAATTGCATTTCTCTAACCCCAAAAAAGCCAATATTTAGCTAGTTGGATAGAGGCTGTATCCACATTGCAGAATAATAACACCTTGATACTACATTAACTACTATGGCTCAATGCTGTGGAATTCTGAGATTTGAAGTTTGACACATGATCAGTTAAAGTGGTGTCAAACTGCTATAATTATGCAGTATGGATACAGCAGAGAGTTTTTTCCTAGCAGGGTTGTAGCCATGTGACCTTCCACAGAGAGATCTTGACGAGTGTAAAAAGCCCTGTAGTGTGTTAGGGCATCATTCTTAGAAGACCTGGATCAAAATCCCCACTCAGCCATGACATTCATCTTAGTACACCACAAGAAAATTATGTTATACATAGCGTTCTTGAGGTTAAAGCAAGTATGAATAGTGTGTGTTCTGCTAAACAGACTAAGGACCTCATCACACTGAGGTTCTAATCTGTGGGGCAGTGGGGGGGGGGGGATACACTATGCAGTGTGGCAAATGCATGGGGTAAGTGGGGAAACTGTTATCCCACTCTCCACATTGCCCGTTGCACCCCTTACCTCATGGGGAGAAGAGTTGCTGCCTGACTTTCCCCCTCTCTTCCCTATGGAACAAGGGAAGCCTTCCATGTTCCCAGGGAAGTGTCCTAGCATGCTGCCAGAGTGCTTCCTCTATGGAGCCCTACTGGAAGTTGCCTTACGTTGTCTGATGGCGTCTGGCATCTGTGATGAGGTGGTATAACACTTCAGGGCCTGAAAATTGTAGAACAAGTCCTACCACCATTGGCTTTCTGACAGTCCATGCAAAGATTTGATTTCCTTAAAGTCATATACCAAAACTGATTCAGTATTAGTGCTGTTCCACATACAATACAATGCAAAAGACACATTACAGATTCAGGGATAAATACTCAGAGCATCAGAATATTTATTTGGATTTCACCTTGGCATTTTAGCACTGGTACACTCTTAAATGAAAAGTAATGGGGAGGATCAGAGCCTAGGAGATGCATGACTCCACCTCCCTAGCCCAGGATTTAGATTATGAAAAGCAAACATCTTCCAGCTCTTGCCTTCACCACTCAACTGCGATTTGAGTTTTTGTACTAGATGGCTGCATTGGCTACATTTTACAGACATCTGGATTCAATAATCCAGTTGATACAGGTCATAAAATTAGAAACTGAACACTCCAGAAGGCAGAGGTCAGCCAGTGATTCATGGTGATCTAATATGCTGGGCAGCAGTTCTTTGTGGTCGAATAACAGGCTGTATGAGGAGCGGAAGGGTGGAACAGTGGAGAGGGGTCAGCCTGCGTCTGCCACTCAGTAAAGCAAGGAGTCACCCGTGGTGCAATTTCTTGATCCTGAGAGGAAAAATTGGAGACCAGCTTGACAGATCTCTATGCCTTTCTTTATCTCAAAATTGCACAGGAAGTAAGCGGTACAGTAGTTGTACAGTAGTTGTACTTTGGGTGTATTTTGATTCAAACATTTATATAGGCAAAGCATGCTCTTCAATCTTCCTTCCTGCTCTTGCAGCCAATGATCAGTTAATCATTTTTGCACCTTTTTTGCAAGTTGTCACTTGAACTTCTCGGGACTTTATCGCATGAGGTTGCTAAAGTTCAATTGCATCAGGATAAAAGCATCTGTTGATGGGGCTTACACCACAACATCATGGCTGTCCTATGGTTGCATTGTGCTTAATCCATAATTGAATCATGTCTCCTTTTTAAATAAAAGAAGGAGTGGGGTAAGGCATGCTTTCTGGGACTTGGGTGTTTTTAAAGAGGTCCTGAAATGTTTTTATTTTTTACCTCAACATTATTTGTAGAGCATATATATTCTGTGGCGATTTCCACACATCTGATGCTCTCTAGGTGTGTTGAGAGCACAGAATAGTCTCACATATTCCTTGGCCAAGATGGCCGCTGAACCTGCTGGTTGAGGATAATGGGGAATACAGTCCATCATGTCTAGAAGGCATTAGATTGGAGGATACTGTTTTGAGCTCCCACGTATAGCTGTTTTGAAAATCCTATAAACATTGGAAAGAACCCTGTTGAGGCCTAATGATTTTGCAGTGTATTTATGTCTGTCGGAAATAGAATGGGCAGTTGTGTAACCTCCATATGCAACACCCATTCTTACAGTATATTGTAGTATATATGTTTGTTGCACACCAATGCAAATAGTATACTATGTATCATACAATTATGTGCTTTGCACACTCATGCATATTGTACAGAGATGGTCATTGCACAGCTATGCATATTGCAAAGTGATGCACATTGCACTGCGATGTGCCGTGAAAAATGATGCTATCAATCCTGAGTAATATCAGATGCTCCTTCCAGTGTTCTGTTGTAGATCTTTGCAATATAAATGTTTATTATCCCTTCTGCTGTCTAGCTAGGTATGTGTAAATGTATGTAATGTAACAGGTCATATAGGATTATGGCAATTACATATTTTTATTTTGATTGCATGAAGCAGATTCATAAAGATCTGTTCCCAGGTTGTTTGGATTCACCTTTTTCCTCAATACTTGCTCGATGTCCAGGGCATGGCTGAGTTTTACTTGCTAAGGATGTAAAACTTTCTCCTAAAACAATATGGAAACAGAACCACGAGGTTAGTATTCCTTTCTTGGGAGAATTAAGTACTTTAATGTACTTCGAATGAGATTTTCCTGCTTCTTGGCAGGGGGTTGGACTAGATGGCCCATGAGGTCTCTTCCAACTTAAGGATTCTATTATTCTGTAAGTAGGATTGATATCGGTAGTTAAGCAGTGTTAGAGTAGGTCTACACCTCAATTCAATTCCAAATCTCAGCTAGACTAGACCCATTGAATCAAAGGGAAGTTGTTATGTCTGACCTTTTTAATGTTCCATTGGCTTTCTGCTTCTGCTGTTCTTGGGACTAGCAGTTGGACCTAATCCTAAGTGAATGTATAGGATTTTGCAGGCGTTGCTCTTTTCAAAGCCACATTCCATCCTCTCTTGTGGGGAACTTGCCACAAGTGCTGGCTGACCTCCACAGGACCCGTGGTCACAGCAGACCTTACAAATGTGCTGTCACAGCAGCAATTACTGGTGGTCACAAATGTCTTCCAGTAGCAACATCTTGCAAAGCCAGATACTCCCTCAAGTACAAGCAGATGCCTCAAAACCATAACCAACATCAAATGGCCTTCTATAGTTAGCTGCCACCCATCATTGCTTACTTTGCACTCTCTCTTAACTACTGTATACATTTTCAGGTGGCTCAGTTCTCCCCTCCTGGCTTTTCAACATTTCCTTAGTTTCACTCTCCATTAAGCACTGCAGTGGCTCACTTGCCTTTAATTTCTTATCCAGGAGGACTTTGTAGATACTGGTTTTCAGGCACTGCCATGCTCTGAAGAAGGAAGGGCATGACAAAGGTCCTTGATGGAAGAGATGCCTTCTGTCAGGGTTGAACACAGGAAAAATATTCTTCAACTAAATTGTGTTCTGCACTGTACACATAGGACAGCACCCCCTGTGTACCACTCTTTCCTCTAGTACATTGGGAGATGAATGCTGGGATGACAACACACAAGGGGGGAAGGGGCAATTTACACTTTCCCATCCCTATATACTGAGATGGACTAAAGGAGGAATATGCATGTGTCTCCCCATGGACTTATGGAAACTGTGTGTGCAGATATGTTAGACAAATAAAGACAGGGAGTGTGTAAGAAGAAGGATTTTTGTGCATGTGTGTAGAGGAAAAAAGATAGGAAGGTGGTTTGCATATGTGAAAGAGAAGGAGAGAAAGAAGGTCTGATCTAAGCCATGATCATGGTTCGACTGACCACTGGCATGATGTACATTTGGATCAATTGCCCAGGTTCTTAAGTTTCAAAAGTGCTAGCATATAAACATGTAAAGTTGGAGAAATCTTTTAGTCCAGAGTGCCCTGCCCACATTTCACTTGGTCTTAAAAATCCCAACAAATACTTAAGAAAACTCCCCTGTCACAATCCCTTGTCTGATCTTTCTTATTTTCAATTAGCATATCCTTATACAATTTACTTAGGAATGGCCTACCCCTATGTAAATAGTACTTGTAAGAAAAAATAAATTGGAAAGCACATTACATTTTGAACACTAATCACTCTCCTTTTGTTTCTTTTCTTAAGAATATGGGCAGGGGTGGGTAGGAATAAAAACTATTGCAAAACCAATTTCTCATCCTGGAGATTCTGCAAAGGCATACAGAATGTGAATCTCACTGAGATGGATAATAAGCCACAATTTATTATAGAGGGTTTGTGGATCTCACTTACAATCTCATCAGATATGGTGAATTTAGTGTCCTAGGATGCTTTAACCTTGCCTAATAGATGGAGCCCCACACCAGACATCACACAATGCTGTGCATCTTCTGGTTGTTGCCCTGCCCCCAACTGAGGTGAAAGCATTGCTGGATGCTTTCCCCTCAACATGGGAGGCTTCCCGTGTTGTGTTACCTCCAATGAAGGGTGATGCTTTCCCCATGTGATGGGGAAAGTGTCACTGAGAGGGAGCTGTGCACAGGGCAACACATTATCTTTTCTCCTGGTCTTTATGATAAGGCCAATAGAATGAGATGTATGAAAAGAACATAAAATTCTGCACTCAAGGTGGATTTTTATTATCATAGAATACTGACAGATTAATCTGGGTTATATATTAGTTCAGCTGCAGCCTAGGCTTGTGTGTGTGTACGTGTGCTTATGTGTGAATACTTTCAGGTTGCCTACTGACACTATGAACTTAATCTGTTTTTCTTAGGTAAGGGAGGCTCAGAGGTGATTTTGCAAGTGCCTTCATCTGAAATATAGTTTGTACTAACATACAAACAACTGATATGTACATTAGTATAATCTATCTATTCATCCATCTAGAATTACAATTCTCAAAAAAACTGCATGCAGCATGGCCTGACTGGGGGATTTTGGGATTGGTAGTCCAAATCAGTAGTGCATCCCAGTACTAATCTCTATTGCCAGGAAATGCTGGGTTCATCATTGGGTTATGTATTATATTACTTTCAGAACAAACAGAGATGGCCCTCCCAATACTGTTTTTAGTGAAGGGTACCTGGAGCATCTGCCAGCGCTGCCTTAACTTGTCCTCCAGTCTCCAGTTATAAATCTCACGGACTTTGACATCTTCCCCATCAAATAAATCCCTTCCTTTGTCACAAGGCAGTTTGCCAGCCAGCCTGCGCTGTGTGTTTACAACCACCCCAGGTGTTCAAGTGCAAACATTACCTCCATCTGCTCTGCTCTACGGGAGATTATAGCTTTTCATAATCCCACAGGCATCAATTCATGGTTTCGTCCACATTGAACAAACTGCAGAGGCTCTAAGGGTAGAGAGTGAGCCTAGTCTCTTTTAGCAACTTTGAATGAAGATGTGGAAGAGGAGGAAGAAAAAAAAACATTGGGCAGAATCTGGCTGTACAGTCTGCACAAGCTTGTCTTTGGATACATCTGAATGTGATCTATTGATCCCTTACAGTGAAAAGAATGAAGAATGAAAAGACTGATAATCACCATGGTCCATTCCTGCAGAGTCGACACATAGTGCAGTGGGATTTTTTGTTGGCCCCTTCATGGCTGATCCTCAGCTGCTCATTCCTGATTAGAGTCTGATGATTAAAGGAAATGGACTGCTATGTGTTTCCTCATAGCTGAGAGAGCTGTGTGAAGCAAGTGTCCTTGAGTTTATGGCTCATACCTTCAAAACAGATTGGAGAGTTCCTTTTAAAAACTAATTTGTTATATCACTTGTTGAAAATCCCCTCCCTGCTTATATTAGATTTTTTTACATGCTTGCATTATTTGTTATTTCTTTGCAATTTCTTTGGCTTGTGTCCAGTTTACCGACAGGATTGCCTTCATCCTGTACAATCCGCCCTGAACACTTAGGTCCGCTGGGGAGTGTCTACTCCATTCTGCCATCACACAGAGGACCTTTTCAGTGGTCGCCCCAAGACTCTGAAATGACCTCCCACAAGAAAACCGACAGCTAAATCAGCTGTCCAATTGAAATCACAATTGAAGATCTCTCTCTTCTGCAGGCCTACCCAATCAGCTTTAACTATGACATTTAAATCACATTCTATGTCTATTGTATTTTATTTTTTGTTCTATATATTTTATATATGTATGTTTTAACATGTGCTTTTATGGAAGGCACTTTAGTATTATAATGTATTTTAACTATGTTGTGTCCTGCTGCAAGCAGGTGGGTAATTAAGGTGAGGTGGGTAATTAAAATTATTCTTCGTGTCCTCTGCGAAATCCACACCTATGGGTTTCCCTTCGCGCATGCGCAGAAATCCGGAACATTCTAAGTTTGATGAAATAAAAAATGATTATTTTGAGGCTCCGCCCCCCTCCCCGCCCCCTCGTATATATATCCCGCCGTGTGCGGGTGAGCTCTAGTTCATTTTTCCGCGCTAATCAGGCAGCATCTCGGAACGTTCTCTCTCCATTCTACCGGCTGGGCTTGACTTAAGGACTGTTTTTACTACCTCCGTCTCCTCTCCAACCCTGACTCGGACTGGCTGACTACTCTTTTGATTACAGGCTAAGCATGTCTTCTCCTTATTTCAAAAACTGCTCGGCCTGCGGGGCTACCCTCCCCGAGGCCGATAAGCACTCCAAATGCTTACTATGCTTGGGAGAGGCTCATAATCCCCAGTCATGCGACATTTGCCTCAGCTTTACAGCTAGAGCTCGCAAAGGCAGAGATAGCCGTTTGAAAGCGCTGTTATATGAGCGCGCTTTGGCTCCTCAGGCTTCCTCTGCCCCCTCCCATTCCTCCCCAACCCAAGAGCCCCCTCAGCCTTCCTCTCCACGTGCTGGAGATAGGCGAGACCCGGGCCAGGCGAGCGCTTCCTCAGTGGAGCCGCCGAGAAAAAAATCCAAGCCCTCAAAACAAGCTGCGAGGGTGACAAAAACAAAAGAGAAAGCCTCAAAGCAAAAAAAGGGACGGCAACTCACTGGCGAGCAGCCCTTGAGCCCCCCTACCCTGGAACCGATGCCCCATCTCTCCGGTTCCGTCACACAGCTTCAGGATCCCCTTCCCTCCTTGCTCCATTTGGAAGATCCTTCCTACCTTCCCCCGCTGGAGCTCCTGGATCCGCTGCAAACTGATCCTAATACGGAGCTTTCTCCTCCGCCCCTCCCTCCCTCCCAGTCATCTCCTCCTCCCTCCCCCAGCCCTCCGGATTCGCCGGTACCGAGGGAGACTCCTCCCTCGGAACAGCAAGCTTCAGCAGCGCGTGTTCCGCGCCGCCGCCAGCGCTCTCTCTCCCCTTCCCCTCATCCCTCTCCTAGCCCCCACCCTTCTAAAAGGGCCAGACACGAACAATATCATCCTTATAGCCCACAGGATTACCCTTATCACCTCTACCCTCCCCCTCCTCCTTACCCTATGTACCCCTTCTACTATCCCCCTCCCCCCAACCCCACCAGGGACTACAGTGCCCATTATCCACCCCAGTTTGGATACCCACAACCCCCACATGCAGCCCCTACAGCCACACTTTCTCATCCTCCAGAGGAACACATTGCTCCAGACCCCCCCCCCAACCACTCCAAGACCCCCTCATTCAGACTCACCAAGAATCAGAGATAGTGGACTTGGAATCAACAGATGAGACTCCACTTATACATGAACCACTCCCAGACCCTGACCCTTCTCCCAAGAACTTGGAAGAATTTAAAAAATTATCTGCCCTGCTAATAAGGCTAGCTAGGACCCTAAATCTGGCTACACCTGAACCCACAGACACTGTGGTAGACCCCTGCTTTACTTCTACTGAACAACAACAGCCCATGTCTACTGTGTTGCCCACCTTACCATTTCTACTAAAAATTTTAAAAAATACTGGAGTCGCTCCGGCTATGATCCCGGCAACTCCTAAAAGAGCAGAAAATTTATACCGTATTGATCTCTCCGCAGCTTCATGGCTTTCTAAAATGCCTAAAGCAAACTCCATTGTAACTGATGCTCAACCAAAACCTGTCCAAACTAACCAGACCTCTCCCTCTGATAAAGAGGGAAGGAAACTTGACTCCATGGCCAAGAAATTCTATTCCTCAGCATGCTTGTTTGCACGCATGGCTCATTATGGGGTTTATATGAGTGTATATCAAACCCACCTATGGAACAAAATATCACCCTACCTGGAACTGTTACCTCCAGCTGATCAGCCACTGGCTCTAGCTTTTAAGCAAGAGGCCCTACTTTTGTCATCTTTACAAAAGGATCTTGCAAGAAATACAGCAGACACTGCTGGCAAACTCATTGCAGGCTCGGTGGCCCTTCGCCGTCATGCCTGGCTAAGGGCTGCTATCCTCTCTCAATCACAACGCAACCTCATCGAAAACCTGCCTATGGACGAAGCAGGACTTTTCAACCCGGAGACTGATTCGCAACTCGAGCATTCTCATAAAATGAAACAAACGGTCTTCAAATATGACCAACAACCTCACTCTTACCAACGCCAACGATGGGGCTCATATTACTACCGCCCTCATTACTACAACAGACCTTATAACACCTCCTTCTACAGAGGACGACAGAGATCTTACACCCAGTCTACAGCCCCGAGACGGCCTCAGCTTCCTTTCAGAGGTCAGTACCGTGGTACCAGACCCTCCAATAACAATAAACGTCGTTTTTAGCACATCACTAACCATTACCACTCATCCTTCCATACACACACCACCATTCACATACTTCAATAGACTACAGCCGTTTCTTCCAGCATGGCAATCTATCACCACAGATGCCTGGGTTTTGGACATAATTGAAAGAGGATATGCGATAGAGTTTGACACATACCCACCTGTTGGAAAGGTCCTCCTTACACAACCCTCCCAGGAGATTTGGGAAGAGATACACTCGCTCCTTCAAAAGGGCGCCATATCTCCCAACCCCACACACAATACCGACACCTGCTTTTTTTCTCGATACTTCCTAATAGACAAGAGGGACGGGGGACTACGCCCCATCCTAGATCTTCGTAGGCTTAATACCTTCATCACACCACGCAAATTCCGCATGGTTACACTTCCTAACATACTACCCTTCATCCCACCGGGAGCGTGGCTAGCGACGGTGGATCTACAAGATGCCTACTTCCATATCTCAATTAGGAACTCCCATCGCAGGTTCCTCACCTTTGCAGTGCAAGACAAACACTTCTCGTTCAACTCCCTCGCGTTTGGCTTGTCCACCGCACCCAGAGTGTTTACAAAATGCATGTCAGTCATAGCGGCGCACCTCCGCCAACAAAACATCGTGGTTTTTCCTTACCTGGATGACTGGTTATTTTGTTCTATATCAAAAACGCAACTGTGCAAAGATATTCATTACGCCTTATCTCTCTTACAGGACTTGGGTCTGGTTGTGAACCAGGAAAAATCCCATCTCACCCCAACCCAACGAATCCAGTTCATCGGAGCCATCATAGACTCCACCCTCCAAAAGGCCTTCCTTCCAGACGACCGTTTCACCAACCTTCAGCAATCAATCCTAAATCTCCAACAATCCCGTCGGGCCTCGGCCTGGGCTATCCAGTCTATCCTTGGACACATGTCATCTACCACAAATGTAACCCCATTTGCCCGCCTAAAGATGAGGCCGCTGCAGAGATGGTTCATCAAGTCATTCGACCCCCTACGAGAATCTCAATCCCGAATCCTATACCCACCCCACTCCGTCCTCCACTCCCTCTCATGGTGGACAAAGCAATACAATGTTCAATCGGGTATGCCTTTCACCCAACCTCACCCATCCATGTCCCTCACGACAGACGCCTCCAACTCGGGCTGGGGAGCGCACCTCAAAGGTTTCAAAGTGAGCGGCCACTGGTCCCCTCAGGACCGAAACCTACATATAAACGCACTCGAGATGATGGCGGTAGAAAAGGCCCTCAGAGCCTTTGTCCGCATCGTTTCGAACCGCAAACTCCAAATTGTGACAGACAACACTGCAGTCAAATACTACATCAACAAACAAGGGGGAACACGCTCTCACACCTTACTAGCCATATCGACACGAATTTGGGAATGGTGCATACAGAGGAACATCCTCCTCACAGCCATCCACCTACCAGGCCAGGACAACATACTGGCGGACTCTCTAAGCAGGTCCTCAAAGAACAACCACGAGTGGCAACTACATCCCACACAATTCAAAACTCTCACCCACAAATGGGGCACCCCCAGCATAGACCTATTCGCATCCCCTGTAAACACACATTGCCCTCTCTACTGCGCAAGGCTCCGCCCTCACTCATCCCCAGGTTGTCTAGGAGACGCCTTTCTGTTCCTATGGTCTCCAGGCCTCCTTTACCTATTCCCACCTCTCCCTCTCCTATCCCCAGTCATAGCCAAGATAATTCAGGACAATACCGATTGCATCCTGATCACCCCCTGGTGGCCGCGTCAGCACTGGTTTGCTCCTCTCCTCTGCATCTCCAACAAGGAGTTCCTCCGCCTCCCCCCAACCCCGGACCTTCTCTCAATAGAGAACGGCCTGGTCCTCCATCCGGACCTCCACTCCCTTTCCCTAACGGCGTGGAGGATCAAACCACAATGAACCTATCCGACGATGTTTCCAGAATTCTGTTGGCCGCCCATAAACCTACCACTAAAAAGTCATATCATTATAAGTGGTCATCTTTTCAAAAGTATACTCAAACAGTGGGCTACACGCCCACCTCAGCACCTATTTCGGTGATACTAGATTTCCTTGTTACCCTTTCTAACAAGAATTTCTCCCTTTCCTCGGTTAAGTGCTACTTGGCAGCAATCTCTTCTGTTCGCAGGAAATTCGGCTTGCCGTCCCTTTTTCAAGACAACCTTGTCCAGTTGTTCCTCAAGGGCTATAAAAACGTTCACCCTCCTACGTCCCTTCCTTCACCTCAGTGGAGCCTAGAGTTAGTATTATCCCAGTTGTCAAAACCGCCCTTTGAACCTATGGCCTCTGCCGACATCTCCCACTTGTCTTGGAAAACGGCATTTCTCGTGGCCATTACGTCTGCTAGGCGATCGAGTGAGTTGACAGCTCTACGCTCAGACCCTCCATACATTAGGTTCCATGACGACAAGGTGGTCCTCCGGACCGATGTTACGTTTTTGCCCAAAGTTGTTTCTCATTTCCATATGTCACAAGATATTGTTCTCCCGGCCTTTTTCCCTAACCCATCCTCCCCGTTGGAGGTAGCGTTACACTCCCTTGATGTTAAGAGAGCACTCTCCTTTTATCTACATAGGACCTCCACCTCTAGGAAGTCCCCTAAGTTGTTTTTGAAATACAGAAAAGACATGCTGGGCCACCCTATATCATCTCAAGGGTTGGCCTCTTGGATTGTTTCGACGATCCAACTAGCTTACCAATTGGCAAAGAAAGAACCTCCTTCTCACATCGTGGCTCACTCGACACGTTCGGTGTCCACGTCCCAAGCTTTTCTTCGAGGAGTCCCCTTGGACCAAATCTGTAGAGCAGCCACGTGGTCTACTCCCTCCACGTTTGTCTCCCACTACAAGTTGGACATACAAGCAAAGAAAGACGCTGCTTTTGGCAGAGCCGTCCTCTTCTCCTGCGTGGCATGACCCACCTCCAGGTCAGTAGCTTGCTATTCACCCATAGGTGTGGATTTCGCAGAGGACACGAAGAATAAATTTAGGTTGCTTACCTGTAACCGTATTTCTTCGAGTGTCCATCTGCGAAATTCACACAACCCGCCCTTCCTCCCCTCTGTCATGCCTCTAGACCTAGCTGTGATTAGCGCTGGGGAACTAGAGCTCACCCGCACACGGCGGGATATATATACGAGGGGGCGGGGAGGGGGGTGGAGCCTCAAAATAATCATTTTTTATTTCATCAAACTTAGAATGTTCCGGATTTCTGCGCATGCGCGAAGGGAAACCCATAGGTGTGAATTTCGCAGATGGACACTCGAAGAAATACGGTTACAGGTAAGCAACCTAAATATCATCATCATCCTCATCATCATCATATCTCTCAGGGATTTGCAATAAGTTGGGAATATGTTTAGTCTTTAAGTTTAAAAACAACAATGGAAAGACTTCCCTCTCACATTATACTATTGAGGAAGGCTTGAGGGATAGTAGACGACTAGACATGTTGACTAAATGTGATTTTTGTGTGTGGAAGATATTGAGCTCCACTGAATTCTGGTACTCAGATTCATAGTCTGGGAATTCTTTAGTTATAAGCTTCTGTCTTGTGTATAGTAAATTTAGAGTTTTTGGTCAAAAACAGGGTAGATGCTCCAAGGTTGAACTTGTTCCATCACTGGTCTAAAAAATTGACATGGTACTCATTTTGCGTGCATTTCCTTAGCAGACAAACATGGCTATCCATCTGGGACTTATTAGTTTGGAGAGTTCTTATTCAAATGACAAATTTTATAAAAACATCTATTTGGAGACTCTTGTTTTCTTCTGCCTGGAGATGAATCACTCATCACATCTGTCTGTGCTAGCTTCACTAATAGGCATGAAAGCGAAGCAGATTTTTTTTCTTTTGTAGCAAAAAAGAAGGCTAGTTACAGTTGGTTCTTTGGGTTGTGGCATGGGTTGACATAAGCCAAAGTTGTCAGCTGAGTCTTGAATCATGTTTTGGTCCCTTCAGCAAAACCACATGAGATGCAAGTCTTCAAAATGGGATTTTTTAATAGCCCACAAGAACAAAGCAACTCTGAAAATATAAGAGGGTTAAGTGATTTCACATGACATTCAATCACAGGAGTTGTGACTGATCAAGCAAAGGCCCATCATGATTTTCCTTATATTTTCATTTCATGGTTTTACAAGCAATCAATAGTGTCGTGGTGACCTTACCAATATCTTCTGATACCTTTTAAGACACAACTATAGATGGGATGGTACAATATGGGTTGGGATCAGAGCATAACCTCCAATTGCACTGATTTGGCAAGAGCAATTCCGGTTAATTCTCTGATGCCGTTTTCCCCCAGCTGTTCTTAAAATGTCCTATTTTCTCTCTGCTCAATCACTTTCTCTCTTTCTTCTGTCTACTTCAGTTACTGCAAACTGAGTTCAAAGTGCAACAATGGGTTATACTCAGTCTTGTGTTGTTTGCCACTGTAATGCTTGAAGTCATGCGTCCTAGTTTTAATCTAGGCCATGATATGGAAGGAGGGGGATAGTTATATCCCTTATCATGCCATTTCCTCAGTTTGTTGATGTTACCGTATGCAACTTCAAGTCAACTCCAATTCAAAGTGATTGCTCATAGGATTTTCCTGGCATGTTTTATTAAAAGGAGGTTTGCAAGTGCTTTTGTCCAAATGTGCCTTGTCCAAGATCAACTAGGGGGTTACCATGGCTGGGCAGGGATCTGAACCCTGGCCTCCCAGATTCCTAGTCCAATACTCAAACCATTACATCATGCTGGTTGGTTTCTTCATTTTATCTCCCATTTCACATCAGCTCCTAAGGATTGCAAAGGAAAAGACTGGCATAGCATGGGTAGCTATCTTTTCATCTTTCAACTAATCAGCTCTAAGGGAGGCTTTAAATTAGAGGAATGCTGAAGTGGGAAAGAGTTCACAGCTGCCTCCCACATGTCAAGCCTCACATTTAATATAACTACCATTGTGAGTAGTTTTAAGCAAAGAAAAGAAAGCATTTCTGATCCACAGATTTCCAAGGTAACAGACTTACTTGTTTGACCTTTTGACAATGTGGGGTATGCTACAGCTATTAGCTCTTCTGCTCAGTATCCCAGTTTGCTGACATCATAGGTAAAGAGTGAAAAGGGAAATATTTGTGATGATGGCAACCAAGAAACAAAAAAGACGGATCTAAAGGGAAAATGCTCAAAGTAAAGATTCAGACCACAGTTGGAGACTTGTCCTATTGGTTCAACAATGAAACCAATTGCCTAGAAAGATGGTCGCTCTCCTTTCCCATATGTCATCGAGAAGAGTCGTGATAGCTACTTGTTCTGGATACACGGATTGGACATGCTGGTCTATAAGGCTCTTCCCAGGTCTATGATTCTATGATTTGAGACCTCTTGTGTCACCTGGCTACAACTGACAGCAGATAGAAGTAGCAGACCTATCATCCTCTGCCAATCTGCCAGTGTTGTCATCAGCAAGTAAAAGCTTGGATCTGACATCTGGACTCACTGGTTTGACATTGCAGCAGTTTTACAAACTTATTCTTTAGCTGTTATGTCTTGTCTTTGGACACAGAGAGAACACTACCAAGAAGAATTTGAGGAATTGATTAGGCTGTATTAGAACCATAGCTACAAACTGGAACATCCCCTATTTAAATTTGGCAGAACAATAGTTCCAAAGGGTGTGGCTTTGACATTTAATCATTTGAGCATACGTTTGTGTTTAGCTATTATTGGAAAATTGGGTGGCCATCAAGCAGCCTATGAGTTGGATCCTCTGAATCCTTTCTCTCTCAGGCTGTGAGGGATAAGGGGAGGATTCCAAGATTAAGAACAGCATTCTTGGCTCATCTGAATTCTCAAGCCCTTCTGGAAATAGCAGTGGAGACTCCTCTAGCTAAGAGATTAGAAGGGAAAATGTTTCCTGAACAAGCATAGCCTGTGCTCCTGAAAAAATGGGAGCTTTGGAGCTGCATCTTCTGTGTGGACAGCCAAGTTCAGCAAGGCTTTTGAGAAAGCACGTAACACATATCCTATCAGTGGGCAATCCAGGGATTGGAATGCAGCGTGCATCATATACTGTTCAGCTCAGATATTAGGATCATGTCATCTTTTGTAGTCTTTCCCATATTGAATGTATTTATTTTATTTATTAAAACATTTACACAGTGTAGTGGCATGAGTCAAATTATTGGGATCAGCCGAGTCTTGAAAAAAAACCTTTGGATCTATGGAAACTGCCCTGCATGACGAAGCAATGAAACAGCACTGGCCCATAGTATCTTCAGGCCCTGGAATGAATATCCTCAGATTCTAGGCTGGAAACTAGATCCCCACCCTAAATTCCGTTAATTCTTCTTGGTAGAATTAATGGAGCAAAGATTGTCCCCTATCCCAAAGGCAAGGTCAATACTATACCTTTCCATATCCTCTGGGCCATGGAGACACAGATCAGACAGTTTTCCTGGTTGTACTGTCATTTTGCAGCACAATGCCCCAAACCCAAATATCTGGACAATAACGGAATTCATGATACTTATACTGGAGGTCACAGTTGTAAGAAGTCAAACTCTAGCACCTAAGAATCAGAAATATATTTACACAGTGAAAAGGACAATAAACTAAGCGTTATTGTAGCTTGCGTAAGAGTTTTCCACACTTAAAATCCTGGGACAGTATGTCTTGTCTGCTGAGTCACAGAAATGAATAAAACAGATGCTGCAGTAAAATGTGTCACTGTGATTCATCAGTATATATCAGCAAGTCTTCAAAAGACTTCAACTTAGGCTGGATCTTACTGCCCTTGAAGCAAAGGACAAAATGGTATCTTTGCCCTTCCCCACCCTGTCCACCTGCAGAAGCTGACCAGATGAGCAGTTGAACCATTTTGGCAATGATGTTGGCAAAAGGCTAGGTGAGAGTGTGCAGGCCTGCTTGCCTAAAGCGTATGCCAGTTCTTCAGCACAGAGAAACAACAACCTTTATGCACCATCTAGTATCTGCCATGGGAGGTGACCACCTAACTCCATGAGATAGTAGGACTGACCCTTTTCCCAAGATGCAAGTATAAGCAGTGATTCTTACTTCATGACTTTCACCCAATGGGAGTAGTACTTGTTAGGAAAGATATCTTAGAAACCATATTCAGGCTAGTTCCAGACAGGGAAGAAGTCAGTTCCAACCCGGGTTTAAAAAACCTGGGTCAGGGCGGCCTTCTGTTGCCTCATTGGCCCGAAAGCCTAAGCTTTCAACACTGGGTGTCTAGAAGTGCACCCTTCTGGGAGAACACCCAGACACCCTAACCCCCTCCCCAAAATCTCTTTAAAACCTCTTTAAAAAAGAACATAGATTATCTGGCTGCCATGACCTTGTGCTAGAGTCCTGGTGCATAGAAATGATGTGCTAGGAGAAGGAGGGGTGAGGAGGAAAATTGCTCCTCATCCCTCCTTCTCCTGGCACATCATTTCTGCATGCCAGAAGAACTCAAGCACAGGGTAATGGCGGCCAGAAAAGTTGTTTTCTTTGGGGGGGGGGGTGATGGTTACAACCCTCAGGGTTTTCCGGGCTGTTTCAGCTTGGAAAATCCGAGTCCACACAGTGCCCATACTGGATTAGACTTGGGTCTTTAAAGAATTGAGTACCTAATTAATTTGGGACAAAGCAGGGTTTTCCTACTTTCTACTGAATTAATTCACTTTTACTCGTGGTGCCATTTGGACACCTCTGGTAAAAGCGCATGAGCTCATGCATTTTGGGCCCTGTCTGGATGGGCCCCCAGCAGACATATTTTGAGAGGACTTTTACTCCTTGTGTTTTTTTAAAACCCCAGGATCAGCTTTAAATGTAAGGACGCTTGCCAACTATATTCTAAAAGCTACCTTGGGTCGTGTGCAAAGCAAAAAATGGGATATAAGAAAAATAAAGTTAAGTTATGCTGATCCTGTCCACATTTGAAATGAAAGGAAGGTAGAATTTTTGGTAGAGTCACATTCTCACGTTGGCTGCTCTTTCATCCCCCCCTACTGGCCAACTTCAGCAAATGAGGAAAACATGACCTCTAAATGTAGGTTTGTTTTATACTACATCTTGTGGTATCTTTTTGGGATTCAAGCTCTTCCTGCCATGAGTGCTGCTCAATATTATATAGGAAATGCCTGAATCAAGACTAAATTGTTCCTAAATCTGTAAGTAAATGAAAAAGTTCTTTGTATTGTTGGGAAAACAGGCAAGCTGCTCAGGGGACAGTGTTCTATAAAACTGTTGTGTGCTTTTACCTTGAGTTTCACCTTTGGTTCTATGCCTAGATCTACACTGTCATATAATGCAGTTTGAAACTGCATTACATGGTCAGTGTAGATCCATATAACGCAGGTCTTAAATTGCGTTATATGGGTCAACACAGACCGTATAATGCAGTTTCAAACTACATTATATAGCAGGTTAGTTCCAGACTATGTTAAGTATAGAATACTTAATAGATAGCTAAACTGAATGATCAATGAATCTCAGGGCTCTTTTAGGTACAGGGAATATTCCACAGGTGAACCCTCCAGATGTTTGTCTTCACCTCAATACTGTCGAATACAGGACCCTTTCACACAGCCATATAACACAGAATATAAAGGCAGATAATCCACAATATCTGCTTTGAAGTGGATTATCTGGGTCCTCACAGACATATAATCCAGTTCAGTGTGGATTTTATACAACTGTGTGGAAGGGGCCACAGTCGGCACAGGACAGGTATGACAGAAGATAGGATTTGTGAAGTAGAACACAGTCAACAGAGCACCCATGTATTCACCTCTGGGCTACTAGACACGTCACATATTGCCACAGCGAATTGAGCCAACTCCTTTGATAAGAAAGCTCCTTCCACTAGAAATGTTAAAAGTGACAGACATTTTCCTCTGACCTCTGGCCTGGTTTTGGGCCAGACACAACTTTGATCTTCTTGAAGGAGGATCTACACTGAAAGTTGAATCAGGGAGTGTATTCCTGTTGATTTTATCATACTTCTTGGCAGCTTTCAATGTTGCTAATTTGGAACCTGGAAATAGTTGTAAGGAATGATGTTGCTTGTAATTAAGAGAGGAACAGATACTTGAACAAAAGACAAAAATCTTTGAAAAATGTCTTTCTTAAATGCTGGAAAATCCTGGTGGGAATTCTAGACTAATGGGAATCTTCACAGTTAAGGACTTAATTATGCCATAAAAATAAAATCTGGCTTTTTTTGAAAACAGAAAGCAACATTTGTGTCCTGGAAACTAGATTTTCTGCACATAAATGGAAAATATCATCAGCTGCATAGACATCAGTATTCTCTGCACAAAAATTGCAAATTTTGCTCAGAACAAGTCCCAAATTAGGACCTAAATATCTTAAAGGCACCAGATCTTATTTGAACTTGGATACTAAGCAGAGCCAGCCCTGGTTAGTACCTGGTTGGGAGACTGCCAACAAATACCAGATGCTGTATCTCAAGGAAGCAATGGATAAAATCACTTTTGAGTATTCCTTGCCTTAGAAAATCCCATGAGCTTAATGAGTTTGCCATAAATTGGTAGACCATTTGAAGGCAAACTGTGAAGAGTACTCAAAAATAAAACTGCTAAAAGTATGTGCTGCTTTCTTAAGGACTGAAATTAGTTTTTTTTATTCAGAAGCGACTTGAGAAACTGCAAGTCATTTCCGGTGTGAGAGAATAGGCCATCTGCAGAGACGTTGCCTAGGGGAAGCCTGGATGTGTTACCATCCTGCGGGAGGCTTCTCTGATGTCCCCTCATGAGGAGCTGGAGCTGACAGATGGGAGCTCACCCCATCTCTTGGATTTGAACCGTCAACCTTCAGGTCAACAGCTCAGCTGGCGGAAGGGTTTAACCTACCATGGAACAGGTTAAATTAGTGAAAAATTATATCCCTACCTGTACCAACTCACTTTTGTAATGTCCCTTTCCAGTGACAGTAAATAACATTTATGTGGAGTACTGCAGGTTTAGTTTGAGGGAGATTTTTTTACAACCTATTATCTAATTTAAAATGTCTTTGTGTTTTTCCTTTTCTCTACTTCTGCTCAATTTGTGCAACAGAATATTTACTGTAGGAAATAATAATGAAGAGAAATATATAAGAAGTTCTCACAAAGGATCTAGCTGGGTGATTTTGCATGCACTGAAAATGAAGGTAGAGAAAAAGAACCTCCAAGTTTCATTCCTGAAGCAGGGATAGACTTATTTAAAAACCCTCAAATGATTTAAAATGGAATTTGGGGTTAGTAGGTGGTTATTTTAAATTGCATTGAAGCCTGAAAGAAGTGTGTTTGCTTAGAAAACAGATAGATGCTGTGTGTACCACCAGCACCAGGAACAAAATGAGTATGGATTTTCTGGCTGCTTTGAATGTGGTCCTAATTTGACTCACAATATTCTGGATCTTTTCCTTGCCTTTTTTTAGCCCTTATAATTGGAAGTTGCTTAGGGGAATTTTGCTCTGTATTATCTACATAGTACAATGTCTCTTGAAAACTGCAGTGTCTACAGGATTGCAAAGAACTGAACAGAAGCTTAAAAGATTAATGGACCGACTCAGCACACTAAAAACAGAGTTCTTGTGACGTCTTCCTTCTTTCATCCAGTGCAGCTGTGCTGTGTTTTGAGCATTTTTGAGGTGGAGCTGCAAAACAAATCTGTCCCAAACAAAGTCTAGGGTGCTCCCTTTATCATTGCCTGTGTTATTATAGTAGTGGTAACATGCTGCAATTGGTGGCAAAGCAAGCCTCAGGGAAGCCCAGCCAAGGAGTTCACCTGTTGTACAATTCTTATTATTACTCCAAGTGAACTAACCTGTTACAGGGAGGTGTTTTTCTACCTGCCATGCACTTGCCAAGTAACTCCCTTTACCTGTTGTGGCTTCAAGCAAAATCTGTCCTGGAATTTAAGTTTACCTGAACTGGATTCTGAGTGCTCCTTTTATTATTGAAGCATTTCATTGTAGGAGATGCTCTTTCTGAGAGGCTGACTTCTGTGTCTCTGCCAAATGCTAGGCTCTTGTGGCAATATTATTTTAGAAGAGAACAAAATGAGGGACAATAAGACCTTTCCACACACTGAGGGCTCTTCCACACAATCATATAACCCAGAATATCAAGGCAGAAAATCCCACAATATCTGTTTTGAACTGGGTTGTCTGAGTCCACTCTGCCATATATTCCAGTTCGAAGCAGAAAATGTGGGATTTTATTGAGCTGTGTGGAAGGAGCCTGAGAGCAATCATATTATAACTATTTCCAATCACACCGTTGAGTGGAAAACTTCATCCAGAATATGTTAAGGGAAAAAAGATAAAGTCCTGGAAGTTTTTCTGTTGCAGAAATCTTAGAAGTTGGATGTGTAGGAAACTATAGGCCAGGGCAAAGTACCTGGTGCACTCTAGATGTAATGCATCTCTAGCAAGTGGACAGAGATGATGCTATCATTCAAAAATATGGAGGTTATCAAATGACCCATCCCTGTAAATTATGAGTAATGGAATATCGCCTTCTAGTAACAGGTGGGGAAAACTGATCTTGGTCTTTCCTGTCAGTGTTCAGACATCTTCCTTGCCTTCTGTCTCCTTGTGATCACTCATTTTTTTAAGCTTAGAAGAAATTCTCCTCTGACCTGTGTTAACAATATGTTGTGATGGTATATCAAATGATAATAGTAATAATAATATAAATGCATTTCATTTATATTCCGCCATTCTCCTCTCGGGGAGTCAGAGTGGATTACAGCACAGGCAAACATTCAGTGCCTTTACAATAAAATACAATGAGACACACCAACACAAACAAAGGCAGAGGCGTTTCCTTTCATTTCCGGCTTCTGGAGGCGGTGCTTATCTCTGGCTCCGGGGAGGTACTTTCTCCATTTTCAGGCAGAGGAGCCTGCGTTGTCACCTCCTGGTTGTGTGGCTGGCAAGATTGTTTGGAGTGTCTCTGTGCTTTTTCCCGCTGAAGCGGTACCTATTTATCTACTCACATTTGCATGTTTTCTAATTGCTAGGTTGGCAAGAGCTGACAGATGAGAGCTCACCCCATCTCACGTATTCAAACTGTTGACCTTTGGCAGTTCGAATCTAAGTAATCTAAGTAGGGACTTTGCATATCAAACAGGTTATTAGTTCCAGCCAACATCTTCAGGGTGTGAGTTCTTCACCATTTGGGTGTAGTGCTCAAGGTTTCTTGCATGTCACCATTCATCAGCTGAAGTATTTTGTGTTAATGGGATCTTCTGTGTATATGCTATGTGCTCTGCTATGAAGAATGGCCTCTCCTTATCACAGTGGTAAGGAATGCTGGACATTGCAGTCCAACAATATCTGGAGGAAAGGTTTTGGCTTGTACCTGTTCTAGGACTTCAAAGGCTGCCTAGACCAGTGGTTCTCAGCCTATGGTTCCCTAGATGTTTTGGCCTTCAACTCCCAGACATCCTAAGAGCCACTAAACTGGCTGGGATTTCTGGGAGTTGTAGGCCAAAACACCTGGGGACTCACAGGTTGAGAACTACTGGTCTAGACCTCACACAAGCAAGCCATTTTATTTGTCCACCTAAGTGACTAGTGTCTACTTTGATTGGCAGCAGCTCTGTTGAGTTTTAGGCAGAAGTATTTTGTGTTAATGGGATCTTCTGTGTATATGCTATGTGCTCTGCTATGAAGAATGGCCTCTCCTTATCATGAAAATTACACAATGGCTTCCAGAATACCCTATTTTGAACTGACTGTCATCAGTAAAACAGGAGCTGTATATGAAAAGGGGAATTGTGCCTTCTGTCCCGCCTGTTCACTGTAAATGCCAGTACCTTAACAGTGGGCATTAGCCAATAGTGACATTTTGATTTTATGTTGACTTGTATGAAACATTCTAAGCAAACTGAAGGGGTTTCAGCAAAGCACGGTCCAAAGTGGTGAAAGGGTTTTGGATGACACCTTGCATATGGAAAAGATAAAGGAACCACATTTCTGCATATTTTAGCTTTTAGAACAGGAATTAGGGCAATCTTCAAACATAATTAAAAGAGCATTTGAGTAGGGGTGGCCAAAGGTTTTTATTGCCAGAGATTTAAGTACAAATTGCCAGAGATGTTAGGATAACAAAAGTAATTATGTTTTTTTTAAGTTGTAGGAAAGCTGTTAGGGACAATGCCTCCAAGCAATGATTGATAGGATAGAAATGGTCATAAAATGTTTCCAGCTGAGTTTTTTTTAAAAGAAATCTAGATGTTAACAATCCATACATTTGTTTCTGGATTAGCATATTATGTTTTCACTATTGCAGAATGATTTGGATGTAATTCAAGAATCTAAAAATCCTGTGAATGCTTATTTGGAAGTAAGTCTCATTGAACATAGGGCCCTTCTACACAGCTGAATACAATCCCACATTATCTGCTTTGAACTGGAATGTATGGCAGTGTGGTGGACTCAGATAACCCAGTTCAAAGCAGATATTGTGGGATTTTCTGCCTTGATATTCTGGGATACAGGACTGCGTGGAAGGGCCCTTAGTAGGACTTCTTTGCAGATAATTGTGCACAAGGTCATCATTCTACGGGCAATCCCCAAGTTATGAACAAGATTCTGTAAATTTGTTCTTAGGTTGAATTTCTATGTCAGTCGGAGCAGACGTGTGTGTGTGTGTGAAGCTTTGGATATCATAGGGAAGTGTTAATACCCCTGTGGTGTTTGTTTTGCTATCTGTGCTCCTGTTAAGAAGATTTCGACACACTTTCTGTTCCTGTGATTCTTGGATTATGAAAAATTAGCTTGTTGTGGAAACAAGGATTGGTGAGAAAGCTTCGGTGAAGACACCTTTTTTCCATCATAACTTTTTCAGGAGTGGATTCCCCTTCTTAGGGGTAGAATTCTCTCACCGTTGTCTCATCTCTGTTCTTAACAATGAGCCATTTGTAAGTGAGATGTTTGGAACTCAGGGACTGCTTGTATTAGTGATATTTAAGTACTTGTTAGCTGCATTTCTATTCGCACTGTTTCTCCAATAGACTCAAAGTGACCTACTCATGCACGAGAATCCCCGCAATCATATGAGCAGTGACAGCTGGTGGTTTCTATTAAGACTGGGTGGCATTGGATATGCTCTGAGTTTTAATTCAAACTTTAAAGGAGATATCCTAAATGCTAATCCTATTTTGGAGGGAGGGTTTAATGCTTTGGATAGCTTCTTTAAAGTTAGGACTAAAACCAAAAGCAAATTCACTGCTCTTCTGATTTGGAAGCCTGTATGTGAGGTCAGCCAGGATGAAACAAAGGGCACGTCTGCACTGTAGAATTAATACAGTTTGACAGCACTTTAAACTGTAATGGTTCAGTGCTATGGAGTCACAATAGTTTTAACTTAACTATGTTTTTAGCTAACATGTTTCTTACCAACATGTGTTTGGTACATGTTAGTGTCTTAGCAAACTGCAACTTCTTATGATTCCATAGCATTGACCCATGGCAATTTAAATGATGTCAAACTGCATTAATTCTACAGTGTAAATACTCCCATAGTGGTGGGCTCAAACTTGCACAGTGAGGTTCATGGCTCAGTGAAACTAGAATCTGGATCTCCCAAGTCCAACATACTGTGATAATAGTATATAAAAAGTTATTTTTAAAAATAGGCATACAGATCACAAGAGAAGAGCCAATGAGCTTCAGTTAAGTTCTGCAGATACTTATACAATGGTTGAATGAAAATTAATGCCTCCACCTTCATAACTCCTCAACAGATGGCAGTACTGGTATGCGGCAGGTACTGGCTTGTTCAGTAGACTCTCCTCTACAGTTCCATTTTGGCAGGAAGACTTAACATTTAACGGTTGTGTTGTTAAAGTGCAAAGTATGGAACCCTGCCCAGACGGTTTGTTAATGTGACTTAAGCAACATGCAGTCATTGAATTCTTGACAGCAGAAGGTGTCACCCCAAAGGAGATTCATCAGAGAATGCAAGCTGTTTATGGTGATTGAGTTGATGTGAGTTTAAAAATGTTGAGGTGGAAACATCTGACTTGCATGACAAACAAAGAGTTGGACGTTCTGTGACAGCAACCACTGAGTTTCACAAGCAAAAGGTTGACAGATTGATTCAGGATGATCATTGTATCACTCAGAGAGAAATTTCAAGCATAATTGACATTTCACAAGAATGTGTGGGTCACATTATTGCTTTGCTTGGCTATTGGAAGATCTGTGCATGATGGGTACCCAGGATGCTGACGCCTGAAATGAAAGTGCATAGACTTGAAACTTCAGAGACTGGATCTCACCACCATACAACATCCTCCATACTGTCCAGATTTAGCACCGTCTGACTTTCATCTGTTCCCGATAATGAAAGAAGATCTGTGGGGACATCATTATGCTTCTGATGAAGACATTGAGAGAACTGTGAGACGCTAGTTGCAGAAACAGAGTGTCGACTTCTTGTTCATCATTGATAGACATGTATCCAATTATCTGGTGATTATATGGAAAATGGATAGTGGTAGTTAAAAAGCACATTCTAAGGATTATTTCTGTGTTTGATTTATTAAAATATTCCCATCCAAATCCAAGTAATGAAGGTGGAGGCATTACTTTTCATTCAACCCTCGTAGTAGGAAATAACCTGTAATCTGACATCACTTGGATCACTGAAAATGAAAAACCAACCGCATTCTGACCCTCTTGAATTCTGCCCTGTCCTGTATCTGTTTTCCTGATCTGGAGCAGTCAGTTTTTAAAAAAGATACCACATCACTAAAATGGCATTGTCATATTACAGTCTGATGGAAAAAATTAGCTTCTGAAAGAACCTATCGATTGCACAGCTTGAAAATGCAACTCTCTAATCTTGATTAAACCAGCAAGCATTTGAACTTTACAAAATAGAAGAGAACTCTTTCTAAAATGCAGCCAAATCTGGACTGATGTAGACCCCAAGGATTTGGCAGAGAGAGTATTGGCCTGGAAGTCTTTACAGATTCTCTAATTAACCATAAAAGGTTACATACAAGGACAGATTACAGTTAATTGCTTGTTTTGATCATGGAGTCTTGCCATAACTGAGGAAGTAATTTAGAGCAATTTCACACATGCCAGATTTCAACACTTTGGAGCTCCTCTCCCGCTGTTGGTATGCGTGTGTGAAAGACTAGAGATGAACAAACTTCCACCAGCTTCATTCATATTCGGCCCAGTGGAAGTGGAGAAAGCTTCCTGAGTTTGAAATCTCTTCATAATTTCTATATCTTTCATAATTTATTCAACCATCTTCTGAGCCTTAAAATATTTCGGAGCTCTCTCATTCCTTCAACTGGTAGTTTGGAATGGTGGCTGCAATACTAGCTTTTGTCAAAGTCTCTTCTCACTTTCCCTCCCTCTTCTCCACTTGCCCAGCTACTCTATCAGTGGAGTAGTAAGGAGATCTGGGAAAGGTTTAATTTTCTGGACTATAACTTCCAGAAGATAAAAAGGGGAATAAAGAAGCTCTCTACTCTTTGGTTTCAGCAGGAGCACCTGAGCAAGTGGGACAAAGAGTAAGGAGAGAAGTCCTCTGGGCTTGAGTTAGGATTCGGTCTACAGATCTTGAAATTGCATTCAGTTGCATTTCTACAAATGCTAGAAATGCAATTTTAAAACTTCAGTCTGAGATATTCCATATAAGCATAATGTTCCACCTATACAATTCCATTCATCCCACCAATGCAATCAAATATATAGATAAATAGTTAAATACATCATGCATACAGTACACTCCTCCCCCATATCTGTGAGATCAATATGTGCACATGTGTGCACAGGGGTGGCTCTTCCATTACGCGAAGTAAGCGACCGCGGAATACTTTGTTTGTCCCAGAGGCAACCCAGGGGCGCCTCCTTAAATGCCCCTCCCTCCAATTGGGCCTCGTCCCATGAGCAGCGCCGGTGGCGGGGGGCGGCAGCGGGAGGAAGCAGAAAAGCCACGCATGCGGCATGGGGGAAGGGAAAGGCGCGCGCCTCTGCCCTTCCCCTCTCGCCCTGCATGTGCTTTCCTTGGCGGCAGAGGCAGGAAAGGCGTGTGAGGGAGAAGAGAAAGGTGCACGCCTTTCCCTCCCCTCATGCCCCATGCACCTTGTAGAGCGGCGAGAGGAGTGTGGGGCAGCAGCGAGGCTTGGCCATCTCCTTCTCCTCTGGGCGCTTCTTCCTCCTCCTCTCCGTTTAGACACCTCCAAATGGAGAGGAGGAGGAGGAAGACCCTGGAGGAGAAGGGGGGCATCCTCGCTGCTGCTGCTGCTCTGTGCCACCCTCTTCTCACCCCCTTCGAGGCCTCGCCTCGAAGGGGGCGAGAAGAGGAGCGTAGGGCGGCAGCAGCAGCGAGGCTTGGCCATCTCCTTCTCCTCTGGGCTCTTCTTCCTCCTCCTCTCTGTTTAGAAACCTCCAAATGGATAGGAGGAGGAGGAAGACCCTGGAGGAGAAGGGGGGAAGACTTCGCTGCAGCTGTTGCCCCACTCCGTGCTCTTCTCTCTGCCCTTTGAAGACTCTGCTTCGCCTGGAAGGCTCAAAATGTGCCAGCAGCATTCTCTCCTGACGTTTCACCCACATCAGTGGCAGGCATCCTCAGAGATTGGAAGGTCTGTTGGAAACTGACTCGCCCCCATTTCCTTCTCAGCTTTGGAATTATTACTATTATTATTATATTTTATTATATTTATTATTCTATTTACAATTATTACGTTATTATTTTTATCATGAATTATTTATATTTATTAGATTGTTATGTGTTATAAATGGCAGACATCTTCAGAGGTTGGGAACTCTGTTGGAAACTAGGCAAGTGGGGTTTATATATATCCCTGTGGAATGATGTCCAGGGTGGGAAGAACTCTTGCCTGCTTGAGGCAAGTGTGAGTGTTGACATTGGCCACCTTGATTAGCACAGCACTGAATGACCTTGCAGCAGGATGCCAAGTTTTTAAACTTTGTGTTTTCTATATACATTACAAATTTACCTTTGGTTTGCATCTGATGCAGCAAATAACCTTGCAGCTTCAAAGCCTGGCTGCTTCCTGCCCGGGGGAATCCATTGTTGAGACGTATTAGCTGGCCTTGATTGACTCTTGTCTGCAAGGCCATTGAATGCTAATCAAGCTGATGGGATTTGGAGTACCTTCAATTGATTCAGCTCAGACTTCCACAGACCATTAAAACTCCCATTAATGACAGATCTGAACCAAACTTGGCACACAGAACCTCCATGACCAGCAGAAAACACTGGAGGGGTTTGGGAGGAATTCACAGTAACAGGATCCTAGTGTTACAAGAGACTTCCAAGGGCCATCCAGTCCAACCTCCTTCTGCCATAAGGGAAAAACACAATCCAAGCACTCCTAACAGATGGCCATAGAGACTCTGCTTAATAATAATACTATTATTAATAATAGTAATAGAATCATAAAGTAGGGAGACCTCCAAGGTCCATCCAATCCAATTTCCTTCTGGCATAAGCGAAAAGCACAATTAAAACACTCCTGATAGATGGCCATTTAGACTCTTAATAATAATAATAATAATAATAATAATAATAATAATAATAGCAGCAGCACCCAGGGGTAGTGTGGTGGTATGCAAAATAAAGTAATGAGAAGCAGCCAGAGATTTTTTTGTTTGACAGACATAGATTGGATTAGTATGTGTTTTGCTGCCAAATTTGGTGCCAATTTGTCCAGCGGGTTTTGAGTTATGTTAATCCCACAAACAAACATTATATTTTTATTTATATAGATAAGGTTATTCTATCTTTAGTCATCTCAGTGGACTTACTTGTCGTGGTCCAAAATATTTTATTTTCTTTGGAATTGCTATGCATTCTAGAAGAAGTCCTTGCAGAAAGGAAGCCGTTCGTTCCGTAAACACACAATATTTATTTAAATGTGTGTGTGATGGAATGTATTGCAATTTGCAATTCCAAATAAAATAATATGTATGTGTGTGTGTCTGTGTGCATGTATGTGTGTATGTGTATGTATATGTATGTGTATGTATTAAGGGCTGTTCTGTCTTGAATTGGCTCAGCGGAATTGTCATAATGCAAAGATCTTGTATTTTCTGTGAAACCTTTGTGTCGTACTTGTAGATCAAAAATAACAACAAAAATATTTGCATTTATAAAACATTAATTTGTGTTAATTCTATGTAATGTAACTATATGAACATAATGTAAGTAACCTTCTGGTTTTAAGGTAACTCTTTATTCACCTCTACCTTTTTTTTTTCAGTGATTGGTTTTTTTTTGGGGGGGGGGCGCCAAAATAATGTTTGCTTACCATTGAAAATTACCTAGGGCCGGCCCTGTGTGTGCACATATAAGTTGAGTGTTTTTTGGAATACAAGACAATATCCTATAGTGCCGTTTGTGCTCTGTCCAACCCACCTACTCCCCCAGCTGTCAATTATGGGAGGGGAAAGTAGGGGAGAAATTCAGATGTTGGTGAACTGATTCATCTTTACTTGAAAATGGAAGAAAATGGGAGTACTCTCACAGTGAACCAATCTGACCCACAAGAGAATACCACCCATGAAACACCATGCTGTGAGGAGCTTGCTCATCATTTTGCAGATAAGATCTTCCAGATTCCCTTTGACTTGGATGCCATACAGCTCTGTTGGATGTAACCTTGGTTTATGCTTGTCCAGTGTTGATGGATACTTTTCAACTTGTGCAATGTGAGGATGTGGACAGGATCCTCGGAGAGGTGAGAGCAAACACATTGCTTTAGAGTCCTGTCCTTTCTGGCTCATAAAACATGCCAGATGAGGACTAGTGGAATGGGTCAGGTAAGTGATTAATGCATCAGGGCAGGGTCTCTGCAGGCCTAAGGAGGCTGGGGTAAGACCTCTTCTAAAGAAATCTTCCCTAGACTCCACTGTCCTTAATAAATACAGACCAGTTTCCATTTTCCCATTTCTGGACAAGGTACTGGAGTATGTGGTGGCTTCTGAAGGATTCCTGGATGAAGTGGATTATCTAGATCAGGCATGGGCAAACTTCAGCCCTTTAGATGTTTTAGATTTCAACTACCAGAAATCCCAGCCAGCTTACTGGCTGTAAGGAATTGTGGGAGTTGAAGTCCAAAATACCTGGAGGGCCAAAGTTTGCCCATGCCTGATCGAGATCCATTTCAATCTAGTTTCAGACCTGCTTATGGGACAGAGACAGCTCTGGTCACCTTGGTGGGTGACCTACACAGAGAACTGGACAGGGGGGAGTGTGTACCTGTTGATTCTCCTGGACATTTCAGCGAATTTCGATACCATCAACCATGGTATCCTTCTGAGTTGCCTTTCTAGGATGGGGCTTTGAGATACTATTCTTCAGTGGCTCCATTCCTTCCTGGAGGGACAGTCTCAGAAGGTGGTGCTGGAGAATTACTGTATGATTCCCGGGTCTGTGGAGGCCAGAGAGGCAGGCTTTCCCCACCACACCCCTGGCCTCTATGTGTGGAGGCCAGAGGCTCAGGAGGCATGGGTAAGGAAGCACAGGTAAAAAAATCCGCAAAGTAGGGAGGCTATATTAATTTTAATATTTGTACATTATGCTAAAATAATGTATAAATATTAAAATTAATATAGCATCCCTATTTTGCAGATTTTCACTTATTGCGAGTGGTCCTGGAACAGAACACCCGTGATAAGTGAGGGAATACTGTATTCATTTTGTTTAAATTGTTTCCAGAGAGTGTGATTGTTAGCCACCTTGAGTCTCCATGAAGATAAAGGTGGGGTTTTAATAAATAAGCAAACGTACCCTTCCATCCTTTCCCCTTATTTTTCACCACCGTCACCACCATTTGTGGTCTTTTCCAGGATAGCTTATTAAGCAGTTTGGGATACTGTGCACAGAATAGCACTAAAAATGTATATGCATTGTTCCGTCTCCCAGGAGCCTGGTTTGCCTTACCTTTCAGCTGCTTAAGGCTGCTTTCTTTTGCATTTTGTCTCAGGGCTGCTGCAATTTGCAAGAGCCCCAAAGGTTAATAGTAGCAAGTCTGCAAGGCAGTCTGCAGGCCTCCTTTGCAGTTATTGGCCCAGAACTTTTGAGCCCGCCCCTTTTACCAGGCCAGACCTCCATTTTGGAATCCTCCCTGCCTTCAGTTTGGAAAGAAAGTCCTGATGTGCTGGAAGCTATCAAGGAAACCCTAGAGAAAACCATCACAAGTACTAAACTAAACTGAATAAATTGGGCTGTAGATAAAAGGTTAAATAATTTAGGATAGAAAGGTCAATTAGGCTATAGATAGAAAGTACTATATATAAACTAAATATAAGTAAATTGGGCTTATAGATAGATAGATAGATAGATAAGATAGATAGAAAGGCTTAGGGAGCTATTGCGCTATAGAGGAGTTTATTGAGCTATAGAAAAACAACTGAGTTCATAGAATTTTGAGATAGAATTGAGTTAGATTTATAGATAAAATTTAAGATAGTTATTGAGCTCCATTTGCCTCATCTTTAAACTAACCCTGGGCTGGAATAGGGAAGGCCTACACCTTCTATAGATAGTGGTTCAGGGTTAGGGTAAAAATCTCAGGATTTTCTACCATTTGAAGAAAGGCAACTCAGTGACTGGAAAAGAAAGAAAATAATAGCTATATGGTTTCATTGATTGTCTGTAACTTCGTAAAGCTGAGCCAAGTCTACAAGGACTTTGTTAATAAATATTCTGTTTGTTCTTCAATACTCAATGTGGACTCGGTTACTTAGAAAGTTTAAGCCCTTTAAAGAAAGATTCCAGCAGTCCGCTCAAACAAAAGGCAGCACATCATAGTTCCATCTTTAAGGCGTTTGGGTGTGACGACACATGCTTGCATGCAAGCTACCTGCATATTAGCATATATCACCCACAGGACTCCATCCACACTATGGGTTTTTCCCCTCTTTTTCAGAACAAATCCGTTCTACAGACTAGAAGTTGGGGTCAACCAATGAGGTAGAATGGTTGAACATTCAGGGCAGATAACAGGAAATATCTCATATAGCATTAAATGCATCTATGGGGTTGTCTGCCACAAAATGGTGTGATAGCCACCAACTAGGATGGCTTTAAAAGGAAATATGTCTAATTTATGAAGGAAAACACTGTCAATAACTAGATGTTTTTTTCTAGTATCATAGGCAGCACATCCCTTAATATTAGTTTCTAGGAACAGGATTAGAAGTATGTTATAGTTCTACTCATATTCTGCCTGTGAGTTTCTTTGGGCATCTGGTTGTCTATCTTTGCTTTGGTCCAGTACAATTTTTCTTAAGCATCAGCTTACTGAAATCTCCCTACAAGTACAAATAACCCAGGGACTATATACTATACAGGTTCATGCAAGCAAAACATGATGCTAATAATCATGGGAAAATACGTCCATTAATTTAACACATGTGCCCATGTATGTAGTATATGAAACTGCTTTCAGTGGTGTAATTTGGGAGATTTTAGTGATTTCCATTTTTTGGAGGGGGGGATTAATGAAGCGTACCCAGAAGAATGTTTGTTTTTGCCAACTGCATCTCTTGATTTCATTTTCCCAAGATTCTTGTGCCCTGAAGCCAAAAGAACACAAAACCCTGTCCTTTCCTTCCATGCAGAAAAAGAAATATTGCCAGGAGTATCAAGATGAGCATAGAAATTGGTGTGAAAATGTTACTGGAGCATAGAGCTCTGCAACCAACGGAACATCCACCTGCTATTCATTGTTTCTGAAAGCGGATTATGCTTCTCTCCATATATGCCTTACTACATATGGGGAATTTCTTCAAAAATCAAACATCCTTAACCCATTTGAATGTTTTTGCACCTCATTTTCTGTCAGTCAGTGTGCATGTTTTGATATGGCTAGCTTCCCTTCTTAGTTCCATGATCTACTGGTGGAACAGAAATTACTGTATTTCTCAATTCTAAGACACACTTTTCTCCATATAAGCTTCCCTAAAATGAGGTGTGCTTTAGAATCACAGACACACTCACACACATACACCCTACATTTTGCTTATATAGATATCTTAAAATCAATGGTATTTTAGAATCAACTAAATATGGTAGAGATAAGAAGGTGTATGGGGCTGCTTCTGCTCATAATGCTCTCACCCTTCCTTCATAATAACACATTTTATGGCCTAAGCATATGAAATAATCCTGTCCTGAAATAAGAATTAAAGTTCTCATGCTTCTGTGTATAGAAGCTATATCAATACCCTGAGAAGTAATATGGTGTAGTGATTCCAGTACTGGATTATGACTCTGGAGGACAGGGTTTGAATCCCTGTTCGGCTATGAAAACCTAAGCCACATATTTTTAGCCTCCGAAAATCCCATGATGGGGTTGAAATAACACAGACATGACGTGAAGGAACACAACACTTATGTATCATATGCATGCCATCATATGTTATGAACTTATCTTCTTTCTTTGCTTGTCTGCTCTCCTCATATCCTTCAGGATGGGAAGCCATGACTGGTTGTCATGAAGCCACTGAGAGTATTAATACCACATGCTAAAATGTATGTCTTGTCATACTACAGGATTATATACATTTTTCCTACCAAGAAAATGCATGCAACTGACAAAGGTCCGTAGACCTAAAAAAATGGTGCAAAAAAGGAATACTGTATCAAAACTGTGGGTAACAGCAAATCATTACACTGGTCAACACACATTTTGGTGCTTCAAGTTTTAGACTGGTTTCTGGGTATATTTGACCTGCTGGTTCCAAAAATGGCACACTATGAACTCTAGGTTTTGAGAACATATGCCATATACCAGTCTTTATCTGCTTACCCATAAAGAATCATGAGAACTAAGAAACTAGTTTATCCAAAGTGATTTTCTGAATCAGTGCCTCAAATAACCCTAAAAACAGGCCTAAAAACCAAGAAATCAAGATTTATTTCTGTCGGATCGAGAAAGCCTGAGTTATGATAGTAACTGCCTATCACAATTCTATATTTTAGGATTTATTTGTCGTGTCAGAGCAACCAGTCCATTATATTACATTTCTAACAGAACAAAGCAAACAAACAGAAAAATACAGAACTTGTGAGTTTGGTAGTTGGTTAAATGTCCTTTGCCCAGTATCTGGCCACTTGGACTGCTTCCGGTGTTGCTGCAAGAAGGTCCTCCATTGTGCATGTGGCAGGGCTCATGTTGCATTGCAGCAGGTGGTCAGTGGTTTGCTCTTCTCCACACTCACATGTCAAGGATTCCACTTTGTAGCCCCATTTCTGAAGGTTGGCTCTGCATCTCGTGGTGCCAGAGCGCAGTCTGTTCAGCGCCTTCCAAGTCGCCCAGTCTTCTGTGTGCCCAGGAGAGTTTCTCATTTGGTATCAGCCATTGGTTGAGGTGCTGGGTTTGAGCCTGCCACTTTTGGACTCTTGCTTGCTGAGGTGTTCCAGCGAGTGTCTCTGTAGATCTTAGAAAACTATGTCTAGATTTAAGTCGTTGACGTGCTGGCTGATACCCAAACAGGGGATGAGCTGGAGATGTCTCTGCCTTGGTCCTTTCACTATTGGCTGCCACTTCCCGGCGGATGTCAGGTGGTGCAATACTGGCTAAGCAGTGTAATTTCTCCAGTGGTGTAGGGCGCAGACACCCCGTGATAATGCGGCATGTCTCATTAAGAGCCACATCCACTGTTTTAGTGTGGTGAGATGTGTTCCACACTGGGCATGCATACTCAGCAGCAGAGTAGCACAGCGCAAGGGCAGATGTCTTCACTGTATCTGGTTGTAATCCCCAGGTTGTGCCAGTCAGCTTTCGTATGATATTGTTTCTAGCACCCACTTTTTGCTTGATGTTCAGGCAGTGCTTCTTGTAGGTAAGAGCACGGTCCAGGGTGACTCCCAGGTATTTGGGTGCGCTGCAATGCTCCAGTGGGATTCCTTCCCAGGTGATCTTCAGAGCTCGGGATGCTTCTCTGTTCTTGAGATGAAAGGCACATGTCTGTGTTTTAGATGGGTTAGGGATCAGCTGGTTTTCCCTGTAGTAGGCAGTAAGAGCACCTAGAGCTTCGGAGAGCTTCTGTTCTACTATCTCAAAGTTCCCTGCTTGAGCAGTAATGGCACGATCATCAGCATAGATGAAACTCTCTGTCCCTTCTGGCAGTGGCTGGTCATTTGTGTAGATGTTGAACATGGATGGAGCAAGCACGCTCCCCTGAGGCAGGCCGTTCTTCTGTTTCCGCCATCTGCTTCTCTGGCCCTGGAACTCAACAAAAAAGCTCCTGTTTTGTAGCAGGTTTCCTATGAGTCGGGTGAGGTGGTAGTCCTTTGTGATATTATACATTTTTCTCAGGAGGAGGCGGTGGTTCACAGTATCATAGGCTGCTGACAGGTCTATGAAAACAGCTCCTGTGATCTGCTGCCTTTCAAAGCCATCTTCTATGTGCTGAGTCAGGTTGAGCACTTGCGATGTGCAGCTTTTGCCTTTCCTGAAGCCAGCTTGCTGTGGAATCAGACATGGGTCTATTTTTTCCATAATTCTATACAAAATAAGTCTCTCCAGAACTTTGTAGAGGTGGCACAACAGGGAGATTGGTCTGTAGCTTTATGGGTCATTACGGTCTTTGCCTGGCTTCAGGATGGCAATGACTCTTGCTTTCCTCCAGATTTTGGGGATCTGACAGGATGCAGTGCAGTTGTTCGTCAGCTCCAGCAGCCAGCACCTTGCTTTGGGACCAAAGTTCTTGATTTGTTCCATCCGCAGATCATCCAGGCCAGCTGCTTTGCCATTTTTACATTTATTGAGAGCCATGTGCAATTCAGTAGATGTAAAGGGTTCATGGAGGTTGTTGTTCTCAATCTCTGGCTGCCTGGCTATTGGTTTCTTTCCTACTTTGGTGGCAAAGTTGGGTTTCCCATTCTTCAAGAGTTGGTGTGCTATCTGATCTGCCTTTATGTTGGCATGGGTATTAGTTTGTGAGGGGTCGTTGCTCCACCGTCTCAGCAGCCTCCACGCTTTCTGGCTGCTCCTGCCCATGTTGACCTCTGTGATCCACTGTTCTTTCTTGGCTTCAGAGATGGAGGACACAATGCTCTGCGCTGCCTGGAGGGTTTGCTCACTAAATGGGTCTTCGTTGTGGAGCCTGTAATAGTTTTCCAACAAGGCAGCTGTTTCAGGAGTAATGCCCTGAAGGTAGTTGGTTCTGCAGCCTCTTGGTATCGAGGCCCGTGAGCAAGTTTTCACAATGTCAATAAAATGCTCGTATTCCTCAGGGATTGGCGCGACCGATGTGATCATGTCACCTAACATGTCTGAGAATTTGGTCCAATCTGCCTTTCTGAAGTTGTATCTTCGTTTAAATCGAACTTCTGGAGGCCTTATTGTTGGGAACAGTTGGCATACTATTGGTCGGTGCTGTGTGTTTGGGATGGGTGGTCCCACTGATTTGGTGCATTGCTGTACAATGCTGTCACTCACAAATAGGAGGTCTGAGTTATAACCTCGGTGCCATCTCCCGCTGTTGTAGAATGGTGGGAGCTTGCTATCATGGATGAGTGATAGTTTGTGCAGTTCAGACCAGGAGAGGACAGCCTCTCCATTTTTATCTTCTTGGGTATAGCCCCACACGTGGCTATGGCTGTTAAAGTCACCAATTACTACCGCCCTTTGGTGCCTATCAAAAGTCTTAGGGGAGGAGAAGCAGAACTCTTCATTTGGGGGCTTGTACACAGAGGTGATGGTGATGTTATTAAGCTCTACTGTTAGATCCTCGATATTGTTCTCTTCAGTGTTGTGGGCACTGCTGACTTGGAGGCCTGGTTTGACAAAGACGGCACTTCCATACTGCGCATGTGGTCTTTCCGCTACTAGGATCATTCCTGGAACTTTGGGTCATTTCTGTCGTTCATCCCTGTGTGTTTCTTGGACACACAGCACATCGCATTTCTTATCTCGGCACAGTTCATAGAGCAATTGCTCTTTGGCAGCGGACATGCCTTCGATGTTGATTGAGATTATTGTCATGGTTGGTCCTGAAAAGGTCCGTTGGTTGTTTTGCTTGCTTGCTTGCATGCTGGTCGCTTCTGTGGTGAGAGAATCAGCCGTCTACGAAGACATTGCCCAGGGGACGCCTGGATGTCTTGCAATCCTGCGAGGAGGCTTCTCTCATGTCCCCCTATATTTTAGGATGATTTGCCTTACCTGTTTGATATAGTTGAGCCATCTTGTTTGGTAAAGATGATTAAGAGCCTCCTTTGGGAAGCTTAAAACAGCATGGTGGCAAGAATGGCACTACCATTAGGCAAACAGTACACCCTTTAGGTCAGCTCAGGGGCAGCTGCTAAGATGATTAAGGTGCTGAAGGCAAAAGGTATGGACCTTTGGCCCTATACTCTGAGTTAGCCTACCATCTACAGCTATAACGACATTGTCAGCGTTGAAGAAATTTTCAATTGCTAGATATTATCCATTTTGTACTTATTTTTTTGCTATAGACAGCATTTTGTGTGGACCAGCTGTGCACAGAAGATTGTAAAGATAGAATGGGTCCAGGGAATACTGCCACAAAAGGCAGTGGTCCAAATCTCATGCCTGAGAAATCAAGCTTTCCAACCTTGCCAGCCATGGTTCATGAATTCATTAGCCACAAAGATAATATAGGATTTGTCAAGCTGTCAAAATCTGAAGTCCTGTGATATCATTATCTCGGTAATATTTTAGGTTTGTTAGAAGGTATCTAATGCTGATCTCTGCATGCCAAGAAACATTATCTCAAGTTGGCCAGGTTCAGCTCACTGAAGGGTAAGCTCATGCTGGAATCGATTTTCACACTGATCACATGACTTTAGTGTTCACAATCCATCAACATAAGCAGAGACTGAAACCTAGGTAAATCTTTAACAGGATTTACAGTCAAATTAGCCAGCTACAAATCACACTATGGACTTTTCAAACTGCTTCATACAGAGTATTCAGCTGAGATATTGCTTGTTGTTAAGACAAACTTTTCTTTCCATAAAACAATCACAGGCTGCCTTAGCGATGAAAGAAATTTTGATATTATTCCGCAGGTAATGATCCAGGGTCAAGTGAAAAACCATGAATTTTTGTAGGAAAACCTACAGTGTTTTTGGTCATTGGTCTTTTTTTGAGGAAATTAAACAGGGATCTGCTAATATAATACATTTAACAAAACAAAAAGGGTACTTGAGGGCACTGTGAGGACTACATTTACTGATAACAAATCAGCATTTGAAGGGCTTGCTAAACAGCCTGATTTTCTTTTTTTATGTAGTCCAGATGAAGCATCCTTCCGCAGAGTCCACTGAAAACACTGCATAGCAGATTCATGTAATGTCTAAAACAGTCAGTAGATGATTTTCAGAAAACTTTTACTCTTGCCAAATTGAGGGACCCCATTTGGGATCAGGGCACACTGTTTAAGAAGCAGTGTTCTAGATGATCTTGGACTGCAAGTGCCAACAGCCCTAGCTAATGCAGGTAACACTGGGAAGGTTACTGTTGGATATTTCATGCCAGCTGAATCTGAGGCCAGTGTCCAGATGGTCCAGCCTGTTCCTGTGCTGGCCTGTCCCCTGTGTTGTTCCCAGTTCTCCTTGCTGGCAACAGAGTTCTCTGCAAGTGCTTGGCCATAGACTGCAAAGTCTGCTGATGTCAGCATGGAAGACTTGTTTGATCAGCTAACAAAGTAGATTGTTGCCCTCGTCCTTACTGGTCATGCAGATGTTCTATTCTGAAATCAGCAGACGTGACCATCGTGGCCAAGCACTCAATGGAAGCTCAATGGTTGGCATGGAATGGCGGCAGTGACAGAGTCATCCCTTCCCTTGTACTGATTAGTGTCAGGAAAGGATGATGATGGCAGTGTCCATCTGAACAGTAAATTGAACTAAAACTCACCCAATCAAGATTTCTGTGAACCTCCAGATTTTTCTGGACTTTCTTGCAAAGTCCAGAGTTTCCTGAAAACTGCAGAGTATCCCCAATTTTGCCAAGCTGAAGCAAAATGAAGTTAAGGGTAGAAAATTTGGGACACTCATCAGATACACCATCATTGTGAATTATAAAAACAGCTAGCACTGGACTGAAGGTGAGTGTGTTTGTTTTTGTTTGAGTAGAAGTAGCCAGTAGTGAGGAATGCTGAGAACTGCAGTCCAACAACATCTGGATAACTGCACAATTTCTACCTCTGGTATAGTGGGATGAATAGTCTACTGTTTTATACATTATTATGGATTACACAAAAGATTGGAGAAGTAAAGCTTCGATATTTACTCTATTGCCAATTCCCCCAATGTCTTTCATGTATATACTTTTATTGCGTTTAAAATAAACACAATTGCAGCTGTTCCCATGGGAAGCAGCTGGTTCTGTTGAAACAGGGGAAAATGCTGTGCATTCATTCATGCCAGGTGGTATGCTTCTGTAAGTGTTATGGGAAAAAGACTAAATTGGTAAGGTTTACATGTGCCTCACCCATCCTGCTTTCGCACCACCCCATGGTCTTAGGAATGGAAAAGCCCCTCCTTGCTGCACAGATTAATCTTGTCTTAAACATCAATGAATTATTTCTGAGTGGGCATAAATGGGACTACTAGTGTCAGGTTGTCATTTATGGAACAGACTTCCTCAAACTGATGTCCTTTATAGATTTTGAACAAAACGTTCCCATAAACTGCATCCAGTATAGCAGATGGCTTGGAATAGTGTTTGAGGCCCACCACATTTGGAGGGTGTTGATTTGAGCAAGGCATCAGGCACAAAAATCAGATTTCTTGAAGAAATCTGTATCTAGTGTACTATTTAGATCTAGTGTACTATTTGGATCTAGTGTACTCTTCGGATACCAATTTCTATTTTTCAAAATTTATTTTCTCTTCTGCATTGCACAACCTGAAGGAAATTGCTTCATCTGGTGAAAAGTGTAAGATAAAGCTCTTGGGATTTTGCCCATGGTGGTACTCTTTGCTTTGCTTGTGGGCATTTGTCCTTTGAATAGCTATGTGACACAGAGTGTATGGACTATCTTTGCATTACTAACATTAAAGAAACCACAACTGATATTTTCTCGCGGTTATGCAAGTATTTGATTCTAGTAACCAGAGGCAACTCTAGCCTAAATACCCTAAAGGCATCAGATCCTGTCTGATCTTGGAAGACGATATTTCAGAGGAAAGAACTGGCAAAACCACTTTTGAGTATTCTTTGACTATGAAATTAGTGGTGTTACCATAAGTCCATAGATAACTTGAAGGCACAACTAGAGACAAAAGCCCATGGGTCATGAGGTGGCAAGCCAACCAGGCAGAAGGTGCTGAATGGGCTCATAAAATATGTTTAAGGCATGCCATTGTTGCTCTCAGCACGTCTTCTATAAAATCCATTCTTGATTAGGGACCAGCTGTTGGGCTTGAATATTAAAGACTTCGACAGAGCTTGAATAAGTGACTTTTTGGGATCATAGCTCACAGAATATCCCATGGAGGTTGACTGGGACTATCAGGAGATTCTGAGAACTGACATTCATACAAGTAACATTTCAAAGTACTGGCTATAGTCTTCATTCCTATTCTTAATAAAATCTACCCACTTGCTGCCGGGCTGCACTTCTCTGTATATCTGGAAGCAACAATCCTATCTCATCTCATTCCTCCATAAAGGTGTATGAAAAGGGCTCTGCCATCTGCACACTTGCTCTAAGACTTGGCGCGTGTGCGCACAGACACAGACACACTGAACAACCTTAACTTGCTTAGCAAGAAAGACAATCTCTCTCTCCTCCCCATCCCAAGTAATTTGTCCTCTTGCTCTTTGGTTATTTGTGCTGGGTGGGGCTAAAGAGGATTTAACATGTATTCTTGAAGACTGACAGTAATGAGGCAATGATGAAAGATGTGTGAAATCAGCCTGGTGATAGGTGGTGATAGATCCTGTTTCAGGTGAGTGGGGCAAGAGGAGAGCCAGTGTCTTCTCTAACAGCATCCACATCTTCTTGAAATGTAGAGACAAAAACCTAGAAGGAAAAAAAACTGCTGCCTTTTTCACCATGCTATGGGCATCATTCTCAGCAACTGAAGTACTATTTATGATTCCACCATTCCAGCTTTCCTCCTCAGCTCAGGTTGGCATGTGTGAGTTTTTCCTTTTCAGCCTCTCCCTAGAATAATTTTATGCTGGCAAGCAGTGCTTTGTCCCAGATAATGATGAATTTCATGCTTCAGGGTAAGTGGGAAGAGAATAGTGGCTTCCAACCTTGAATTCACAGATTTTATTGGACTGCTAGATCCAGAAATCCTGACCACCCTTTCTGCTGGTGGAAACTTCTAGGGCCAGAAGTTCAACAATACTAGAATTAGGTCCTAGTTTTCTCCAGTCCTACCCCAGTACTTTTTAAGGTTCTCCAATATTCTCTGCTAGGCTGTTCATGGTTTCTATAACTGGAACTTCAATGTACTTTCTGGCAAAACAGTTTTTTTTATCTCTGTGCCTGAAGCATCCACATGTAATACAAATGACAAATAAAGCCAGAAGAAGTGATCAAGATGTGCAACTGGAAAATGCAAAGGTTCAAAGTAGCTAAAAATGAGTATAAAAAATAATTCAGGGACTCCTTTGTTTCACACTTTATGTGGCTATTCTTTGGGAATGCATGCGTTTCTGATTGGCTCTCTAGTTCTTCCCAATCTCTTCTGGGTGTTGCAACGATTTGCTTACAAAAGCAGAACACAACACTTTTCAATAGGTGTATAACTAAGGTCATGGTTCTGGTTATTGTGAGGCATTTAATTATATTTAGTGAGAGGTAAGAGATTTGTGCTCCATCATATACTCTATATTGTCTTGTACTTTGAACATATCAGATGACATGACTCATTCGAAAAGATGATAACTCTTGGCAATAGAAGGCAGTAGGAAAGGAGGAAGACCACATCACAGGTGGAGTCATTTGATCAAGGAAGCCATAACCCATAAATTATAAGATCTTTACAGGGCTGTTAATAGTACAGTGACCTGGAGGTCTCTCAGGCCCCATCTGCATTGCCATATAATGCAGTTTCAGAATGCAGTTTGACTGAAATAACTGCATTGTATGGCAGTGTAAATGGGGCCTCATTCACTGGGTCACTAAGGCAACGTTACATTAGTGAAGGAAAATAAGAAGAGATTTGTATATTGTGAAAAGAATAGGTTTATCAATACAATGATAAAAACATAAATTCAAGACAGGCTTCCTAGTTTAGATTAAAACTAGTCTTTTGCTTAATATCCAATAGACTTTATATTAGTTAATTCAATAACTAGTGACATGAAACCATGAATGAAATGTGCAAATAATGAGTCAGGGTAAATGCCAATGTTAACCAATCCTTTGTGTAAGCTCAGTTAGAGAACTCTTCATTGTTTAAGCTCAATTAAAAGGAAGAATTAGATCTGGGTGGTTAAACAAGTAAGTTGGTCTATAGAGATTAATTTCGGAGGCCCCACCTATAAAAGGATTTGACACGTTGTAAGTCTGGTGTTTTCCATGTGTTCCAGATACTTTTTCATGCACAGAAATTGGCTGCTGAATCACTTATGGATTTTTTAAAAAATGAACATGCATCATGTCTATGTGTCATTTATTTATTTATTTATTTCGGGTACTTTTACCCCGCCCTTCTCAATCCCCGAGGGGAGACTCAGGGCGGCTTACAAAAAGGCACAATTCAATGCCGACACAAAATACACATAATGTACAAAACCATAGTTAAAACAATTATCACAGTTAAAAACAATCAAAACGATCAGTATATAACACATCAATAAAACTATTCTCATGCTCAACGTTCATCTTTCAGAGTTCCATAATTCCATTCCATTAGTCAATTCCTGTCCATTGTCAAAGTCCTTTCTTTATCTGCCAGATTGTCCGAATGTCTGGTCCCAAATCCATGTTTTCAATTTTTTCCTAAAGGAAAGGAGTGATATCGCTGATCTAATTTCCCCGGGGAGTGAATTCCACAGGTGGGGGTTCACCACCGAGAAGGCCCTGCTCCTCGTCCCCGCCAACCTCACTTGTGATAGAGGCAGGGTTGAGAGCAGGGCCTCCCCAGAAGATCTTAAACTCCAGGGTGGGACGTAGAGGGAGATCCTTTCGGACAGATACACTGGGCCGGAACCGTATAGGGTTTTGTAGGACAAAACCAGCACTTTGAATTGTGCTCGGAATTGGATCGGCAGCCAGTGGAGCTGACACAACAGGGGGGTGGTATGCTCCCTGTATGACGCTCCGGTGAGCAGTCTGGCTGCCTCCCGCTGGACTAGTTGGAGTTTCTGAACAGTCTTCAAAAGCAACTCCACGTAGAGTGCATTGCAGTAATCTAATCGGGATGTAACAAGAGCGTGGACCACCGTGGCCAGATCCGACTTCCCAAGTTACGGGCGCAGCTGGCTCAAAAGTTTTAATTGTGCCCCATTTTTACATCACAGATGCCACAGGACATGGCCAGGTGCTTTCACAGAACACTGTGGCTTGCAATGCTGGCAACATGGAGGATAAGGTGATCATCAGTATGCCAGATGCAGTCTTGGTCTGGCTGGGCTGTCTGGACAAGCAATGCAACGTCGTAACAAATTCAGTCCATGGGTCAGTATAGACTTGCTTATGGAGAACCCACTGAAAAACTGTTAGGAATTTGGAAATGACTCAGTCTCCCCTTCCCAATACCACTGCATAATATAGGACACAGCTATGACTGTCCAGAAATTGTTGGACTCCTCATCTATTTTTCTTTGGCAAGAAATATTTAAAAGCTTTTTTCCAGTTCTATCCTCTCAAATATTGCATGCAGTATCTGGTCTTCATTGGTGGTACTGCTTGGTTTCCAAGATCAGAAGGACCTGCTGTCTTCGAGTCAAGTATGACCCCCTTATTCACAGAGTTGATGTCCACACAGTTTCACCTACCCATGCTACCAAGCAGGCCCGTAGCCAGGATTTCATTTCGGGGGGGGGGGGGGGGGGGAAAGAATTTCAGGGGGGGTTGCGGGGGCTGAGTTTCGGGGGGGGGGGCTGAGTCTGAGTGAAAGAGGGTCTAGCCTAGCAAACCTTTTGTATCATTACCCCAATACCCCCATGCATATGGGATATATTGAGTATGGTGATCAGATCATGATATGAATAAACATAACAGTTTAAATAATGCACCAGTAAGGCCTTTTCGCGAACCACCTTGAGAATTTCGGGGGGGGGGGGGGGGCTGAAGCTCTTCAAGCCCCCCCCCCCCCCCCCCGGCTACATGCCTGCTACCAAGTATAGCCTCCTCTTCGCAAGGTGTTTATGGGCCTCTTTTAATCCTTCAGTACAATTCAATGTAATGTTTCTGACTCAGTTAAAAATATATAATCCACCCCTGTCCCTAAGTTGTACTTTATTTATCCCCCGTCACCAAAAGAATTGTTATCATCACAGAAAGAAGCTTGTAGTACTGAAAGATTCCTGAAAGTGTCCCTATGTGCCTTGCTTTCAGTAAAAGTTACTTTCTGCCAAATCAGATGTGAACCTATGGTCATTCTAGTTTAGCTGAAGGAAAAGATGTGGCCAAAGGTATGATCCTGATGGTGTGTGGGAATTCACTCTAGAGCTGCCAGAATTGACCACCCCACCTCTGCCAATGGTCCATGTCCTGTAACATAAAGTTCACTTTTCTTACTGACGTGTGGAACAATAGACAAGGGCTAGTGTTAGTACTATATAAAGTGACCCAGTTTTCCTACATAATATCTGTGTTATATATTTTCCTTTCAAGCCCAGCAGAGTGCCTCTGGCTATTCTGCTTCACAGAACATCTCAGCTTGGGCACCTGGCACAGAATGAGATTTCTGGAATTTCTCTGAGTAAAACACCAAAGTGAGCTTTTTCAAGTGCAAAAGGCTGGGCTGGCTCTATTCATGATTACCAGGCTCTGCAAAGTCACAGGGGTGTTTGGGTGTAATTCCTTCAGTGTTTGTTTGCTGGTACCTTGAGAGTCAGCGCTGTCATTAAATTGAATCCTTTTCTCTCAGCTGGACTATGCAATGTGTGCAGCAAGAGCAGCCGCTGCATAGCTCCCACTGAGCCTTTGGAAAGGAACAGAAATACCTTTACCCCTTAATATCTCAATTAAAGAGTGGAATTTGCCATTGGATAGCTCTTGGTCCCCCCCCCCCCCTTTTTTCTCCATAGCCTGGCAGGAATGAATCCGACAGGATGTGTACACACACTCAGGGCAAACACAGAGAAGGCTTGTTTTACACGATGGCCTGAAAGTCTGCCGCTTTCCTTCCTGTAGACCCTCAGCCTCCCTCCCTCCTTGCCCCTTGCATGGGGCCTGCAAATTGATGGTGAGGTGAATAACTTCTTTGACACCAAGAACTAGACCGAAACTATGTCAACGGAGACAGGATTTTGGGGGGAGGCAGTTCTCTGGCTTTTCCTGTTTATCCTGTTTGAGCTTTTGAGCTGCATCCTGAAAGGTCAATTTGTAGAGGAGACATTTTTATCTGGGGATGAGAAGAGAAAAGAAAACAGAAACCAAAAATGCCCAGAGAGAAAGAAATAAAAAAAAAGTCTTTAGCAAATGTCTTGGCCCTGACATACTTCAGAAACCATTCAGTTTAAAAAATGTTAACCCCAAGGAAATAAAGATCGTGAAGGACACATGGGATACTTGCTTGAAGCCTTGAGGACACAGAGTTTACTCAGGAACAATCTGAAGCCCAAATCAACTAAGGTAGCCATGGAATGTATTACACAACATCTCTCCTAGAAATGTATTATTTTGCAATAATGATCATTCTGAATGTATTGTTTGTACAACTCTCTTTTGATATGGACCAGCAGCCTAATTCAGGACTGTCTGGTGATGTATCATGCATTATATATCAAACAATGAGGCCACAAACATTACACAAACAGATATTTGGAGCATGGGGAAGAGATGCCACGTATTGTCACAAAACCCATCCGCACTATTCAGTGATAATACTATGATTCCACCTTAATAGTCATGGATGTCTTTTGTGAAATCCAGGTGTTTGTAGTTTGTTCAGAGACATCAGAAGAGCTCTTCAGTTGAATGTTCACCTCAGGGCTCCAGAGGAGGGAACCTGGCAATTAAAACAATTGAATATCACTTTAATTCCATTATCCTTTCAGATTTGGAGTTTTGACTTTTGTTGACTTGGTTATCACAGATTTGATTAAATTTCCCCTCTAGGGAGCTCATCATACCTATGCCCCCACTTTAGTTCCATTTCACTGGAAGGCACGCATGGCCCCTGCAGTGACCTGAACATCCTCCCTCCTTTCTCCAGTATACTGGGGCATCAGAAAAAGGTGCATTGGTCCCTGCCCCCATCAAACAGGGAAAAGGGTGGCAATGTACATTGCCATGTTGTCCTTTCCCCCATCTGTCAGGGGGAAAGGGCCAAAAATGCAGGTAGCTCACTCAGAGCTACCCAAAAGATGCTTTACTTCCTGTTGCTGGCGAAGAATGGCAATCAATGGGGAGAGGCCATGGTCATGTGGTGTTGCTCAGCAGGCCCCATCCCTGAAGAGGAGCAAAGAGCCCAAAACTTCCAGTGTGATGTGGAGGCTGGAGTCTCTAGCTCAGTGGTTCTCAACCTGTGGGTCCTCAGATGTTTTGGCCTTCAACTCCCAGAAATCCTACCAGCTGGTAAACTGGCTGGGATTTCTGGGAGTTGTAGACCAAAACACCTGGGGACTCACAGGTTGAGAACCATTGCTCTAGCTTCACTAGCATGACTGGAATCTCTAAGTTCTCCTGTGCAATTCTATAATCAGCTTCCAGTAGAAGTCAACCGAAAAAGCCAGCCTCCAGACCCGTTTCCCCTATAAACTTACTGGAGGACCCTCCAAGGAGCCTGAGGATGCAGCCATGGTCCTCTGGCAAGTTTACAGGGGAATCAGAAGCAGGGAAGGGGAGGATGGGGATGTCATTGTGCTTCTTTGGGCTCTTAGAGTTGACTCTTGGGTTCACAGAAGGCAGTCTTGAGAGTCAATTCCCACAGGTCCAACACCTGAAAAGATTTGGACCTTTAAGTAAGGTCCAGATCTTTCAGGTTTTTTAAAATCTAGAGTAAATAGGGAAATCTCAGTTTATTCTGGATTAATCTGGATAATCCTGAGGCATCGCTTGGATGCCTCAGGTTAATCCTAAACCCATTAGGGGTTTTGAGCCTGTGTGGAAGAGTCCTGAATGAGACCAGATGAATAACGAATAGTCCAGTGTCATCTTACAGTCTAGCAAGTATCAGTATCACACACGGTTTTCACAGACAGAGCCTTCTTAGAGACGCAAACACTTGAAATGTTCACCTAAGCAAACTGTCAGCCACAGCGGTGTACAGGCAGTCCCCGAGTTATGAACAGGGTAGGTTTTGTAGGCTTGTTCTTAAGTTGAATTTGTATGTAAGTCTGAACAGGCATATTTTTAAGTGTAACTCCAGCCAAATTTTTTTACATTGGCTTTGGATAGCATAGGGAAAGGTTAAAACCCCTTGTGGTGTTTGTTTTGCTGTCTGTGCCCCGTTCAGGAGATTTCACCTTGCTTTCTGTGACTGTGATACTGGATTTTTTTTAAAAAAAGGCTTTTTGTGGAAACAAAGATTGACGATCAAGCTTCACTTGAGGTACCTTTTCCCCATAATAACTTTTATCGAAGTGAATTTCCTTTCCTTTTGTAAAATTTTAAAGGATTTTTATTTTAAAATTGTCATACACCACAATACACATTACAAACATATACACATACATAGACAACCTGCCACCCACAATACCCCTCTGCTCACCCCCAGTGCAACCCACTGCCTTGGGTCTGGACACTCATCTACGCAGAGTTTATGCATAGTTTTATTTAACCCTCTCTAATTCTAGATCAATACATTTCTCTTGTTTTGATTTCTTGTTTCCTGTCAGGTGTGCTAAGACCAGCTTCCAATTTCTTTCAAAACTTTATCACTTTCATATTTCAGATTGCTAGAAATCATTGCCATGCTTTCTGTTGAGTAGATTTGTCTCACTTCCTATTGTCTCACCCCTGTTCTTAACTATGAGTCATTCATGAGTTGGATGTTTGTAACTCAGGGACTTTCTGTAGTATCTTCTGTTTCTGCCAATCCTTCTCCCAGCTTCTCTATTTGTTTATTTTCTCTCCTTCCCCCCTACACTTTTAATATTTTTCTTCAAGAGCTCCCTAGTGATAAGTAATAGAAAATAACAACTGTCTGTCAACTAGTTAATGCTGGATTGCAGCCATGGGCAGACCAACTTTAAAAAATATATCTATTCGCCTCAGACCATAGAACATTTAAGTTTTTGGATTGCAGCTCCCAGGATAGCCATATTGATGTGTGTATGTGTGTGTGAGAGAGAGACCTACCCAGAGTATAAAAAAGCCAGATTTTCCAATTTCCTACTGACCTATCTATTTGCCTAATGATGTCATCAGGAGGAGCTTGTTTTGGTGGCATAAATCGGTTCACAGAATCTATCGACTCCCATACTACAATGTAATGCTACTTCATAGAATCATAGAATCATAGAGTTGGAAGAGATCTCATGGGCCATCCAGTCCAACCCCCTGCCAAGAAGCAGGAATATTGCATTCAAATCACCCCTGACAGATGGCCATCCAGCCTCTGTTTAAAAGCTTCCAAAGAAGGAGCCTCTACCATGCACCGGGGCAGAGAGTGGGGTTCTGTGGCTACACTATCCCTCCATATACATTATGTAACAAAAGTTGTAAGATTTTCTGTTCCTGGTTTGAAAGTGTTATTTCATGTTTAATTGAGCAGTATTTACTTTGTAAGTAGTTGTTATGCTCCAGAAACTTAATTTTTGTGGCTGCCATATACTTTGTTGATTTGGTTGAGACTCTATGAGATATTCATTGAAAAACTATGTCCTGCAAAAACAAAATTTTTACTGTTTCATAAACTTTTTAATGATAAAACCAATTAGGAAATGACATTTATAACCTAGGAACAAAAACCATGTTACATAGTGATATTGTCAAGTGCTAGCAGTGCCCACCATTGCCAATGCTGACTGGGGCTGCTGGGAGAGGCAATTCCAAAGCACCTGGAAGGCTGCTTGATTATCACCTAGAGATAACAAATGGACAGTGAAAGGGAAACACGTGCCAAGAGGAAGGCGCGTCAAACCAACCCTGATCGGGATTGCCTTCCACCTGGAAACTGATGCCCTCACTGTGGAAGAACATGTGGGACAAGAACAGGGCTCCACAGTCATCTACATATCCACCAGCAAGACACTGTTTTTGGAAGGCCCTCATACTCAGACAAGGAGGGATTGCCTAAGTAAGTAACTTTGCATTTGAATAAAGTTAGGAAAATTAAATGTGTGTGAGAAAGACTGAATTCAGTGGCATGTTAACTGGCATTGGTAGGATGATGCTTTCGCACCCACAGTATCTTTCAAATGTCTCTTTCTGAGTAATGATCACATGGTATTAGGGAGCTGATTATAAACTTCAGCAACTCTGAATAAAGAAGCCTTTCAATTTTGTTTCCTTGTCCTTCTAGTGACACCTAGTGGCTTATTTGCAAAAGCAATTGGAAATATAGTAAATTGCTACAAAAAAGCAACAAATTGTTTCAATATCTGCAAATTGTTACAGATTATATTTATTCTGAGCTGATTTCTCTTGGCTTGCTATTTCTTTAGACAGTGTTTTGTGTCTGTTGATCCCTTGTTTCAATTTTTGGGATTACCTTTACTGCTGTGCCATTCATGCTTAACTTTTTGTTTTAAATTGTGGCATTTTATTCCCATCGGGACTGTTGGATTCGTGGTCATTTGTTATTTGCATTGGTTATAGATAATACACACATTATTAAATATACACATTATTAACTACATTTCTTAACATGTATTGTTTTGTTCTTTGCTCATGTGTTTGTAATTGTCTTTTCTGGGTTTTTTTGTTGGGTTTTTTTTGCCAATACTCTTATTTTCTGTATTGTTTGGTAAAATGCAAACTGGTCACATCAGAAGTTCAGTTCCTAGAATGACTAGGCTCATAAAGTTGGAGGAAGTTCCAGAGTCTGTTTGAAACTCCATAGCACTTTGTGACTTCAGCGTAGTGTGGATATCAAGAAGAGGTCTGATTCAGACCAGTCATAAAATCATAGAATCATAGAATCATAGAATCAAAGAGTTGGAAGAGACCTCATGGGCCATCCAGTCCAACCCCCTGCCAAGAAGCAGGAATATTGCATTCAAATCACCCCTGACAGATGGCCATCCAGCCTCTGCTTAAAAGCTTCCAAAGAAGGAGCCTCCACCACACTCCGGGGCAGAGAGTTCCACTGCTGAACGGCTCTCACAGTCAGGAAGTTCTTCCTAATGTTCAGATGGAATCTCCTCTCTTGTAGTTTGAAGCCATTGTTCCACGTCCTAGTCTCCAAGGAAGCAGAAAACAAGCTTGCTCCCTCCTCCCTGTGGCTTCCTCTCACATATTTATACATGGCTATCATATCTCCTCTCAGCCTTCTCTTCTTCAGGCTAAACATGCCCAGTTCCCTAAGCCGCTCCTCATAGGGCTTGTTCTCCAGACCCTTGATCATTTTAGTCGCCCTCCTCTGGACACATTCCAGCTTGTCAATATCTCTCTTGAATTGTGGTGCCCAGAATTGGACACAATATTCCAAATGTGGTCTAACCAAAGCAGAATAGAGGGGTAGCATTACTTCCTTAGATCTAGACACTATGCTCCTATTGATGCAGGCCAAAATCCCATTGGCTTTTTTTGCCGCCACATCACATTGTTGGCTCATGTTTAACTTGTTGTCCACGAGGACTCCAAGATCTTTTTCACACGTACTGCTCTCGAGCCAGGCGTCCCCCATTCTGTATCTTTGCATTTCATTTTTTTCTGCCAAAGTGGAGTATCTTGCATTTGTCACTGTTGAACTTCATTTTGTTAGTTTTGGCCCATCTCTCTAATCTGTCAAGATCGTTTTGAATTCTGCTCCTGTCCTCTGGACTATTGGCTATCCCTCCCAATTTGGTGTCGTCTGCAAACTTGATGATCATGCCTTCTAGCCCTTCATCTAAGTCATTAATAAAGATGTTGAACAGGACCGGGCCCAGGACGGAACCCTGCGGCACTCCGCTCGTCACTTCTTTCCAGGATGAAGAGGAAGCATTAGTGAGCACTCTCTGTGTTCGTCCACTTAACCAATTACAGATCCACCTCACCGTAGTTTTGCCTAGCCCACATTGGACTAGTTTCCTTGCCAGAAGGTCATGGGGGACCTTGTCGAAGGCCTTACTGAAATCCAGGTACGCTACACATCCACGGCATTCCCCGCATCTACCCAGCTTGTAGCTCTGTCGAAGAAAGAGATCAGATTAGTCTGGCATGACTTGTTTTTGATAAATCCATATTGACTATTAGCGATGACTGCATTTGTTTCTAAGTGTTTGCAGACCGCTTCCTTAACAATCTTTTCCAGAATCTTGCCCGGTATCGACGTGAGGCTGACCGGACGGTAGTTGTTTGGGTCCTCCTTTTTTCCCTTCTTGAAGATTGGGACCACATTGGCCCTCCTCCAATCTGCTGGAACTTCTCCCGTTCTCCAAGAACTCTCAAAGATGGTTGCCAATGGTTCCGAAATGACTTCCGCTAGTTCCTTCAATACTCTGGGGTGTAGTTGATCTGGCCCTGGGGACTTGAACTCATTAAGAGCGGCCAGGTATTCCTGGACGACTTCTTTCCCAATTTGGGGTTGGATGTCCTCCAATCCCTCATCCACTCGATCTTGCTGAGGTTGAAGACTCTCTTTTTGTGAGAAGACCGAGGCAAAGAAGGCATTAAGTAGTTCTGCCTTTTCCCTATCCCCTGTCAGCATTGCCCCATCTTCTCCGCGAAGAGGTCCTATCACCTCCTTGTTTTTCCTTTTTCTACTGACATAAGAATAGAAGCCCCTTTTATTGTTTTTAATGTCCCTGGCAAGCCTGAGCTCGTTTTGTGCTTTAGCCTTGCGGACCTTTTCCCTACAGGTGTTGGCTATTTGTTTGAATTCTTCTTTGGTGATTTCTCCCTTTTTCCACTTCTTGTGCATGTCTCTTTTGTGTCTTAGCACAGTTAGAAGTTCTTTGGACATCCATTCTGGCTTCTTTGCACTTGTCCTATTTTTTCTCTTTGTTGGCACGGTTTGCAATTGCGTCTTGAGTATTTCACTCTTGAGAAATTCCCATCCATCCGTAACTCCCTTGTCTTTTAGTATCTGTGTCCACGGAATGCTGCTCAGTGTTTCCTTCATTTTTTGGAAATCAGCTCTCCTAAAGTCCAAAATACGGGTTTGACTTGTCTTAGTTTCGGCCTTCCTTTGTACCTCAAATTGCAGGAGCACATGGTCACTTGCCCCTAAGGATCCTACCACTTCGACCGCATCGATCAGGTCCTCCGCATTTGTTAGGATGAGATCAAGGGTAGCCAATCCCCTTGTTGCCTCTTCTACCTTCTGGACCATGAAATTGTCTGCAAGGCAAGCGAGGAATTTGTTGGACCTTGTACTCTTGGCCGAGTTTGTTTTCCAGCAAATATTGGGATAGTTGAAATCGCCCATGACTACTACATCATCTGTCCACACAGGCCACTGCTACCATTTCTTATTCTTTGTGCTCAGCAGCTCAGGGAAAGGGGGATGGATTGGGCTCATGTCATTGCCACTGCCATTCACACATGGCTGCTGAGCCCTGTGAGATCTCCCGGCTGTCACTAATGCCTCATGCTTACATTAGAAAAAGGTGCTCATATCATCAGGAAGAAGGAAATTCCACCAAAACATTAGGAAGAACTTCCTGATAGTAAGAGCTATGCTGCAATGGAATATGCTGCCTTGGAGTGTGGTGGCATCTCCTTCTATGAAGGTTTTTAAGAAAAGGCTGGATGGTCATCTATTGGGTTTGCTTTGATTGTGAATTTCTGCATGGGTTGGACCAGATGGCTCTTGGAGGTCTCTTTCAAGTCTAGGATTCTGTGAGATGGGATTGGCTTCCTCTTTCTTCTTGACTGCAAACACTCCTCTGCTGATATCAGCATGGGGCATCTGCAATAGCCAGGAACTGTCACAAAGCTCTGTAGATGTCTGGGAACAGTGATCACAAAATGAACATCAAGGTGATGGTTCATAGTGACTAATGTGGTCATGGCCTGGCTGGAATGGCTTGACTTTGAACCTGATGTTGTGGGTTGGAAATGGTGTGCGTGGTCACCTCTGGGGCCATTGGAGAGCATTTCTATTCCAGATTGGTTCTGTATTAAGCACCAGTGTAGATGAAGCCACTGACAACCTAAAGTACCTTTAGATTTGGACTAAAATTCAGACCAGAGTCACTACTCCATTGTAAAGAAGCTGTTAACTGTTAATAAGTCAAAGTTCACTCCATCCTTTCATCTTGGTGCTCTTCCAATAATGTGAATCTCCTACACTTTCTAGGTGGGGTTTTGATTTTTGAAGATTCATATATTTAACTTTATTTTTTAAAAAAATGAAAGCAAAAATATTATTTTAACAAGAAGAATAGAGAAGATACATTAGATGTAGCATATTAACGTATTGGGTTGTTTTTTTTAAAAAAAGAATTAGATATCTTTGCTATTTTGGAAAACATATTTACCATGTGCATTTCATTTTCCATTTGAAAGGTATGTCCAGAAAACATCTCCATATTACATAGAGAACTGTTTTGCATTTTGTCTATGATGTCCTCAGGTCTTAATTTTATCCAGAGGCCAGGATTTAGTTAGAGCCAAGTGTGCCTCAAAGCTTGGGAAAGTTTTTGGTTTTGGATTAGAACTCCCAAAATCTCACAATCAACACGTTACCAGGTTTTGCCTCTCTCCTTATGAATTCATTTAACCTATAGAAATGGCTGGGCACCAATATTGTTTCTTTTATGTCTCCAGGATGAAACCTTTTGTATGTAGGCTTTCACACCTTTGTCATTTCAATCCTGTTTACAAGTTAGTGGTTTCCACTCCTATTTCTTTCTCTTTTTATGTCCATCTCATTTTACTCTCAATCTTATTTGTTTTCTTCTGTAGCTTTAACAAGTTGATTTTCCATTTGCATTTCTGTTTTTTCTGACATTTCAAATGTGCATAATGCTTATAGAAGACATTTGATAGATGTTGTTTAATTTGAAACAAATAATACATATTCTGATTGTCATCTTTCCACTTTCCCAATGCAAAGGCATATCAATAAGCCTGGGCTTAGTTGCATGTTATGTGTTTTCATATCTCAAGTGGAGAATGGGAGATGGCATGTCCTCATCCATATCATGCTGTTTGTAGTGTGTGTGAGGGATGATGATTGTGGTGGTCTGTTACATCAAAGAAAAACACTAATAAGAATGGACACCATGGGAAAAGTACTACCAATTCTTGGGAGATAGGACAATGCAACAGGAGGGTGCATTGATGTTCTTGCTCCATTCCAGGATTTTTAAAAATTTTATATGACTTGATGGCTGTATATGAAATACTTCTGATCAAGAGTTAAATAAAAGGTCATGTTGCACTTTGGAAAAAAGTGGTAGGAGAATACTCTGTGAGATGTCATTTTCATGGTTTTCTGCCTAGTAAAATTAGGAATACACCATAGCCATTCTGTTGTTTTGTACCACCTTCCATGTATTATTCAGATCTAGAAGAAAGAGGGAGACATTCATTGGTTGCAATATTGCCTAGCTAGGCAGAATATAGCATTTCCACACGCAGAACTACAGTGGACACCTAAGACCTCATCACACAATGGAAATTCAGTGTCCTAGGATGCTTCTGCCCCAGTTGACACATGGAGCCCCACACCACCAATCTCACAACATAGTCTCACTTCCAGTGGGGCTCTGTGGGTCAACTGGGTGGCACAATCATAAGATACTGCACCGCCAACATGGAAGCCTCCCTGTGTTCTATTTGGGACAATGGAGCTAGCGCAAAGGGAAGCCATGTGGCGACATTTCCCCACATATTATAAGCGTCTGCTGGTGATGAGGCAGGGTACAGGAATTGACCCACTGCTGCCCCCCACAATTCACCATGGAGGCTGGGAAATTGGAATGCTGGACCACATTAATGTGATGAGGTCCCTGTTATACTGCTTTGAAAGACCTTCCTCTCTATCCAATGGGCATATGTACCAGGAGAGTGGCACATATGCCCACTGGATAGCATATGTGCCATCCAGTAGCTCTGCAGCAGCACCTCACTATGTCCCCAGAGCCCCACAAAAAGCAATTACAGCATCATCGGAAGTCCTTCAGGGGTGTCTGTTCTGATATAATAATTTCACATCTGGCTACAGGGACATACTCAGATACTTGAATGACCCCCACCCCTTTCCAGGGGCTGGGAATGGTTCAGCAGTTTTGTGTTGGTTTTGGGAGGACTTCACCTTCTTTGGAGAGGAAAAGGGAATAGCAATTTCTGTAGCAACAAAAATAAAGATATGCAGGAATAGGGTTATTTTAACATTTGTGTCTGCCACTAACAGAAGGCCTGCCATAAACAACAACACCTATGAACAATGATGACAGTAAGAGTAATGATGAGCAATAGCATTTTTTCAGTCACTTTCCCAAATAGTTATGTAAATTCTCATCTTAAAATTATGATGTGTGTAGTCTGTGGAGCTCTTTCGAGAACCTCCTAGTATAGTACCATGATAATTGCAAATTAATGTGGTTGATCGACAACTGTAGATTTTAGACTAGATAGGAGAACTCCGAATGACATGATCCATATTGATGGGTGTTGGAGGTCATGGGGTCGGGTTCATGGGTGTGGGGTTAGAGAGGGACAATAAATGTTAAGGTATAATAACTACATTTTTTTCAAATGTTTAATGAGTAATGACTGCATGCCATTCTGTAAACTTGCTTTCTATTTTATAGATCTTTTTCTGTTTTCTTTTTTGTTTTTCTGTTGTCTGTTTTGTTCCTTGTGCACACTATAATATTTTTTTTTTAAAAAAAGAACTCCGAATGGTGATTTCTATGGGCTTATATATGTTTGTCTCCAATTTTGTCTGGGAAATGTCAGAGAACTGTAAATCATAGAAACATAGGATGTTAGAGTTGAGAGACCATCCAGTTCATGCATGTGGTAAGGATATTTGCTTTCTCATTATGACATAGGTTCGGAAAATGCAAATGTGGAAATTTCTCATTGAAATGCAATCTGAACAAATTTTTCCATCTTTAACCAGGCCTTATAAAACCATTGTGGCTGAATCAGCTCATCATTCAAAGAAGAATATATTTTCAGTGCAAGGACTTTAGGTATGTTCTTTCTTCCTTTTTCTGACTGCTATGTCACATCGTAACCCCTGCCTTGTCTTAGGACTTTCATCTCTTTCCAGTTTCTCCAACACAGTCTACACTGCATTGGAAATTGGCTTGTTGATCCTTTTCTCCCTGACCTGATGTTTGGCCTGAAGTCTGCCACATCTAATCATATCTCTGACATTTTCACCCCTGCCCCTCTGCACCAGGACATCAGTGCACATTAGCCAGCACCTTCCTGTTGCATTGGATTATAATTGCTGTCATCCCTGGCCATCAACATGGTCACACAGGATTTGTTTACAGTAAAGGAGGACATCTTGAAAATACTTTATAGGTTCAAAACAGCAGTGATCACAAATTCTATCATATATTTCAACAGAGTGGTGGAATACATCAAGAACTTGGCACACATTAATGGATGGGAAGATTATTCACTTTGACAAATCTTTCAAACCATCTGATTGATTCACTTTCCTAGTGCTTCCCCTTTGGCATATACAATCTGATGACCAGAGGAGACTTTGTCAGTCAATATATTTATTTGATTTATTCAGTGTAGATTCTCTGATGTAAAGTGAGAGTGCCCCTTGAAGAAAAGTTAATCTAAGGCTAAAGAAACATTCTTTCTACACAATGGACATTTCTATGGTTTGCCTTCTGGGTAGAGTCGATGCCATGACATAAGGCCTCTAACATGCCAAAAATACTTCTCTTACCCCAAATATTCCTGTGGTTTCCTCATCATATGAATTGTCCAATGTGGTACACTAAGTAACTTTGTACATAGGGATTTATGTTATAAAGCATACTGTGCCTCCTTTGCGACTCTTACTTCTTTCTTAATCAGATTTCAAATGTAATCTCTGTGCTCACTTCTTTATTTACTCCCAAGAGAAGTAAAATGCTTTTGAGCAGGTCTGATTATGTGTGGCACATCCAACAGAAAATTTTCCATGCCCTCTAATGAAGTGTTTTCATTCTTCTTCCCAAGATTCATTGGAGGAAACCATGAGTGCACATTTGTTCTTATATTATTTTTCAAGTCAGGTTGTATTATTATTATGATTTCATTACATTTGAAGCATGTGGTTTATTATTATTTTTGGCTTCCATCCTTTTATATTTAATTTTCCACTTTCATTGTCCCTGGTCAGGAGGGAAAGTTGGCTAGAAATTTCACTGTAAATGAAAATAAATATAATTTGAGTATTACGGCCTGGTATCTCATCAGTATAGATTGAGAAAAGTTGGCTACTGTCCATGAAAGCTCATGCTCTAATAAATTTGTTAGGGTCTATGGTGCCCTAGAACTCTTGGTTGTTTTGTTGCAGCAGTGTAACTTGGCTATCACTTTGGAAATATTATTCTCATACCCAAAATCAACTTGACTCTCTCTCCCCTCCCCCCATAGTCTTCCTTGAAAGGAAAAACAAGAGTGCTGAGCTCCAGTTTGTGATAGTGGCAGAGCAGCAGAGACATCAACAAGCATTGCTTTCTCCTGGAAGCCTGAAGTGTCAGCTGGAAGTGCAGCCATAGAAGGGAAACCAAGGGTCCTGCTACATTGCCATATAATGCAGTTTGAAACAGTGTAGAATCATATAATGCAGTTTATACTGCCCATTTAATTACATTTCAAAGAGAAAGCTAACCTGGAGTGAAGCACCAAACAGATCTTTTTCACTCAACAGGCAACTTGGTACCAGAAGAGGAAGAATGGGCAGAAGAAGTTGGATGTAGAGCAATGGGAAGCATAACTGGGATACACAAACCTCTAGGTTTCCCAGGTCCGATTATCTCAGGCTCTGAGATTTTGGGACAAAATCCTGCTGAGGCCTAGGTACAGAGAGGCAGGTCCTATTGATATTACAAGGATGCATAAATCATCAGTCACAGTTATATAGCGTATACCATCCAAATATAAAACTCCAAGGTATGTGCACAATTTCCAAGTCAGTCCTGAGATTTTTCATTGTTCTAACAACAGAAGAGGGTCCATGTCCAGAGATCGGGCAAGCCTAAAGGTCATAAAGGCATGTTTGACGGGAATGTGAAGGAGGTTCTTCTTAATGGCTGCTTTACACTTGTCTATGCTAACAAAAAACAAAAAAACAAAACAAAAAAACTTCCTGAACCACTACTGTCTGTCTTCATGACACATGAGGACGACTTATGAAAATCAGCCACATTCATCATATTAATAGAAATCATTCTAATCAACTGGGTGATGTCCAGTCATAATAGTGGATAAAATGTCATACCAGTCACAATGCTGTTATTTTCCATTTTTGCTAATGTTTCCATTCCATTTCCCATCCATCATTTCTGACTATGATTTATCCTATTAGGCATGATGTAGCTCTGCATGAAGGCCATAAACATTGATAGTGTACAATTACTGTGCACTGCACTTTAATGGTTATAAAACAAGAAAAGCAGGGATTAATGTGCTTTTCTCTTGATAAACAGGATTCAAATTTCTGCAAGCTTCAATGCATTTGGGGGATTTATATGATTCCCTGGAAAGTTTCTTTGGTTTGTTTTGCTTTATGTGCCTTAACTCTTTTTCTTTTTATTAGCAAAGCAAAATGCAGGTTTCCCGCATTTTGCAATGGAGCAGAACAGTGCACTTAATTCTAGGACCCTTTCCAGATGATGATAAAATCCAGATTTTCTAACGTTCTAAACCAAAGCAGCCAGAATCTGTGATATTACATCTCCACATAGTGCTAGTATTAATTTTGTCAGTTGTTGGAGCTGTTGTTAGGAACTTGCTGTCGAAAGTAATACTCTCACCTCATTCCTCTGCCCCAAACCCCCCCTTTCAAATCACAATAAATATATACTCGTGTAACTATTTTGTTAAGAGAAAAAGGGAGCTTCAAAGAGCAGTAGAGTGGAAGCTTGACTTAAGAGTATCCCAACTTAAGAGCATTTTGAGTTAAGAGCCATTGCTTGGCCTGTGTTTCACTTTGACATGAAAGCAGCATTTTGAGTTAAGCACTAGTGCCAGGGGGAGTACAGGACTTTAGGGCTTCAAGAGAACAGCCAACAACCTCTGTGCCTCATGCTCTTGTGTGCTTTGGGAGATTGCTGTCCGCTTTGCTCTTATCCGCTTTGAGGAACTTTGGGTTGGTTGATTTTGTGTGGATTTCATTCCTGGAATGTTTGGCTTCATGAAGAGAGAGGGGAGAGAGAGCCAAAGAAGAGGGGAGGCTGGATTGAGAACAATATGAAGAAAAGGATGCTTCTGTCTCTTCACTTTGTGCTTCCTTGCTTCAGATTTGTGCTTCCACCATGTTAAAGGTGATATTTTATATTGTTCCATGTGAATGAGTTAAGAGCTCGGTCACAGAACAAGTTAAACTCTTAAGTCAAGGTATCACTGTATATATGCCCCTTGTTAAAGTTCTCATTTTCACTTTACAAAATAGATGTAGGAACTTCTCATGCCCAGGTCTGGATGTTTTACCATTTGAGGCAAAGAAGTAAACAGTAGCTATCTGTATTCCATATACCAAACTAAATTAGTCATTGGTTTAAACCCTGTTTGGAAACACCCTATATGGATAGTTCAGAGCAGTATAACAACATGCCTAAATACAATAAAGGTATTAAACCCTGTCTGAAGCAGAGTCATCCTGTGAAGCAGAGTCATCCCTAGTTATTCCTTGGCTGGAAAGCCACTAAATACGAAATGCTGTAGGCTATATTACAGAAAAAGGAAACCACCCTGGAGTATTCCTTAATCAACAAAACCCTATGAAATTCATGGGGTCACCATAAATCAACAAATGACTTCAATGGCAAACACACAATATAGGAGTAAAGGACTTCTCTCTCAGCATTCTCCAGTGTCTTTTCTGAAGCGATCCCCTTGCACAGTACCTTACATTGCCAGTTTTCCCCAGGTACCAGTCTGAATTGTACGAGTATTTGGTGGTTGCTTGGGAAGGGGGGCACATCAACACTGAGTGAATTAAGTGGCAATGAATAAATCACTATAGGGTGACTGGTTGCCCTCTGAGCTCATCAGCTAAAGATCCTGGGAGTTTCAGTATGAGCTCAGTGAATATTTTGTCCTGTCAGTTTGGTATTAGATTACAAAATAACAGGCTGAATCCACCCCACCTTCCCTCCAACTTTTTAATTTTTTTTAAAGAACTTCTTTTGATGAATGATTTAGCATTGCAGATTGTGTAATCTGTTTTAAGAGATCCATTCACCTTGAAATGCCATGTGTGAAGTAAGGTTCTGTATTAACCAGCAAATATATGAAGCAGAAATAATACCTTCAGCAAGGCTGCATTCAAATATCAATCTCTGGCCAATAAGTATGGTAGATAAAGATGATGTAATACTGCTTCAAAACTGCAGTTGCCAGATAGTTTTTTTGCCTCTTAAGCAGAAGCCTATTGCTTTGTATGTTTACATAAGGAATATTTTACAAGAGAAATATGAATCCAGGACAATACACAAGATGTAACAGACCAAAACCTGGGTCTAGTTAGGTCTCAGTGTCTAAACTAGTAATGAAAGAATATATTAGCCATTATCAATGTATAGATTGCAATTTAGCTGGAGCTGAAATTTAATGGAGTGTAACTGGGAGTCTGGAAAATGATACAGCAACTTTTTTATTTGCTGGCATCTAAGCCAAGGCCACATTCCCTGGAGGTAGTGAACCAAAGGTCATGTGCTAGAAGTGGGAAAGTCAGAGTTGATGTGGGGTTGAACCAGAGGCAGGATAGTGCCAGAGCTGAGTAGTTCTTTTTGATATAACACTTCCCTTTAAAAATAAACAATATTGGAAAACCAAATAGGTGTGACTGCACTTATAGCTCTACCTTTTAGGGATGTACGATCCATTTAAAATGGTTCAAGGGGGGTGGGGGGGCGCTGGCATTTCATTTCTAAAGTGTTTCTAAAGTATTGTTGCATCTCAGATCAGGAAATGAGACCATAAGATTAAATCCATCACACTGGACTGTGGGAAAAAACAATCCTTTTCATTGATGAAAAAAAAGTATGTATAGTGAAAAAAGTTACTATAATGAAAGTAACAAAATTACATTACTATTTCGTTACAGTAATTGCATATAACCCCCCCCCCCCCCCTTCAGCACCGACTGCTGCTCTGAGATCAAAATAAAAGAAAGGCCATGAAGGCAGTTCCATCTTGCCTCCAGTGTCATCGGTTGGGAGCCCTCCAGCACCAACTGCTGCTCTGAGATCAGAATGAAGTGAGGGGCCATCAAGGCAGTTCCATCTTGTCTCCTGCACTGTGCTTATAATATATTATAATATAATATATTATATTATATTATAATATAATATATTGTATATACATATAATATTGATAATATTATAATGTAATACAATATACTACTACTACTAACAAAATGATATTATAATTATATATATTTATATTAAATGTAATATTACTAATATTACAGTATAATGTTATAGTACAATGTAATATATAATATTAATATTGTGCTATGATAATAATAGATTGTATTTACTTTTTACTTGTAAGCCGCTCTGAGTCCCCTTTGGAGTGAGAAGGGCAGCATATAAACTTCATAAATAAATAAATAAATAAATAATGATAATTGGGCAAACTTCAAGGGCTCCTTTCTCCCTATTTTTTAAAAGCTATTGGGGTGAAAGTTGCTACAATTGTAGAACTATTACTGTTAGCCCACCAAATTTCAGAATGTTTCACTTATCCACAGATTTTTGGGGAATTTAATATGCTTCCCCTATAGTATGGAGCCATTCATTTAGGGATTTCTTTCCAGCAAAGCACAGAAATTTACTTACGAGAAGTATCTGTCAGTCCTCCTCTTTACAGATTAGACCATTAATTGGAACTCTCACTGGTTGCTGTTAGGGAGGGACAAATCTCTCTCTCTGCTACCATAATTGGTGCTTTCTGATGCTGGTGCATTCTGAGGAATGTAGTTTTGGGCAGGGCCTTTTAAATTATCTGACATACAGCCCCTCCCTTCCAAAACTACATTTCCCAGAATTCTGTGCTGTTCCCAGCAAACACTGCCCCCCCTTTCCCCCCTTCTCCTAATGCTGAGACTCCATTGATTTAGAGAAAAGGCAAGGCACTAAGGCAGGCTTTTTGGCTTTACTTTGCTTCCTTATGCTGAAAAGGAAACTGACTTTGGGAGCCTTCCGAAGTTTACAAAAATAAAATGAAAAAGTATGGGGTAAGTTTTGATTTTTAATTTTTTTGGTGCAGGCCACACCCATGTATTGAATATCACCTCGTAAGCACAAAATTTAACAAATTTGATTCAAATTACAAGGCAAACAAAAAACATGCTGAAACCATAAACTTGCATCTTCGGGGCAGTGTAACCTTATTTAACACAAGCTGAAGCCTTATTCCCAGATCTGAATTTCAATCAACCAGGAACACCTGTGCCATAAGCTTCAATTTGATGATGACCATTCAGTCAATTGCACATGTTAGGTAATGGGTTTATTGGAATTAGGCAGCAAGGAATAATAGAGCTGGGCATCATCAGAATACTACACAGGCAAAGCTCTGAACAATTTCTCTCTGTGGTTTCATTTGTATGTTGAGCCCCTTTGGGGAAAGAGGACAGGTTATAAAGAAATAATAATAATAATAATAATAATAATAATAGTTATTATTATTATTATGCTAAAGATATATGTGAGAGACTCCAGAAGGTCCTGAGGGACCCCCCCCCCCCCCACACCACACCACACACCAATAGACAACAGCTGAATTTTCTGTCAAGTCGTGGTCCTCTAGAATGTGTACAATTCTCTAAAACAAAAGTTGTGACCTTTATAACTAATATTGAGCAGCAGTTGAAGCAGAAATGAGAATTGCTACAGACTCTTATTCCTAATTAAAACTTTATACCCCTAACTCTTTATTACTTTATCCAAACTATCATAATAACAATTTCATTAGGTTTGTGATATGTGCCATGTAATTTTTGAAGAGCCTGAAGTGGTTCCATTCTGTTCCTTTATTTTTTTTTCTTATCCTATTTCCCTGGACAATTAATTAACTTGGAAATTTTGTCTATGATATAGTGTTTTGCTTAGGCCAGGGGTTCCTATGATGGACCTAGCCATTACTGTTGCTGATATTGTTTGCTTTCAAATTGTTAGTGACTTATAGCAATTTGGTCAACTTTTCAAATAGGGCCCCTATATCCCAGGATCTGATTATTCCAGATTAACTGGCAGTGGAGACTCATTTAATCCAGTTTAAAGCGGGCAATCAAGGATCAGATCCTGGGATTCAGGGTAGAGTAGAAGGGGCCTGAGTGACATTTGAGAAAGGCTTGGCCTGTGAACATTGCCAAAAGTTTTAGTAAAGGAAAGAGTAAGAAGTCCAGGCAGTTGCTGAGCAGAGAACCTGTTTCTTAAAGTTGAATGGAAGAAGGTTTTAAACTTCCCCACCCTTTCAAGTTGTCTGTGGAAGGTGCCTGTGGGCCGGCACTTCTCTATACAGCTCTCTTGATGTGGAAGAGGCCAGGCATGCCCTTCGCTTACTTCACTGACTCACAGGCTGCATAATTTTCAGTCATGCTTCTGCAAACCGGAAGGAAGGAAGGAAGGAGTTAATATCCTGAGGCAGCCACCTAGTCGGGAGTGTTCAAGTGTGATTGTTCTTTCATTTCTCGACTGTGCAGATATAATGCAAACACCTTGGGAAGCAGCAGTTAGAGGAGTGCCTTTGTACAGGAGAGATTAGAAAATGGATGATCCGGAATCAAGTCTTTGTGAAGAAGTCTGTGAAGAGTTGGTGCTGAAGGACGCAATCCCTGTGGTGAACGGACCACCATTCCATGAAGAAGATTATGAAAGTGTGGGACTGAAGAATGTCACAGAAAATCTGTCAGAATCTGAAAGAAAAGACAGCCACAGCAATAATAACAAGCCGGGAGATGATCTGACTAAAAATGAAACTAAGGGGGAGCCACCGGATCCCATGAGCTCAAGCAGAGAAGGGGACGCAGTGGAGGAAGAAGAGATTCTTTGTGACTTCTGCTTGGTTGAAAAAGTACAGGCAGTGAAATCCTGTTTGACTTGCATGGTAAATTATTGCCAGGATCACTTGCGGCCTCACTTGGAGAATGTCAAACTCCAGACACACAAGCTTATGGACCCACGGAAAGATATTGACATAGAGAGCTGTGAAGCCCACAGGGCACATCTCAGTTGGTTCTGCCATGCTGACCTTACATGCGTCTGTGAGGAGTGCCTTGCTGATGGACACCTGGAGCACAAAGTAGATACTTGTGAAGTGGCCAGGAAAGAAAAGGAGGTAAAGTGTGGATTTCTGTGTATCGTTATGTGTTGGGATGTGTATGTTTTAAGGGGGAGTGTCATTGTGCATTTAATTGCTTGAAAATACAAGGCTGAACAGTTTTCTCTTTGACTCACAGTCTTCGAGGTGGGTGGGGCATGCCAAAGGGAGATTAAGCAACCCCTGTTAGATGGCTCTTGGAGTACAGTCTTCACATGTTCACTAGGGAGTAGCCCCACTGAAGGGAGCTGGGCCTCCTTCTGAGTAAACTTGCATAAGGTTGTGATATCAGTGTGGGATACCTGGAGTTTTTATGACTGTGTAACTGGAGTACTCTGAATCTTAGGCCATCCTTGTAAAAAGGATTGATTGCTTTATACAAGAGATGTCTGGATGAACAGAACTGTAGTTTGCTTGCTTTCTGCTAAAGAACATGGCTGTGTTGCCAAATGTTATCTACAGGCACACCAACCTTGGCTGTGTTGCAAAACACTGAAGCAGCTATGTGGCTGCTGACAGACTATTCAGAAACTGATATAAATCAACTTTTGGCATAGAAATCTTGGCTGCATGTCAAATGGAGATTTATGCGTGTATTTCTGGCGGTCACATAACCAGTTCAATCCTTAGTAGTATAGACAATACAATGCAAAAATGTTGCTCCTGGAAGGTTACGGAATTAGAAGAGCTAATGATTTTCACTGAAGGCTTAGTTCCCAAAGTTCTATGGATGGCCACAAAGTTGAATAGTTTAAAAAGTGGATCAATAAAATTCACTGATGAAGAGCGCTCTCAAATCTTCTAGTTATGAGTCCACTGTTTCTCTCCCCTCCCCTTCTCCCTTTCTTCTGCATGACATCAATTTCAAGATAATGTATTATAGTTGTACTTGCGTCATGTTGGTTGGCTTCCCATAGAAACCAGGATGGTCATTGTGTGAATAAAATGATGGCCCAGAAGGTCTATGTTTAGATCTAAGGCAAGTGTTTCCCTATGGTTTCTAAGATGCCACACAAGCTTGCTGGGTTGAGCTCTGCTCTACCTGACAAAAGATTTATATTTGCTCTGTTTGGCATACTGTCTCCAGTGTATTAGAACCACCTATCTGAGACTTAATCTTTTCACATCATACTCACCTAAATTACATTGGACCCACCTAAATCCTTTGAAAAGTCTGACATTTTTGAATGGTTGTCACTGAGAAAAATCTTTTATGGTTGCCACAGAGGGGGAGAGAAAGAACAATAATAGTTACATTAACAAATGCATATTCATCTTTCACTTTTTCATATTTATTTGCACTAATCTACCATTTATATCATTCTGAGATTGGGGCTGAGGTTATGGGAGTTGCTCAGGAATCACCCCTAGAACCCCATGTTGAAACAAGATTCCCCAGTCATACTCCCAACTATCGATACCTATGTCACCTTTGCTCACACCTACCAAAGTGTTTGAAAAGTTTTGAGGTTGGACAGTGCTGAAGAGGTTAAGGAAGGAAAGACAAATTCTTTAGGGAATCAATTCAGTTCCAAGACATGGGATGAAACCAGACAAACACAGGTCTTAAGTAATCTTGGCAAGGCAGAGGGTGCTTGGTTGGATAGATCAGATGGCTAATTCATCAGACCCTGAAGTGAAAGAAAGAAAATTAGGAATGTTTTAAATGGGTCTTACCCTATATAACTACATTGAAAAAATAGCAAACAGTCAATGGCATTTATGTATTTATTTATTGCATTCGTATGCCTCTGTTCTTCCAGAGCATCAAAAATAATGTTGAAAATTCACAATTAAAAAAAAAAAAATTAAAACCACAAAACATATTGCCTTTCTCCCAACTGTAAAATTAAGCCTGATGGGGCAATTAAGAACAATATAGGCTTTAACTTCCTCTTTTCTGCCTTTCCATTCCACCTCAGTAAGTCCTGTCATATCCTATCTCTAGCAAAGAAGTGAATGTTATTTAAAAGAGTGCATATCCACAGTTGCCAGTGCTAAAAATGCACCACTGGATTTTACATTGAGATGTTTCGACAAACTCAAACAATTGCATTCTCGAGAGTTTCTAATACCTTGCAAATGCAGAGTTAAAAAGCAAGCTGTCCTAAATGATCACCTCAGAGATCTATCTGTTTCATTGGAAACTGTTTAAATTTCAATCCAGTTTTGAACAATGATCTTCTTATGGATAATCTTTTCCATATCTCATATTTCCATGCTGAGACTTTCCAACCCTGAGGCTGTTATAATATGAAAATAATTCCAGAAATGGCAATGAATCATAGTTTAGGTGGAGTTGACAGGCATTCCTATCTGTTATGACAACTGATGTGGTGTGAACTCCTTGCCTTTTCTGTCCATCCTCGCCTTCTCCAGGGTATGAGAACTATTAGAATTCCATTCGAATGAAAAGCACAGGAATTTATGTTAGGTTCATCACTCCTGTTTCCCAACTCCAATTATTCCATGCTGCCTTTTAGTCCTAGGTGAGGAATTGTTCAGAGGGATGAAACTGAAATCCTTTGTGGTGTGTGTGTGTGTGTGTTTAATTTGAATCCTGTTTGCATTTTTCATGTGCCTGCATAGAATGAACTTGAAACCTCTGAGGCAAGGTACTCAGAAGGTCCAACGCCAAAAATGAATGCATTATTTTTGCTGCCTGAATGTGACATTTATACAGCTCACACGAATCTAAACTATTCAGTCAAATGAAAACTTTCAAATCAAAGTACACGTATACATGGATTTCATTGTGTTCTCATCCCTCTGTAGAAACAAATCTCTTATTTATTTTTCAATGTGTTTATTAAAACATTAACAACTCAGCTTTCTATGTAAAAGATGCCCCCTCCCCATGCCTATCGTTTATTCATTTGTCCATGATGGCCCTTGATGCTGTCATATGGTTAGCAAAAATCATAAAATAAAAAAATCCAAACAATAATAAATCTATTGAAAACTAAAAAGAGTAAGTGAAAAATATTCTAATGGCGAGGTGTGGGAATAATAAAATGTTAACAATATACCAAAGTTGGCAGAATAAAAACATTTTATCATGGGGGGAAGCCAGTAAGGAAATTGCTAACTGGGATTCTTGGGGGAGGGAGTGCTGATTGCAAACCCAAATAATTTCAAACTAGTGGCATGTAGAGCAAAGCTCCAGTGGTACCTGCAGTGAATTAGATAGGTTAATGCAGGGAAAGGCCAGATTTATAGGCCATTCCTAGAAACTAAGCTGCGGCCACTTTAGATAGAACAATTCTGGAGTAACAGGCTCCAGATAACATTATGCCTGTTGTATGCAGAATATTTTTTGAATATTTTACAGAGGTCACGCCATGCAAAATGCACTGTGTTAATCTAATCTATAGAGGCCAAAACTTGCATTTGAATTTGCTTTCTTTAGGAAAAGACACAGAAGGCATATCAGTTGATGGAGTTCAAAAACAATCCTAACAGATGCTGCCTGATAATCTATGAATAAGACTAGGTCCAGGCATATCTCTGAATTGGGAACTGTCTTCACCAAGGGAACTGCAATTCTCTCCAAAACACCTTAACATGGATCAGTTTTTCAAATGAACACCATGCCTGTTTTATCTGAATTAACACCTATTGCTGGATTATATGGCTAATGTAGATCCATAAACTGCAATTTAAACAGTTGGTAAACTGCATAGTGTCTCGATCTAAGGAAGTAATGCTACCCCTCTATTCTGCTTTGGTTAGACCACATCTGGAATATTGTGTCCAATTCTGGGCACCACAATTCAAGAGAGATGTTGACAAGCTGGAAAGTGTCCAGAGGAGGGCGACTAAAATGATCAAGGGTCTGGAGAACAAGCCCTATGAGGAGCGGCTTAGGGAACTGGGCATGTTTAGCCTGAAGAAGAGAAGGCTGAGAGGAGATATGATAGCCATGTATAAATATGTGAGAGGAAGCCACAGGGAGGAGGGAGCAAGCTTGTTTTCTGCTTCCTTGGAGACTAGGACACGGAACAATGGCTTCAAACTACAAGAGAGGAGATTCCATCTGAACATTAGGAAGAACTTCCTGACTGTGAGAGCCGTTCAGCAGTGGAACTCTCTGCCCCGGAGTGTGGTGGAGGCTCCTTCTTTGGAAGCTTTTAAGCAGAGGCTGGATGGCCATTTGTCAGGGGTGATTTGAATGCAATATTCCTGCTTCTTGGCAGGGGGTTGGACTGGATGGCCCATGAGGTCTCTTCCAACTCTATGATTCTATGATTCTATGATTCTATGTGTTGTTGTAGGTTTTTCAAGCTGAATGGCCATGTTCTAGAAGCATTTTCTCCTGACATTTCTCCTGCATCTATAACCTCACAACCTCTGAGGATGCCTGCCATAGATGCAGGCAAAATATCAGGAGAAAATGCTTCTAGAACATGGCCATACAGCCAAAAAAACCTACAACGACTCAGTGATTCTGGCCATGAAAGCCTTCAACAATAAGTTGGTATATTGGCTGGGATTTCTGGGAGTTGTAGGCCAAAACACCTGGGGACCCACAGGTTGAGAACCACTGGTGTAGATCCAGCCAGCAGAAGAAATTAGGCCCTTATAGGCTAGAATTCCTACCCCAATTGTCATAAAAGAAATAAGAAGGCAATTTTATTCATTAATTTGAAAAAATATATGTTGTATTGCTTCTGTTAATAACTCTTGCTTTGTCTATCCACAGTATGAACTTCTTCAACTCCAAGCAGAATATGACTGGAAGCTAAAGTCAGCTGAAAATGCAATAATTAAACTGCAGAAAAATTCAGAATCCATAGTGGTAAGAATTACATTGCCTCATTTTGTGCTTATATTTCAGTGGTTGTAATGCCTAGTTAGGGCATTACAACCTTGTACAGACTAGCCTCTGGTTCTATCCCTTTTAAGTAGATCTTCCCCCACTTTTCTTGGCAGCAGCAGCAGCAGCAGAAAAAAATGTTCAAAGATGCAAAGGAGCTGGATTTTTTTTTTGCAATGATGCAGAATGTTCAACATAGTGCTCTTCCCAAAGTTTTGTAGTTACTCATTAGAGTAATAGGTATTAGCTACATATATCTTTACACACAGGGCTAATTTTCAGCAACATGCAGCAGTTTAGCCTTGGTCACCCACCAAGCTGGCCGGCTTCCATCACATGACTCTGGCACAGCTCCATGGGTGGAGGGTGAGGCTGGCGGTGGCATGCGCCAGCCCCACCTTCCACCCACGGAGCCACGCTGGCATCTTGTGATGGGAGCCAGCTGGCTTGGTGGGTGACCTGGACCACACCACATGTGCTCACGCTTCCCCCATGTGATTGCCTTCTACTGGAGCTGAACTATGAAAGTCATGGGGCTCCAGGTTCCCCATGCCCCTCTACGAAGTGAAGTATCGCTGACTGCCATCTGATGAAGCAATTAAGTAGTCCTGTGGTGGGGGGAGCTATGGCAATGGGATATTTAAAACATTCAAAACCACTGGGTTTTGTGAATACTGAATATATCAGATTCCTTACTTTTTTCTTGAGACTTAGAGAAATGCTGCCTCATTGATACACAATGCAGTTCAAGTTTTTCTGTCATCCTTTTTGTTTTCTTTTGCATGCTGAAACAAAATATGGGGTATAAATAAAGTTAATAGTAGCAATAACAATAATAACATCAACAACAAAGATGATGACATAATGCAGAGTGACATTCATTGTCTGCTCTGACTACTTTAGACTGAAACCAAACAGTAAGGCCCTGTGTTTTTCTGTGCCACACTGTCCAGGTGAAAATTTATAAAGAGACTAAAAAAACCCCTGTTTATATAATTATATAGCTTTAATTATATAATGAAGGTCAGGAGAATTACCATCCCCAAAAGTATGGCTAATGTAATGGAGCAATATGTAATAATGGTCTCTTACAGACCTGGCAATATGGCATAGATGTGTGTTCCTGTCTAGGAACTGGACTATCCAGAAGGTCTCCTCAACTAAAGACAAAACAATTCTGTCCAAAGCAGACTACAACTCTATTCCTAAATCAGTGTTCCTCATAACCACAGCACTTCCTATCTCATCTAGATTAGGTCACATTACTTGCAAGGTCCAACATGTTAGAAAGTAATGAGTAGAATGACAACTTCATCCATACAGAGGTTTTGTTGAAGAAACAGCTTAACGGTAGCACCCAGCAAATAAGCCTCTGAGTCAGATTTCTGCATAGCAGATGCATTGTCATAGGGTTGGTCATTAAAATAACAGTAGAGTGACAAATACAATTTTTTGCTATCTTCTGAAAAGTTAATTAAATAACAGTCCTTCTGCTACCCTTATAATATCACAAGGATTTCAAAATGTTACACTTCCATGGGAACCACTAGAATCACTAACCTAAAAAAATCTCTGCATTTGATTTGTAGTGTTCTGTGATGGGTTTTCCCACCTTTCAACATTTCATAGATGAAAACTGGGACATGTGTAACCAAGTGATCAAGACAGCAAACGCTATTGATGAGGAAGAACACAAAACTAAAGAGTGTCTGCAGTTTATTTTTGCCTGAACCCAAGACAAGATTCTTGTCCTTTTCCCATGCTACTTTTGTACTTTGAATTCAGTATGGAGCAGTTGAACCAAGCTATGGACAAACTGCAGGTGTGCATGCAGAGTTGAAAGTGAAGAGAAAAACTGGGTTATTTTTCAAAGCAACTAGGGGCGCATCTAGACAGCTTAACGACAGCATCCAGCAAATAAGCCACTGGGTCAGCCTTTAACTTGGGAGTTTTTAGATCCATGGAGTAAAGATACTATGGGCAGATTTTTATAGATAAACTATGCCTGAGTGCTATAGAAATGCAAAAGGTGCTGTTATGGTGATAATAATCACTGAGGGAGAAAGACAGGAGAAGATGTTGCCTGAAGCCAATGAGAGAATAACCATATGATTGGAAGAGGAAAGTACTGAATTGTAGCTTGATGCTAGCTGCAGCCAGAAAGGGGATGTAATAATTGGCCAAGGGGCCCCTCATGAGGTTTGGGTGATAACTGGTGTTAAAATATGTGAAATGTGTCAGGAAATCATTGTCGTTGTTCAACCTACTGCTGATGGACTGGAGTTTGTGGATATTTTTCAGTTCCACTGTTTCTCCTTCCATTCATTCTACCAATAATAAATTAGTTACCTTAGCCTGTTGTGGTTTCTTTTGCTGGTAAGGGAAAGAAGGTTTTGTGTGAGTTTATTAAAGTTGGTGTTGGGCACTATTTAGCTTGACAGAGGAAAGAAAGTACTTTTTGGCATTCTGCCTCAGGCAGCAAAATACCTTTACTACCTCTTTCCCCCTAATAATTATGTTTTCTAATGTTGATTATAAGTCCCTATGGGAAAATTATTAGGGACACAATAGGAAAATGGATACATTGGATATTTTTATTCCTGCAGAATTCAGTTTCTGAAGTGAAAACCTTGGTGGAGGAGAAATTTGAGGAGCTACTGCAAGCTGTTAAGAAGACTCACTCTGTCGTTTTAGCATTCCTTGAGGAGAAGGAGCGCACTGCAGTTAATCATGCAAATGGAATAAAGATACACCTTGAGAACAAGAGAGTGACAATGGAGGAATGTAAGAATAGGTTAGAGAAGATGGCCACACACACCAATGACATCATCTTCCTAAAGGTATCTTCCTTGATTAAAAGACGTAAATGGCCGGGTAGTACAATTTAGATAATCTGGGTTATTTGGATAATCTGGGATCAGATCCCTGGATATAGGGCAATGCATTTCCAGCCTTAGACTGCCTTTTCAATTGGGAAAAATTGCAATAAAAAGTGGAGATTCTAAATAGTGAGTTAAATCCAGTCATTGCATCTCATTACATTTCTTTCATGTCCTCCTCCTGTGAGAACTCTTCCAGTTTCTTTGTACTGTACCAGCCATTCTATTTGATAGAAAGAGAAAACAAATTCTTAATTATCTGAATATTTTTGTAATTTTTATTATGATCAAGGAGTGGAACTTAAGTGATATTCTGTTCCAATTAACTCAGCTGAACATGGGGTATATTTCTATTATGCACATTTACCAAAAGTGATACTGAACAGCGTTGGTCCAACTCCAGCTTCTGAGAGTTAGTGCTGAAGTGTTGACATGAAGAACTTCTCCTAGATACATCTCTGAAGCTAGCTGCTGATTGACATGTATGTTGGAGGGAACTGCTGGTGCTGCTCAGCATGAGTCACTTTTTGGCAATCCTAAGTGTGTAACTCCAGTTGAGGAGCAGCACAATAGGCACCAAACCATCTCTTAAGTAAAGGGCCCCAAATCAACAAGAACCATCTTGCCATGGACTACAACAAGGATCTGGGTTTAGATAGCTGTCCCAACACCTGGGAATATATGTTTGCATGTGGTAGTCTGTTTTCTCATTCTGAGAGATGGATATACTCATATGCCAAGTAGATCTAGGCTTGATCACTTTGAATGCATTCTAATGTCACTGTAAATAATATATAAAATGGCAACACAGAAGCAAGAAAAAGGAAAGTTGCTAGGTATTCGAGAACCAATAGGCCTACAGAAGTTGGTGATCTACTATTCCTGAGATCTCTTTCCATTATTACAATTCAGGGAAAGTGGAGATTAACAACATCTAAGGTCAAAGCTCCCACAGCTCCAATGCAGCCATTATCAAAAGGGAGATAGTTACAAGGCAGTGTGAGGCTGCTTGGGACTGATCTTGGTTAACTCTGGGTAAGGCTACCTTAACATGGTCTTGTTTTGGGTTAACCTAAGTTGGGGTAAAGCCCAAATCTCAGCTGTCCCCCCAAATTAGAGACAATGGTTTTGACCACCATTCCATGTTCTTTGGTTCAGGCAGCTTGGGGGGGAGGGGACACAGAGTGTCATTCCCCTCTCCTGTGATGGTCCCCAGCTGTGACACGCCACCTACGTGCTTCTTGGCATTCTGGTTTATGTTAGCCAGAGCACCACCATACCAAGGGTGATGGGAGGATGGGAGAGGGGATGAGAAAAACCCTGTAGCAGCTGATCAAAGGTGCCAAGCAGTGTTCAGTGTGTCCAGGCAATAGGAACTCCCTCCTGCCTTCAAGGAGCTTGAGCGAGTCCCAAAGAGGAAACCATACAGGCGTGATTTGGCATCTTGGATGCCAGATCATGCCTGTGTTTGCTTTATGTGTAGATAAAACTTAAGAGGCTATGAGTTCAGTGGCTTCTGTTATTTTATTGGTACATTCCGCATCCTAAAGGTAACTTAGATAGAAAGAAGTGCTATCTGAGGATTCAGACCAAGACAACAAGATCTGTTATCTTAGGATGATTATTACTGAAGCTGAGTGAAAATTAATTAAAAGGATAATATTTATTCTCTCTCTCTCTTCCACCATCTCTTGCCCTCCCAACTTTCCCTCTGTGTACATACTTATTACCAAGAATACTGTGTATTGAAAAGAGATATTTATGAGAGTATTCATTATTAATAGGAATATTGTGAATTCAAGAAGAGTGAAGGAGATGACACGCTACCCAGTGTTTATATTGGTCTAAAGGACAAATTGTCAGGAATCCGAAGGGTGGTCTCGGAGTCCACAGAACACATTTTACAGTCACTGCAAACTTCCTATAAGGACAAGTTACAGGAATTTGCCAAAGATGGTGGGTATTCATTAATCAACCCATCCCCAAAACTACTTACTCCTTAGTTACTAAAATAAAGAATAAAGTTGGTCATGATAACTTCCTTCCTTCCTTCCTTCTTTCCTTCCTTCCTTCCTTCCTTCCTGTTTATTTGCAGAGGATGCTGGGATAAAAACAATGGTGTCTGCAATTGTTCCATCCAAGCACCGCTTATCAGCTCCAGAACCTGAAACTAGGAGTGACTTCCTCAAATGTAAGTAATTGGCTATTTTTTGTGGTGACTCCCATAAGCACATCCCTTGTTAGGCAACCCAGTGATAATGTGTATAAGGAATATTTCTTTAGTTTGTGATATGAATTTAATGTGTTAGTGCTGTTTGAATGCTACTATGGGGGTTAGTATATTTCTCTTGCTGATACCAAGAGGGGAAATAAGTGCAGAAAGTCTTCTAATCAACTGTTGATATTATATCAAACATACATGTGAAACATCACAGTGCCTTATACAGCAAGCCATCACTTTCTACTGTTTTAGTACAAGGAAAAATGTGAAAGTAGCAAACCACTAGCTACCCCATAGATTTTCAACTATTGAATAATGTTATTTTCTCCTAGTTCTAATGTTGCTCCCAACCTAACTCCTCAGTAAAATGTTAAAATTCTTTATAAAAAATATATCCATATTTTCCACAAACAAAACAAAATGCCTGAAATCACCAAAATTTACTTGTATAAAAAGAGATGCTTGAATTCTTTCAGAGGGCTCTTCTACACAGACCAAAAAGTCAAGTATGATCCGTCATACCGAACACCAGTTCAGACCTACATGGAGTCCCCACAGTAACTCCCTTAGCCTTCTTGGAGGCAGGAGGGAGTCCCTATTGCCCAGCCATGCCAACCACAACCCAATGTCTTCCCACCACATGTTGCAGTAGTCCCTAGACATGACGCGTCACCTAACTTGTTCCTGGCACTTTGCCTCATGTCAGGCAAAATGTTGGGAACAAGGTAGGTGCCGTGTTACAGCTGGGAACCACTTTGACATGGGGGATGGTTGGAACTGGAATCCCATGTCCCTGAGTTGCCCAAGCCTGAGGAACACAGAATGGTTGTTAAGACAGTTATAGCTGGTAATGGTTGGGAACTGGCCTAACTGTCCTGACTTAGGTTAACCTGGGGTAAGACTGTGTTAAAGTGGCCTTGCCCAGGTTATCACAGATCAGTCTGTGTGGTATTGAGTATGGAAATGCCCTTAGTCCCAATCAAAGTCAGTCTATTGAATCAAAGGTATTTACTTATGTGCTGATTCACTATTTAATAGGATTACATCTGTTGAACCTAATAGGGCTCAAGTTGGACCTTCTGGGCGCAAAATTAAATTTAGCACAGAGAGTTCTATTCTTCCATTTCCTTACATATATGCCTATATCTATATCTACATCTACCTTTGCAGATACTTGCCCACTGACATTTGACCCAATTACAGCTCATCGCTATTTGAGGCTCTTGGATGACAACCACAAAGTCACCAACACAACACCATGGGAGCACCCGTACCCTGATCACCCAGAGAGATTTGAGCACTGGCGCCAAGTGCTGTCAGACAAAAGCTTATATATTGGACGCTACTACTTTGAGGTGGAGATCTTTGGGGCTGGCATTTACATTGGTATGACCAACAAAAGCATAGACCGAAAAGCTTCAGAAAGCAATGGCTGCATCTCAGGGAATAACTTCTCCTGGTGCATCAAGTGGAATGGCAAGGAGTTCTCCGCTTGGCATAGTGATATGGAGACACCCTTGAAAAGCCAGGAGTTTAGTAGGATAGGAATCTACCTGGATTACCCCAGGGGTACCCTGTCCTTTTATGGAGTTATTTCTGAAACCATGACACTGTTACATAAATTTGAGTGCAATTTTACCGAACCCCTGTACCCAGCCTTCTGGCTATCAAAAAAAGAAAATAAGATGCGGATTGTCAAGCTGCGGGAAGAGGCAGAGCAGAGTCCAGCCCCTCCTCTTACCTCTGGAGAAGTCCCTTCAGTCAGTACAGCTCTGGCAACAGAGAGTGAAGCAGTGGCAAGTATAAAGATGGATGATTTGGGGGTGAATCCAGTGAATGGATGATTTGATCATGGGCAGTTGCCTACCTTTTCATGTGCCATTTGTATGTCATTAAATAAATGGGTCTTTATATATACTTAAACGTTTTGGTTGCTTGCTAGTTAATAGATATCACCTTTCAATTGAGAAGCAAAGTAAGAAATGGCTGGTGCTTCCTTCTCTTTAAATTGGTGGCATTGAGAAGATTTTATTTATCTTTAGAATTAGCTTCCTTATGGAAAAACTGTGCTGAAGGGTGGTGTGTGTGTGTGTTTTAAAAAAGCTGTACCAACTCTCCAATTCAGGAAAGAGAGAGATGGAAGTTGTGGCGAGGAGACCAAAGTCTATATTATCTTGGTTGGCTCATTGTCCAACTAAATTGGGAGAGATTGAATGTGTTTGACTTAGTGGAAACTTGGACTTAGATCTCACAGGTCCTAGTCCAACATTCCCACACATGGCATCATACTATCTGTTTTTGCTTCCCACCAGAATCTACACTTAATGCATGAACATCAGGCTGAGGAAAACTATGTTGATGTGTGCTGCACTTCTGCTCCCAGATTATGGGAAGGGTCGATCTTTTCAGGCTTATCAAATTTTAAGAAGAAGGTTCTCTTTGAAATGGCCATGCTACTCACCTGTAAATCACATAAAAGCTATATATACACTGAGTATTTCTTACCCAAAATGCTTGGGGGGGAAATGCTTGGATTTGGGATTTTTTTAAAATTTTGGAATACCTTTATTTGTCTATATGTACACATTAAACAATGAGATATCTTGGAGAAGGGGCCCTTACACATAGAGTGAAGGTAATTTTGTACAATATTTTTTCATAATCCATGCATGAAACACAGTTTTTGTACATTGAATACAAAAGCCACCTATTTGGATAATCTTGGATTTTTTTTTTCAGATTTCAGAATTCTGGATAAGGGATACTCAGTCTGAATTTGCATTAAGATTTCAAATATTTGTATGGGGTCAGTTGGGCTTCTATGGTTTTTGTCTCTAATTTTTTTTTATGTCAGGAGTGACTTGAGAAACTGCAAGTTGCTTCCTGCATGAGAGAATTTGCTACCTGCAAGGATGTTGCCCAGGAGATGCCCACATGTTTGATGTTTGACCATTCTTGTGGGAGGCTTCTCTCATGTCTCTGGATGAGGAGCTGGAGCTGACAGAGGGAGTTCAATCTGCTCTCCTTGGATTCGAACTGCTGATCTATTGGTCAGCAGTCCTGCCAGCACAAGGGTTTAACTCATTGCACCACCAGGGGCACTTCTCCTTTTAAAATACCTTGGTTATTTTGGCATCAGCATGATTCTATAGCATTCCTATATCCCTGACCACCTCAAACTGTGCTAAATGAGACTTACTCAGAGGAGAGAAACACATTGCAGTCTTGATTATATTCTATAAGGCTTCTTAAACTAGCCAACCCAGTCTTTCTTAACTGGGTACTTTCCAAATCTTTTGGACTACAACTCTTCATGCAGGGGAGTCCTATGCCAATTAATCTGGAGGGCACCTTGTTGGGAATATTGGGCTAGATTGAGTGTGTGTCTTATTTAAAACACCCCTATTTTTATTTGAAATACTATTATAAGTGGTGGATTTTTCTTGGCTGAAAGCGGACATGAGGATTAACCACAGAGTGACGTAAGGGAGACATGAAAGAAGAACCAAATGTCTCTGCACAGGGTCAAATCAAGAATGACAAACAGTGGAGTTGAAATGAACCTTGAAAAGTGAGAGAAAGCCTGGGTGTCAAATTTTCCTTTCGTATATGACCAAATTAACTTCAAAATTAAACAAACAAACATGTTCTGAAGACTAGGACTTTTTCCAGGAATACAAAACTCAGAGACCAAAGGAACAGGCAGTGGTTTCAGAAAAGTCTTGAAATACAACATTTCTCCACATGGGGGCAATATTGTTTCATAACAAGTCTGATGTGCCAACAATGAACCAAGTGTTCGGTTGGCAAGTTTGATTTTGCAAAATTTCCACTCCTCTTTAGAGAAATTTAGTCATGTGCTTTAGAAAGCAATTTCAGCTCTGTGCAAATATAGATATTTTTTAATAGATCAGTAATAATATAGGCTGGTGTAGAGACATTTCTGAATCAGTACTTGAAGGTATATATAGATTTGGTTTAAAAAACTGAATTCTGATCAGACTGAGTGAAGCAACCATCCCAGGCAGGAAAGATTTGGTCTTATGAAATGGCTAGTTACTCAAAGTGGTGCTTGTTGCATTTTTAATGTCAGATATGGAGAGCAGTGCTTTTTTGTTTCACGTGCCAAAATAATCTGCCCAATCTGGGAACCAACACATCTTGACACATGTAGTATGATGTTTGCTACTCCATCTAATATTACAGTATATCTGGTCTTTTCAGCAAAAGGACATAGGCAGGAAAAAGCAGTTGGTGGATGGAGCTGGACCCCTCACTGCTTATTCTTAAAACAATTAGTTTTGCATCTTTGGTCCCCTCCTGGATATTTTGATGGCAGCTTTGGGCAGGGCTGACTTTACTTACTTTCAACCAATGTGCCTGCGGTGTCCCTCTCTGGGAATGTTAGAACTGGCTTCTTATATGTTTCTTCAGTCCCTCAGCATTGGGTGTGATTGTTGATATGCATTGCTATACATGCATACACAGCCAGAATGCTGTAGTGGTTTGAAGATTGGACTCTAGTCTCAGCAACACTCATTTGGTTCTGCTTTGTCGTTTTCTGAATCGGTTTGACTCCTCTTGGGCAATGTCTACTCAGATTTTTTAAAAAGTAGATTCACTGCTAAGCTGCTGTAAGGAGTTCACAGTTAGATTTGCAGCACGACTGCATCCAGCAAGTAATCAACATCAAGGGAACATGTGTTTTACACTGGAGATTCCTGGTAACTCCAGAGCAGTGGTTCTCAACCTGTGGGTCCCCAGGTATTTTGGCCTATGACTCCCAGAAATTCCAGCCAGCTTACCAGTTGGTAGGATTTATGGGAGTTGAAGGCCAAAACATCTGGGGACCCACAGGTTGAGAACCATTGTTCTAGAGTGATCCTGCAGTTTTGAAAATGAGGAACATTGCATCTAACCCGATCAACTGTCCACAATGCCAACAGTCCTTCTGCTGTGTCTCTGCCAGCAAGTAGCTCTCTCTTTGGGGTTTGCCATCATGAATGAGAGACCTCCAAGTCACGCAGCCATCAGGTCTTGAAGACTCTGTGCAATCATGGCTTCTGTGATTGAAACCATCCATTTGGAATGCAATCTTCATCTTTCCATGCCATCTTCTACCTTAGTAAGCATTACTGTCTGTTTTAGTGAATCACATCTTGTCATAATATAACCAATATTCAACAGTCTCAACTGAGTCATCTTGGCTTCTAGGGAAAGTTCAGGCTTGATTTGTTCTAGATCTCACTCTCAAACTGTTTTGCAGTGTCTGTAGAACTTTTCTCCAGCACCACGTTTTAAATTAGTAGATTTTCTTCCTATCCGGTTTCTTCACTGTCCTGTTTTCATAACCATACACAGACACTGGAAATACAATGGCATGGACAATCCTAACTTTAAGTATTCAATAATATATTTCACACCTGAAAGTATTGTCCAGTTCCTTCATAACTGCCATTCCCAGTCTTGGTCTTCTTATTTCTTGACTGCATTCAGATTAAGTAATGGGCCAAAGTAAGGACCATCTTGAATTATTTCTATGTTTTCATCATTTACTTCAAAGTTATGTGGTCATTTTCTCTCTCCTAATGTTCAGCTTCAAACTTGCCTTTGCACTTCCTTGATTTTTTTAAAAAAACAATCATTCTATGTCTTGCTATTTCTGTTAGTAACTGCTCGTTTAAATATATTGGGGGTTATGGGGGGTTGTATTTTCTCCCCAAACACTATTTCCCTCCCCTTCCTCCTAGTTGTAACAGAATGGGAAAATAAACACCTGAGAATAACAAAGGGCAAAGCAGATTATGAGAGAAGAAAGCCTTGTGACACGGGGACAAAGCTGTCGAGGGAAACGTTCAGGCTGTATTTGTTCAGCCAATCAGCAGCTGCCGTGCCTATGATGGCAACCTGCCAGTCCCACCAATGGTGCTGGCCCATGGGATGGTTATTACAAAGGGGGACACCCACCCATATTGGCTCTCTTTAGAATGCTACTGAGAGAGAGAGAGAGAGAGAGGGAGAGAGAGGGAGAGAGAGGGAGGGAGGTGCCAAATGAATTTTATATCCTGGATATGATTTATCCCTTCTACATATTTAGGGAGAGCATCCTGCAAACCTTGGCATGCAAACAGGCCTGCTGCTAGATCAGATTAATAATTTTGAATTAAGCTGTAAAGCAAATGTCCCCATTATGCTTTAAAACCTACTAAAAACTGACACTTTTGGAGGAAGCAGGAGAACATTTTGAGCTGAACAGCAGCATCTAAATAGCCTGAAGAGAATACGAGAGAGATCCGACTTGTGCGGCAATTTCGAATGTCAAAACAAGTTTCCTCGCTACCATGAAAAGCTATTTGGACTTCACATTTTTAATTAAAGTTTTAATTATCCCCAGAGTATTTTATTAGCTTTTATGAAGACAGCTGCTTTTTAGGCTATAAACCAAAGCTTTGCTCCGCTCCAAAGAGCAACTCGTCCCAGTTAGGAGTTTTGTTCTGAATAATTTTCATCATTTGTAAATGGGGTTACTTAATTTAAACTGACATTTACCATCCCAATTTGATTGAAATGGCTTCTTTAAAAATTGCCAAGGCAGCAAATAACTTCGCATGGGGATTTTGTGCTATTCTTAGATAAGATGGGAGAACCTCCCTTGGGCCCAATTTTCCTCTGCAGAACGAAAGCCCTGCTGGCCTCTTATTCACAGGTTGGATCCTGACCTCACCCAACCTTTTCTATTTCCACACCACAAGTGCCATATGACTGGAAATGTCCCTGGAGAAATCAGTGGGCTGTTACTGGGGGCAGAATATAACATATTGCAGGATGCAAGTTTCTATAGAGGCTTTGAAACATTTAAATTTTTTTAAATGTGTGATCAGCGTGAAATATTTTTCTTTGAAAATAAAACAAAACAACAATTTGTGATTTAATGAACTGATGGAATAGTTGGTGCTTATACTTTGTTGTACAGTGGTTACCAAATTATAAACTAGAGTTGGTTGTGTCTGGCTTGTTCAAGTCCACTAGCCTATTTGTGAGCATTTGTGTGTTTCAGTTCACTAAATTGTAAACAGCTGTGGTGACAGAATAGGTATATTTCTGTCTTTCTATGAGTAGGCATCCTGTTGGTGACATCTGCAGGCTTAAGTCTCCCTTAAACCTGTATATATCTTCTCTTGGTTGTTGCAGAGGTTGATACTTCTTTCCAGCCTCTGCAACAACCAAAGCACTGCCCAGACTCACTGTTTAGCTGCCACAGCCCAAACTAGCCATTCAGCAACTGAAGGAAGTGAGCATTGGCTGGGCAGAGAATGATTACATTATTTACTGAAATCATTGGAGGATCCTGGTGAGACTAGAGGAATTATGTCATTAATTTGCATCTGGCTATGAGGACATGGTAGAGTGATGTTTCTCTGACCCTCCTGCTTTCCACCAGGCATTGTATGGCTGATGGCAGAGGTGGCAGCAGCTAAAGTGTGGGGAGCTGAGTCAACCACGGAATTATTATGCTATACTTTGCCATGAAGTAGTTCTGTTTGTACATATGCACACACAATGTATATGTTAAGAATGATTTTAGCACATCGGCAGCAATGACTCTTTGGTGGTTCCAGGTTTATCATTTGCATCTTCCACAAAGTAAAAAAATTACGTATTATCTATCTCTTATCTGAAATGCTTGGAACCAAAGATGCTTTGGAATTTGGAATGCCTATATGTGCATACATGCACATACTGTGATTTCTTGGAGATAGGCTCAAAGTCTAAACATAAAATATTTTAAATTACATTATGTATGAATCAGAAAGCAAAGGGGGTCACTATCTCAGCCACCCATGTCAACCATTTTGAATTGCTGAATATTTCAGGTTGTGGAATTCCTGATTGGCAATGCTCAGCCTGTAGCATTAATATAGGATAATGGCAACTCTCTTTGTTTTCTAGGGGATGGGTTGAGGGACACTTTGTATGGGTGGGACTCCCTGAGATTAATTTAACAAAAGTCTTTTCAGTCATTTTAATGAATCAGTTCAAAATAAGTCATGAAATAATCTTCAGGCTCAGTCAATTTTGTTTGAATAATGGGTATGGGTGTGCATTTGAGTACCATGTTTTAAATTAAATTGTAAAAATGAGAAATTGAGCTTGAAAAAATCTAGTGGCTTAGACACAGAAAAAAACAATACCGTATTCAGGTTCTAGTGATAGTAACACTTGCTACTCTATGTATGCTGTCACTTAGCCCTTTTGATTGAAAATTGGCTGAAATTCACTTTTCCTTAGGATGGTGTTACCAGAAACAAATAGCTCATGGACTGCAATGCATATAGCTCGCAAAAAGTTACTTTGAGGGGAGTGGGGAGGGAAGAACAACTCTCGACTCATGCTCGGCAGTAAGGCCAATGACCATTCATGCAAAAGGGGAACATTTGGTGGAAGTTGCCTTTGTGAAGTCATCTTGACAGTAGATGCATACGTTATGCAAGCAACTATTGTATTTACTAAGAAAGTGGAACAGGGAATAGCACACATTTTCAAGGAAAAGGGATATGAGAAAGAGTGTTTCTCTTAATTTTCGAACCAACTGCCCATCTGCTCTGTAACAACTCTGAGCTCTCAACTGAGCTGGTTTTAGTCACAGAATCATAGAATCCTAGAGTTGGAAGAGACCTCGTAGGCCATCCAATCAAGAACCAGGAAGCAAGAAAAACTAATTCAAAGCAAATCTGGAAGTCTTGAAACTCAAATCAAAGTCTTGAAATTTAAATCAAAGAATAGAAGTGAAATGGCTCAGGACTGGTGGCTTTAGGGTTTCCAGAGTGAAAACTTGGAGAGGATTCCTGTACCCTTAATGGGTTGGTTAAATGAGGGCATTTTTGCAGGTTTTACTAGTTGCCTCTTCTACATAACCACTAACCTTCTCCATATTTTATTCTGGCATCCCAGGTGGCAGCAAGACATTTTGTTATCTGTGGAAGAGCAGTAAATATTCCCAGTTACATGCAGCCAGCCATATTATTTTGGCAGAAAAATCTCAGTCGCCGCTCTCCTTATGCCTGGCTGTAAAAATACAATGTAAACTGGTTAAATAACTATTTCCTTTTCATGACACCCCAAATCTACTGCAAGAGAGCTGCCTTACTTGGCACAATGGTAAGATGGGCCTTAGAAGGAGGGGTGGGACATTGCAGGGGAGGTTTATGTTGCTTCTGGAAAAAAGCCCCCCAACCTCTGCTTTTACCTCATTCAGGAAACAGAAGGTCTTAAGAACCTGTGTTTGCTGACATAGCTGTGGTAGTCTTTAAGGAGCCTTTGCAATTGAAAGGAACGGCCTTTCTCCTTTGAATTAAAGTCTGTAGAGTCTAATTAATCTCTCAAGGAGGCAGCTTTTCATGCTTGGCTTGGCTTCCACTTTGCATGCTGACATGTGCCAGCAGCATGCCAGGGAGGGGTAAGGGGGCTGCGTGTTATAATGAGGCTTGAACACTGCTTTTAAAATTGCACGCTGCCTCTTCCCGGGAGCCATACCATCAGTAACCAGAAACACACACACACATACACACACACACACACACTATGTGCAGTCACCCCACAGACAACAAACACAGATCTGTTTGGGGGAATGCTGTGTTTTGGAAACTGCATTACAGCTGATAAATAATAAAAGTAGACTGGACCTGCCACTGGGGTTTCTGGTGATGGATGGAATACAGGCAGGGCCAGTGCTTACAATATGTGGTGCTGAAAACTAGAGATAAGAGGGAATCAGTATTAGATATACAGCTTCGTTCAAACAGCGGAGGAGCCTGGCGACCAAGCTTCCTGCACTCCATCTGTGACACACTATCAACCTCTCAGGATTGACAGCTCTGCCCACCCATAGATGTCAGCCTTGCAATCCATGGACTTGAAAATGTCATCACATCCTCAGAGTGTACTATGTCTGGGGCAGTCAGGATGGGAGCTGAGGAGAGACGAACCAGTCCTACTAGTATGATGATGGTAGAAGGGAGAAATAGCATTAACTACAGACATTTTGCTGCCTAAGGTGGAGTAGCAAATGGTGTTAGTCCCCCATCTCCCATAGCCAAGATATAATACCTAATTCCCATGGCTGACCAGGGTTTTGGGGTATATGATAGAAAAAATAGATAAGCACTCCTTCCCATCCCTAGCATTTAAAATGAAATACTGTGCTAACACATTGAATATCTAGAAATTGACTACAATTCCTAATATTAGAACTCTTGTCATTCTTGCCCAACCCTAAAGACTACAGGGATGGCTACCTCCTCTCCTCTGTTGACTTGTTTTCATGCCTGACAGAGATTTATTTATTTATTTATTTAGAACATTTATATCCCTTCCTTCTCGACCTCCAAGGAGGGACTCAGGACGGCTATCAACAGGCAACAATGCGATGCCGACACAATATAAAACACCAATAAAATACAACAATACATAAAAATGGTTGTAAATATACATTAAAACAGTTCACCAGATTAAAACATACATAGATTGTCAAGTTCAGAGAAAACGGAGGAAAGTGACTTTTCACCCATCACCATTACTTCCCTCCTGCTTCCCCACCCATTTCATTTTTCTTGCAATTATTTTTCTTTCAGAAATCAAGCATTTGAATCAAAGTTTGCTTTCCACTGTGCACATTGTGCTTGTTTGATATTCATTTTTTTTACATGATGGGGTGCCACTACTTCACCATATTCAGTGACTCCTCACTGTCACTCTTTGGGCTGAAATCATACTCCTCGTGGTCTTCCTTTCTGCCCTTGGCTCCTCTTCTTATTATTTCTTGCTTTGGTGAAGTGTACACAAGGAGAAGAGAAGAATATAGGAAGAGGAATGCTTAATTGTTATCTAGAAATTATATACATAGGCAAACTGATACAAGGGCTGCTATTAAGTATAACCATACATTGATATTCCCATTCTTCGTAAATGTAGGTAACCCAACTTTAAGTCTTTCAAGTTGAGAGCTATCAGTGGAAGAGAAAAACCTACTTTGCAGATGGTGCTGCCAGAGAAGCACTAAAAGGAGGAGGGCAATTGTAAAGTGAAGCTGTTCCTTGCCTTTCTGTCCACTGATTCCGTTTCATTCCTGGCTCAAGCTGTCAGTAAAAAACAAAAACAAATAGAATATTTTCTGAACTTAGCCTGGCTGAATGTATTAACTGTGCCATAGTCTGATGCAGGACTCAAAGAAGGTGAGCAACCACCTTGGTTCAGGAAGAAAGAGTGTTGAAGGTCATGCTCACTACACAGGAATGCTCCTTTCCCTCAGCTTTATGGAACACATTCTCTTAAAAGATAGATTTTTCTGAAGACTTCAGCTTACCATCACTCTGTAAGATGTATTCATTACCTAATATGACCCCTATTTCTAAGGCAGGTTGTATTTGCATCTTGTCTGAATTTTCTATGTGAAGCTACAGGCCGTGACATCCTGTGTCTCACCACTTACAGATAATTTGAATAATCCTTTCACCTCCTTTGATGGTATTTCCTTGAAGGTATTTCAATGGTGCATTTAATCTACTTTAAAAAAAATAAAGGAGTGAATTAAATTCCCTCAGTCTTTTCTCTCATCTGGTGGGGTGCAGCCCATTCTGGACTGACTGCCACCTTGGAATGTTGTGATTCTTCTTGCCTGGCAATAAGGTTATGCTTTGGTCCTACACAGAGACTCCAAGTCTTTTAAAAGAGAAGGTTAAAGGGATGGAAGCAACAGAAACAATCAACACTATTAGGGAAAACAATTCTTTGAGAGTAACAAGCATAACACAGCTCCTGGAAAGGAACATTTTGAGCTAACACAGGTTCTCTTTTGATCATTCTTGAGATACCATTAGGTCTGGTTTCAGACAGAATTGCTTAAAGGACATAGTACAGTCTGCACACATTTTGGAGTGGAGAACATTTCCTGCTCAGCTCATGTGTTGCTACTGCCAGTGGTAACACTTTGGATCTAATGCCAAGTTGGATGGTCCTGAAACAGGAGTGGGAAAGTCTTTTCTAGGGACATGGGGGTGGTGATCTTAGGTGACTAGATAACAGACATGGTTCTAATCTCTATGGCCAGATCATCCTGCACAGGCCAGAAGGCAAATTTATCGTGGTTAATGGATTTACAATCAGGAACAGCTCATACCATGTTTGCTGTATGGAACTTTGAGGTTCAGAGGTAGTGTGCCTCCAAGCAACTGGTGCTAGGCGAACAAAATGGAATAGGCTGATAGTCTTCATGCTTAGCTTAGTCATGGGCTTCCCTAAAAGTATCTGACTGGTCTTGGTGGGTAGAAAGATGTTGGCCTAGAGCAGGGATCTCCAAACTAAGGGCTGTGGACTGAATAGGGGCCGAATGTGACCCACCCCCTGCCCTAAACTTTAGATTTAGGGTTGCCCTAAGTCTGAAATGACTTGAAGGCACACAACAACAACAACAACAACAACAATAATCCTAATTAAATTGACTATCTCATCAGTCAAAAGCTGTCCCATACTTCCCATTTAAATACTAGTAAGTTTATGTTGGTTACAGTTGTTCTTCATTTTAAATATTGTATTGATCTTTCATGGGTTTCTTGCACTACAAAGAAGATATGTGCAGTGTGCATGGGGATTTGTTCATGCTTCTTTAAAACTATAGTCCAGCCCCCCAACAGACTGAGGGACTGTGATCTGGCCCTCCTCTTAAAAAGTTTGAGGACTCCTGGCTGAGAGGGATCCTTGGTTATGTTCCTCATGCAAATACTGCTCCTTGGCTTATTTCTGAAGAACTCATTTAGCAAAGGAATGTCTGGATGTATTTTGGGTCAAAAGAGTATTCCTACTGTTTAGCTAAATATCCTGCTAAATCATACAGTAATGTAATAAATGTGGATTTAGGAAGCCATCTGAGTGGATAATAGTGACTAATGGGGAACACGAACCACTACAGAACATGGTGGCAGTGTTTGCTTGTGAGTCCATTGTGCTTCTGAAGGCAGCTTTTATGTTCCAAGGACAATAGCACTATCCACCTGCTTCTGGGCAAATGTTACTAATACCATACCATCTGGCACCACAGTGCCAGGCACTGCCCTGTTCTCACACTGCAGTCATTTTAGGGCTTGATTAATAAGGCCACATGCCAAATGTGACATCACAGTGGTAGGGAAGAGCCACATGTCTTTCAAGAGGGACTGTCAGATCTGCTCAAGGAGTGGGCTTTTGTAAAGTGGGGGAAATGTGCTGTATATACTCTTGTAAAAGTTGACTTCATGTATAAGTCGAGGGCAGGTTTTAGGGCCGAAATTATAGATTTTGCTAGACCTATAAATAAGTTGAGGGTCATCCCATGGAGAGGGAGATGCACCAATACTGCCTCATGTGGCCAGCTATGGTTTTTGCCATTTCCATGTCCAAGCATTCAAAAAGGCTAGAAGCTGAGTTACAGGAGAGAGAATAGAGGGGGAGGTTCTCACAGGATGAACTAAGCTCTCAACTTAAAAAGAGTTAGGGTACAGTTCTCAGATTGAATCATGAATAAGTCATATTTTGTTTACTAAAATTTCTAGACTTAAACAACAGTGCTAAAAAAACAGTCATGTATACAGCCAACTCCCTCCCCCACTTCCAAATTTTCAGTCCAGATGTTTGAACTGATACAACTGGGAATGAAAAATCAATGTATATTAGGGAAAGTCAGGGGTTCCTGGCAGCATAAAAGCACACACACCTTCTGAACTCAGCCTCCATAACTAAGTAGTTTATCACATAAGGCAGGTAAAAACACAATTACAGCAGGACAACAGTGTCTTTGTCTTGGACTTATCACATAACCTCATTCCTTTCCTGTTGCTCTCCTGATGAGAGGCTGTTGGAGCCATTTCTCTTACAAAAGGAGGTAATAAACGGATTGTGTTTGTAAAAGAAACATTTTCTAGGCTGTTTCCCACTGGGAGCATCATGTGATAAATCCAATGCTGCTGCCCTGCTGTAATCATGATTTGTTTGGCTTGTGCAATAAGCTCATAAGGACTTGTTCCCCATGCATCAAAATAGAAACAGGCTTTGTTCTCTTCCCTTTCATAAAGCAAAATGAAACTGTTTCAGCCAGTATGTTTTGGGTGAAAAGTGGAAGGACAGATCTGGCTTGTACTTTGGAGGTGGTGGTGGGGGCAATTGAGTAGGAAGTTCCTTCCCACATTGAAATAAATCAAGACTGTTCATTTCAAAGATGACGCTACGGAGGCTGGATCTACACTGCCCTATATCCCAGGATCTGATCCCAGATTATTTTATGCTTATCTCACATTATCTGGCAGTGCAGATTCATATAATCCAGTTCAAAGCATATCATCTGGGATTTGTTCCTGGGATATAGTGCAATGTAGATCCAGCCAGAGAATAATTGGGATCTGCTAAGCCAACAAAGTACTAATAGTTATAATTTAACAACAGTCACTAGATGATCCAACCCAATTTAAGATAATTCTATGAGTAAGATGATATAGTGAGGCCTTACACACAATCATGTTTTACAGTATAATATCACTGCAACAGAAATATCCAGAGAGCACCAGATTCTGTCTTTTCTTGGAAACTAAGAAAGGTTAGGCCTAGTTAGTACTTGGATGGGAGGCCACCAATTAATACCAGGTACTCAATGCTATATTTCACAAGAAGGAACTGGAAAAACAACCAGTCTAAGAAAACTCTATGGGATCACCAAAAGTCAGCAGGTGACCTGAAGGCCCACACACAAAGAAAAACAGCATATTCATGGTAAGCACAAAGCTTTCTGAATTGATAAATATTTCCAAGCAACCACCAAACAGCAGCAGAAAGAAAAGGTAGTTGGGTGGAAAATGTGGAATTTTTTGATCCTGCTGAAAATGCTGGCAAGGATGGCTACCTCCTTTGCTCAATTTGAATAAAGCCTTACCAATAGGAAGGAGAGTTTCTCCTTTGAGTCAGATACCAGGTTCCTCCATGAGTGAAGGGAATGGAAGAGGACAGCTCTGCTGGATGGAGGAGGTGTGTGAAGACAAAGCAGAGCAGGAGAGGCACAGGGGTGCCTTTCATTTCCTCCTGGCTCATAACAGCCCACACCTTCTATCACCCAGCCGGCTTGTAATGGATAAATTAAAGAGGTCATGGGAGCATCTTTGTTTTGCACATGTGGCATATTTAAAGCTCTGTCCTCCATGGATAGTCAAGAAAGCAAGAGGAACTTGAATGGCACTTCATTAAAAATGTAAGACATTTAACTTCATACAGTGCCTATGATAAAAGGTCTGTATATAGGTAATAGGGCAGCTGGCTATCCTTACTTTCCTTTAATCCCCCCCTCCATCACTTTTCATTTATCCAAAAGTTCTCTCTTGATGCTCTACTTCTGACTTCTGGGAAACAAATAAGCAGGCACTGACTGAAGGTTGCAAATATTTACATTCCCTTGGTTTTCCAGATAGGAGGACTTTATGCCAGCCTGTCTCACCTAATTAACACAGAGCTAGGGAAGTCAGCAAAAGCCCTTTGGACAGCTTTTACACTTCATTAGTTAAGATTCGCCCCACCTCCTTTCCCTGCCCACTCCCTGCTGACATGTCGTCTGTGCAATGGAATATGTCAAAGTAACACATGGCAAGGTGTGTGGGTTACACCAAAGGCCTAGCCAGGCTCCTAAAGCTAAGCAGTCTCAGAGGGACCTGTTCTTGTAGCCACCCAGAGAGCTGGCAGTTTTCTTTCCACTCTGACTCCAGCTCTTCAGTAGTTGACGCCAGGGTACATGACTGCACCCAAAAGTTAAAAATAATCTGGAGCTGAGATTTATAAAAACTGGAAGCACATACTCAAAAGCATTTCAATAATGTATCATTCAGTGCTGTGTGCCCTTCTGAAAGCTGGACAACTTATGCTAACTTTGAGCAAAACAGAAATAGAAATGCACATTAAGAAAAAATGGTTGTATAAGAACATAGGAAATATTATAAAAAGTCACTAGTCCAGCCTAGTTTTGTCAACTAAGACAGAATTTACACTGTAGAATTAATTGCATTCACAGTTAATTGGATTAGCAGTTAAGGCTCAATGTGCTTTCATGTCTCTTCCTACATGGAGATTGTAGTATTCTCTGGTGGTCTTCCACCCACTCACATGGCCCAATCCAAGTGAGTGGGGAGCAAGTATTTTCTGAGTGGTATAATACAGTATGCTTAAAGTTGCACAAAGCCAGGCTGACTATTGATCTAAATACCTGTGAGAGGATTCTGTGCTAGAGCTGAAAGTTGGGTCTCATAGGTAAAGGTAAAGGTTTTTCCCCAACAGTTGTGTCTGACTCTGGGATGTGGTGCTCATCTCCATTTCTAAGCCAAAGAGCCAGCATTGTCCGTAGACATCTCCAAGGTCATGTGGTTGGCATGACTTCATGGAGCACCGTTACCTTCCTGCCAGAGCAGTACCTATTGATCTACTCGCATGTGCATGTTTTTCAACTGCTAGTTTGGCAGAAGCTGGGGCTAATAGCAGGAACTCACGCCTCTCCCTAGATTCGAACCTGCAACCTTTCGGTTAGCAAGTTTAGCACCTCAGCGGTTTAACTCACTGCACCACCAGGGGCTCCATATGTAATGATACCTGAGATTATTACCATGCTACAAAATGCTTGCTATCTGTTGTGCTATATAAATCATGCTTGATCACAGAATCACCACAATGCACGGCATATCTAGAGTTCTTTTCTTGCCAGGGACATTGCTGTCTTGTCTGATGGATCCAAGGGTGGATTTGCACTGCAGAAGTAACGCTGTTTGACACCGCTTTGACTCAATGCTCTGAAATCAAAGGAACTGTCATTTTACAAAGTCTTTAGCCTTCTCTGCCAGAGTGCTGTTGTCTCATGAAACTACAAATTCCATGATTCCATTGCATCAAAACATGGTAATTAAAGTGAGATCAAACTGTAGATACAACTTTAGTCTTCTTCCTTCAGATCTCCCACTACATCCTTTTTGGACCTTCAAGAGATTTAGGATCTGACTGGATGGAGATAGCTCCTAGCCACCTTAGAAGCTTCTATATTAGGGCTATGGAAGAGCCCATGTTGGAAAATATCACCATTGAATCTCACACTCCAAGGGCAAAGCATTGTCAGGTGATCTTGAGGGGAAGAGCCACACATTCCTATGCCCCCTGTGATCTTTTGTCAAGACAATGAAAACACAGTCTACATTCTGTAGATGGCAATGGTTCCCTGAATCACCCCTGTTTAACCATCTACCTCCTGGTCAGCATGAATGTGTTGGGTGAAAAGCTGCATACTACTGTGCGAAGCTGATACGGAGACAGACGGCAAGGCACCTGGACTTCCAGCCAATCAGGCTGCAAAAACTACTTGCTCTCCACCATGGAAAGTGGGAGAAAGCGAAGGAAGGAAAACAACAAGCATAATAATAGTCCATGTGGCAGCAGTTATATGTCAATAAAGAAGACTTCTCTCTCCCACACATTAGTACCATCATCATCATATTCACCTCTTCATTTTCCTGCTAAGGCAGGGAATGTGCAGATGTCTCTGTGCGTGCATGTTGTGGTTTGTGTGTGTGCTGCTTCTAAACAATACTAGCATTTCTGGTACAGCAGTGGTAAAGGGAGACATAGGGATAATGTTTACTTCTTGTCCCTGTCACCCTATTAATTAATTATTATTTATTTCAGACATTTATATCCCGTCCTTCTCACCCCCAGAGGGGAACTCAGAGCAGCTTACAACTGGCAACCATTAGATGCCAACAACAACAACAAAAACACAGTTAAACATTAATTAAAACATCATCATAAGTTAAAAGGACTGTTTAAAAGAGACAAGTCCAAGTCCAGAGTCATAATTCAAAATCTATCCATTGTCATTCACATACCTGAAACTATGTTACTACTAATGTGTAGTATGGAATACCAACAATGTGCATAATAATGTAAATAACCAACAATGCTAACTATTGCCACTTTAATGGACCTTATGGAAACTTGCTTATTCTTTTGAGAGAGGAGATATAAAGAATGGAAACCGAGTTCCAGCATTCCAGAGATGAAAATGAGCACATGTGTGGCAAAGCATCACCAGTGTGGGGTCAAGGTGGTCAATATTACTTATGAGGAAGACGACACATGCTGCAGCAGTGTCTTTTGCCTGAGACTATTGGGAAATGTAAGATTTCACTCTCCTCTCCCCGTGTTGAATAAATTGAATACAATCTGCTTTTACACTTTGAAATCAATTTGTAATAATTAGAGTAAGCTGAAGAGGAGATGTGGGAGCAAGAGAGAGAAAATGGGATATTTCTGAAAGCAGCTGACAAGATGGAATGGCAGAGGATTGATTGGGATTGTAACTGCAAAATTAGGATAGTAGGCTATTATGGAGATCTATAACAATCTTACTAAAGTGGATATTTCCATTAAGATCATTGGATAATCTCAAAGATTGACTAGGATAAAAACAAGGATAATAGCTCTAGGGAAGTTTTCTAGTTGTGATGTCCATTTCCTCAATAATATGGCTAGTTGATAAAGGTGTGAAACAGGTAGAGAGTAAGATAAGCTAGATCCACTCTGGAAATGCACTGCAGATGCCCCTGATATGAAGCCTGCTTCCATTGTGTGGACTGTGACTCTGTGCAACAAAGGAAAGGTTTTAATTCAAGAGAGGCGCCTTAATGCTAAGAATAACAACCTCTGAGCATATTGTGTCTTCACAGAGCACTCAGCAAGTAGACATGCACAATGGGCTTGCTCTGTTCTATTGTTTAGGCCCATTTGACTCAGCCTTCTTTTATCATCTCCTTTTCAAATATTTCTCACACAACACAATAGCTTTCAAATGTAATTGGATTGTTTGATCTTAAGGAATCTATGCACAAGGGAAGAATGCTTGTGATGCTGAAATGGACAGATTTCATTGCAAAATGCTTTCAGTGCTGCGTTCTGACCTCTGCCTAACCTTTAACCCTCTCTTCCATGCTAGATTATATGAGGGACCACATATCCAACATTCAGCACGAATCCAACTAAATGATGAAATGAGCTTTGCCTCGCGCACCTGACCTTTGGTTGCACTAATGCCTACTGATAATTGTCTCTTTAGAGCCGTACTTGTCCTGGGGTTTGAGAACAGGCAACAAAGTATTTCTCTCTCCCCCTTCTCAATTGAGCTACAAAATAAAATAAAATGAAACCAAATAAAATAAAATGATAAGTGATGGCCCCTCTAGCAATGTCCTACCGTGAGCAGAATCAGCTCCAGAAAAACAACTCTTAATTCAGCATGTAGCAGGCTGACTACCGAAGCAAAAGGGAAGAAATGCTTTACTGTAGCAGTGAAGGGTGAAGTACTTTGTGGGAGTTTAGCTCCTGCCAAGCCAGCTCTGCTGTAGTCCTGATGACACACTGTGAGCAAGCAAACAAAAAAAACCCTTACTTTTTAAAAATGTTTTTGTCTGCCTGTTTATTGGGAGTACCGCTGCTTGGCCATGAAACTCTCTGGGCGACCTTGGGGAAATCATAGTTGCTCAGGCTCGAAGGAAGGCAATGGCAAACCCCCTCTGAACAATTTCTTCCAAGAAAACTCCATGACAAATTTACTTATGCATTGCTGTAAGTTAGAAGAGATCTGAATGCACACAACAACAACCTGAAATAAATATGACCATTCAAGGATAAGGAAGAGCATATTTTCCATCTGATTTGGTTATAACTGTTTTTTTTTTAAAAAAAAGATCCCCAAATTAAGACTATATTGGGTAAGACTAGGTTACTATTCTGTCTGATTCAGCTAGTTTTTAAAAAAGAAAATGTACTCTCAATGAGTAGGTACAACAGCTGATGAGATTAGTTGCCTTTCTTCAACTCTGTGATAGAACATTGTCTTCTGCTTCTTCTGAAGGCGGTGGGATAATGGCAGGGACATAGGTCAGGCAAAGTAGCACGTCTTCCCATATTTGTTGTCAAAGCAGTTGCCTCACTCTGTCTAATGGAAGGGTTGGCTCAGTAAAGAGGAAAGTGTTGGCCTTGAATGGGCATTGCTGGAAGTTTGGCCTACCATTGCTGCCTCTTTTAAAAGCCACACTCCTCCACTGCTGCAATCTTGCTATACACTTAGAACATAATTGGACTCCTTCCAGGTTATTGTCAGGTTTTCTGCTTCCCCAATAAATAACCAGGAAGCATTTCTCAAGATCTGCATAAAAGAGGAAACCCTAATGAGCTGCAGATTCAATTAGCAATAAAAGCACCTGTTAACTATCCCGGCTAACTACTCTTTCAGGTCTGGCACAACACCATGGGAAGTATGTCCTACCCTCTGCACTTGGAAGGTTTTGCTAATTCAGCAGTTGGAAATGGCTTTGCGCAGAGCTAGAAATTGAAAAATGTGAGAAGTCTTGCTCAATTGGGTCATTTGGTGGTCTCCCGTCCACTACAGGAGAATATGTTGCCAATTAGCTGGTACCAGGCTGTGAAAAATAACTACAACTCACTGACTCACCTGTTGCTTCATTTAAAAAATGTATAGTCTATACTGACTGGCAAATTCTGGAAGCTCTAGTCTAAAAAAGTAACTTTCTAGGTTATGATTAATGCATAAGGTTATGGGAACCCCAAGAGTTTTCTCCAAAAAAGACCTTTTCAGTTAAGTATTGTACTGTGCTGTGATACTAATATTGTAATAAATAAAAAAATAAATAAAATGATAATCTATTTAAAAATCAAAAGCCATAGAGTTGGGATGTACTCATTGAGTCCAATTCCACGCCAGTGCAGGAATCCATAGTTCCCTAAGATTACTAAAGAGAGTCCACCTTATGAGACAGTTTCCTCTATTGTGGAACTGTAGTTACCATCAAGATGCTCCTAATATTTAATTGGAACCTTCTTTACTGTAATTTGAATCTATTACTCTAGTTTGAATCTATCTGGAACAGTGGAAAAAAAACCCTTGTCCCACCTTCTGTGCAACAGCTTTTCCAATATTTAAAAAATCTACCCTCTCAGTTGTCACTATTTGCTTATCCAGGTCACACTTACCCACTTATTGATATGGCTTTTAAACTGCTGTGCTTAGAAGTATAGACAATACCCCAGGTCAGTACTTATGAATGAAAAATACAATGGTATTACTTTGTCTTCTGACCTAAATACTATAGTTCTGATGCAGCCTAGAACAGCAGTGGCAGATTTTGCTGCTGCATTGCATTGTTAAGTCATATTTAGCTGGTGCTCTACTATATCCGTGTGTCTGTTTTCTCCTGCCAAAATGTACAAACTTGCATTTTTCCTCTGTCAAAATTAATTTTGTTCATTTTGGTCAATTTCTTCTATCTGCTGAAGTTATCTTAGATCACAATCTTCTTAGTTGGGCTATTCTAGTTTGGTGAAATCTGCTTGGTTAAAGAGCATTCTTTCCATCAACCAAATCACTGACAAATGATACTGGATCCAGGAGGAAAGCCTCCTGCACCTCACTTGTTACTTCTCTTTAGAATAATAATAATAATAATAATAATAATAATAATAATAATAATTAATAATAATTCTTACCCACCTCTCCTTGTGGCTCAAGGGGGATGATGAGGAACCATTGTGGACTACTCTTTGGGTACAGTCAGTCAAACAGCTACAAGTCTACCTAAAAGCTACATTTTCTAGCTCACATTTTATCAACTTGTCTTCAAAAATATCGCAGGAGATGTCAACACAAGCCTTACTGAAATCAAGATACATCACATCTACAGCATTCCTCTGATCTGTTTAAAATAGATTACTAGTTTTCCATGACTTATTTTGACACAATTGGTTACATACCCTTTCTGTTACTCTAAAAGAATCAGGTAATGATGCTGAATAAGTTAAATTAAAGATATTTTTTTCTAGGTAGATCTGAATCCCTTCTAAAATTAAAATCCCAACACAAGAGCAGAAGGGGAAAGGAGCAAGGATCTCAGTGTCCGAATCTGTAAAACAAATTGTGCTGGGAGAAAGACAGGATAATAAACAAACAAATAAATAAAATATTCATGTATGGGAAACTTTCTCCCATTCCATCTTCCAATGAGTAATAGATTCAAAATATCCTTTGGCTCTTGGAATGTTTCCTCCTAGGAGTATGAAATTGTATTACAAGCCACTCAGATTGCACAAATGTACTTACTGTTGAACAAACACTTCATGAAGAACAGGTAAGACAATCCTGCTGAACAGCCAGGATGACTCAAAAGTGAGGGAACCGGGCAATCAATAGAGAAATGACTACCAACAAAAGGCTAGTAATTCTGTATTCCTCCATATTATCTTTCACCTTGCCCTTATGTGGCTGCTTTTATTGCTTATGCTTTGGCTATTCCAAATCTCATCACTTTTCAAAAATGTTCTAACCACATGAGAGATACTTTCAATAGGCAGTTCCCGTATGGTATAGATATCAGTTCAGTGAACTATTCACATGAGCAGAGGCTGACACACGGCTTATGTGTTTGGGCAATTTAAATGTTACCCCAGTCATGTAAAAATGCCTCATAAAAATAGCTGCTACTCAGCAACACTAATGTTTAAAATATCTCCCACCTCCAGTAGCTTTTGTTTAACAGTGAAGCAAATATGAAGCATGTACATAGGTAGGAAAAGGAAGTGATAGTTGGTTACTATCCAGGTACTTGTGCCAGAATCGTTCCAGATGAGCATCATGAACCACCTTCTGAAATAACCAATAAGCATACTTATGAAAAAGAAAAAAAATCCAATTGACCTTGTTTGCATGGGCTAATCAGCTGGCATGTGATTCAAACACAGTGTCTTTGAATATGGCAAATAAAAGCAAGACAAAAGATAAGTACTTGAGTTTGATAAGCACTTGGTTCCGTCCCTCCCTGAAATAAGCACACATTTACATTTGTGGAGAGGTTTTAATAAATCGCTTTGAAAATGGTAACTGAATCACATTCCTCCCCACTTGAGATCACCTTGCTTTAATTATCTCCATTTGATGTTCAGATGCTTCTGTGAAATAAATTTATTAGTAGTTGTCAAGACTGAAATTGTGTTTCTCCATCAATGTGCCAGGTTGATAAGGAGCCGCAAGGAGGGGGAAATACGGCTTTGCACACAGGCTGGATACTGTTTCTCCCTTCACTACTTTATCACTGAAACAAGTTTCCCTGAAACAAAGAAACAAAACATTGAAGGGAAAATCAGAGCTGATTCACCTTGTGTGTGGGGTGTTCCTAACTATATAGTTTACTGTGTAAACAGTTTTGTACCGAGTCTTTGTATTCAAAACAAGGCACTTGGAGGAGATTGGTTAATATTTTATTTGTTATTTATTAATGAATTTATATGTATCGAAAGATCTTAGGGCAGGGAAAAGGTAGAAAAACAATGATCTAAAACAATTTAAAATAATCCCAAATCATTTTAAACAGTATAAAACCATTTAAAACTATAGATGTCATTTTCAATCTAACGGTAGCAGAAGAGCTCATGGAGATCAAGTAGCCAGAGGAGCTCAATTGTCATTCTTGAATATCTTAAGTCAAGAGGGGGCCACTTTATACCGGCAACGCTCAAACTGTTTGAAGCTAAGTCATTAACCCAACTCTTGTAGGGGGCTCAGCTGGGTCCCTTCCCCAGTTTTGCCCCATTAGAGCTGGTTCAGTCAAAGTTTCTGAGATCGGCTTTGCAGGTACCTAAATGCGTTTCTAATATCACCCTGCAACTGGAGACGGCCATTATAAGGGTGGAGGCTAGGGTGTGGGTGGCCATATTCAACCTCTGGCTCAGAATATCCCATGCACCCCTTGGTCTTGCCCAACTAACCATGGAGGATGACTTCCAATCCACATGGAAGCAGGCAGTAGCATCCAAAATCTCCTCATTGGGATTTTCTCCAGGTCTACTACTCACTATGGATTACAATCAAGCTAAAGCACTTATTAAGCAATGTGTCACAGACACAGAGCGCAAACTGGCCTCCGTTCTAACCTTACTTATCAACGAAGACAGCAGATATCTTGCCTCCACTATGGCATATTTAACAAGTGTAGACGTTCCTATTTATCAAAGGGCTTTCACCCTGGCTCAATGCTACGCTCTCCCATTAGCTGTACTCGAAGGCTGCTACTGGAAGATCCCTTTCCCAGAGAGATTCTGCCCCTGTGACTCAGGTCATATAGAAACAATAGAACATGCGCTCTTTCAATGCCTGTTCTACAGGGATATCCGTGCCAGGTTTATCTTACCTCTGATATACAAGCATCCAGGCCATTCAGGACAATTTTATATCTCCCTGATACTTGTAGATACTAATTCAGCTACAACCTACAATGTTGCAAAGTTTTGTGGAGCAGCATACAAAATATGTCAGGGGATGATTGGTCCCAAAAGTTAACTGTGTATCCAGTAATCATCTTCCTTGAATCTATAATTTGCTGATAGACCTGTGCATTGTATGTTTTTACCCTATTTCCCCTTCCGCTCCCTCACCCCTATTATGCTTCAGTATTTATATTTTTGATGTACTAAATGTACCAAGTTTGTATGAAACCGAGACTTTTATTTCCTGTGCTGGTCTATGACCTAAATAAACGATTTTATTTTATTTATAGATACAGTATATACAAACAGTCCTCCATATCCACAGATATTCTGCATCATATATTCAACCATTTACAGCTTGAAAATATTTTTTAAAAATGTCAAAAGGCAAATCTTGAATTTGTTATTTTATATAAAGGATACCATTTTACCCTTTCATTGCCTATCATGGGACTTTTGCCATTTTACATTATGAATATCATTTCATTTGATGCTAAAATGAGACCTGTATTGGTGCTAAATGGATCTTCTAAGCACTCCAAAGCAAAGGTGCCATAGCAGAGCCTCCTCCACATGTCCACACTGTTTCCACATTTCTCTTACCCGAGGACTTCCATGGAATATTTTGATGGTTATTCATAAGGTACTTCTTCAGTCGCTGAAGTAGTAGTAGTAGTAGTAGTAATAATAATAATAATAATAATAATACACTTTATTTATATTCCACTGGGAGTTGCAGTTGCTTGGATGTATAGTTCCATGCCATCAAAGAGCATTCTGAACTTCACCAACAATTGAATTGAACTAAACTTGGCATACAAGACTCCCATGACCAACAGCAAATACAGGAGACATTTGGGGAAGATAGACCCTGAAATTTGGGAGTTGCAGTTGCTTGGGGATATAGTTCTCCTGTCATTAAAGAGCATTCTAAACTCTGAAAATCATGGAATTGATCCAAACCTGGCATACAGAACTCCCATGACCACCATAAAATACTGGAGAAGTTCGGGTGAGGCCTTGCACAAGGCAAGGCCTCACCCGAAGAGGCCCTTGCTTGATCCACACCCCTGCCAGCCGATGGGAACGCGATCGAGGTGAGGGAGGCCTCATGTAAGGCAAGGCCCCGCCCGAAGCTGCCCTTGCCTGACGCACGCCCCTGCCTGCCGGTGGGAGTGTGATCGAAGTGAGGGAGGCCTTGTGCAAGGTGGAGGAGCTGACCTGCAAAGCCTGGCTGTTTCCCTGGCACAGGGGCCGGCAGCCATTTTGAGGAGGTGGAGGGGGTGGGGCCAACCGAGGTGACTTCGCGACCCCCAGAAAATGGCCCAGCGACCCCCCTGGGGGTCGCGACCCCCAGGTTGAGAACCGCTGGTCAAAGTGGAATGTTGCCCACATGTGAACTACCAGATTATCTATGCCAAGGAAATGAATTGCTGGTTGATCAGCTGAAGGTGTCATCAAGTATCCCATATCATGGAATCTACTTGCATGTCCAGATAGTGGGATTCTTCTTCAGGGAGACTGCAGCTCCATCTAGGTAGGACCCTAGCCTTAGACCCTGACATGTGGCCTTAGACGCTGACTCTGTCTGGTGTGAGTACATTGGAATGTATTTCAATTCTGTTTATTATGTATTATTTTAATTCAGGTTGTTTTAAGTTGTCATTGTATGTTTTAAGGCACCATGGAGGTGTGATCTGTAAGCCGCCTTTGAGTCCCCCGTGGAGTAGAGAAAGGCAGGATATAAATAAGGTAAATAAAATAAAATAAATAAGACTACTTGCAATTTCCTAAATTTAAGAATGAGCAACCAGCAAAGTAAATACACTTTTGAAATCCAATTTCACTTTATGTATCTTCACCCAGCTCATTGCAGTATTCAGATACCTGTGATACATTGTGATGAAAAGGAACACCTATCTCCATGATACTGATGACACCCAATTCCAAAACTAAGCAGATTATGGTTTGGCCAACTGCTGAAGACTGCCCTTCCACAGGACAATGTAGAGTCCTCCCACTGTGCCTCATTTTTCCAATTTTAAAAAACTATTTTAAAATTTTCAAACTTAAACTGTTCCTCTTAGGGAGTATGTAGACTAATTTCATCATGTTTCATTTTACTTCACTGTCTGTTTTAGAACCAAGATAGGCCTTTTTTAAAATCAGGAAGTAGACTGGCGATAATACGTGAATCTGGGCAAAGTTAGGACCTAGACCTTCTACTCCATTTCTCAAAGAAAGTGGGGGAATCTCGGGGAGAGAGCACTCCCATAAAAAAGTGTATGACCTCACAACCTCTGAGGATGCTTGCCACAGATGCAGGTGAAACATCAGGAGAGAATTCTTCTAGCACATGGCCATACAGCCCGAAAACCTACAACAACCCAGTGTTTCATGTGTTTTCTTCATTACATTGACTTGGTTTTTTAAAGATGTAAAAAGTATACTCTGGTTAATTGTGGCTAATGCTTAATGTCTCATGTTCACTGATCTCACCAAAGTTGGTCCTTGTATTGTCAAGTTGGTCCTTATATTTACCATCAGCACAGTCCTGGAACATCACAAGGCATCAGCTTTATATCTCAGCGAGCCACAGAAACGTAATGGGTTAAACCCTTGTGCCGGCTGAACTACTGACCTGAAGGTTAACGGTTCAAATCCGCAAGACTAGCTGAGCTCCTGTCTGTCAGCCCTAGCTTCCCATGCAGGGACATGAGAGAAGCCTCCCACAGCATGGTAACACATATGGATGTCCCCTGGGCAACGTCTCTGCAGATAGCCAATTCTCTCAAACCATAAGTGACTTGCAGTTTCTCAAGTTGCTTATGGTTTGAGAGAAAACTCAGACTTTTGTCCTGAAATGTCAGGGTCTGGCAATCCTAGGTCTTAAAAATGGCTTTTAGGACTTTATGTGTTCTGCAAACTTTCAGTTCTCACCCCCAATATAGATAGTAAATAGTATTTATATATGTGAGGTGAAAAGAAAGAAGCAGCAGAGAGGGACTATACTACTGGAGCCAGGTACGGGTATTTGTCTAGGCATAAAAATGAATTATAATGATTGTGCTTCTGTTTATGTGTTTCTTGGAAAAACAAGTGAGTATCCCATTATTGCGCTACCACTGAATGAAAGTTGTAGTAAAAGTGTATTTATGTGGCTGCTACAGCAGATAGAGTGTGAGCTTGAAATTAAATTGTCCCCTTCAAAGGAAAAATGCTGTAGGCCCTTTGCTACAAATTTCATGCCTGGGCTTTTAGTGTTTCTTTTAAAAGAAAGAAGCCATTTAAAAAAACAACTCCTTTCACATGTTTGGTATATGGTGACAGAGCTGGTGATCAGAAATCCTTTTGTTTCCCTTTCATGACAAGAAATTGACCAGAGGGAGTGGGAGGTATCCTCACCACTTTTGCCATTCAGTTGGTAGGGCCATCTGGAATTCAGCCAAGGGGCCTGGGTCCTATCCTCTGATAACTCATCAATTTCTTTCTCACCCAAACCATCTGGTTTGGAATGTTGAGTTATGAGCTAATATTAAACACAAACGTTTATAGCATCACATATATAATATTGTTGATTAGACGCATCAAGTAAAGTAATTGAGCAGCGGGGACCTGGGGGTAAGCAGCTGGTAGAACATCTGGAAAGGAGCCAAGAGGCCTGGCTTTAATTCCCAGGTCATCCATATTCCTTCACACCAGAAACATCTGGATTTTGACGCCATGGGCCGTTGGACCACAGAAAACCACTTCTGGGACTCCGGATTTGCTGTGGTGGGAATCTCAGTCAGAAATGCTGAAAGTGTTTCCATTTGCAAGAAGTGTATTAAGAGCACACTGTTGGGAAGCCCAGTTCAGATGAGGTTTTCTAAAGGCTCATGGCTTAGATATAATTCATCATTATTTAATAAAATATCACAGCATGTACAATACGAATGAAACACAATAAGGCGGTATTTCCCTAAATAAAAGGGACCTTAGGATAGATCTAGACTTAAATATCATTGTGTGTTCACTTATCTATTATTGTCCAATTACTGTCTCCTGTGATTTCAATAGGTTTCCTCTAAGCATGACTATGGCCCCATCTAAACTGCCCCATAATGCAGTTTGAAACTGGTCAGTGTGGTCAGTGTATACAAATATACTTCGGTTCAGTGTAGTTAAACTGCATTATGTAAGATTACATGGACCATATAACACTACATTATATAACAATGTAGATGGGTCTTGGATTCAACCTGTTGTCTCAACCATTGATTTTTCTAACTGGTTTTGGAATATTACTCAGCAGTCTTTTTCAGCATAGTCAGTTGTGATGGGTTTACAGGAGGTGAAATCCAAAAACATATGGAAACCCACAATTACTCATCCCTAGACTCCAGAATACGAAGCAGCATGTCATCTGCAACATGATAATGGAACATCAACAGAAGTTACACTGCCAGGCAATGGCAACACATGGAGGCAACTATTGTAAAATAGGGAAACTGCATAATTTCACTAAAACTTTCATATGATCTGTTTTCCATTTGGCCTTTATAGGCAAAGGCAGAAAACCTGCCCTGGGAGAGGAATGCTTTTCCTTTAGCAAAAAATATAATCTTGTCCTATAGTACAGGAAACTGTCTGGGACATGTTTATCTCATCTGGATCCAGAGCTCTTTTACTGCCATGAACTTTTGTCAACATTCGATTACCATTGACAGTGATGTTGTGGCAAAATGTGAAGTGTAGACATTTATCATAACAGTCCCTATAGACACATGTCAAAAAGAGCCCCAAACCACAGCCATCTGTGTTGATTCATGCCTTTCTGTGTATGTACATAGAGACATGGAAATACAGACATCCACCAGAAATACAAAGCAGTACAAAGCATAACCGTTCATTAGTCTCAGCTATCAAAACACCGAGAATGCTGGGCTATCAAAAATGGTGGTCAACATGCTGGATGATATTAAGAAAGAAAATGATGCAGGCATCCTGTTGATGACATATGAAGGTTTAAGTTGTGCTATGTATTCAGAGGGACTTTTTTCAACAATGCACAGCAATCCTATCCAGCTGATGATGCTGTAAGTGGAACTGTACATGCAGGACAGTAGCTCATTAAAGTATATATGCATAGTATTATTGAAGGCTTTCATGGCTGGATTCACTGGAGTGTTGTGTGGTTTCCGGGCTCTATGGCTGTGTTCTAGCAGCATTTTCTCCTTACATTTTGCCTGCATCTGTAGCTGGCATCTTCAGAGGATCCTCTGAAGATGCCAGCCATAGATGCAGGTGAAACATCAGGAAAAACTGCTGCTAGAACATGGTAATACAGCCCAGAAACCACACAGCACCTTATATGCATTGCCTTTATGCATTACTCCATAAGATGTCAAACACATTCATTAGAGATTGATGTATGTTATGTGGTTATTCAGTACAGAGTTTGCAAAATGTAACTCAGCTAGAGGATATTTATACGTGGTTGAAATAATATAGGATCTTGGCCGACAGGCCTCCAAGGAGACACGCCCATCAGCTCAAGCTATTCCTGGGTTACCCTTTCTCAGCATCAGGGGAAGACCCTTCATTTCAAACCTAATTAACAATTTCTGGTAGCTCTACCAGCAGTAGAAAATTTGTTAATCTAAGAGGTCTTGATTATTACTTAGACCAACTTGAAAAGGTTTCAATGGTACACGAAAGATAGCTTACACCAATATTGTTACTGAAACAATTCTTCTTCTTCTTCTCTCCCCCACCAATTAATATGAGGACTACACCTAAATTGACAGAGAATGAATTGAAAACAAGCAGCTTTTCCTTATTTTTCCAGTTCATTTCTTAGTAATCAGCTCAGGAAGGAAAAAGCACAATAGGACCTCAGTGTACAGGGAGGGAAAGTTGAGTTCTGTGCTATAATTGTGCATTGTGAAAGTAAATCAACAATTGTGCTGTCTTATTTGTGATATGGAGATCTCCATTCTCTAACACTTCTTTGATGTCCAATTATTTCTAATCATTAATGAGTTGATAAAATAAAGTATGGTATTTGAATGGGTATAATAAACATTTGGTCACTTTTGTATTTTCTCCATTGGGTGTCAGTAGAGATTCACTTTTACACCTCCTACAGTGGATGGCTACAGAGCAGAGGGCTTTGCCTCTAAATGAACTACCTTCTCAGTGGCCTCCCAAAGATTGAAGATGGCATCTTTTCAATAACATGTGCAGGAGAAAGAGGGACGGTTTGGGCTTAGTGGTTTTTGCAGTAGCTGCATTTCTTAGTTTGCCAGGAAAAAATAATCCTCTTCTCAGATTTTTCCAACATGTTCAGAAATTAGGAGTTCTTTATTTTTGTGGGGAAGGGGAAGACAAAGATCTAACTCCCAGAATGTCTCAGACAGCATGCTTTCTGAAGTTCTGCAGATCAGTACACTGGAAAATGGTATCTGCAGAGCACACTGAGAAGAGGTAGCTGGAGAAAGTCTCTGGGTTTCTGTAGCAACTGCATTGTGTGGACGATATCTAGAGCACTGATGGCAGAAATCTCGACTTTTATGCAACAAGATATGATATAGAGAGTACCTATGTTCCTGTAAAGTGGCAATATGTGCAGCAAAGAAAACTTTCTTCTCTGCATGCATTGCATCCGCAGATTCACATCCAGTTGAGCTGTTCAGATAGTGAGAGGCTTAACTCTATATCCTTCCCCCCAAATCTATTGCTAGACCCTTTAGTAGCCCTTAACAATCATTTGATGATAAAATATGTTCCATAACAGCTGACTGAGATGCTATAATTGAAGCAAAAGCCTGCAATGAGGTCTCGAGCAACTCTGTGAGTGGGATTACACAAGATCAGTTTCAACTGGCGAACACTGTTGATGTGGACAAGCTGCTGAGGCAGGTAATGAGGATAACCTGCTTTCTTCATTCCTGCCCCTCTTGGCTGGTCATCAAGGGAGGAAATGCAATTTGATTATTAATGCATCTCTCAGGGAGGGGAACTTTCTAACTTGTTTAAAAGAAGCAATAGTTAGAGTGCTTCACCTGATAATCAGCTGATACACCAACTGCGTCCCTTCCTAGATTTGGGGGACCTAAAAATGGTAGTGCTTTCACTGGTAACCTCAAGGTTGGACTTCTGCAATGTGCTTTACATTGGGCTACCTTTGAACCAAGGTCAGAAATCCCAGTTGGTTCAAAATACAGCAGCCAGACTGGTTATAGGATTATCCAAGAGTGAGCATATTACACCCATACTACTATTACTCCACTGGCTGCCAATTACTTTCCATGTGAAGTACAAAGTGTTGGGTTTAAATTTTAAAGCCCTACATGGTTTGGGTCCAGATTACTGATAGGATCTCATACTTTCGTACAATCCACCCTGAACATTGAGGTCTTCTGGGGATGGCCACTCCAATGTGCCAGAACCTCACTGGCAACTGTCACCCAGATGACTTTTTCATCAGCCACCCTTACTGGCCCCAGATTTAACGGCCAATGAAGACTTGCCTTCTGCCACTCACCAATTGTCCTATGCAAATCTCTGAAACACTTCGCCTGTCAGTATCTGCTTGAAAACACAATTTTCTTGCCCCATACTCTCACAATAAATCAAGCAACATTTTATTTACAAACCCATGGCATCACATGCATTTCCCAAAGCATCCCATGTACAAGGGAGTGCTGTAGCCATAATTAGTCAGAGCCCTGATCTGCAGCACTCCAGAAAGCCTTCTCTTTAGGCATTTGCTGACTGAAAAATGAGAGCTTTGGGGTCATGTACAGAATCCTAAAAGTTACAAGATCATAAATCATGCTTGCAATCTTATAACTGCTGAACAAGATGTCAGCCTTTTTGTTTTTCATTTGAATTGTGTGCTGCAGGCAACTGTGATACATACTTAATGTATCAAACTTAATGATATCACTGGGATTGTCCATAGCTCTCAAGTTTTGGCACTGAAATCTCCAGGCTTGGCCTGTCAACCCTAGTCTGATGGATGCAAGGGGAACGGGCACAGTGAAAGCAAGGGGCATGCTTCGCTTGCATAGGGCCATTTCCAGTTATAACATTTAAAGAAGGTGGACTGCAAAAAAAAATCTGTCTAAAAGCTCTTTGAGGTCTTATATACAGGACCGGCTGCAGTTAGTTAGAAGGGAATGTGTACCAATAATTATCTGTCATTTGGGGTAGTATTCTAATGGAATAGGACTTCATAAAAAAAGAGAAAGAAAAAAGAAGAGCATTTAAGTGGATACTACAACTGAGATCCTGTATCAAAGTCATGATGTAATAGCTATGATCTGGTTTTAAAAGCACTATACCATTAAATAAGTGTCAATTGAGATATTTTATATAAATCTCAACCAGGCTATGAATGAGGGATCCTCATTCTTAGGAACTGAAATTTCCAAACCAGGAAGCCAGTATTCATTTACATTCCTTGTGCCTGCTACGTTGTCTCTCCAGGAAGTTGATTTCATTGATATATCCTTAAATTTCTATCCAGGAGGTCTTAAATTCCTTTAGCTTTGGTTGGATTGATAATTTTAAACTCCAGTCTTGCATATGCTTACAGAACTTGGCCAAAAGCAGGATTTTACTTTATAGCAGTGGTTCCCAACCTTTTTTCTGACCAGGGCCCACTTTGACCAGGGGCCACACTCCAACATTAGTACCAAAAGAGGTGGGGCTAATCAGTTATGCAGAAGAGAGCAGAAATAAAATAAATGAAATAAAATAAATAAAGAGGAAGGAGGTTCGCAGACTGGATTTTCATTCTCGCAGTCCACTCTTGGGCCGCATCCTACAGATTTACAGTAGTAACCACTGCTTTATAGTATCATTACTAATATAGTGTTTATAGTTTTATTCAATTGCTTGAAGCAAGGCTTATGAAACATGGTAGATAGATGCTCTCATGATTATTTTTTTTTGCATTGCCATAGCTACCAATATCATGGAGTCTGGGAATGGGATGTAACAAAGGCATTAAATTGTGTCTTTGATGTTCCTTGGATCATAGAAGAAGAAGTATGTGGGATAGGAGCTGCCAAAGTTACCTGAGTTGAATCGCTTCAGTGATGGGCAGTAAAGGGCTTTCCTGTGGATGGTCCCTTACCAAGTATTGATGTTTCTCTCCCAAAATCTTGCTTCATGAGGCTGGAATGGTAATTTTTTAATTAATGTAATCATTCAAAATACCAGTATTTCCAAATATCTTTGTTTTCCTGTCTGCACATTACATTTTTATTTATTTAGACTAGCCGTCCCCTGCCACGTGTTGCTATGGCCCAGTCTGGTGAACTGGAAAATAAAGTAATGGTTTCTAATATATGTAATATCTTTATGCTTGTAGGTAAACAGTATTTCTTGTTGTTTCTATGTCAGTGTTGATGTGGAGATTGTCTGGTTTGCTTACTCTGGAACATGCAACATAGAATTGTCTTTCTTTCGGGGTCCCTTTCAAATCTATGATACTCTCTCTCTCTCTCTCTCTCTCTCTCTCTGTGTGAATCATATCAATCTATCTGTATCTATGACTGGATGGCTCTTTGTCAGGAGGGCTTTGATTACGTTTTCTTGCCCTGGTGAAGGGAGTTGGACTGAATGGCCTTAAGTATTTTCTGTTGGTCATTGGGGTTTTGTGTGGGAAGTTTGCCCCCATTCTGTCATTGGTGGGGTTCAGAATGCTCTTTGCTTATAAGGGAACTATACATCCCAGTAACCATAACCCCCAAATGTCAAGGTCTATTTCCCGCTAAGTCCATCTGTGTTCATATATGGGCATATTGAGTATTCCTGCCAAGTTTGGTCCAGATCCATCATTGTTTGAGTCCACAGTGCTCTCTGGATGTAGGTGAACTACAACTCCCAAAGTCAAGGTCAATGCCCACTAAACCCTTCTAGTGTTTTCCATTGGTCATGGGAGTCCTGTGTGCCACGTTTGGTTCAATTCCATCATTGGTGGAGTTCAGAATGCTCTTTGATTGTAGGTGAACTATAAATCCCAGCAACTACAACTCCTAAATGACAAAATCAAAAATTTTGAGTGATGATCACTCCTTGGGTTGGTAGGTGCCTTGTGGCCAAATTTGGTGTCCATTTGCCCAGTTGTTTTTGAGTTATGTTAATCCCACAAACAAACATTACATTCTTATTTATATAGATGAGGACACTCTTCCAACATTTCTACTGATGCTGGCCAGTTTGAGATTCCATTTGCCCTGCCAATTGCAAGACCCAAAGGTTCATACCCTTATTCCCAGGACTCCATATCTTTTGCTTCCCTTTGTATTTCATTTTGTCCAGGATGAGAGACCTCTACTATGGAAGACAAGACTAAGCTCTAGCCTTACATGATACTGCTTTTAGCTTAATCATAGTGGTAATGATTTCTGTAACAACAAACTTGCCAAGAATTTACACTGGACAAACACTGAATCTCATAGGATCTACACATGCAGGTCCTCTCCTAGAACCTCCAAACCAGGAGGTCAAATTCATTTCACTATAGGCTATTTAAAATAAGGTTGGTTACCTGGCAATGGATTGATTCATTTCCCCTTCACAAATCCATATTTTCAAACTGTTCTGATTTATCAGGACTGTATCCTAACTTTCAGCTGTGAAATGTTGGATGGTCTGCAAAGATGATCAGTATCTTTAGACAATAAAACAAGAAAACAAAACAGATATTTTAGGACTTCTATTTTAGTTTTTGACCTTTCCTGTCCATTGCCCAATGGGCATGTTGCAAAGTTCTCAGAGTTTTATTAATAAGGGCTGTTATGTTGAACTTTCACAAGCAGGTGACAGATTGATGTAGGAAATTAAGTGAGTGTAGTATATCAGAATGACTCTGAAGGTGGTTGCTAAATAAATGCCACTAAAACATTGCAGCTCTTCCACATCTGTGCAATTGTGGGAGGGAACAAATGGGACCAGAAGCAAAATAATGCATCCAGTGAGAATTTAATTTTTTTATATAAAGGAGTGTTATTGATGGTTGTGGAGGATGTTGCAGAAAAAAGTAGGGAACGGCAATGTTAACATGGTGCTGACAGAGAGCGAAGGCAAAGTAAGGGATCAAAGGTAACTAAAACAAGGCAGAATCAGCCAGCGTATACGCTGTAGACTAACTAATTTTTAGATCAAAATATTCACATCCCACCTTCCATTTAGTCAAATCTTCACAAAACACATGAAATCTCCGAACAATAACATATCATATCATATAAATATAGAGCAGAAAAAAATCCCCACAGTTGGGTCCTGATTAACAATAAATAAATGAATAAATTAATAGATAGATAGTTTCATTTACAGATACCTTCTGAAATAATATTATCCAAGTGATCTACAGAATGTAAATTAAGTGGTGCATGAAATGCATCATGTGTTGGCTGTTTAGTATACAAGGAGGTGCCAAACAGAAATATGAGACACAAACTAGACAAATTATAGGGCTTGTAGAAATGAAATACACACAAGAGCATTTCTCACTAACTTAAATGTAATCCTCCGACTTCAATTTATTTGGGGTTAAATAATTGCTACTTCCAAAATTCTACCTCATCCACCAAAACACTTCATTTGTTCCCATGTTTCCCAATGTGGTACATTTTTTTCTAATTGGTTTTTCTAAAATATGCAAATATTAGGGGAAAGGAATCATTTTATGCAGAATGAGTTACATATGAGTTGACACTGATTGGATCATTTTTTTAGAGTAGGACAGCCACGGCTTTTAGGCCCTTTTGTCTAGTGAACATCCTTGTGACTCCTTTGCAGACTTATCTCAAGCCTCCAGGGTTGTTGCTGGTGGGAGCTAGCCCACAAAAGGAGCCTCCGGCGGTGCAGAGGGTTAAACTGCTGAGCTGCTGAACTTTCTGACCAAAAGGTCAGTGGATCAAATCCAGGGAGCAGGGTGAGCTCCCGCTGTTAACTCCAGCTTTCGCCAACCTAGCAGTTTGATAACATGCAAATGTGAGTAGATCACTAGGTACTGCTCCATGCAGTCATGCTGGCCACATGAACTTGGAGGTGTCTACAGACAATGCCAGCTCTTGAGCTTAGAAATGGAGATGAGCACCACCCCCCGGAGTCAGACACCACTAGACTTAATGTCAGGGGAAACCTTTACCTTTACCTTAGCCCACAAAAAATAGAGAATAGAAAATGTCCAATCAGTTAAAGTAGAGCATATTCATTGCATAAAGAAACAAACATTTTTTTTCTTTATCAATGTGTTTCCATCTGATGGTTTAATTGGAATGAGTTTTTACTTAATGACATTTAAAGTTTTAAATATAACTTTGTGATGTTTGTGTTTCATTTGTAGCCACCTAAAACATGAAATGAAAGGTGAGATATAAATGAATAAATGAATAAATGAATGGGCGCCATGATTCTGAAAGAAGTTTAATGGGGAGAAAAAGTTCTGTGACAGATGGATGGTATAAAACTCTGAAAAATTAAGTTATAAAAGCCTGATGTATATACTTGTGTTTTCTGTACAGAGATTGGTCGTTCTTTAGAAACTGCTGTATGCTTTTGTTTGCATAAGGATGGTACATAACTTCTTCCATACTGGGATTACCTGTTTGCCTGTCTGGTTTATGTTTTCCATACATCTGCTGATGTGAAGAGGTGCATTTTGACAGCAAACAAACCATTAGCTGGCAGTTCCTTGCAGGAGCCCAGTTTCTCTTGAAAGCTGAGCCCAATCAGTAACAAGCCAAGGGACCTAGAAGCCCTTCCTGTTTAACCCTGCATGGCCTTTACCAGCAGAGGGAATTCAGCACCCGCCAAAGGGAAGTTTGCAGGAGCAGTGGAATTGCCACAACGGAACATCTGTTGATAGTATGGTCTATGTCATAACAACTCCTACTTTAATAAGATAATGAAAGTCATATCCATATAATTGTATAATATATAGGCCCAGCACTGTAACATCAGTTGCCTCAATGTGATACAAATTGGATGCAGAAGCGTAGCCTTTTTGGCTGCAGCTTATTCACGGATTATTATTTTCATAAAAGTTATTTATAAAGGTAGCCTTGGCTTCATCAGCTATTCTGGTTCCTAAAGGGTCTTTTACCTTGCTACTTATTAAAAATAAATCCTTTAAATTTTTAATTTGTCCATTTTGTAATGGTACCTTGGTTTTTAACTAATAAAGCCATACTAAGGTTATGAAGAGTTGAGATCACTGGCTGTTCTTTTAAAATTGAGGAATATGAGGAATATGAGGTCTGAAGTACAATGGAGGGGCATCCAGTTTCATTTTATGGAGCACACTTGCTGAGAAGCCCCCCACTCGTATAAAGTGTGGCTGCAGTCAAGCTCGGAGCGTATTCAAGAATGCCAGCCCATTGACTTTAAATAATTCTAAAGGCTTTGAAAAATTTGAATTGTTCCCATGTGTTGATTTCCAATGTGCTAATTTGTGAATTTCTACAGAAGTTCAAAAGCTGTGAGGCCATGTAAGATGGGCATCAGAGAATAGATTTAATCCATGGGTTATGGATTTAATCCACAAATTATGATCCCAGTCCAAATGAACTTGCATGTGGCAGTAAAGCCTGCAGGCACAGTATCCTTTTTGGAATCTGGAATAGTTGTTTGATGTAAAAGAGAAGGGGGAAAGTTGTGACTGAATCCAGCCAAAAACACTCCCTTCCAAAAAACAGATTGGCAGCAGCAAGTATTTATTATACAGAATTATGGGCTGTGTCTAGTTAGTCAATGATCAACTTCTGCCCATGCAAAAGGCAATTACGTATGTCCCCTACCCTTCAGTGTCTGCACACAGATTGGGCCCTTCCAAACTGTGCAGTTATAACACTTTAACTGCCATCATTGCCATGTCTGTCCCATAAGCATAGGGGCCACATGCTAATCTATGCACAGATCATAACATTAATTTTCTTAATAGCCGCCTCAATATTAAAATATCCCACTAACTTAGATAGTGGGATCCCACTGTTTGTATTCCAATAATTCTATTTATATGGTGAAGGGTTAGAGGAAGTGTAAGAAAATGAAGTGAGGAAAAAGAAATGGTACACTTATTACATATTAGTGAACTTCATAAATAACCTTTTAAGCAGAAACTCATTCAGCGTGAGATAGCTCTTCTGTTCAGAACATGAGGTGTCCTTGGGTGGCACTTTCTGTACCTGACAGATGATATACATGCAAAGACTCCTTACAGACATTCTCATGAATGTGCCTAAGTCGACACATATCTTGTACTGATTTATAGATTCTACATGGGTTAATGCCTGAAAAAGAAAGAACTTGATGTTGCCAGGAAGAAACTGGGTAAGTATTTATTTGTTGTGTCAGGACAATCAGTCAAATTAACTGGGTAAGTGGTTGCCCTAGTTTTTATGCAACTGTTTTGATTGCAATTGAAAATAAAGACTAATATGTAAGTCAGCCTTAAATGTGTATCCTGAGAAAGATCTACACTTAGAAAGAGGGCACAAAATGATGCATTTACCCAACTACTGTTGTTGCAAAAGAACTATTTGGTTTTCTTGAATAATCTCACTAAATATTTGAAAAATCTCATGGTTCCCCAAAAAGCGTTTAATATGAATATTAGGAAAGGACACCTGGAGCACATCAGGTTAGATAGGTTGGATAATAGCTTTTTTGACCACTACATTCCCCACACACACACTCACACACACAGAGACTAAAACTGATTGGTATCATGTGTTATTTTAGCATAAAAGCCTATATAGTAAGAGTGGCATTTGTGAATTTCAATGAAATGTTGGAAGTTTATAATAAAGGGTGTGGGTGTGTTGGGGGTGGGGTGGGTGTGTTGGGGGTGGGGTGGGTGGGTAGGTGGGTACAAAGCGAGATCTGAGCTGATTATGAGTGGCAAAAAAAAAATTGTATCTGCCAGCTGGGTACTGGATATTTCCCCAATTAAGCCAAGACCTTATCCAGTCATTCTCCAGTGATTTGTCCTTCTCATGTGCCATTGCAGCTGAGACTTGGATGATCACCGGCTACCGTAGAAGGAATTGCTCTCAGCAGGACAACATGCTGGGGCTATCTCATAGATGACAGGCCCATCAGAACCAACCTAGTCTCAGTGTCTATAGCCTAATAGATCCTGTGATGAATTGAAATATATTATTCTCCTTTTGTGATGATGCCAATTAATGGGATAACCCAAGCATTGTTGCACAAACCACTCCAGCCAGAGGCCGCATCTGATCTCCCCAAGGTCTGAAGATAGAGCCCACACACATTCAAAGACAGGGGCAGACATTGCCTGCTGGGGCTTGCTGAAAACTGCACCTGCTCCCCAGTGGTGGAAGGGGACAAAAATCCTTTTATCTTCCATAATTGCAAAGGGGCTTAGCATGGGCAAAGAATCCTTGCTAGGATCCTTTGGGTATGATACCTGTCAGCAGCTGGGTTGCAATCTTTGTGATGCAGACACCAGGACCTAGAGGTTGATGACAAGAGGGAGAAGGAATCTGTTTTTACCTCAGCATCAAATGACAAGGCAGAAGCTTCCTGGGGTTCATCATATTGGCACCGTTCCATGGTGACTAGTAGTGATGAGATTTCTTGTGAGTTTCAGATTTTTTTTTGTTCTCTCAATCCTTCTTTTATTCCACTATAAACAAGAAGATGGGGAACATATTGACCCGCCCAATTAAAATGGACCAGACTGTGTCAAACATTAACTGATTACAAAGTCATGATAAGACTATTCCATATGATTTACTTAATTAATAAAGTCCAAAAATTATGCTGAAGATGCTTTCCTTCATACAATTTGGGAGTAAAACCTTCATCACATGGGGGACTCCTATCCATCACCCTGCATGCTGCTTCATCATAATGATGTTTCCCCATCACACAGGGAAAGCATTGCTAAAATGGCATGGATCCATGCAGCACAACATGGGCAGGCTCCTGTATTTTGAGGGAGGCTTCCTAGTACACTTCCACTCCAGTTGTGGGCAGGACCTTCGCTGGAAGTCCAGCGATATCGTGTGATGGGCAGCATGCCGATCTGCTGCTAGACTGGTCAGGAAGTGTCCTAGGATGCTAAAAATCCCTTCTGTGATGAAGTGGTAAGACAGCTTTGGAAGGGGAAAGTCTTGTTTCTGAAATACAGTGTATAACCCCACTTTGTCTGCAAGTGTCAGAATGGAATAAGCAAACAACTTTTACATTTCCTCCCACACTGCCTGGGTCAAAGCGATCTTATCATGCTGTAGTGATTTACAGTGATTGTGCTCCCTCAAATGCACAGCAGTTTCTTTTTCCTTTCAATCATTTTTCTGATGCGATGTCCTCTCTACACTTGTACAAAATGCCTGCACACTAGACAAGCAGAATGATGAAGCCAAAAAGGAAGCAGTCCATTCCTTGCCACAGAGCTCCATTTCCTATATCTCAGCGGAGCCCATGGCACTTGCCCCTAGGCAGGTATCTCCAGTGATAACAGAAAAAGGATATTTCCTTTTCTTTGAACCGCCTAGCCTCCATTTCTCTTGTTTTGCCTCCAAAGCTGGCAATGAAGTACCCTTTAAAATGCTAAGGAATGATAGATGATCCCTTAAAGACAGAAGACCTTTTTGGCACCTGGCAATCCAGATTCCAAGAGCAGAGAAGAATAAGGACTGTTCTCAGAAACCAGACCAAAATGCAGCCTATTAATGTTATCAGTGCTTCACCAAGGCAATTGATTTATTAGTTGCTCTCAATTAGCTGGATCTATTGGTATAAAAGTGATCAATCTTCTTATTGCCGAGTGTGAATTAAGTTTAATATTGTAATCATAATATAAAACAAGAATACATACAACTTTTGACCTCATCAGATGAGCAAAACTGCCTATCCTATGATACTTGAACTTCAGTTGAGGAATAGAGCCCACCGGCTCCCATCATACAACACTGATCTACCTCCGGTAGGGCTCCATGCCTTAAGTGAAGAGGAGGCGTCACAGGAGGCAGCAGTGGCAACACGGGAGGCTTCCGTGTTGCACAGGAAACATAGTGGGGCGGCAGGGCAGGGATGCTTCCTACCATGGACCGCCATGCATTATCTTTGATACATACTGGGTTGAGCAACCTAGTGTAGCACATTGTAGAAGTCCAACTTTGTAGTTACCAGCACATAACTTTTGCTAATTCCAGGAATCTGGAATTAGCAGAAACAATACCAAGCAAAGCAAAGGAGCACAATTCTATGAGTACTTCTTCATGAACATGACTGAAATGTGTTGGGAGTTCCACAAAACTCTGGAAATATCATTTGGTTGTATATAACATGTGGATTTATAATAAAAATATATGGCTTTGAAGATTCTTAAAACAGTGGAATTCACAGCCATATTTTTCAGTGAGAAATCAGTTGACAATGCACAGTCTTCTGTGAGCACCAGTAAGATGAAACATTCACAAAACAGCTATGTTGAAATGCTAAATAACACTCCTACATCCATGATCCACCCTCCAACTTCCTTAATGGTAAGTCTTAATGGTGTACAAGGCAAGAGATGGAGAGAACAAAGTGTCCCATATCATACACACCTGTAAGATTTAGGCCAGAGTTATCCAATGCAATCAGAAATTACAGCTATGTTTCATCTTATTTACTTACCAAGGAGCCCATTTCTTTTCACTTACTACATAAATAAGATTTGCTTGTTTGCCAGTTAACATCTGTATTTCAATTATGTTATTCTGAAAAATAGGAGTCTCAAGTGTATGCCAAGACATTCCATGTTGGTAGACAAATAAAGATGAGTGAGTGATCATGTGTGTGTGTGTTTACATGTGTGTGCATGTGCAAATTCTTAATATGTGTAAAGAATGAGGCAACTGAAGTTTTGAGGCAGAAATTTGACTGCAAAGTACAATCCAATGAGCTTCATTAAGGTTACACCTCATTCTTTTAATTAACTTCATGTTCTTCTCCTTGGCAAAGTAGTAATTATTTTTTAATCAGACCATCACTGCACATTGAAGATGAAGCCAACCTTAGCCTCATTGCACAAAGAGGTGTCTTAAGAATTAACTTAATTAGCTTGTCGTCATTCCCATAAAATATAGCTAGAATTTGAAGAAAATACCCTTCTTTGCTGTTCCAAGGTTAATTAAAAATGTAGTGCAGGAGCAGGTCAACACTGGTGAAAGCCGAGGAAGAAGCTGGGCTCTGGCCAGTTCTATGATTAATGATTTTTCCTGTTCAAGAGAGAGAGAGAGAGAGAGAAGAAAATGATGTTAGTGTCACAGTGAAAATGTTGTGTTCATAATGATGATATGTCCTGTTATAAGTGTAAACAGTCTCCTTCACAAGGGGATTCCTGTTACTGTTTCTGCAAATTAGCAGGTGAAATCTACTTGCCTCAATGCTTTGAGTGAACTTCCTATCTCCCATCTTCCATTGAACCCAGTTCCTCTCAAAATTTCATATTTGCCATGATACTTCTTTGAAGGTGCAATTTGATCTAGTGGAGCAGTAATAGACTATCAGGGTGTACAGTCTCTAAAGAGACTGTGATGGTAGTAATAATATTAATAGAAGATGAATAGAAAGATGGAAAACAGAATTGTGGTGGACAGGAAAAGAGATTTAAAGATGGGCTTAAAGATAACCTTAAAAACTGTGGCATAGACACCGAGAACTGGGAAGATCTGACCCTCAAGCATCTAACTGCAGGTCAGCTGTTACCAACAATACTTTGGAATCAGAAGAAACAGGAATGGAGGGCAAAAAGAAAAACATATCAAGAGGAAGGTGCATCAAGCAATCCCTTGTTGGGACTGCCTTCCATCTGGAAATCGATGTCCTCACTATGAAACAACTTGCAGGTCAAGAATAGGCCTCTACAATCATCTAGGGACTTACCACCAATACCCTACCCTTGGAAGGCAATCATACTTGGACACGAGTGATAGCTTATTCTGATGATGATTAATAAAAAGTGGGGATTGTTCCTCCATCTTCTTTCCACGTCAATCAAATAATGTGTAGCTTCATTTAAGGGTCTGGAGAAGTCTAGGAAAGATAAGTAGAGTACTTTGACATTTTAAGATCCTGGAATTAATGGATTTTCATGTGAGTTTTAGAGATGAGGTACTAGTTATCTTAGTAACTCTCAAGCTGAACATGAGATCACAGTGTTATGCAGCAGTTAAAAAAAGCAATGTGGTTTTAGGTTGCATCAATAGGAGCATAGTGTCAAGATCAAGGGAATTAAAAAGATCACTTTATTCTGCTTTGTGTCAGGTTCTGGGCATTGCAATTCAAGAAGGATATTAACAGAGAGGCTGACTTATGACCTTGTCACATGGCTGCTGCCGGTCTTGATGGTGAGGCATGGAGGTGGTTGTCTCGCCTTGCTTCATCTTGGTTGCTTCGCCAGCCAGCTGGCAATCTTGTGGAAGGAAGCAAGGTGTGCACACAGTGCATGTGGCTTCCCTCCCTATGTTGCCAGCTCTATTGGTGGTGGTGGTGGTGTGTTATCTTAATGGCAAGACGATCATCTCCATGTCTTGCCATTAAAAAGAGTGTCACCCGCAGCAGCTGTGAGACAAGATCCTAAGTAACGAAAGCCCTTGGTGATTTGTTTCATCTATACACAAAGCTAAGCATTAGCCAAAGAACACATTGAACACAACTGATGGATCATCAAGGCTGTATATATTTTAATACTATTGATCTAGTTTCCAGAGCTGAGATGCCATCTTTCTGTTAAACTCATTGTAAGAGGCATGATATAAAAAGAGGAAAGGATCTAGGGTGTGGCATGGGGAGAAAAAGAAAAATGCAAAGACCAGCTTTGCATCTTTTTTTCATCCATACTGTAGTTACCGGGTGACCAGGTGACTGAGAGAGTGGAAAGAAGCCCTTGGAGAGAAGGAAAGAAATGGCACTTGTTCTGTCTGGGCTGAGGGCAAAGTAAGCTGTAATGTTTGTCATCACAGAAGTTAGGCATTATCTCTGGATTTTATCATTGGTTCTCCTGCACCTGCTCAGAGTGATCCATCAACCACCCTGGCTAATAGAGTGGAATAGGCCATTTACTCAGTAGGTCTGTTCTAGTTGAGACTAACAATAGAATTCAGAACTTTACCTCCTTGCATAGAAATATCACAGAAGTAACAGGAAGGAGTTATGGCTGGATGAGGGCATCTAAGATTGCCTTTTAGGTTAGGATAGTAGAGGGGGAAGCCCAATTGAACTCAATAGGGCTCATTTCTAAGAGACATGCACTGTTAACACATCATCAAATGTGAATTTAATCATATTTATTAAATGAGATATGGAGTAGTAGTGGATAAAGCATGGCTTTCTAGCAGCCTTTGAACTATAAGTTCCAGCACATCTTACCACTGGATATGTTCACCAAAGTTGATGAGAATTTCAACAAAGTTACCAAGATCCTACAGTGAAGAAAGATTAATAGGGTCTGCTAGTATGTTCAAAGTGCCTTCCTCTGCCTACTGAGAAAGCCTGGCTTGCTGTTTGTCATCTGCAATGAGAGAGAACAGGTTAGAGATCTGATGCGTTCAAGTAAGATCAGTTTTGCTCCCACTGCACCAGCTTAGAGGTTAGCTTCTTACATTGTTCCCATTTGAGGCTTCTGAAACCTTCCTTTGAAGCACTCAGAGCTGTCTATTATTGTGAACAAGATAACTAAGCTGAAGAGACCAAAGAAGAAGCACGTAAATATTGGCTTTGCTATATTTGCATGATGACTGGCCCACCAAAGGGTTAAACCATGGGAGGCCCTATAAACCTTTCCGTTATGGTTGGATGTTTTTTCCAGTTACAGATAACGTCTCTCATAAGAAAGAAAAGAGCACTAAATCCCCAGAAGCCTTCTTCAGGGAATTAGGATATTAACTTAGGCATTTAATAAAAACATAATGATAACTAATCTACTGTGAAGAATCTTAGTCACAAAATATGGTAATTTACCAGTGAAAGAATTGGACTGGGACTGCGAATTGGAAAAAAATCAGAAAATTAAAACTCATCGTTCTTGTTTCTGTTGTGAGACATCCTGAGAACTTTGTTGCAAGTGGCCAATACAAACGATAAACAAAATTAATTGTGTGTTTTGTTGTATCAATCTATTCATTAGGAAGAGGAAATGCATACTTGAAATGTAATAGGATGTACCTTTCCGGTGTACACAATCAAATAGGTTTCACATTTAAGAGGCTTAAAAGTTACTTGTTTGAACACTGGTTCTCATTTCCCAGCAAAGCTAACCTATTCCTATTCCGAACATTGAGCATGATTTATATTACTATGGTGAATTCCCTAACATTTTTTCACTTCCAGTGTCTTTTTCGGACTACAACAACACAAGATGACCCAAACAACACAAGATTCTGGGAGCTGCAATTCAACACGTAACTTTTCTGAGCTCAGGATTTTAATCAGGGCTGCTTTACTTACACCACAAAAAAGATGGCTTCTTTCATTTCATCCTGGAAATGTTCCTAAAAATTTCTGCCTGCTTGTTTCTATACTAGGAACCCATCCCAACACAATGAATTAATGTTCTAGCAGTTCAATAAGGCTTCTCCGATGTTTATACTTGTTAAAATATTTTAAGTTTTGCAAATAGGCAATCAGGCTCATTTGCAGTTACAATATCCTTGTTTCTAACAAACCTTCACACATATTAGGTGGCAGCCATATATTTAAACAGTTATTTAGAACAGTGTTTCCCAACTGTGTACTTTCTGTCTCCTGTGTTGTCACCAAAATCACCTTGTAAGCAGTTCTCATGAATGTGATTTTCCTCACCTTTATTTTGTACTTTCATTGGAGAGTGAAACTTTTCAAATACTTTTTTCTTCTTGGTGACATTGAGTTTATGCTTACCTTCCTTCTTTTTTTCCAATTTTAGGAATTATTTTTTCTGCCTTTTCCACTAAGATTGAGAAAACTGGTAAATACCGTTTACAGCCCCAGCAATTGTGGAGTGGAGTGGAGTGAATAAATGACTATTAAAATGCAGCTGTTTCTATTATGCTTGCTTGCAATAATATTTTACTCAAGACAAATAAAGCAAAAGGCTCCATCATTAGTAAATCTTCCCTAATCTTTTGCAACTGTCTAATCTGTTAGAGATTAGAATCTCCTTTATCAATTTATTTATTTATTTACTATATTTGTATACCGTCCTTCTCAGCCCGCAGGCGACTCAGGATGGTTTACAGAGGCAGCAATTCAATGCCCACAACACGATAAAAACATTTAAAACTGTAATGATGTAATGATGATGTTTTTATTGTACTGTGTTGTACTATTTTAATATGTAATGATTTGTACCTGTTGTACTTTATATATGCTGTAAACCGACCTGAGTCCCTCGTTGAGGTTGAGAAGGCCGGTATAGAAAGCCTCTAAATAAATAAATAAATAAAAACATTAACATATAATATAAAATCATAGCAATTAATAAAACATAGATAATTTACATCTCCTAGTTAAAAACTTTGTCCAGTCTTGTTATCCAGTAGCCCTAATTTCCTATTTCATAATCAATGGCTATAGTATCCCCCTGGATTTGTCAGTGGTTCGTAGAGCACAGCTGGAAACTACAAAACCAGATTGTAAAAGTGTCCATGGTGGCTAGGAGATTCCAGGATTGCAGCCTAGCCTCTGGAGGCACCTCTTCTTACAAAATAGTTGAAGAAGATGCTATGTAAAGAACACATTTGACCCTACCATTAGGCAGGGTGAGGTGGCAGCCTGGGATAGCAAATTCTGTATGTCATACAAAAGGTAGTAAATAGTTAATTGTTTGTTATTATTGCATATTTACTGTGACAGATGGGGAGATGTTTCTGGGATCTTCTGCATGATGGACCTGAATAACCTGGCTGGCTTGGATATAAGACACCTTGATTTGTGCCATTTCCCACACCATCGCAGGTAACACACTGTCTTGGTGTGAAGCAGTCATCTGGAATCTTGCTCTTCATCTCATGTTGGTACATAGCTACCAATGGTGGTAACAGAGGTGGATTAGTCTCACCATATTCAAGAGGGAAATCATTTGACATAGAGGAGGTCAGGAAGCCATGTGTTCTCAGCATGATTCCCTCTCCCACCCTGTAATCTGCCCTCTTTCTAGCCACTTAGAATTGATAGATTTTGGGGCATATTTGTTTTTCCAATCCATCATAGACTATCTTGTAGAGGAAGGGACAAAAGGATAGAAACAAGTAGACATCAAAAGAATATATCATATTGTTGTTCATTCATTCAGTCGCTTCCGACTCTTTGTAATCTCATGAACCAACCCACGCCAAAGCTCCCTGTCGGTCGTCACCCCCAGCTCCTTCAAGGTCAAACCAGTCATTTCAAGGATACCATCCATCCATCTTGCCCTTGGTCGGTCCCTCTTCCTTTTTCCTTCCATTTTTCCCAGCATAATTGTCTTCTCTAAGCTTTCCTGTCTTCTCATGATGTGGACAAAGTACTTCATCTTGGCCTTTACTATTCTTCTCTCTAATGAGCAGTTAGGTTTTATTTCCTGAAGTATGGACTGGTTGGATCTTCTCACAGTCCAAGGCACTCTCAGAACTTTCCTCCAACACCACAGTTCAAAAGCATCTATCTTCTTTTGCTCAGCCTTCCCTATTGTCCAACTCTCACATCCATAGGTGACTATGGGGAATACCATTGCTTTAACTATGCGGATCTTGGTAGATCTATCATATTACCAAAAGAAAAAAGAAAAAGGAAAAAGGAAAAGAAGAGACATAAAATGCTAATATATTGGCAATGGCTCAGCCTTCCATGTTCTATATTTTGAAAAAGTGGAGGGGGTTTGCATAATATATATATTTAAAGCATAGGGAAAGCTTTTGACTGCTAACAATCATTATTACTGTGGAAGTAATATATAAATCCCTTTTAATCCCATTCCTCACATTTCCAATTTGCTGTAGGCAAGGGGCTTTGGTAAAACCAATTTCTACTCTGTGGGTAGGCTTTTAAGACAATCAGATGCAAGGCAGGATGTCCCATATGTGGGGGCCTGCAGCCAGATAAATGGTGCTGTGGCAAACCTGGATCACAAAGCTTTGAATATTCAAATAAATAGAGAAAAAAGCAGTAATCATTAAAAAAAAACACTCAGCAGGCTAATTAAAAAGTGTGCTTTAAAAGCAGTTCCATTTAGCTCACTTTCAAAACATAGAATTTCATAGAAACTTAGAGAAAAAAGACTCAGCAAAATTTGCTATAGATTTGCTGTGTTATTATTCCTCTACTGCCACCTTGCTGCTATTTTGAGGGGAGGGGAGTAGGCTGGAGAAAATGGTGTTTTGTTTTTTTTAAGATGCAGTGTGTTTTCTTATAACCATCTGGGAAACCCATGCTTTAAATAAGATATTTGGGTTTGTATAAAGTAAAAAGGTAGCCTTTCCAGAGGTGCTACAATCTGCTGGTGTATCCCAGCATGTTATCCAATAGGGAATCAAAGGAGATCAGATGTGGTCACCACTTCTCCAGGGAGAGTATCTAATGTAAATATGAGTTTGGGGTTTCTTTAGGAGCAAAGAAATCCAAAACCCAAGAACTACATTTTCTAAAAGATTGCTTCAGATATCCCAGCCTGGTATACTTCAGATATTTTGGAAACAGTTGCTATCATTAGCAGGGTTGATAGCCAGGGATGTGGGAGGTGAGGAAGGCTAAATTAAACTCTTTATTACTCAGAAACTGTTTCTTTTAGAAGGTACATGTTTTGTGGCCAAATTTCCTAGAGCCTACAGAAATGTACATATACTTTCAATAAGAAAGGTTAAAGTGTTTCTACTCTGTGGCAGCACTATTGGCATATACACATTGGCTCCACTGTTAATCGGAATTTCTCTTTTGGTTATGAGATTTTCTTTCCACACAGAGATGGACATTGTGCAGGACATGTTTGGCCTGGTCAAGAGACAATCTTATAAAGCCAAAGTTCTACTGAATATCTGAAGGCAGATATCTATTGTTTCATTCTTGCCCTTAAACTTGCCTGTCCTCAATTTACAGATCATTTTGCTAGCCACAATTCTCTGAGAAGTCTGCTTATCAGTATGATACAGAAGTTTGTGAATATAAATATATACATTTGTTAAATTTAGAGATTGTACATCCACACAATTCTGTGTGTCAAGCTTTTGCAGGTTCATCTGATACCCAGCTTCAATTAGTTTAATGCAAGGGTGGTAACGCGTGGCCTTCCAGATAAGGTGGCCAGGTCAGGGCTATCCCAAGCCTTGAAATTTCAGCTCCAAAAGACAGTTCTGTGCTGACGTAGAATAGCCAATCCTTGTGTTGCCATAGAGTAGACACTGGTGATGTCATAACCACTGACCACAGTTGCACATATTATGACATTCAAATTAAAACAGCACACTCTAACACAGGCATCCTCAAACTGCGGCCCTCCAGCTGTTTGGGCCTCCAACTCCCAGAAGCCCTAATGAGCTTGTCCAATTGTCAGGAATTCTGGGAGCTGAAGGCCCAAACAGCTGGAGGGATGCAGTTTGAGATGCCTGCTCTAACAAATAAGGAATATGCACACAGACATCTCTATTGAACCTGTGAAATCATCTTGAGATCCCTCCTCTTTGCTCTGCAGGCTAGAAAATAAGGGCTAGGCCTTGAGACTTGAGTATGTTAGCTTCAAATGCTGTTGGATTCCCATCAGCCCAGGCAGCATAATCAATAGTGAGGAATATAGGAAAATGCAGGCCAGCAATAGCTGGATGTCTGCTTGATTCTACCCTGAGAACTGCATGTGTGTTTACAGAATTGCATTGTATGAAATGGCCCTAAGTGACAATGTTTTCATCCCCACTCCCCACATCATTGTGTCTAAGAAGAAAAGGAAATGGCTAAGCATATTTTCTCTCTTGCTTTTGATGCTCCGGAAATGTGATGTAGCACCATTTCATTAGTGGTCATGGATCCTCCTTAGGCTTATTATATTTTCTCTTCTTTCCTTATTTAAAAAGGGGAAAGTGAATCAAAAGTCACAAAAGCACCCACAGAGTATATTGCATTTCAAAACCCATATTTGGGATGGGTTGTTCCCCCCAGCCTCCTGCCTGCTCTCTTTAGCGACCTATAAACCATTCCACCAAACCTTACTGACAAGCTTGGATTGGGAGAACAAAACAAGGATAATGACACTTCTTCTCTCCCTCTCTTTCCCTGCAAGAGCTTTCTTCTTTTCTCCTTTGTCTCGTATTTCTGAGTTAAGAGGATTTTTTAAAACACAGTAACGAGCTCTTGCTTTGAACTTGGAATATGCCTGCTGCATGAAGCCTCCGGACCATCCTTATTTAATATGCCCAAATATGATTAGTGTCAAACAGTGAAATATCACTGCCTTATCTCTAGCAACCAGCAGACAGGAACACTCGCAGGGATCACATTTTTCCTTTTCTTTAAATCCCCCTCCCCACATTTTTTCTTTTTTCTTTGGGCAAAACACAGACTTTGAGAATAAGAAGGATGTGTATGTATGTGTATGTACAGGCACTTCATGGCATGTTGCATTCTGCAACCTTTCGAAAGAGGCATGTTTGCTTGTTTTCTGGTCTGATAGTGACTGATGATTAAGGGAAACAGTTTATAGCAATGGCAAGTGAGCATATAATATTTCTGCCTCGTGTTGCTGCCATGGTGGCCCTGGCCCCTCTTCTTAACTTAAAGGCCTATGCATCAAAGGATGCCCCAGTTGGGCAAACCAATTAATGGGAGCCTTGCAAGGACCACGTCACTGCTGTTTATCTGCCAAGAAATGCTGTTTTGGCATTTAATTTTTTCTCCTTCTCTGGAAGCCAGCATTCCAATTTATTTACATATGAAGGGTCTTGCATGTCAACAACTGCAAGCTGTTGATAAAGGATTTGCATCTCTCACAATTTCATGGATATCTTCAATGGTTTTGACAAAGGGGGTGGCAGATGGAAAGGCAATAGAGGAAGGGCAATTTAGAATCTAAGACTATTAACAACAACAACAACAACAGCAACAACAACAACGTATTTTCTACCTGCCTCTTCTCGTAGTTTGAGGTGGATTAACCATTATTAAAAATGCACAATCATTTGAAAACATTCTACGAAATACACATAAAACATATTTCTACAAAATACATATTAAAATACACAGAACAAAGATTAAACATAATCTTTGTTTAAAATTTTAAAATTCAGACAAGTTTAAAATTTATGATTGAAACTGGCTAGCTAGGCCTGCTGGAAAATATAGGTCTTTAAATGGTATTTAAATTCTGACAGTTCATTTAGCTGTCAGATCTCTTCTGGTAGGTCATTCCAGTCTTGGGGCATCTGATGAAAAGGTCCTTTGGGAGATGGTTGCCACTCAGGTTCTGGCATGCTAAAGTAGCCGCTCCCCAGAAGACCTAAGTGTTTGGTGCAGGTTGTATGGGAGAAGGCGATCCTGTAGGTAACCTAGACCCAAACTATGTAGGGCTTTAAAGGTCAAAACCAAAACTTTGTGCGTTGACCAGAACCTAATTGGCAGCCAGTGAAGTGACTTTAGGATAAGTGTATTATGCTCACTGCTGGATGTTCCTGTAACCAATCTGGCTGTCTTATTTTGAACCAACTGGAGTTTCTGAATTTGATAGAAAGGTAGCTCAAAGTAAAACACATTACAGAAGTCCTACCTTGAGGTTACCAGTGAATGGACCACCATCTTTAGTTCCTCCAGATCTAAGAAGAGGTGCAGCTGATGTATCAGCTGAAGCTGATAGTAAGCATCTACCTGGGCTGACATTTGGAGAGATGGATCAAGAGCACTCCCAAGCTTTTAGTAGAAGTGTAACTCTATCCAGAACTGGCTGACAGGCTGCCACCCCCAGATTAGGACCCTTGATGGCAAACACCTTTGTTTTGTCTGGATTCAGTTTCAATTTGTTTTTCCTCATCCAGCCCATTACCTCCTCCAGGAATTCATTCAGAAGAGGCACACCACCCTTAGCTGAGGCTGTTTTCGAAGGCATGGAGAAATATATTTGGGTGTCACCAGCATACTGATAACATCCCATACCATGCCAACGAATAATCTCTCCCAGTGTTTTCATGTAAATATTAAAAAGCACTGGGGATAGAATGGCATATAGTCGAATGCCACATAACAGCTCCTTTTTTGAGGAACAGCTATACCCAAGTGCCACCAGCTGGAGCCTGTCTGTGAGGTATGACTAGAATCATTGTAGCACATTGCCTCTAATTCCCAAAACCCTCAGGCATTTCAAAAGGATACCATGGTCGAGGGTTTCGAAAGCTGCTGAGAGGTCTAGAACAGGAACCTAGAAAGAGAGGTCTAGAAAATATCCAAAATTAAGATCATATTGGTCAAATTAGTTTTTGTGATTGTTTTGATATGCCTGTTTTTACATTTCTTCGTGTGCCTAGTAGGCCTCATTCTTTGTTTCAGCATAGCAGGGCAAGCAAGTTGAGAGGTCTGGAGCTAATAGCTCCCCCCCGACTCCAAAACACCCATTTCTAGGCATTTAAAAACTGGAGTCCCACAAGCAACCCTCAGAAATAGTGTTGTGTCATTTGATGAGCTCCATGGGACTCCATTTTTAAGAGTCTGGAGATTGGGGGGAAGCCTTATTGCAATGAGGTCCCATGCTTTCAAGAACTTCACATGTGTTCTTGTCAAAACAGACAGCACTCATCCTGTATCTGTGCATTTCATTATTTCTGACTAAATGTAATATCATACATTTTTCCTTGTTGAAATTTATTTTATTAATTTTGGCCCAGTTCTCTAATCTGTTAAAATCATTTTAAATTCTGATCCTGTCTTTTTGAAGTATTAGACATCCCTCACAATTTGGTGTCATATGTAGACTTGATAAGTATGCCCTCTAAACCTTTATCCAAGTAATTAATGAAGATGTTGAACAGCACTGGGCCCAGGATTGAATCCTATAGCATCCCACTAGTCACTTCTTTCCAAGATGAAGTGGAACCACTGGCAAACATCCTTTGCAGGCCCGTAGCCAGGATTTCATTTGGGGGGGGGGGCTGAATTTTTTTCAGGGGGGTTTCAGGGGGAGGGCTGAGTTTTTGGGGGGGGGGTGAGTCTGAGTAAAAGAGGGTCTAGCCTAGCAAACCTTTTGTATCATTACCCCAATACCCCCATGCATATGGGATATATTGAGTATGGTGATCAGATCATGATATGAATAAACATAACAGTTTAAATAATGCACCAGTAAGGCCTTTTCGCAAACCACCATGAGAATTTCAGGGGGGGGGGGCTGAAGCCCCTCAAGCCCCCCCCCCCCCCCCGGCTACATGCCTGATCCTTTGGGTTTGATCACTCAGCCAACTATAAATCCACCTAACAGTATTGTCAAGTCCACATTTTACTAGTTTGTTTGCAAGATCATGGGGACCTTGTCAAAAGCCTTGCTGAAATCAAGATATGCGACATCCACTACATTCCCTGGATCTACCAGACTTGTTACTCTCCCAAGAAAAGAGATATTAGTGTGGCATGGCTTTTTGAAAACTACATGTTGCCTTTTTGTGATCACAGCATTCCTTTCTAAGTGATTACAGACTGCCTCCTCGATGATTTGCTCCAGAATATATCCTGGTATTGATGTCAAGCTTTTTTTTTTTTTTTTTTGTCGTGTCAGGAGCATCCTGTTGTGAGAGAATTGGCAGTCTGCAAGGACGTTGCCCAGGGGACGCCTGGATGATTTTGATGTTTTATCATCCTTGTGGGAGGCTTCTCTCATGTCCCCGCATGAGGAGCTGGAGCTGATAGAGGGAGCGCATCTGCCTCTTCCCGGATTCGAACCTGCGACCTGTCGGTCTTCAGTCCTGCCGGCACAGGGCTTTAACCCACTGCACCACCGGGGGCTCCTGGATAGTAATTGTTTGGGACTGGATAGTAATTGTTTGGGACCTCTTTTTTTCCTTCTTTAAGATAGAGACAAAATTTGCCCTCCTCTAGTCTGCTAGGACTTCTCCTGTTCTCCAAGCATTTTCAAAGATTATTACAGTAGTTCTGAAATTACTTCTATCTTTTGCAAAACAGAAAGTGAGCAGGAAATGTTTTGCAGGCACTTGTTGCTGTAAAGAAAGCTCCCCTGGCATCCCACAGTTACCCACTCCTTGTATACACCAATGCATTTTTCCTTCTTGAGAATATAAGGGTTATGCTGGATCTGATAGCATCACCTTCATTGCTTGTCAATGGAAAGTCTACCAGAAAGGTATGAGTGCAACTTCATCTTCCATCTCATGTTCCCAAATAACTGGTATACAGAGACACACTGCCTCTGATACTGGAAGTGATAGGTCAATAACACAGTTGTAGCCATAGATGACCCCAATGTGCTTGAATCCCCTGTAGAAGGTATCCGTTGGTAGATAATGTCTTGTGACAGTGCATTTCACACTTTAAGTATCATGGTGTGAAGTTTTTAACTGTACTGGATATGGCCTAAGGGCTAATCAATAAAAAATTAATAATATTTATTATTAAGTGTCCTGAATTACCCACCATTCTGGAAAATCTGGCCTAAGCATACATTGGCCTCTATTTCCTTTGACCTATGCCATTTAAAAAAGGGTATGCACATTTTATATTTCTGATACTGTGTAGTGAAAGTTTAATACACTGTAACAGGAAAGTGCGGTGCCATTTTTTGCCTGACTTCTCCTCCTCTGTGTACCACCTGAAGCATTCTGCGGCTGCCTTGATAGTGCATTTGCAATAGTTGAAGCCACAGACCTGTTGAAATTATGCATATTGTTAGTTGGGATATGCTCTCAACAACTTCACAATTTGGGATAGCTGTAACTGATTGGCCCTCTTTATCTATTCTTATAATTTTGTCCAAGGAACTGCGGAAACAGCAAATGACCTATTAAAGGTAATTCTATTGTGGGTGGAATGGAATGATGAGGAATACAGGAAAGGAATTAGTTGCTGTTTCTATCGTTTCATCTCCTTCAGCTGTTAATTCTAAAATATCTAGGCCTAAGACCCCTTTATAACTCTGAGGCAGGTGGCTGGAGTGATTAATCTGTACAATTACTTTTAATTATTAGGGCTTTGTTGTTGCTGTTGCCCCTTTTGGACAGGTGGCCAACAGAGCAGTCAATAGCTTCAGTGTGAGGACAAGAATGTGCCTGGGTTGTGTGTCAAAGCAATCACCCCTTTCACCCAGAGGGACAGGAATTCCCTACAGTTTGGCTGATCCTTTTGCACCTGGAGTGAAGAATGTTGAATGATCTCTGATTTGGTTTTAGGAGACAAGTGTTCCTTAAACATGGGTACAGGACCAGATGTGTCTGAAAACTCAAGTGGTTGCATATAATTTACATATTTATAACACTTGCATGTTTTAAAAATGCACTCCTTGTGGATTTTAAACACACCTCAATTTATTGGGACATATCATGTGTTTTGGAATCAGATGGCTTCTTCAGAATAATTTAAATATATATCACAGATAGTGTGAATGCTTATATGTGAGCCATTTAAATTTGCATCAAGTAAATATGCAAAGTTTGGGCAAAGAAGCAAACTGAACTTTGTGAATGATCACCACTCCAAAGTACATTGGTCACTTGAAATTCACATTTTTAGATAGTTTACTCAAGGTTTAGAATTGCTACTTCATCAGAGAGCATTGCAATTTACTGTGTCAAATGCCTTTGCATGATGAATGAATGCCATGTACAGAGGTTAATTTTGTTCCCTGCATTTTTCTTGGAGCTGCCAGGCAGTGAAGGTCACATCCACTGTTCCTTTGGTGGGGCAGAAGCCATTCTGGGAAGATGCTGTCTGAAATAGGTAGAAGGTGGTTTGCAAGGATTCTTGCAAGGATTTTCCTAGCAGAGGTTCCTAGAAGAGGTTGGACCGGAGATACCTTGATAGTTTCCATTGTATATAGTGGGACTTGAGCATTCATGAGTTTTGATATGCATAGGGTACGTAGAATCAAATTTTGGACTGAAACCCCCAGAAGCCTGATTGAGGGATTCTGGAAACTAAATTCTAGAACCATAACTTTCTTGACCTCTGGAACATACAGAGCAAGATTGCATTGGAGTCAATACTCCATTGACCTCACTCTTCGTACAGCTTGCATAAGTGTTGGAGGGCTTTCTCAGGTGAATGTAGCCCTGCATGCATGGATATGTAGTATGACCATTGGCTTTACATATGAATTCCTGAAACTTGTGCTTTATCAAAGGTAGAGATGGTTTTTTTTGTTCACTCTCACAAAAGGTCTTGTTTCTTCTTCCAGCACTTTCCATGGTCCCCCCCTCCCCTATTCTTCCGCCTCTCACTTTCCATGCTTTATAACCTCTACAGAGAAGTTACATGCCGACACAGATTTCTCTCCTGGGATGTTACACTCTGTAAATCAAGTTTGGGGGTCAGCAATATCATATGGATAAGAGGCTGTTCTTTCTCTCATGTGATTCTTTTAGCAGAGGATTAAACTTCTTGCCCTAAAATAAAAGCAGTCCTCTTCTTTTCCCCTCCCGCCACCCTTTTGCCCTAGATAGAATATTCATTCCTTCTGCTGGTCGAGTGAGCAATCCATCCAGAGATGTGATCTTGTGATGTAATCGTTTTCTGTTTAGTGTGAAAATTAAGTGAGAATGTGAGCAGAGAAAGAGAAGAGTACTGTATTGTGGAAGGCTTGGTTATTTTAAAAAAATTAAATAAGATTTTACACTTCATTTTTATGAAGATCCTATACAGTCAAAAGGCAATGAATTGTAACCAACAGAAGGAAAACAAAACAGATTACCTTCTCCTGTTATGCAGAGATATACTTTACATATAGGAGTAGTCTATTTCTTATTATTGTGGCATAGATAGCATTGCAATGGCATGGAAAAGCTTCAGTAATAACATTACTGCCTGCTCCCCCAACTTTGCAAACTTGACACTGGGCACTTCCAGACAGCCCAGAAATTTGCACTAAAGGATTTCTGTTCCCACTCCCACCAAAAAACCCTGTTTTTCCTGGCATGTCATGCAGAACCCCTGAAGCCACCCAAATTTTCCCCTAAAATGTAAATAAAACTTTCCTGGTCACCATAATGTTCTTCCTCATGCTCTCCTGGTGTAAGGAAATGGCATGTCAGGAGACCGGGGGGGGGGGGGGATGAGGAGAAAAATCTCTCCTGTCCCCCTCTTCTGATCCAAGTATTATGGTGGCCGGGTAAGTTTTATTTACTTTGTATGGGGAAATGTGGGGTTTGGGGGGAGGAGCTGGGTGCCCTCTTGGTTTTTTGAGCTCCTGGAGACTGAAAAATCAAGATGGCAATGTGAATTGGGCATGGGAATCATGATGCCATCACCAGGTCCAATCCACACAGGGCCCATACCTGGTAAGACCCAGATCTTACTACAAAATCTGAAACTTACCAGGTGTTTAATTAATTTTCTCACCCCCTAGGGGTGAGAAAAGTGGTATATAAATACTATAAATAAAATAAATAAATAAAACCAGGGAAACTCTGGTCTCGGTTTTTGGATCTGCCTAGATCGGCCCTCTATTCCTCTAAACTGCTTAAGCTCATTTGATCTACTGCTATGCCCCAAAATCTTCTAATCTGCTAAAACTACTGTCATTACTGCTCTACTTTTTATTTTTATTTTCATTTTTGAAATGATGCAACAATGTAACAGTGACCTTCCAACTCATCAAACTTTTTTTTTAAAAAAAGTTAAACTGCCATCACAACATTATACATGTGTAGTGTGAAAGTGCCAGCATGGTGTAGTGGTTTGAGCATTGGTCTACAATTGGAATACCTGATCAGCTATGGAAAAACATTGGGTGACCTTGGCAAACCAAACTCTCTCAGCTTCAAAGGATGGCAATGGCAAACCCATTCTGAACAATTCTTGTCAAAAAAAAACCCATGGTAAGTTCACTTTAAGGTCCCCATAAGCTGGGAAGCAATTTGAAAGAACAGGATAGCAAAGTGTGAAAAAATTCCTGGTTGCGTCCAGGTTGCTGGCATATGGATGAAGATATAAGTAAGTCACCCACTGGGAACAGCACATGAGCAAAACTACAGATGGTCACCTTTTGCTAAACAAGGACTACAGTTTAACAGAGATATGTCATGAGTTAGGAGATTTAAAGTTGGCTTTATAGTTGGATGCAAATCCTCATGACACCTTATATTTGTGGGGTTGCCTTGGGGAATAAACTATTACCCACTCTCATGTGTATAATTTTCATTCCCAGTTTCTCTATATCTGAAATGAATGATTAGTAACGTAGTTGTCACATCAGAAGTGCTACAAAAATGACTAATAACAGCAGTGAACCATGTCTCTTCTCTTACTTGTCAAAGAAATAGAGTAGCTGAAAACTGTCAAAAATCACAGTAGGTTAAAGCCACAGTATGCATCAAAATTAGTTTTACATTGGGAGCTTAAGGATGTACTTCCTTTACTTTTGACTAAAATGTCTGTTTCAGAATATTTACTTGTCTGCTCTTTTTAAAGATTTAGTGAAATAAGGGATGGTTATGTTGAGAAAAGATACCAATGGATTGCTCACTACACTAGCAAAAGGAATGGATACTCTATCTAGGGCAAAGGAGTGGCGGGATGGGAAAAGATGAGGACTGTTTTTATTTTAGGGCAAAAAGTTCAAACCTCTGCTAAAAGAATCATCTGAGAGAAAAAACAGCCTCTTATCCATATGATACTGCTGACCCCCAAACTTGATTTACAGAGTGTAATGGTTATGTTCTGGAGCACCATTCTTAAATAAACTAGAGCACATGTTTACAGGTGTAGCATTAGGACACCAGCACAAAATATGATCAGATTAATGCTTTCTGAATGGCCTATGTGAAGGTATCACAACCTTGTTTTATCCTATTGCTGACAGCAGGAATCTCACCCAAGCAAGTGCATGCTATGCATTCCTGGTGTGACATTTAAACTGGATCTAAATGAAGTGCTCTAGTATTATTTCTATAGCAACCAAGATTGACCCAAGACATTTTGCATGTTGTGTCACCCAAAAGTCATGTTACTGTGGTATGGATGGCAAAGAACCTCACAAGCACACCATCTTAAAGAATAAACATGTAGAACAACCCCCTTATCCACAGATTCAATATCCATGGTTTCACTTCATATCCAATTTTTTTCCGTGAATGTGTTAGTGGACCCCACTAGATCGTCCCGTGCTGTACTATAGTATGCTTCTGGACCACATATGGTTAAAATATAGGGTTCACTATTATTCACAGACCCCATCTATACTGGCATATGATGCAGTTTCAACATGCAGTTTAACTGCATTGAATTGGATTATATGAGCCTACACTACCATATAATGCAGTTCAATGTAGCATTCTTTGGCACTGTTGATGGGGCCACAGTTTCAGGTTTCCGCATGAGGGTCTTGGAAAAGATATCTCCACTGAATACAGTTATCACACTGTACAAAAAAGACAAGCTACAACCTTGTTACATGGCTGCTGGACATGCTCGCTTCATTGAGGGGCATGGGGAACCTGGTGCCCAATGCCCCACGTTGCCTGGATCCAGCTCAGGGTGTTTTTTTGGGGGGGGGGGGAAGCATGGTATGTGCATGCAGCATACAGCTTCCCCCCATGGATTCCAGTGGCAATATGAGAGTTCTCTCATGTTGCCATTGTGGCAGCATGTACTAACTCTGCCCTCCTTCACCCACAGAGCCATGCCAGCATCGTTTGATGGGAGCTAGTGGGCTCCATGGGTGACCTGGGCTAAACCAGCACATGCCACTGATTTTAGCCCTATGTGAAGAGGTCCCTAAATTCAAAAGACAAATTCAAGATACTAAAAAAATCTGCTGCTTGAGACAGGCATAACACCCTGTGTCATGGCATCAAAGTCTAAAATTATTCTTTTCACAAAGGGCAGATCTGAGATGCCCTTTAATGTTTTTGCATTGGAGAGCCTTCAAGCATCAAACCATTTGTGGACTAGTTCCCTCTCTTCCACCATCAATAATTGTATTATTGCTTTCCCCCTTTTGACTAAATCATTAGCTGTCTGTAAGCCTGTTTCCAGCAGGACAAGGCCTTGCGGCAGGAAAGAGTATCTGTTTCAGAGATCATGCACCTGGGCCTGTCCACAGCCAGAGCAGACAGACTATTTCTAGAGGATACTAAACACTTCATAAAAAGGAACACTCTGTTTAAGACGACATCTGCCTTGAGATGCTTCTGATAGTTAGCCTTTAATATGGAAAATGTGTTTTTGCCACGGCTAAGAGTGAGGAGGACACAGGGTTTGCAAATGGTCTGGATTTTCAATAAAGCACATTGTCTAAGTTACGTGTTGAGTTTTTCCAAGCACCCAACAGTCAGGCCTTCACTCAAAACCTTTCCCTCTCTAGCTGGTATTATCCTGTCTGGCAGAAGAAGGCCCTCAGGTTGAGACTGCAGTTGGCACGATATATTTACTTCAGGTAGGTGCCAATTTGGGCCTCCATCCAACTCCTGGATGGAGATGTGAAACACAAGCACTGAGATGTGTTTGTACCTAGTCTCAGTCTCAGGAACGTCTGCGCAGCTTTGGTCAGAAGCAGTATTGTATACCTGCCAATTCCTCAGAAACAGATGGAATTGCTATAGGGGCATACACAGTCCCTTCCTTTATAGTCTATATAACTGTATAAATTCACAAACCTCCAGTCCTACCTCTTCCCCACAAATCTAGAAAGTAATGGAAAAAATCTAAGGGAAGGTTGTAAAATAGAGGATGCTACAAAAGCTACTCATCACAGGAATTGTCATAAGGCACTCCACGTTGATATGTGAGGGCCAACAGTACAAGGTGTATTTCTCTGCACCATGGCTAAATTACAGATATATAGTATAGGAAGTTATCTCCTGACTTATGTATCTCACCTTCTCAATTATATCAGATATGACCTGATGCCAAATCACAATACAAAGAAAAGTGCTGTAGCTCATACTAGTTTTCACAGCTGTCCCCAGTTTTGCAGGGAGAAACCTTATTAAACTTCTGTTGTACCCATTTTATGTTTAAAATATACCAGTTTATCTCTTTCCCTCCCACTTTCCTCTCTGGTCAAAGTAAACATCAATTGCTGCTAACTGAATTCAAAGTAAAAAAGTAGCTTGCACTCAGATAAAACTCAGCAAGGGAAAAAGGAGAAAAGGGGGCAGAACCTAGCAGGTCCAGGGAAAACCCAGCTGCTGCAGCCTCTCCTAGTTGGTGCATGCTTCCTCATTAATAACGTCTCCCATCCTGACTGCACCCTTACAGAGCTTGGCTACAAGTATCCTGGTTTTGATGTATAAAACTTTGGAGGGTATGAGCTTTGATTAGTTGTTAAGAGTTCCAGGTCTCTTTGATTAGATAGATAAATTATTGGAGATCCAACCAATTCATTCAGCAGACCATAAAACATAAGACAAGCTCTGCTGGATGCAAGAGTCCATCTAAAATCTAGATTCCTGCTTCATATGGTGGCTAGCTAGATATTTCAGGATGAACTTGTGCAAGCTTTCTTCCTCTCAGTGTGGATAAAAGTATATGATTTTGTAATATTTCATACCCTTATACAAATTAAGATGAGATGGCACTGTTATGTGTAATATCTTATCAAACTTTCTGGTAAGCACATGTACTGTAGGGTTGCAATCTTTTTGTAGATGCAACAAAATGCATGCAACTTGTACATACAACAAAATAAACAGCTATCATTTCCTTGTTTATCACTGTCTGAGTGTCTCCCCTTTCCCTCCTCATTCTCTGCTGTTTTCCCCTATTGCATTTGAGATTATAATCTTCACTGATCATGGACCTGCTATTTTATATCCAGCAAAATAGTGTGTGCACTGAAAGTATGACATACTTCTGCTGCTTCTGTTGACGGTACTATCATTATTGACCAGCAGGATAAACTTCCTGGGGGAAGATGAAGTGGACTATTTCACATTAGAAATAAATCAAGGTTTCCAAATAAATATATCCAAAACTAGTTGCTGTTTTTCATTATGCCCAGGTGGAAGAATTCTGCATATTTCTCTGTTTTAATATTTGCACATCTCTTCTTATGTAATAGCCTCTCTCAGTGTTACAAGCAGGTGTATACATAAGATATTGTGAGGCATATGCTTAAATGTGTAAAGTGTCAATGTCAATCATATTATTGGCCACAGCAGAAATAATATCTGCATATATGCAATAATGACCTGATGTGTTTCTCTTGTTTAGAGAACACCTACCATTTTAAGTGGAAAAGAGGCAGCGTAGTAATATACTTCTATCTGTGGTATTTTAGACAAATAAACTTCTCATGCTTGTTTTCTTTCATTATCCAGGTGAGCTGACAAAATATTTCTATGCTTTTACAGAAAAATGACATAATGTCCTAGAATCCTGAACTTGACTTTATTTTCCCATAATGTAAGTCTACTCACTGTGTATGTAATTCTTCCTGGAGGCTATAAGTCGCTGCTGCTTAACGCTAAAAACCTGATTTCCTGTGAGTCTCCTTCCCACATCTGTTGTGACCATACCATCTCTTTCGCAAAATCTGGATGATGACTGCTCATTTGGCCAGTAATGGCTTCTGCACACAATGGTGTCAAGTGTCCTGGCTCCATGGGGTGCCACTTGAAAGGGCTTAGTAGAGAGCTGGCAATTTAATCATGTCAGGTCCTCTCTTTCTTCCAATTAGATCTTTAGGCATATGTACACAGAAGGTAAACTTAGGTAGGCATTAATGCTTGTCATTCAGTGCCGAAGAGATCATTGTACTACCTAATCCACCAACTGGCAACTGGCCCCTAAGCCAAGGACGTATCCTCCTTTGTACTCTGTAAATTTTAAGGAATGGGAGTATTTATTTCCCTCTTTTAATTGACAACTTGAAATTCAGTCCAAGTCATTTGGATGCCTGAGAAGAAGGACAAGATGGTATTTCTCCATATTCTATGTACAGAAGTTGTATTAGCATTTCCAAAAGGGCAGCTGAACAGTTTTTTAAATCACACCTGACTGATCATACTACCTTAGAAAGGCCAGGGCATTTCCTATGGCACATACCACTCTCTCCTCCACTAGAAGAAAACAGCCTGGACTTCATGAGAAAAAGTGGGAACCTGCTTCCACCAATGGTAGCATCTGCCTCCTTTTGTTAGTTGTCTCATTCTGTCTAATGGAAAGGCTGGCATTGGCCCAAATCGCTGGCACATGCTGAATTTTACAGCAATTGTTCGTTCACTTTTGACTGACCTGATGTTAACTTTTGAGGCTCAGATATTTCTACTGTCATTATTTTACATCTACATGCACAACTGTATCTCATTGACTTTTATAATCCCCACCCCACCTCCAAAAGTACATTCATCAGACTTCACAGTATATATTGTTATCTTTTACTTTTGAAGTGGAAAGTCTGTGCAATGTGCCTATTTTCCTCTGCTAAGATTTAGAAGACTATGCAGAAGGGATTTTGGAATCTATTAATGGTCAAATTCTTTAAAGATACAACCATTACAAGGAAATCAAAGATCAATAAGAGCACCTGAATTCTCATATCTGGCATGACCTTCATATATCAGTTGAGCAGTGGCACTTTCTAGTTTGGCAGGGAGTTCTGGAATATATGCAAGTCTTTGCCACTAAACAAAGTTTTTCCTTTTCTAGACTTAAGATTTGTCCTGGTGACTGCTGATTCATTCTCTTATTGCACAGGTACCTTTCTGTCATTTGATCATTTTTGAAGATTTCTGTTCTTTTGGGCTGATGGTAGTGAGGATGTTGCATATTAGTGCTAATCAAAGTTGGCAGTCCATTGACTAGATCTGAATAATTGGATGTCAGTTCCTGGAAAATCTCAGTGAAATAAAGAAAGGAAGGAAGGAGGGAAGGAAGGAAGGAAGGAAGGAAGGAAGGAAGGAAGGAAGGAAGGAAGGAAGGAAGCCAATAGGAATAAATATGGTGCTGATTACTGGCACATTTAAAAAATGATTGCGGGTTGAAAAAATGATTGTACTGTTATAGATGTTTATGTTCAGAAAAGAATTAGCTTAAATGAAAGAAACAGTTATATCAAGTTGCTGATTTAGGAAGGTAATAGATACTGAGACTGAAATAGCCCTCATCCATACAGACAATCTCTGAGTTACAAACATCTGACTTACAAATGACTCATAGTTAAGAAAAGGAGTGAGAAAACAGGAAGTGAGAGAAATCTCATTAGAAGGGAAATTCACTCCTGGAAGAACTATGATGGGGAAAAGGTGTCTCCACTGAAGCTCTCTCACCAATCTTTGTTTCCACAACAAACCAAGTTTTTCAAAATCCAATTATCACGAGGACAGAAAGTTCGGTGAAATCTTCTGAACAGGGGCACAGACAGCAAAACAAGCACCACAGGGTGATTAACCCTTCCCGATGTTATCCAAAGTAATCTCTTCCCCCCCTCTCTCTATAATATAGTTACACTTACAGAATGTACCTGTTAATTCAATTTAAGTACAAGCCTACAGACCCACCTTGTTGTAACTTGGGGACTGCCTATAACTTCTTGTAGTGAGATCCATCTATTTATCCTAACCAAGATTCCAGAATCCCTTTTTGTAGGCTAGTCTACTCCATGTCTCAAGACAAAAGTGTGTATCTCCCTAGGAATAAAAAAATGGAACTGATTTTGTTATAAACATGTTGAAAAATCTTCTGCTCAACTGTCTCTTTCTTTCTTTCTTTCTCAGAAAGTCTCTATACAAAGGGGTATATACGTACAGTAACTTTATCTAAACTTTATCGTACAGTAACTTTATCTAAACAGAAATGCTAGTAATTTTATTATGATAGCAATGAGCACCTTTCTTTAAGTCATGTTTGTGTTTCTTTTTTCTTTTCTTTTTAATAGAAAGAATGGGGAATGGGTGTTTATTAAGTTGGGAAATATTTCTTTCCATTTGCCAAGCACTGATCTTTGGAAAGGAGAAGGGAGCATGAAAATAAACAAAAGAAGAGCTATGCCCACCCAAGGGGTGCTGCTTAAGTATTATTCAGCACTCTCTCTTTCTCTCTCTTCAGGTCAAAAATTCCAGTTTGGACTGGAGCCAAGGTTAATATTTAAGTGAGATGCTGAGTCAAGCATGGAAGGCTAAGTGATAATAGCACAGAATCAGCAGGTCCCTTGTGGTCTTAGTGAAATATAAACAGCATCCGTTTCTGCAGACCTGTGGGCTTAAAAGGAACTTGTAGCACAGTATAACAGGTTCCTGCAGTAGAGAGTGAAAAGCAAAGGAAGAATGGGGAAAAATAATTTCTGCATGTCCCTCTGAATACAAACACAGTCTTTCCACCAGTATAGGTCCTTTTTGTATTTGTTAAATAGAGTGTTTTCTATGGGGATAGGGGTGGAGATAGTTACAGTTTTTCTACTTTAATGGAGGCACTGCAGTCCTAGCTCCCACCAAATGTGAAGGCCAATTATACCATCTCTTCTTCTTTCTGCTTCTGGGCCTAGCATGACAGAGCTGTGTCTGCCTCTTTTTCTCTCCCTCCAAGACTAGGGCAGTGGCAGTTGGAATAGAGGGGGAGCCTTTTATCTGGTTTTGGACATAGACATGATATCTGGTATACTTCCTAAATGGATATGTTAGGCCTTTCACTTATTATTTATGTAAACCGACAACAATTGTAAGCAGGAAGGAAGGAAGGAAGGAAGGAAGGAAGGAAGGAAGGAAGGAAGGATGGAAGGAAGGAGAAGTTTGGATGCAGTGATTTGTGGGAGGAGGGAAATGCAGCATTTATTAAGGTGTAACATTGAATAAGCCCGCCAAGTTCATGAAAAAATTACTATGCAAGTAGCCAAGTAAAACAAGACACAATTAGGACTTAATGTGCCCCCCACAGCTCCCAAATATGGGTTTATGAATCCCAACAGAGCCTGCTCTGGACTTAGTTGTGTGATGTTTAACTTGGCTGCCAGCAAAAATACCCCCTCCCCTCGGCTTTATGCTTGGCTCCTGTTATACAAATCACACCTGCAGGAGACTTTCAAAAATATTTTTTCTTCTTTCTCTTTCATTATTTAAGTTTTGATAAAGTGAATCATATTGCCAGATTCTGAATCCTGGAATTTCACTAGAAAGCACGCATTAGAGGAGGCGGTGCAGCCCTGGAATCCATCCAAATGTTAAATAACCAGAACATAATCGCAAAGTATCCTTTTTTCATGCCTCTGGGATTTTCTTCTTTTTATAAGGCTTCAGCTTTTATGTATAACAACTATCTTTAAAACCTACTTCAAATCTTTATGGCTGGATATTGTCGCAAGCCTCCAGTCTGATAAATCTATTATATGCGAACCTATATGAAACGCGTAATAATATCCAAAGTACGAAAATGTGGGAAAGGATGCTGTGTGCAGAGTTGATATTCTAATATCGGCTACTAATTTGAGTGCTAGCACTGAGCTCCGGAGGATTTGTCTTTAACATAACCTTCCAACCTTCTGTTTTTCTAACTGGCTTTTGTATATTTGTGTTTTGAAGGGAGGATCTTTGGACTTAAAACCCAGGGCAAATATTTTCCATTTTAACAATTGATGTCTGTAGTCTAAAACCCCTCATTCCTATCTTCAGGGCCATTCCTATCAAAAGAGAGTGTGTTGCAGAGGCCAGTCTCCCACTGATATTGCATCTGAAGCCCCCAACCTTTCCCTCCTGTTGTAGGACAGAGTTAGATGTGCCACATGACTTTTCTCTTGCATCCTAATCTATCCTGTTGCTCTCCAGGGAGTTTCCAATCAACAACGTTGAGACAAAAAACAAATGCCAGCCTAGCTTTCTTCCTTAGCTAGACCATCTTGTACTAAGCCTCAGGATAAGGTATTAGAAGCATTCCGTTCCAGATCTAAATTGCAAGGTTAATCCTTGTAATGACAGCCAGTTTCTTGCCTGTGGAGATGCATGTCCAGAAGGCTGGACAATTAGTTGCTAGCGATGCTCTAGCTCAATGGTTCTCAACCTGTGGATCCCGAGGTGTTTTGTCCTACAATTCCCAGAAATCCCAACAAGTTTACCAGCTGTTAGGATTTCTGGAATTGAAGGCTAAAACATCTGGGGACCCACAGGTTGAGAACCACTGTGTCTAGCTGGATGTCCTGCATCTGCTTGTCCAGTTTTGTTGGATTCGTTTCGATCTGTTCAACTCGACGAGGTCATCAGGGTTCTGGGAGAGGCGAGGCCCACCACATGCATCCTAGACCCCTGCCCTTCCTGGCTGGTAAAAGAAGCCAGAGGGGGTTTGGCAGAGTGGGTAAAGGTGGTGGTTAATGCCTCCCTTCGGGAAGGCAAGATTCCAGCCAGCTTAAAACAAGCTGTCATCAAACCGCTGTTGAAAAAACCATCACTAGACCCCACTCAATTCGTCAACTTTCGGCCAGTCTCCAATCTCCCCTACTTGGGCAAAGTCCTGGAACGTGTGGTGGCCTCGCAACTCCAGGAATTCCTGGTGGACACGGACTATCTAGATCCGTCACAGTCTGGCTTTAGGCCGGGACATGGTACTGAGACAGCCTTGGTCGCCTTAGTTGATGATCTGCGCCGGGAACTGGACAGGGGGAGTGTGTCCCTGTTAGTTCTGCTGGACCTCTCTTCGGCCTTCGATACCGTCGACCACGGTATCCTTCTGGGACGCCTCGCGGGAATGGGTCTCGGGGGTACTGCCTTGCAGTGGCTCCGGTCCTTTCTCGAGGGTCGCTCCCAGAAGGTGTCACTAGGGGACTCCTGCTCGACTCCTCGGCCATTGTACTGTGGAGTCCCGCAGGGCTCAATACTGTCCCTTATGTTGTTTAACATATACATGAAGCCGTTGGGAGAGATCATCCGGAGTTTTGGGGTGCGATGTCATCTGTACGCAGATGATGTCCAACTCTATCACTCATTTCCACCTGCCACTAAGGAGGCTGTTCAGGTCATGAACCGGTGCTTGGCCGCTGTCACGGACTGGATGAGGGACAACAGATTGAAACTAAATCCAGACAAGACAGAGGTACTCCTGGTCAGTCGTAAGACCGAACAGGGTACAGGGTTACAGCCTGTGTTGGACGGGGTCACACTCCCCCTAAAAGCACAGGTACGCAGTCTGGGAGTTCTCCTGGATTCATCGCTGAGCCTGGAACCCCAGGTTTCAGCGGTGGTCAGGGGAGCATTCGCACAATTAAAACTTGTGCGCCAGCTGCGTCCGTACCTTGGGAGGGCTGACTTGGCCACGGTAGTACACGCTTTGGTTACATCCCGCTTAGATTACTGCAACGCTCTCTACGTGGGGTTGCCTCTGAAGACTGCCCGGAAGCTGCAGCAAGTACAACGAGCGGCAGCCAGATTACTAACGGGTGCGGGATACAGGGAGCACACCACTCCGCTGTTACTCGAACTCCACTGGCTGCCGATTAGCTTCCGAGCACAATTCAAAGTGCTGGTGTTAACCTATAAAGCCCTAAACGACTCCGGCCCTGTTTACCTCTCCGAACGTATTCTCCCCTACGAACCATCAAGACCACTAAGATCGTCTGGAGGGGCCCTGCTCTCGGTCCCTCCGCCTGCACAAGCACGGCTGGTGGGGACGAGGGACAGGGCCTTCTCGATGGTGGCCCCTCGACTTTGGAACTCCCTGCCATTAGAGATTAGAACTGCCCCCTCCCTCATGACGTTCAGGAAACTAACAAAGACCTGGTTGTGGAACGTGGCATTTGACAACTGATTTAATTCTTTGCCCACATGAAAGGAGGATGATGAATGTGATTGTGATGGTGTTGGACGATTTGGCTCTTTTAACTAGGATGTTAATATTTTAATGTGTATGGTGCTGATATTTTAATCGTGTAATGAAGTGGCATTGTGTTGTTATTGTATATTTTTTGTATGTTAACACATGTTGTGAACCGGTCCGAATCCCTCTTTGAAGGTGAGAGGGTCGGTATATAAAACCTCGAAATAAATAAATAAATAAATTGTGTGGAAAATTGAACTCAATGATATATGGGGACCGTTTTTGAAACGGCCTACTCTTAGTTCTCAAAAAGGAATAAAATTATATGAAGTAATGCAAGATAACTAGCATTACATAAAATGCAACAAGGTAGCTACTGTGTATGTCTGAAACCTGAAGGTATGTCATCTTGATTTGACAAGGAATATTTTGAGGTTGCAATGAATTTAAGAACAATGAATGGTCAATACTGAATACACTGTTGCAGAACATAACTTCAAATATATCCTCCTCACCCACATTAATGTCTGTGTCTTTCTTAGCAAACTTTCAGGCAGATACTTTTGTTAGTGATTGCCATCACTGTTTTTTTGTTTGATGTTTTTCCTCAAAAAAAAGTAGAAGATCTAAGTTGTCTTAGAACCGTTAAGGTACACAGAAATTAAGCATGAAAACAAAGTAAGACAATATATCTGTAATATAAAATTACACTTCCCCCAAATATAATGAATCACAGGGATAATCAATTGGCATAATGCTGATCTTTAAAAGTTGGTCAGCTATATATGTTCAAAACCTGGGATATCAGGAACTACTGACTGGTTGCTTATTATTGTTGTCCCAACAATAAAAGTATTATAGTGCAATGATAGCTCAACAAGGGATAACTCAATTGCTTTTGTGGTATTGTTTGTACTTCCTCTATTTAAATGAATATTACATGGTTTGAGTCCTGGCTTGTGCTCCTGTGTTAAGTTCTGCTTTGAGAATTGAGGGAATGACAATGTGGTCAAGAGGAGAATATGTCTTGTAATTTAACCCAGAGACATGCAGTATTCAGAGTTTCTTTTTAAGTGACTAAAACATTTTTTTTTAGAAACAGGAAAGTATTTATTTTAAACCTTTAATTATAGTGGCATCTCTCAACTCCTTTTGGCACACCCTCCCACATTTTGCTGATGAAAACTGGGATGCTTGTGACCAAGCAACATCAAAGGGTGGCCAAGATGGCAAAAGAAGAGTCGAGCTTGGATAAACTTTTTCTTGGTCTTACTATTTAGTTAACTTGAGTGCAAATTTTGTACTTTGAACTCATTTTGCAGCAACTGAAGTAATCTGAGTACCAAAGAGGAAAGTGGTGGTGGAGAGAGAAACTGGGCCATTTTTAAAGCAGCTGAAAATGTGGGACAACAAAGGCATAATCTCTGTCAAATTGAGACAGTTGGAAAGAATGCTTTGAGGGGCTTGGAACTAGAACTAGCAGGTCTAACAATATTAGTCACAATAACAGCAGGTCCATATAATCAATGAGAGCTAGTTAACTCCTCTGTAAATTCCAAGGACTGACTAGAGTTGGTTGCAAACAAGTTTAGACCTAAAAGTAAATTTCCAACTTTGTTATTTGTCCTGTTTTATTTTTTCAGCAAATCTATCCTATCTTGGGTGGTCTAATCTAAAATATCAATCTATTCCCTATTTGAGATTATTCCAAAAATATTTGAAGCTGTTTAGAAATTTCTGTGTACAAATGGCTAGGAAAGATTAGTGGGCATTCCCATTTCTTTCAGTGTTTTCTTTATGCCTGGTAACAGAGGGCTGGAGGTGCATAGTTCTTTGGAGACAGCCAATACTCTGTTTCCCTCTTGCATTCCATTTCCTCATATTCATTTACAAGAGGGGCTTGCTGTGCAATTCAGAGGTGTGAGTGTCTCACAGCTGGTACTCCAGGATGGCATACAACTAAATAAAATTGTGGAAAGCAGTACCAGAACTATTACATAAATAATTTTTGTTTTCTCCGACTCTCCTTATCTATAGTTCAGTGAAGATGAATTGTGGGAAATTCAGGGCAAATAAAGTGAAGTAAACTTCATACAACAAATATTTGGGTTCCCCTTCAGTGGCATATAACTGAAATAAATAAATAAAATAAATAGTTAAATGGATGAATTTGGTCCTATAAGATGCAAAAATGACCACAAGCATGAATGGCTTCAATATAGATGAGGCATATTCACGGATGATAAATCTATTGATGGTCACTGCCCAAGATGGATCACTTTCAGTTTCAGCACTACGAGCTGTATATTTCTCAACTGATAAAGAGTAGGATGAGTGGATTATTGCCCTCATATGCTTTGAACAGACTTCCCAAAGTCATCAGTGGGAAGGGGATCAGACACTATGCTTGCTGAATGTTATGTTGGACTGGATAGAACCCCAGTTAATCCAGCAGAGTTTTTTTCTAATGTTATCATTTTACTTCTTCCCAAATTCATCAGTGGGAAGGAGATCAGACGCTGTGCTTGCTGAATGTCAGACTATAGGACTCCAGTTAATTCAGCAGAGCTCTTACTAATGTCACCATTTTACTGTGATTCTAAATATCAACAAATGATAGTCATTTCAAGGGAATTTAGCATGGTGGAGCCTTTTGATATTCATTTTGTGTAAGAGACTATAATGACAGTGGACTCCTCTGTCAGGGTGGTCGTGAATTCAGTCTGGGTTTTAATCCAGACATTAAATGAGCAATCCATGGTGTTGAGCTTTGTCCTCAAAATAGTTATTTCACTGCCTGAACTAAAACTAAGTCACTGCTCTACTGACACAGAAATTGTCATATGTGGGTCAGGCTTCCACGAAATATGTGTGGAACCAGAACAAGTACGTAGTGCAAATTTTCAGTAAAGCTGTAGAGGATTTTGAACTGTTCTGAAACTTCAGCGCTCTCTAACAAAGCCAGACTGTTAATCCTTCTTAGAATCATCTCTTCACCCTTAACATTTAGGTCAAAATGGAAAGAGAGGAAAGCTCCAACATTTATTTTACAGCTCACAGAAGAAAAACATGCTCTGTTTTCCTTATAATTTACATGTACTCTAGTGCTCCCCCGAGCACACGCTGGGTGTCTTGTTCATTTCAAACAAACACCAGATAAACACAGGGGTGGGGAGAGACGTGGTTACATATTAAAACCTCTTTGGGGACATCTTTTTGCAGACTTTCACACTGTGTACATTTTCCCAGCGTCTCCACCAGAAGGACAATACCTGAAATTCAGAACAGTCCCTTGTCTGATTTTGCTTCCATGGATGAAAGTATTTTTTTAAAGTGACTCAGTGGACCTCCTGGTTTCCAGGGGTAGAAGTGGAGGGGTGAGCTGAAAAAAAATTGTTATTGTACCTTGGAGATTAGAGAACTGGAGAGTGCTGGGCTGGAATGAATGAGCACATTGTGTCTTTGTTATTTTGCTTTTTAAAACCTAACACACACACACACACACACGTACAAACACATACACCCTGTGAATCTTAATTAAAAAATCTTGATGGCATGCCTTTATAGAGACTTCATTCTTGTTGTTTTCCTAACTGTAACAAGTCATAAAACATTTATAGGAGCCAGTCTTTTCTATCTCCATCTCTCTCTGTTCAGCATATGTTTATCTCACTGAAAAGAAACAAACTCTGGAAAATGTAGAAAGAACTTATAAATGGAGATCTAATTGTATTAGTGTGTAGCAGTGAGTGCTCAACCAAAGATATCCTCGGACAACCTCAAATAATAAATCAGATGCTGTTGACTATATTTGAGGAAGGAAATGGCAAGCCTCCTCTGAGAATTCCTTGCTTAAGAAAACCCTATCAAATTCATGAGGTCACTATAAGTTGACAGGCAATGTGAAGGCACATACATAGGCACACACAATCTGGTCTCAGACATTCTACTTTGTTAGTGAAGGTGTGCCTGCAAATAACTATGAATGCATTTCTATGCAAAACTATTGGTCTATCCAGTTTATTTTGTTCATTTTTATTGCCCAGCATCCACTGACATTGGCGGTTGCTATATGGGAGAACTGGGCCCATAGCTATTTCCAAAGACTTAGAGTAAAACTTTTAGTGTAGTGTTGGCCTCCCAGCTCCAGGGATTTCTAGATGAAATGGATTATCTAGATCCATTTCAATTTGGTTGCTGGCCTGGCTATAGAACAGAGATAGCTTTGGTCACCTTGGTGGATGACCTACGAAGAGAGCTAGATAAGGTGAGTGTGTCCCTGTTGGTTCTCCTGGATCTCGCAGTGGCTCTCAATACCATTTTCCCATGGTATCCTTCTGGGTTGTCTCACTGGGATGGAACTGGGAGGCACTGTCTTACAGTGGCTCCGGTCCTTCCTGGAGGGCTGTACCGAGAATTTGGTGCTGGGGGAATCCTGTTTGAACTCCTAGCCATTGTCCTGTGGGATTCCTTAGAGTTTCCCCCCTCCATGCTGTTTAACATATACATGAAACTGCAATCCTTTCTGGTGTCAGACACCATCTGTATATCATTTTATAAAAAGTTTCTTTCAAGTCATTACTCAATGTACATTTCAGACTCTTTTGTCCTGACTCTTTCCCATTGTTCCATTTGTATTGGTTTACCTAAATTTTGTGCCGATTTAACCATACATTATTTCACCTGTTCCTCCTCCATTTCAATTTTAACAACATGTTATACACCCTACCAATTAAGTGGTTATCTCCAGAGTCTAGATAAATTTCAGGTGTATCAATCACAAATCCAAATAGATAGATTAAAGCAGAATTTTAAAAGTTCCTTTTTTATGAAAATTCATTTCTTTGAAGTTCACAAAACTGCTCCATCTAGATTTTCTATATGTAAGGCATTAATCACAGGTGAAGAGATTTAAAATAGCCATTTGAAATGAGCTGTGCTGTTTGCTAGCACTAAGTGTTCAGCTTGTCTGTAGTTAGGAGTGGGAAAGGAAATATTAATGGCTGAATAAATTTGACTTTACACATTCTGAATAGAATTCACAACATTACCTGTAGTTAAAAATAAAAACAATCCATGGTCACACAGTACTGTTGTTTATCAAATGTGACCTTTCTTCCAACTTAAAACTAAAAGTGTTCAGTTGTTCCATCAAAGCAGAATGATTTATGATCTTCTTAGAAATGAATGTTCACTAGGGGGTGAAATTTCATGGCAGGTGATATTCTGCCTGCCCTCTTCTTCCCCCTCTTCCCACCTACAACAATGCCACTTGCAATCATTCTTTAACATTCAATGTCAGTGAAAAACCTGATCCAACAAAAGGCTTGCCAATGTGGTCTCCATTTCACTTTTTGATCCTGACGCTTTCTTACTGAGGTGGAAGGTCACAAGGACAGCATCTTGGTTGAAACATCATAACATCTAAAGGTTTGGCAGCTTCACAGAGTGTTTCATAACATTTCTGAGTGAGATGTCAGGCTGATCTAAGCAGGAGGAAGCCAGGCACTCTCCTTTATCTTAGAACAAACAAACCTTCTAATTCCAAAAGGAGAGATCATGTTCCGGAAAGCAACCTTTGACCCCTTGCTGTAATGATCCAGCGACACAAGCCTTTGTAAGAAGTCATAACATCTTGATCCACACTATGGGGGATACTATTTTCTATCACCACCAAAGGAGGGCATAAAATACACCCACCACATATGAGGTCTTTGCCTCTCTGTTGTTCTATGAGAGTGCCATTGACAAAGAAGATTGAGAATAAGGGCTCTTCTACACAGACCCAAATCCTGAGAGGAACTGGGGTTTTATGTCTCAGTTCCTCTAGGGATTGCAGCTACACAGCTTCCTCAAACCCCATGCTCTTGAAGAGGGGTGGCTACATGCCGTCCTGGGACAACCATCTAGCCAGCTCCTGGCCTCCACCCCTAGTTTGAACCCTAAACATATTGGAGGGCCTGGCTGCATACTCAGGTCTCTCAAAGAAACCTTCTGATACATCAAAATAATTTGTTGGGAGGTTTGGAGAGAGGAGGAGGGAAATCCCCCCTCCTCTCTCCAAACCCCCCAACGCATCATTTTAACATGTCAGAAGCTTTCTTCAATGGGACTGGGCATGCAACCAAGCCCCCACCAGTAAGTTTAGGGAGCAAACGGAGGACTGGGAGGAGAGAATGCCATCCCACTGTTTCAGGCTCCCAGAGCGCAAAGGACTGGGATGGCAATGGGGATTAACCCCTGGAATCATGGAATGTGGTCCCGGGAGTCAATACCCACAGCCCTTGTGCCACAACAGATCCAAACATTTCAGTAAGGTCTGGATCTCTTGAGGTGTTTCATTAATCTGAAATAAACTGAGAAATCCTAGTTTACTTTGGATTAATCTGGGTTAACCTGAGGTGTCATTTGGACGTCTCAGACTAACCCGTGATGTGTTGTGGAAGACTGTGTAGAAACCAATGTTTGAATTCCCACTCAGCCATGGAAAACCTTCAGCAAGTCTCTCTCTTCTCAGAGGAAGCAAGGGCACCCCCCTCCCAGAACAAATCTTGTCAAGAAAAACCTATGATAGCCTGAGTAAAAGTTTGAAATATCTTGAAGGCAGACAACATAAATATATTCTGCACAATTCCCTCTAAGGTAGGGGTTCTCAAACATTTTCAGCAATTGAGCTTTTGAAGCAAAGGTTTCTGGTGGAGCCCCTCTCATGAGGACAGCTCTCAAGAGCTTATTCCAAAGTACACCATGACTATTCTGCTCTGTTGGCACCTAGTGTTTATGGCTGCCCTATGTCCACTAAGCTGGACTGCTGTCATCAGCTCCAGACAGGTAATGCTCTCCCATTTGCAGATTTAAAAGCCAGTGCAGTCTCCTTAGGTACATAAAGGGGGGGGGGGGTGGAGGGGTGGTAGGGTGCCCTATTGTTCCTGTAAAACAGTGGTTCTCAACCTAACAGCTGGTAAACTGGCTGGGATTTCTGGGAGTTGTAGGCCAAAAACATCTGGGAACCCCAGGTTGAGAACCACTGCTGTAAAAGAATGTGAAAGAAGGACTCATGCTGGCCCTTTTCTTTTTCTCCACCTTGAACTTTAAGGCAATGGAGAATTTTCTGTTCTTCGGGTCCATAATGGAATCTCCTGAAACACAAGACAACACATGTATCGCCAATTGTTGAATAGCCTGTGGCTCAGGGCCAAAGGTAGAGTCTTCCACCAATTCTCTTTCTGTCAGCTTCTTTCTTACTCTTGTTTTTCATTCCCAATGCCCATGGAGATCTTTCTAGTCCTTTATTAACCAATTGATTTCTTCCTGCTCTGTAACCCGAATAGTGTGATGTTGCCTTCTCTCAACCATCCTCATGGAAGGCTTTATTGTGATTAAGAGAATAATGCCACCAGTTACAAAAAGCCAACTTCTTCAAAGAAGACTTGAGCTTGAGTCAAGATAAGCTGGGGAGTCTTGCCCTACACACCCATAGAAATAAGACAGGAGGTTTTCCTGCTGAATGTCAGTTTAAAGCAATTTATCCTAATCTGATTATGGGACTGATTTAACAGCAGCCTGCATTACAGTGGGTCTGGCTTAATGGGGCTAAGGAGAGAGTGTTTTAACCTCTGAGTGTTAGGTAATTATCCTCCTGGGGAGGCAGGAGTGAATGCTAGGGCAGGCTTGAACTAATACCAGTTCAAAGAGCTTGATCAATGAAGCAGGGTGCTTGAGGCTGATCTGCCACACGGCCCATCCCACTGAGTCTCATATTTATCAAGCCTTTGTGTGAGCTGTCAGTTCTTCTTCTTCGTTATCATCTGATGGGAAGAAGCTTAGAAGGGCCTCCTTCTTCCACGATTGACTCCATCAGAAGAGGGAAGAAGGGATCTGAAGATTAATATAGGAAAAGATGAGTGATTCTCCCCTCCCTCTCACAGTCAGATATGAGAGCATCGTTATCTTTAAACATGAAAGTAACTTTGTGGCACTCATTATTACTCTCTTTGTCTCTGATACACACACACACAACCACCTTTCTTGGTTGAATTCCACATTTTCTCTTCGTGTAGGGTTGCTTATTATATTTCTAGACCTCTTTATAGCAGAATCTGAGAAGCAATGTTAGTTAAGCAGTGCAGCAGCTTGAATACAGTGAATTGTTATATTCAATATCACAGGGAAAATTTTGGATCTTGAGAAAATCAGCAGTAATTTAATCTTAAGATACATACACGTTTCTCAGTTACATAGAACATCTGCAAGTATGCAAAAGGTAACTGCTCACTTTGTCCAGGAAAGTTATTTTCATGCTTCCTTCCTTCCACTTGTTTCTTTCTCTGCATTACAATCAATATTGCATGCTTCACACTACTGAGTGAAAAATCAAGTAGGCTTAAATTGTTTGAATGCTCCAAACAAGAGGTTACTTACATATGCCATTGCTTCTATAGGAAATTGCATCGCTGCCATGGGACTGCCGTCTTGTATTGTTGTTGCCATAGGTTTAAGGTCAAGCTAAGAGAGGCTGTTCTGGTATATTGCACTTCCTCCCTACTCTGAAAGCTTCCTTGGGAAGCCAAGATAAAAAGCCCAAAATGACTTGGTTGGATAAAGATGGTTTCCAAGGAAATAGAACAGTCCCCTCCCCTGGGGGAAAATTGTTTCAGCCGTTATGGAAATGATGAATTAAACAGACATACATTATGGTAGAAACACATGAGGAACTGTACTCTAGAAGGCAATGCATGTTCGGACAATAGAGAAAAGGGAATTCTGAGTCTGAATGGAACATATTTCTAAAAGTTACAAATGTTCCCAATATTTGTGCTTCAGAATAACATTAAAGGATGCATTTAAAGGGTTGGGAGATCCTTTCTGGTCTCCTATACTTCCACTCCCAAATTTCTCATATGTGCCGTACATACCCCGCAACTGCCTTGATTTGGCAGGTACAGTCTTGATTAATTCTCTCTTGTTTTACTTTCTCAACTGCTTTTAAAATGTATAAGGGCACGTCTACACTGTCCTATTAGGTTGTTGATTTCAGCAGAGAAGGAAGCAATTTCATTGTGCAAATGATTAAATGGGAAGTCTTGGAACAGATTTGAGGCCGGAATGGTGCTTATAAACACCTAGGGGATGGCCTTGAACTGTATCTACAACTTCACAACTGTCAAGGAATCACATCTTTTTCACTTTCCCACATTGCAGTGTGTATGTGTGGATCGGCAGAGTACCTGTCTGTCCCCTAACTAGTTTCCTTATGTGCTGTGGTTTAATGCGCTATTATGAATTATGGGCTCTATTTTGGAGTATCTCTGGCTTTGCATGCATTGACACCATTTGTTATTAAAGCATTGCATTGCCTGCAAACTGCATTAAGTGGTCAGTGTAGATGTGCCCACGGTTTTGCTCTGCTCCACCGACTTTCCACTTTTGTCTTTAGGATACTTCAATTGTTGCAAACTAAGTTCAAAGTGCAAATGTAATTTCCATGCAACTACATCAACAGAGAGGAGAGGAGAGGAGAGAAGGGGCTAGAACGTTGTTTTTCCCAGTAGGTACAACCAAAAGCAAACTGCTGCAGCCTCTTCTGACTTGTGTGTACTTACCCTTTAATTATTTTTGCCATCTTGAATACACTCCAATACTGTTTGGACAGACTTGTCCCATTTTGATCTGCAAAACATTGGAGGATATGGAGTTGGTCACATCCTGGAGAAGAAAACATTTTCCTCTCCAGACCCACATAAAAGTTCTCAGGGGCTGCAGTCCACCAATGGAAGTAGTGAGAGCTCAAGGTGGACATGGCACAAAGCTAGGTTTGTGCACAATGAAGTAAACTAGTTTAGAGTCTGAGATTGCATAAATATTTATATAAATCCAATACTTTAAATTTCATCCTAAATTTCAAGTTTATATAATTTTTAGTAGGATAAACATTTATCTTTTGGTAATGCTGGTGTTTTACAAAAGAAATGAAGGGAGTAATGGCATGGGCATTTAACTTACTGCATGGGCAATAGGAAATGTAGCTATCTATTGCCAATAGTGGGCTGAGTTGTGCAATGATGGCACACTTTTAGAATAAATATATACCAGCACAGTTACAACAATCATAATAAATACTGTAAATACTGTATATTTCCACTACTCTAAAATGTATAGGATTTAGCCTATGTACCAAACCTAGCATTAAGTGTATCTGCACAATTATAGACATTTGATACCACTTTCTCATGGATTCCAGGGAAACAAATATAGAAGCGAGGGGCAAAATGAAGGAATGCCTCCTGCAAGGTAATAATTCTGCTTCCTAATGATGCATTCCTTCTCTCCCAGTACATTAAGATTTACACTGTGCACTTAGGGCGTTTCCGCACATAGCTAAAACTTGCTCCAAAACCAGTTTTTTAAAAAAGCAATTGAGAGGGTGTGAAGCCACCCTCAAGCCCCACATATATCTCCTAAAACTTAGCCAGAAGTGGCTGCAAGGCATGGAGCCTTCCTGCAAAGTACTCCTGGCATGCTAAAATGGCATGTGAGGAGATGGGAAGGGAGGTGAGGGAAATCTCTTGTTATTGTACAACTCACAAATTTAGGATATTTAAAGTATTGGATGACATCCAGGAGATGTGTCTTTCACTTGTGTATGGGCATTCATACAAAGAAGTGATGGGTTCTTAGTGTGGGATTCCAGTTACACATATGTGAATTGCAAATCAACATCTACCTGAGTGGTTTCTGTGTTGGGATTTTGCCATTCTTGTCACAACCAGAGCTTGGAAAGGTTACTTTTTGGACTACAACTCTCAGGATCACTCAGCCAGCTTGGCCTAGACTGGTTGATTTTTGGGAGTTGTAGTACAGAGAAGATCTTTTCCTCAAACTCTGACAGCAATCACAACTAACTCTCCAATGATCTGACTGAAAAGCAACTTGTCTGACATATATTTAATCAAGACTAGCTGTACCCACCACCATGCATTGCTGTGACCAACCTTCCCTTCCTCTTTCTCTCAATTCTTTCTCTCCTTCCTTCTTTTTTTATTTCCTTCTCTCCTTCCTTCCCTTCCTTCCCCCCTTTACTTTCCCTTCCTCTTTCACCCCTTTCTTCCTTCTCTACCTATTCTTGGACTGCAACTCTCAGCAGTCCTCCTGATCAATCTACCTACCTATCTAAATCTATCTAATCTTGGAGTTGCAGTACAGGAATAGGAAATTGGGAATATGCAGGGATTTGGATGTTCTCAAAGAAATCCAAGGAGAAGAAAGCTTGCAGCTTGGAAGCAGTGCATTTGGATCATCCTCCTCCCCTAAAGGGCCTGGTCTAGGGGATGCTGGGAGCTGTAGTCCGGAAGAGAGCATGGATATGCTATTGTGTGTTGGCTGGGGGAGTCATTTTTGCACATGTGCTGTAGTGTCTTTTTGCTTTTTTTGGCCTTTTAAAGTCCCTTCTGCTGTGTTTTTCAGTGTTTATATGAGTGATGGTTACTCGTCCTGATAGGAGTAATGTGTCCAATTTAGGTGTCAATTCATCCACTGGTTTTTGAATTATGTTAATCCCACAAATGAACATTACATTTTTATTTATATAGGTTTGTCACAAAGCAGTATAAAGATGATGTTTCAAGTAAGTTAAGTTTTTTTTTGAACAGACCATGAGATAATTCTACACATTTTGGAGTAGGCTTCAGATGCCTGGTGTTTTAATTTTAAGTACTTTTGTCCTGCATTAAAGAGGGTTAGCTAGTGGGAAAAAACATTTTCCCATATAATCTGTGCCTTTTATTGTAATCCATGGGTTATTGGCATGAGGATGAGTTACCTCCTAGGGTCTGATAACACTGTGAATTATCAGAAACATGAGTTGTCCACATAAGAAGGAGATTTTCTGGGATGCTATTTACCTCTAGGGCCTTACACAATTATTATTGTTTAAATCTTGGCAAGGCTCAGGAGAAGGGGCATTAGACACGGTGCTCAGTACCTACCGGGAGGGCTCCTTTGTAAAATAAAATACAAAACTGTAATAGATTCCACCTCGGGATGAATCAGTCTTTCCTCAGCCCATGTCAGTTACAAGGATATGTATTTTTATAAGCCTGTTTCATCCCACCGTTTCATCAGTCTGAGGGTTGAAGAAAAGGGATTCTGCACCAGAATTTGCATTTAAAAATATTCAACATTTCTCTGCATTTCTATTTTTGTACTCAGTTTTCCTTAACGTACACAAGTTTGCATACATTTTGAGCCAATGTGGACAGCAAACCAGAAAGTGCAAAATAGTTTGGTTTGCTTAAAAGTGAAAGATAAAACACAGTTGCTGTTTTCCAGCCTGGCCTATTTCACAGGATTATTTGGAGGATAACATGAAGAGCCATATCTTCACCTCATCAGAAGAAGGGCAACATAGATATGTAGCACATAAGTAAATACTTCATTGATACAATATAAGAATTTATCGAATAAAGGAGAGGTTCTCAAACGTTTTCAGCCATGGAGCCCTTTTATGAAACAAAGGTTTATCATGGAGCCCCAATAAATGCTTATATGTTATATTATAATATATAATGTATACAGGCAAACGTTTTGACACATTGCATTTAAAATTTGGCAGACTGGCTGAGCTAGTGGCAGATGAATGGAGAGTGTTGGTATGAACAAACTGAAAAAAATCAAGGAAAGAAAGAACAATGCAACATTTAATATGAAGAACAATTTTAATCAATATAAACTTAACAGTATTTCAGTGCAAGACCCCAGGGGCCATCCAGTCCAACCCCTTATGCCATGCAGGAAAAGCACAATCAAAGCACCCTCAGCAGATGTAGTAGTAGTAGTAGTAGTAGTAGTAATAGCAGAAACCCTAGGGGCCATGCAGTTCAACTCCCATCTGCCAAACAGAAAAGGCACAATCAAAGAATCCCCTGAGCAGCTGCGCCACTGGAACTGTGGCACAGCTGGCTAGGAGTCAGCTGCATTAAGATCACTACTGACTGAAAGGTCATGAGTTTGAAGCCATCCCGGGTCGGAGTGAGCTTCCGACCAATTTGTGCAGCTTGTTGTCGACCTTTGCATCCCAAAAGACAGTTGCATCTGTCAAGTAGAAAATTTAGGTTCCACTTATATGGGGAGGCCAATTTAACTAATTTATGAGGCCATAAAAATCTCCAGCAAGCATGCAAAGAATGAGGAAGTACTTCATCAGTGTCACAAATGGACAGTGAAGTGACAGCTCCCCTGGTGGCCAGAATACCCTCATGAAAATGTTAAATAGCTTCTGATTGTCTGTTTATATATGTTGTATATCTATGGCTTTGAATGTTTGCCATATATATGTACATTGTAATCCTCTCCGAGTCCCCTGCAGGGTGAGAAGGGCAGAATATAAATACTGTAAATAAATAAATAAATAAATAAATAATAAAAATAGGGTTTTAGGAGCAAGGAAGGTAAGGGGGAAAGGATCTAGGTGGCACGGAAGGCGAGGAAGAAAGCTTTTGTTGACAAGGGATCTGGGGGAGGGGGCGGAGCAGGAAAGAGGAGGGAAAGCTTGGAAGGGGGGAGGATGGAGGAGAAGGGAAGCACAGAGCCCCTCAGTATGCGGAATGGAGCTCCAAGAGCTCTGTGGAGCACACTTTAAGAACCTCTGGAATTGAGGCATTGGCAATGTAGGCATCTCTCCTTTGTGTTTTCAGACTCATCTTACTTCCTCAAAAATAAGAGGGATTTAATTCTCAAGTGAGTATGCTATGCTGTAGTGGTTTTAAAATCTCTTCACATGGCAATTTTTGGGCATATTGTTGCATCAGCAATCCCCCGGTGAAAGGGAAAGCGCATGGAGTGGCTTGTAGTGCCCTGTGTAGCCCCCCTCCTTCCCGCATCACATGGAAGGGACAGGAGAGGGTGCTCTGACACCCTTTCCTTCCCAATCAGATGGCAGAAAGGGCGGCAACGCATGTTGCACTGCTGTCCTTTCTGCCATCACATGTCACAAAGGGAAGGAAAGTGCAGGTAACTCCATCGGAGTTACCCAAAATACACTTTCTTCCCTCTAGTCATGGAGGAAACACCTTTTGGCACTTTCCCCCCACTTTGAGAGGAAAGTGGACAGGGCCTGCCATGAATCGTGTGATGGCAAACGGCAGGCCCGGTCCTTGCCGTGCAGCAAAGTGGCAAAATGGGGCAGAAATGCACCGTGTGAAGGGGTGGATAATCCCAATGAGTTCAAACTCTGGAAACCAGGGCTTTAATCCTTGTTTGACCACGAAACCCCAGTATCTTACAAGATACTGATCCTGACATTTAGAGCTCAAAATGGCCAAGTACCTTTATATCTTAGGGACCGCCTCATTCCTTTTCCCCATCAGTGGTCACCTCGATCCACCTAAGAAAATCTCCTATACATACCAGGTCCTAGGGAGGCACATTTGGAAGCTACATGGCATAGAGCTTTTTCGATCTATGCTCCAATTCTGTGGAACTCATTGCCTCCATATATTAGAGCAATGTCGGAGTTGCAACCTTTTGCAAAGGCGCTCAAGACTTGGCTGTTTGGTTGTGCATTTAAGTAACCGGATCAAATTTTGCCATAGTCACTGCTGAATGTTTTTATGTTGAATGTTTTTATGTTGAATGTTTTTATGTTGAATGTTTTATATTGTGTATAAGCTATTTTATATTGTAAGTCGCTCGGAGCACTTTGGTGGAGAGCGACTAATTAAGAAATAAAGTGATGATGATGATGATGGATGATACAGGACAAGTCATGGTCTCATTGTCTTAGAGGAAGGCAAAGGCAAACCCACTATGTAAACATACACATTCTGCCAAGAAAACCCTGAAATAGGTTCACCTTAGCGTTGCTATGTGTCGCTCACTAATAGATGAATAGACTAAATCACAAAAGCAACATCCGCCCTTCACGCTGAGCCCTCTGACTACAACGTTTAGCAATGTTTAATTTTAATGAAAAAGCTGATAGAACTTGTTACACTATGGCCAACAATGAAATTATTCAGGTAGAGGGACTTCACAATGACACTGTCACAACTCAAACTTTCAGTATGAAATAAATCATACATAAAATCATACAATAACGGTTTCCTAACCATCAGAAGAAGAGTTGGAAATTTGTTTCATTTGCAGGCAACTTGAATTTAGTTTTTACCTAATCCACAATTCCTCTGGCCCCAGACTTCTTTTTATATGCACAGAAGGAAGAGGGGAGGGGAGTAGCAAGCCTGCAGCAAAAATGCCTTCTACTCCTAAATGCTGTATATTTTGAGCTTCTGATTTAGGATAAGATTTTTTTTAAAAAAAAATCTCTTAAGTGGGACCAGCTGCATAAATCCCATAAGCCACATTTTGCTTCCAATTGTTATCAGCAAATGAACCACTCTAGGGTGGGTTCCAGCCATCCTAGATGCTTCACCTCTAGTGCATAGTACAGCTGAGTCAACAAAGGAAGAATCGGCTAAGAAGAGGCTTAAATACCAGAATGATGGGGCCAGCAAGCTGGAATTTCATCTGGCATTTGGCATGTGATAGTCTCTTTTCTTAACCATAGTACCATTTGGTAATTTCTGTCTCTAGACTTCATAGGTTTACACTAAGATCCCTACCTTTAAAACTGTATCACTTTATGTCTTTATTAAAAGTATTGATCCACTGTAAATGATTTAGCATCTGTAGTTTAAGAAATGTTTTTATATGTGTTGTCATACATTGTCGGGTGATGTGATGGGTTGTTTTTCTCTCTATCAAGTCATCCTGGTAAAATTTGATAAGTCATTTAAAAACATTTCTTAAACTACAGATGCTAAACCATTTATAAAGGTCGTGTAAATTACATCCCTTGCTGTGAAATGTGGTCAGTCACTTTGAAACATTCGATAACCATCTTGCTCATTCTGCAACAGGGTCTTGGACTGTTGCTTCAACGTCGTATCCAGACAGCAGGCCCATAGGCAGAAAAAATGGGAGGGGGGGGGGGAGGGAATTGAAACTTTTTTAAAGTGAATTGTGAAAAGTAGGCCCATAGAAAAAAATAATTTAATGTCCTTAAAATTGATTTTAAATATAAACAAAAAGTATAAGCAAGGAGCAACTGGAGGGGTATAATGGTTGAGAGAAAAAATGGTACACTGAGTTGCATCTGGTTGCATATTAAAGAACAGTGGTCTCAATATATTTGTAATGCATTCTTGGACAACAACTAAGGCTCTTTCTACACTGCCATATAATCAGATTATCAAAGCAGATAATCTGCTTTGAACTGGATTATATGAGACTACTCTGCTATATAATCCAACTGTGCGAGAGGAGTAACTTGGATTTTCTGTCATTTTATTTATAATGTATGTCATGGTTTTATAATACAGGGTTAGTCAAAATGCATAGGCCAATAAGCCATTCAATTGAATGGCTTATTGGCCTATGCATTTTGACTAACCCTGTATAATTTAATAATTTTATATTGCTATAATGTTCTCTTTTTGTAATGCTGTATTTAGTTGATTATTTTTATGTTGTATAATGTTTGTTTGTATGTTGTGCGCCACTTTGAGTCCTGATTTGGGGGGAAAGCAGGAAATAAATAAATAAATAAATAAATAATAGCTTGGGTTGTTTTAAGTTTTTTGGGCTGTATGGCCATGTTCCAGAATCATTCTCTCCTGACATTTCACTTGCATCTATGGTCACAATCTCTGAGGATACCTACCATAGATGCAGACAAAACATCAGGAGAGAATGATTCTGGAACATGGCCATACAGCCCAAAAAACTTACAACAACCCAGTGATTCTGGCCATGAAAGCCTTCGACAATGCAATAATAGTTTTATATGGCAGTGTAGAAGAGTCCTCACACAACTGTTAGAAGGCTCATTATATGAACCAGTGGGTTCATGTAGAAAGAAGTCAAAAGCAGTAAGACAAAGTGCCACATGGAGAGGGTGCTCACAATGTTGTGAGTATTTGGAAGAAGAGAGAAGACATAAAAGTATTCCCCCCCCCCCATTTTTTATTATTCTTATAAAACAATTATACATAAGCATAATTACCATGCATTTTAGACTTTTTCATTCCCTTCTCCCTCCCCACTCCCACCCCTCCCTCTTCCTTGTTGACAATGTAATTCTTCCCCCTCCCTCGATACATGAGCCTTTTTTTTCGATTCTATCCAATTTTTTCTTCCAGCTTTCATCATCTGGTTTAATGGCCTGTAACCATCTTATAAATGGAGTCCAAATTTCTTTAATTTTCTTCTGTTTGTCTGACCAAGAGAAGACATAAAAGTATTAAGTCAACGGCAAGGAGAATAATATGTTAACGTGATATGAGCTGATGAGTTAAGATGAAGATTTCTGGGAAAACAAAGTGGCAGATAAGGAATTTATTGGAACTATTCAGAAATTTAATATTATCTGCCTGCAAGAGACCTGGACACATGAACTTAACTCTCCATTCTTACATGGTTATAAAGCATTTAGTCACCCGGCCGTAATTTTTTTTTTAAAAAAAAAGGTTGAGGAAGTGGTGGTTTGGTGTCCTTTGCCTCAACAGAACTAGCTGGAGAATCCCAAATGGTGGATTTTTGGCCTGCAAAATAATTATCTCTTGCCAGTGCAAATTTTGGCCTAATATGAAGACTTTCTCTTCACAGAAAGAGATACTATATCTGCAAATAATGTCCAAAATTTATGCCAAAAATCATAGGCACTCCCTAATTTAATGGCCACTTGCCCCAAACCTCCAGTGTTTATCTGGTTGACATCTGGCAGACTTCATCTATCCAGACTGAACTACTATGTCTACATTTGTTTCTAATTATGCTTAAAACTTCCTTATAGCAATTTATTTATATACTGGCTATAGTTGATAGAGAGGCATAATGCTTTGGATTTTCCAAAGAGAGTTTTTTCCCCAGTTTCATATGATATAGGTCTCCTCAGACACAGATTCAGTTAAACCAACTCACTTTCTGAGATATTAGGGAAGTGATGAATTTATCCATACATACATATACAGAAAGGAAGAGGGAGAGAAATATATGTCTCAGCAGTTCCAATAATCTTAATCGTATATTACTAAATTATATTACAGGTGAATCCACACAGTTGTGGATTTAAATTTTGAAGTTTTTTTTAAATTGTGGGTTTTATTAATATATTATCTCTAAGGGCCCTTCCACACAGCTATATAACCAGAATATCAAGGCAGAAAATCCCACAATATCTGTGTTTAACTGGGTTATCTGAGTCTACACTGCCATATAGTCCAGCTCAAAGCAGAAAATGTGGAATTTTATTCAGCTGTGTGGAAGGGGCCTTAGTTCTCCAAAGTGATTCTATGATCAATTTCTGTTGGATCCTGCACCCCTCTCACCCACAAAAGGAGAGAGCCCACTGTACTTGGATTACTAGATAGTTTGAGCCCCCGGTGGCGTAGTGGGTTAAACCTCTGTGCCGGCAGGACTGAAGACCAAGAGGTCGCAGGTTCGAATCCGGTGAGAGGCAGATTACCTCCCTCTATCAGCTCCAGCTCCTCATGTGGGAACATGAGAGAAGCCTCCCACAAGGATGATTTTTTTTTTGTCGTGTCAGGAGCAGCCTGTTGTGAGAGAATTGGCCGTCTGCAAGGACGTTGCCCAGGGGACGCCAGATGATTTTTGATGTTTTATCATCCTTGTGGCTTCTCTCATGTCCCCGCATGAGGAGCTGGAGCTGATAGAGGGAGCTCATCCGCCTCTCCCCGGATTCGAACCTGCGACCTGTCAGTCTTCAGTCCTGCCGGCACAGGGCTTTAACCCACTGCGCCACCAGGATAATGAAAACATCAAAATCATCCAGGCATCCCCTGGGCAACGTCCTTGCAGACGGCCAATTCTCTCACACCAGAAGCGACTAGATGGTTTGACTACAACCCCTATTTTAATTTATGATAGAATCAAAGTATACAAAGCATGTATCTATTTCAATGTATTCATCAACTACTTTAAAATTACGTATGAAATATGTGGGTATTTTCTTTTGTTTCTATCAGTTATTATCTTGCTTTAGCATTTTTTTTCTTGACATTCTTCAAAAGTTGCTCCATGGCTGCTAAGTTGTTAATATTCTTTCTCCCAATTTTTACACCTCTTTCCATGTTGGAGGCCCTATTTAAATGGACCATTTAAAGTGGTTTTCATTCTGATAACCCTAAGAGCTGAGTAATTTGTCTTTTTCGGTTCTATGTTCCAGTTAGCAAGTGTTAGCTGAGCAATTTGTCTTTTTTCTTTCCTGTGTTCCAGGCACCAGAAAATTGGAGTGTAAGCACTGTTGAGAAGTCATTTCAATCAAGGTTAGTTACAGGAGATCCAGCAGAAGAAAGAAAAAAACAATAGAATGGTCCTGAGATAGTCCTGAAGTTGTTTTGCAAGTCAGTAGAGTGAGCTAATCAGTACCATAGCCAATCAAGAAATCACTAACCCCCGAAAAGGATTCTTAGTTGTCAAAATGGAGGGTTGAAATTAACAAATCTGTTAGGGACTAGCTGAAGATTTATATCCAGGTACCTAATTAGGTCAGTGTCACCTACTTAATATCCTCTGGAAATTACTCCCTTCATTATAAGGCGCCACGGTGGTACAATGGGTTAAACCCTTGTGCCGGCTGAACTGCTGACCTGAAAGTCAGTGATTTGAATCCACAAGATGGGGTGAGCTCTTGTCTGTTGGATCCAGCTTCCCATGTGGGGGCATGAGAGAAGCCTCCCACAGGATGATAGCACATCCAAGCATTCCCTGGGCAACGTCTCTGCAGACGGCTAATTCTCTCACACCAGAAGTAACTTGCAGTTTCTCAAGTTGCTTCTGACATGATAAAAAAATTCAATAAATGATGCCAATGGGTCTACAGCATTTGTGATCTCCTACTTGGGAATAGGACCTTCCTATGCTTTCACTTCTAGGTCTCAATTGTCTGATTCTAGAGGATGAGTTACCACACTTCCCCCCCTCCCCCCACTTTTTCTTCATTTTTGTGGTATTTGTGTGTGTGTGTCTTATTTCCATCCCAAGCTGCTTCTGATCTCTAAAAGCCACCTGCTACTGCAGGGGTAGGGTAAATGCTGCAGGGCAAAAAGGCACTTTTCCGGTTGATAAAGCACTTGGGGCCCCCACTTCTTTATTTATTTTGTTTAAGGGTTTATAACCAATTTTTAAAAACCATAAAACTTATCTATGTATATAAAATAATATTATAAATGGCCTCAAATTAATTAAAATAACTCACCATTAGGTATTATTATTACTTTCACTAAATTCCTCCCTGCTCATTAACAAATAAAATCCCCTCACTTATTCATGATTGATTACATATAACTTTATATTTATGCATAAATGAACCTTCAATGTTCTTGCATTAGCTTAATTAATATGATGATATTAATGACTATGTTTTCTATTTATATTGACTTAAAAAGAAATGAATGGACTTTGATTGACCTTATAGTATTGTTAGTGGTTTGTTGCTGAATTTAAATGAGAAACCATAACACCAATTAAGAAAACCACTGAGGGCACTGGAGAGGCAGTAAAACAGCACTTGTGTTGTGGGGCATATGAAGTCCACAGACCTTACTTTGGCTGCTCCTATGTTAGTGGAAAAACACTGTCAATGTAGCTCAAGTATTGCATTGTTGAACTCTCAGTTATACTGAAATCAGTCAAATTTTGCCTTCATTCTCTTAGATGCTATTATGCTTCCGTTTTCCCAGAATAAATCTTTCTCTCCCCCTTCCCATAAGATAACTCAATCCTTATCCTAAGTCTCACTGATTTTGTTGGAAGTTGATATTTTAAATGTGCTTAAGATTGAAGCCAAAGCTATTCTGAAGAGTTAATGGAAAACACATTGACCCATGCATTCTCCTGCCCCTCACAATTTTCGTAACTATTCAGTTCCAGTTTAGTCCTAATACTGGAGATAAGTTGTCCTTGTCTAGGACCACCTGATGTTTACATTTTGATTATATCTTCCATTTCCCCCCACAATGCCCTATAGAAATATACACAGCGTTCTGGGCTCCAGAAGAACATACGATAGCATGCAAGGAAATATGTGAGTTTTGTCCTCAACACAGCATACGCCATTTTGCTCTATGTGATCCTAATGATCCTGGTGGGATATGATCCTGGTGGGATGATGGTTTGCATTTGTCATTTCCTCATAGCTGACGTTAAGGGAGTTGTTCATTTGAAAGCTACCATCATCGAGTGGTTTGTGTTTTGGACTAGGTTTCTCTGGAGACCAGGGCTTGAATTCCCACTCAGCCATGGAAACCCATTGTATGACTCTCAGTCTTGAAGGAAGGCAAATCTGTCTTGCTAAGAAGATCTTATTTAGTCTTAGGATCACCATAAATCAGAAACAACTTGAAGACACACAACAACAACAAAGCCATCTCATTTACGTTATTCTAATTATTCATTGTTCAGTCCTTGAAAGGCTTCAAGCACTTGATCTGGACTTCGTACTTGCTTTCTCAGCAAGGTTTTATAGGATGGATCCATGAGGGCATTTTATAGCATAAATCCATGAGTACTAACGGTCTCAGAGTACTCTAACCATACAGTTGGTTACATTTGGGAATAATTATTCAATGTTTTTCTTACACTGATGGTGGAAAAGTCTGCAAACTTCTGTCAGAAACATATCATTTTTCCTCATGGCTAAATCAGACTAGAATGGTTCCTTTAAAGTTTTCCAAAAATCTTCTCCATTAACAGAGTTGGAAAAGTTGTGTGAGGATTTCTTTTGGCAGGAAAGAAACTTTTGTTGTCATTAGAAAACTCAATGTGTGCTCTATTACGCAACCAGCAAGGCAGCTTTCAAATCAGTTTGCCTGTCCATGAGGCTTCGATAATGATCCCACCTGATTTCAAATGCACATCTAAATGAGAATCTTCCAAATGAGAAAAAGCAAACAAATGAAATGTTACAGTGTCAAGTAGCCTGGTAATTGTATTAACAGCCCTTTATAAACAAAATCAGGCTCCCAGCTGGTGCTGAATCCCATAAAAAGCACACCATTAATTTTATGAAGAGAAGTAACCATTTTAGTATTCCAGAGACTTTGGAGTCTGTAAAAGATAAGGTGATGGGCCTTTTCCTCACATCTGTGATGGTCACATCTGGAAAACAGGTCTTTGGTTCATGCATCTAATCATTGACACCCCAGGGCACCCAGAAGGCAGGTGGGGGGAAACTAATGTTCCAACTTATCTTGGTTTAATGGTGTCTTAATTGGCTTAATCCAAATTCTCCAACAAGATCAACTTGTGGACAAAGCTGTAAATAATTGTTAACCCTACATTCCTTCCATATGTGCTTAACTGGTTGCTTGCCAAGCAAAATTTTAAAAGCTCTCTCCCCACCCCCCCACCCCCTATATCTTTCTATATATCTTTGCTGGTTGGCACCACTACCACATCTGCACACACTCGCATTGTATTGCTTTGATCAGTGAAGGCAAATGGTGCTATTTTCTTTTATACAGAAGCTTTCCCTATATATTCTTTTGCCAACAGCATGTCATCATTATACCATGTTGGATTTTGGCATTCTTACCAGGTTGAGTAGACTTGTGTTCAATAAGCACTGCTAATATATTGTTAAATTTGCTGTTTATACAATCCCAGATGATTTGTTAGTTTTTTACTGAACAGAAGAGAATGGCATGTTTGCCTCCCCCACCCCCACTGTAAAATTTTAAAAGCTTGAAGCCAGTTCTTTAGAAGGGAAGCTTTTTCACACCACCAGAGCTTATTGACAGTTTTATGAGTGCTGCTGGAGAAGGGCCTGGCCTGTTATATGCTATGCCACTCAGCTCTGTCTTGAGCAAATGAGCTGGTTTTTAATTAGAGCTTTCATTTCACTCCAGCAGCCTCCAGGTAGAAAGAAACATAGGGCCTCCCTTGAATTAATCACTTTCCCAGACTCCAACCTTACAGAAATGCGATGATCTTTCAGGGAGCATGTTTACCTGGTCAGACACACTAGCATGCCTTATATGTGTCAGATATTGACATAATTTGTGTCCACATTGTGATGCTCTCTATCTCACTTCATTAAAACCTCCCAAAATTAATATTAATGATAATAAAATAGAGCAAATTATCAATGCTCCCTTGAAATCTCAAAACTTTAAATCCAACCCAAAGGTTATAATCAAGTAATCGCCTTCCCTCTCCATTTCTCATAGACATGCTTTTGTGAAACTTGTCTTGCCAGAGCAGTTCACATAACTTGACACTTCCAACCCACCTACCTTTGGCTGACTTTCAGATCTGTTTATAGAAGTTTTAAAGTTTTACATTTGGAGCTACAGTTAAACTCCTCATCATCATTATGGGCTGGGGCAGCCAATTCCTTCCTTTTTAAAAAGAGCAGCTCTGGTTTTATTTCTTTAATAAATATGAAAAATCCCAAGAATGCCTTCCAATTGGCATGTGTTTTGCTTGATGGATTTGCTTTTTATTATTCATGTGGATTTAAAAATGACTTTTAATTGGCAAGGGAAGACTTGAGGGTTTTTTAAAGGAGGTTTGGTGGATGTGGTGAAGAGAAGGGGGCTGACAGTGATTTTCAAAAATTAAGCTCAGTAGACTCTCAGTTAACCGGCACCAATAGATGCTGGACAAATTTAGTTTCTGATTTATTCTCGAAGGCTTTCATGGCTGGAATCACTGGGTTGTTGTAGGGTTTTTTTGGGCTATATGGCCATGGTCTAGAGGCATTATCTCCTGACGTTTTGCCTGCATCTATGGCAAGCATCCTCAGAGGTAGCGAGGTGTTTTTGGAACTAGGAAAAAGGGTTTATATATCTGTGAAATGACCAGGGTGAGACAAAGGACTCTTGTCTGCTGGAGCTAGGTGTGAATGTTTCAGCTGACCACCTTGATTAGCATATAATGGCCTGACAGTGCCTGGAGCAAACTTTTGTTGAGAGGTGATTAAATGTCCTTGTTTGTTTATTTACTGTATTTTAACCCCGCTCTATCTCAGCCCTGAAGGGGACCCAGAGCGACTTCCAAATTGGCAATAATTCAATGCCACATTACAACATAAAACATATAAAATGCAAATATATTATGCGTTAAAATCATAAAAATAACATATAATCCATTTAAATAAACTGTTAAAAACATACCACATAATCCTGAATTTTAATTTTGCTTCAGCTGCTCCTTTGCCTTTGGTAGCCTGTGATATTTTACTGATTTTATTTTATTGATTTAATTAATTTATACTCATTTTTGTTTCACATGAGACTCAAAGCAGCTGACAATAAAATATAGACTAAAACAACCAGCAAAACAATTTTAAAGCATTAAACAATAATAATCTATTTAAAAACATTTATTTAGAACAGTGAACACAATAAAATATATAGCACACCCTCTCTGTTTATGGATTTTACCATTCACTATTAGAAAATATTGTTTTAAAATTCCAAAATAGCAAACCTTGGTTTTGCCATTTTATATAAGGGCCATTATTTTACCATGCCATTGTATAAATTTTCCTGAATTATGGCCTCCATTAAAAATCCAGCAACACCTCAGAGCGTAGAAAGTTATTTTCCCACTGGTCATGCAGTAACTGGGGCATTCAAGGAGCTATAAATCTCCCAAGTCCAGGCTATTTGAAGAACCATCTTTCCACATAAGCCTGCTTATGTTGTATGATATTTGTGAGAGGCTCGTCTTTTGATCCTACCCCATATGCAGATATATGGGACTGCCAGAAAGGATTTTCTTGGTGGCTGCTCCCAGGTTGTGAACCTTCTTCCATAGGAAACTGGTGAGGCTCCTTCTTTGCTTTTCAGCAGAAGGAGAAGACTTAACAAACTCCAACAAGATCTTGTAACTGATTTTTTTTTACTAAGAAGATTACTTTTATACTGCAATAATGCTTGAAGTTTCCTTTTAAAGTAATGCTTTAAATGGCCTAAATAGTTAGGCCCCATCTACACTGTTGTTTTAAAACAAATTCTGTTGTTTAAGGCCCCATCTACACTGCTATGTAATCCAGGGCACCTACAGACAGCGCCAAAATCCTGTTTTAAATCGAGGCCAAACTCTCCTGTTTCGGGCTTTTAAAAAGCACGTGTGCACTCAAGCACTCTACACAGGGAAGGAAAGTACATGTTTAGCATGACTGCAGGGATATACAGTGATGCAAAGTTGCACATTTTCCGGAATGGGATTTCAGCACAGCTTTTCAACACATGTTTTTCATCCGTTATGGCAAATTACCACTCTTTAAACCTGGTTATTTCTTCATTTTTTAGGGCCTGTGTAGAAAGGCCAGCAGTTTGCATGCATTATATGGTCAGTGTAACTTCTATAAAGCAGACTGAACAGCATTGAATTGGATTATATGAGTCTACATCACCATATAATCCAGTTTAATCTGCATTATAACATCACTGCAGATGGGCCTTAATCTTGTATTAATATATGTAGTGCACTATGGTCTTTGCTCATCCTTCTGCTAATGGTCTAAAATTCATGAATATAATTCAATCCAGCTGTTTCCATCTTCTACTTTTTGGCCATTTTTTTGTTTATAGACTGCAACTTATAAACTGTATGTTCAGGAAGGTTGAAACTTTCTCAACCTGTGGGTCCCCAGATCTTTTGGCCTACAACTCCCAGAAATTCCAGCCAGTTTACCAGATGTTAGGATTTGTGGAAGTTGAAGGTCATCTGGGGACCAATGGGTTGAGAACCACTGATTTAGAGCCTGTCTGGAGGCCAATGGAAGCCCGCCTCCCAACAGGTATGAGGTAGCTGTATTATTCTCCAGAATTAGTTTTAGCTTGTATTTGAGCAGTCTCAGATGGAGACTATTAGGTGACAACTAGGACTATTCTGACTAATATTACATGTACACCCCATTCTAACCTCAACAGATATGACCTTGATAGCCAGGTCCTCAGGGAACTCTATGGCTCGCGAGGAACAGTAGCAGTGATAACCCAACCCCCTCCCTAAGATGATCAGTGCAGGGAAAAGGTGGTGGAAATGTGCATAAGGACAACAGATCAGGGCTGAAACGGACCTGATCCATCTGCCCAGACAATCACAAAGCCCATAGATGGTTCTGTGTTTCCAGCAAACAAATTCCCTGATTTTACTGAGTGCAGAGCTAATTTGGGTTAAGGGCTAAAAACTTCAGATATTTACTTGAAGTCTAGTCTGCCAGCACAGGATTTTGGATGAATATGGGTTTTTGGAGTTTTTGAGAAGATGTCATTAAATATAGAGATGTGAGAGAGCAGAAAAGGTAAGAAGGAAAGCTTTTATTTCATCAGACCTTCCAGACTACTATGCCATAATGCACTTGGACCAAAAAAGTTGGTGATGAATGATTTCTGGTTTGCTAATAAATTGTGACTCTAATCAGATTAGTTTTGCTTGTTCATATTCAGGCTACAAGGATTGGACATATGTAATTCAATAACTCCCCAAATACCAAAATGATTATTTAGCCCAAAATACATTAGTAATCTTCTTTAGTTGTAGCCAGTAGACTGCAGTAGGACTACAGAACTGGCTGCTTTTCCTGATGGTGGGGACTTAACAAGGTGGGATTGCAGAAGGTATTTGTGATGTCATTTATCAGCGAAAAGCTAGCATTCCTGAGTACAGTTCTAAAGCATAGCCTGGCCTACTTTGAATGGGACTTAGAAGGATAGTATATTACTATGATGATGATGATGATGAATATATTTATTTTTATATCCCACTTCCCCCATGGCATGAGGGGCAAGGTAAGGCAGGTGATGTGGGGCATGAATCCATGGGCTTTTTGATGAGGTCATAAGGAATTTTCCACTGTGGCCATATCAATGAATGGGAGCAGTTGGTGGACAAGTTTTAAATGTGCAAAGGTACTCGAACTCCCAATTTGCTGTTGAGTCCAGGAGTACCTCCAAAATGTGGACCTGTGTCTTCATGAAGAGCGTAACCCCATCCAGGACAGACTGGATCCCTATTCCCTGATCCACTTTCTGACTTACCAGGAGCAGCTATCTCTTGTCTGGATTAAGTTTCATCCAGTCCATTACTAATGACTGATGGTTTAGGACCAAGGCACCTTCCTTGCCTTAGGATGAAAAGTAGTAATAGAGCTGGGTGTCATGTGCATCTAGATGGCACTACACTCCACAACTCTCCATGATCTCTCCCAGCAGTTTCCTGTCGATGATAAATGGCATGGGCAGACAAGACAGGGTTCCAAGGAGCCCCACAGGCCAACAGCCAGGGGCTAAAAAGTTTTTTTTTATCACAGCTTTCAAAACCCTCCAGCCAGTATGGGCTACTGATCATGCTGTGTGAAACTAGGAAAGAAATTTGAGCAGCACAGGCAAAATACATTATGTGGCTACCAGAGGCTGCCTGGTAATGGGAAGAGGCCTTATAGCTGAGCTGTGGCTGAGATTTCTTGCATATATAAGAAGGATTTTAAAAAGAACACAATAAGATGATCATGTGATGGAATAAAACACATGTCAACTGATGAACCTCTAATGTCAATGTTGGCTGCTTTTCATACTTGCACCTGGCTCACTGCTAAAACAAATGGACACTGTAACCAGGAGAGTACTTTGAAAAACCTGAGAGTGTGTGAGATATATCAATATTCCATGGAAATGCATTTCTCTTTAACTCAGAAATTCACTGACCATGCCCGATCTATAATAATGGAAGACAATCTATTGAAATCAAGGGACTTCATTCTTGTACCAAACTGCTGTGAAATGGCTGGTGGAGGAGATAACTCCCAGAAATTCCTTTGGCCCACACCCCACCTGTAGGATATGATGTTTTTCTACAACACTGGTTTGAATAGAGTACCTAATCGCCCATCTATAGAACTTATGATTTCCCAAGAAAAAGATAAAAACATAATGCAAGATTTAGTCTTAAGATCCTTTAAGCAAAAATAGCAAACCGAAATAAACTTTGACCCAATTTAGTTCTATATTTGCACAACATACCCCCCAGGTTTCTCTTAAAGCCCCTTTCTGCACAAAACATTTTAAAAGAGGAAGACATTTGCCTCCAGACAAAAACAGCAGAGAAAAACTGCAATGATATCTCATGCCAAGCAGGCGCTAATTTGTGTAGTTTCCAAACACTGGTCCTAGTTATGATTCACCTCCACAATAATTGATGCGTGTGAAATTAGAGGCCCTTCTCATTTTACTCTCAGAATAATATTAAGAGAAAAGGGGGCTTCTTTTTCTATTTTTGTTTAGCCACCACAGCTGATTGTGTAAACACTCCCTGGCATAGATTTCTCAGTTTACTGGGGTCGGAGTTCGCCATGTGAACATACCTCGCAATATGAAGCGCTACCTTCGTTAACCTCACACATCTGCTAATTAGTGGGTCACTTGCTGGTCAGAGGTGTGCTTCTGCTGTGCTTCTTGGTGCTTATTACGGCAACTGTAAATGCCACATGTAGCAGACTTTGAAAATGTGTTTGGAAGACTTCTGATATAATTAGGGGACATTATCCTCAAATGGAATACGCCAGCTGACATTTAAAAGACCATAATAAGGTAATTTCCTCCCACTTTCACTGCAACAAATTGGTCATGGAGTACAACATTTAGAATGGTCTTTGGTTTCGCAAGTTTAGATTGAAAAGAAGTAAATATTACACATTTGTTCCAAAGGAGCTCTGTGTCGTGATTGGGAGAACCCCAATGAACCGCTACATAGGGGCAGCTGGCATTGTGAACAGTTTGAGGAGCCTTCCACATGGGAGCTGTCTGATTTTTGAGTTTCTCAAAATGTCCTGGTGATCAATAGTAGAAGAGATCACAAGAAACAAATCTATTTTTAGAGTGGTTTCATCTTTAAATTAAATTTAAATTAAATAAACTTATTTAACATTAAATATGCTTTAGCCCATCACATTTTAAAGTAACACACAATATTTTGTTTGCACGTTATTTCTTAGAAATATAAACCTTGTAGATATATTAATGCTCAAAGTAGAGTGGATGTTTTCTCACCACATTGCTTGGGAGCTTTGAAACTGCTGCTATAATGAGTGTAAAAAATGTTTTTCATTCCTAGTCAAAATAAGAGTGAAGAAGACTTTATTTTGTTTGAAAAGATTCACTGATATATCATGTCCATCATTTAGCTAAACTTTTCTGTTTGGAATAAAAGAAGGTAGGTGTCTGGGCACACTATAGTTCTGAAAAACCAATGTTTTTCTCCTTGCCTTCCTTTCTTTCAGTTGAAACCAAAACCAAAACTGGAGGTTGGTTATATTCACAGATTGCTAATAAAGCTGTGGAAATTATTCCACCAACAGGATCAAGGAAGTGTAGGCAGATCTTGTTTGTTCTTCAAAGCTAAGCAGCTTCACCTCTAATGAATGCTTGGACAGGAGATCACCAATGAAATTCCAGGTGCTGTAGGCTGTAGAGGGGAAAGCTGGCAAAACTACCTCTGAGTATTTCTTTCCTAAAACCCTATGAAATGTTGTGGGTCGCTATAAGTCGACAAGATACTTGATATGGTATACACACACAGCCATATAAAATATTCTTTTCACGGCATTACCTCAATCCCTTGAATCATGGGAGACATCAAGAGAATTATATTTTGTGATTATGTTTTCACCCTATATCAATAGTATCTCCTGGAGTTCATTGACCAATTCCTAGAAAACATTTATTGTATCTTTGCCGGAAGGAATCTCTGATAAAACCTTGGTAAGCAAATCACTGCTGGTAGGCTTGTGAATGGATCCATTTTAGCAGTTTTCCTTCAGCTAATCCAGCTTCTTCAGCTTGGTTGGATAGCCATAATGGCAACTGACCAGCTGTCACATTTTTCCTCTGTGATGACACCACGTGGCAGCTGATCACAGATCCCCCTCCCCTATTCGACATCACAGTTGTCTCCTGGCTTCAGTGTATTTTTTTGGCTTATCTTCTGGTTCAGCCTCTCTGTTGAATTTTTTTTATTTTCCTTTATTTTATTGATTCTTTTTCTATAGTGGGACTGACTGGCATTTGGGAATGTGCAGGACAGATGGGTGCATTTGGGGGCTTGGAGAGTCACCATTTTAGATTCTTTTTCTCCTCTCTTCCTCTTCTTCCGAAAATACTTCTAAAAGATAATAATTATTAATAGTAATAGTAATCCCAACAAACAAAAAGAAAAACCTCATTTTCAGAAAACTACTACCTTTACCTCTCCTCTAGAGTAGAGAGTAGAAACGGCTTTAAAGAACCATTAAACCCAAAGCAGAAAGGCATGAGGGGGAAAAAAGGCACCACTCCAGGCAGGGTCTGCAGTACAAATCAAGAGAAAAGAGAGGGCTTTTAAAAGGAAGCCCAGGGTCAGATAGCTCCAGGTTGATTGTTCTTTCTTCCCTGGGAAGTGGGAAGCCTCCTTAAAATGCATTGGAAAGCTGTGTGCAGGGAGAAAGCAGCGCCTGTAACTCCTGTCTCCTGTTAGAAAGAAACAGCTTTAACGAAGTATTAAACCTGGTCTCCTCTGCAGACAGAAGGGTAAGGATCACAGAAAGAGTGGTATCTTGACTCTGATGCTTTTTATCCAGGTCTTAATGAAGCTTATAAGGACAAAAAATGCCTAAAATGACGGAAAGAGAAGCCTGGGCCGGAAAGGGTGCTTCCTTAACCCAATTGCTGAAAACCAGGCTCCCTTGAAGGGAAAAAAGAAAGTGTCCCAGGAAAGGAAAGGCAAGTCTCATAAGTTCCCCATTGCCACAAATGAGTTGGATCTAGCCGTATTTTTAGGGTGAGGACTGAAAAAGGTTATCTGGCTACCCATCCGTTTTGTGGAGGCGTGCGAAAATGGATATAGGGGTCTACCAGAATCCAGCCAGCAGAAACGGATCAAGGTTCAGCTGAAATGCACAAGGCTAACTGCTGGTATGGCTCCTTGTGCAACCAGTGAAGTAGCTTTATCCACCATAGTTGTCACAAACATAGTAGTAAATACTTCAACAGTTTGAGTTGTAAGGTTTACACTTTGTGAATTGATTTGATCAATATAATTAATTTATTAAAATTTCCCATGAAATTTATCAGAATTGCATGCTGTGAAATTCACTGACATTGATGCACATTCTCCAATTACTGAGGCATTTGTTAATGAGGGCATCATATTCATGGAAATATCTGGTCTCCCAATATTTTGGACAAGAAATCTCATAATCCATTACAAATGACCTTGTTGGCTGAAGCTTCTGGGAGATGAAAGCCAAAAACATCTGAAAGGTAAAAGCTTCTACATTCCAGCAGTCACACCATTGGTAGTGAACTACAGTTACTCTAAAAACTGGTTGAAAGACGCTTTTTTGTTTTGTTTTGTTAATATAGTTATTAGATTTAACAAAAAACCCTATGTGGGTTGCTTGATTTTTTAAAAAGGGAGTTGGGAGTTGGAATAGGGGAACAAGTGAGAAGTCTTATCTTATAGGAAAAGAATCCAGAAAATGCAGAGGGGAAGGCGTAATGTGAACACTTGGCTAATTTCAGGAAGACCCCTTAGGTAATAAATTCAAGCCATGAATCCTGTTTGGGTTCGTGCACCAAATTGCAAGAGGAAACAGATTTTCATTCTGCTTTGCTCCCACAATATCCTGCTATTAACAAAATCCATTCCAAAGTAAACCAAAACAAAAAGCAAAACCCACTCAGCCCCCTTTAAATAAACCCTCAGTCCAGACATTTCCAAGCCACAGGAGGCTCACAAGTCTGCATACATATCCACTGCAAAGTATAAAGAATTGGTTACTGTTTTCAAAAGAAAATGGTTATTATAGGACGGAATGTCCCATACCAGGCTGATTAAGACATGGTCTGGATCACAAATAGAAGGGCTTCTTCCATTCACAAAAGATTTGAATTTATTGCAGTTTTTATGCACATGTGAATGACAGAGAGGGAGGGAGATAATTTGTATTTTCAATTTTCCTGCAGCCTTTAGTGTGATCTCCCATGTTCTGGAGGGTCCCCAAAACCATTGAACCAGATTTGGTTGGGTACATGTAAAAAACTGCAGGAGAATGGAGTGACTGCTAACTCCCTCTACTCTTAATTGGAGGTTGGCTCATCTTAGAACTCTCCTCACACATTCTCTAGACTCAGCCAACATATTCTTTTGACTGTACAAAAGAATAACCAACAAAGAAAACTCTACCCTTTATTTCATAAGTCCTTTCCATGAAACACTCATGACCACCGGAGAGCTGTACTCCTTCAGCAAATTCCTGACTGTGCTTGTATGGCAGGTGAAATGATTGTTAAAATCAAGAATTATTTTGTCATATCTAATTTAATCCAATAAGTGATAAGGAAGGAGATGTAATCACCAAACTAAACAGCAGTTCTTCTTTTTGGGTTATTGTAGGTTTTTTCGGGCTATATGGCCATGGTCTAGAGGCATTCTCTCCTGACGTTTCGCCTGCATCTATGGCAAACATCCTCAGAGGTAGTGAGGTCTGTTGGAACTAGGCAAAAGGGTTTATATATCTGTGGAATGACCGGGGTGAGACAAAGGACTCTTGTCTGCTGGAGCTATGTGTGAATGTTTCAACTGACCACCTTGATTAGCATACAATGGCCTGACTTTGCCTGGGGCAAAGTTTTGTTGAGAGGTAATTAGATGTCCCTGTCTGCTTCCTCTGTGTTGTTGTGCTGTTGCAATTTTAAAGTTTTTTTAATACTGGTAGCCAGATTTTGTTGATTTTCATGGTTTCTTCCTTTCTGTTGAAATTGTCCACATGCTTATGGATTTCAATGGCTTCTCTGTGTAGTCTGACATGGTGGTTGTGAGAGTGACCCAGCATTTCAACAACAGATGTTTCACCCACATCTATGGCAGGCATCATCAGAGCCCCCGGTGGCGCAGTGGGTTAAACCCCTGTGCCGGCAGGACTGAAGACCGACAGGTCGCAGGTTCAAATCCGGGAGAGGCGGATGAGCTCCCTCTATCAGCTCCAGCTCCTCATGCGGGGACATGAGAGAAGCCTCCCACAAGGATGATAAAAACATCAAATCATCTGGGCGTCCCCTGGGCAATGTCCTTGCAGACAGCCAATTCTCTCACACCAGAAGCGACTTGCAGTTTCTCAAGTCGCTCCTGACACGACAAAAAAAATATCAGAGATTGTGAGGTTTATATATCTGTGGAATGTTCAGGGTGGGAGAAAGAACTCATGTCTACTTGAGGCAAGTGTGAATGTTGCAATTGGCCACCTTGATTAGTATTTAATTGCCTTGCAGCTTCAAAGCTTGGCTGGTTGCTGCCTGGCAGGATCCTTTGTTGGGAGGTGTTAGCTGGCCCTGATTTATTCTTGTCTGGAATTCCTCTGTTTTTTGAATGTTGTTCTTTGTTTACTGTCCTGATTTTAGAGTTTTTTTTAATAAAGTCAGATTTTGTTCATTTTCATGGTTTCTTTCTGTTGAAATTTTCACATGCTTGTGGATTTCAATGACTTCTCTGTGTAGTCTGACATGATGGTTGTTAGAATGGTCCAGCATTTCTGTGTTCTCAAGTAATATGCTGTGTCTAGGTTGGTTCATCAGGTTCTCTGCTATGGCTGACAAGCTGCAAGGCCATTAAATGCTAATCAGGATGGGCAATTGCAGCATTCACACTTGCCTCAAACAGACAAGGGTTCTTTCTCCCACGTGGGACATTTCACAGGTATATAAATGTCCCTTGTCTAGTGTCCAACAAACCACACAACCTCTGAGAATGCCTGCCGTAGATGTGGCTGAAATGTCAGGAGAGGATGCTTCTAGAACATGGCCATACAGCCTGGAAAACTCACAGCAACCCTGTGATTCCAGACTTGAAAGCTTTCGACAGCACATAACATATGTTTGTGTCATTTTTTTTTACCTTTCCCCTCACCCACACAACACAGGAAAATCACCCCTGAAAACTTCCTTGAAATGTTTTTCTGTCTCTATGCTGAAAGAGATTCTCTACCTTTGCTTTACATCAAAACTGAGAAATTTCTGTTGATCAAGCCAAAGAATCCAGTCCAAATGAGGCAATACATCTCTGTCCAGAACTGAAACACAGCACACGCAAAAATAAACTACCCATTTTGTCACTCAGATATCTCACTGTTTAATGCTTTGAGCAGACTCATTTTCTCACAAAGGATGAAGAAAATGAAAAAAAGTACTAGGTTAATGGATACCAAGTATATATGACCATACTTCTAACCATTTCTTCCTTCTTCTCCGATCTCTGGTTTGTTTTCAACCAAACCTGGCAGTAAAGTTGCACCTGTTGCATTTACCTCTCTCCTACGTGGAGCTAGCACAAAGTCAGGTTTTTTTCTGCGCAAAGAGGAAGATTTCAACTTTCACTGCAATTACAGTCAAATCAACCATTTCTCACATTACCCAGGTGGGAAAATGAACCCTTTGTTGGTGGAAAATACAGTACGTGTGTTTGCTTTGCAGACACAAGAGTTAAAAATTGTCTTTGGAAAAAAATGACTTTCAAATACAGCTGCTGCTGCAGTTTATACACATCCAGCTGCACAAGAGTCGGCACATATCATAAGATCTAAAATGTGTCAATTATCTTCCCAACAGTTACATGTGAATTTCATTAGCTGGTTTAAATGGTACCTATTACTGCATCAAGCCAGCTGGAGGGATTTCCAGTAGGAAATGTGATACAAGCAAAGCTTACAGATTTCAAATTCCTGAAGGCCATGTGGAATTCATGCTGATTAAATGTGATAACAGTTAGCCCCAACTCATCCCTCTAGCTCCATCTGATCATATCTTTCACAAATAGAGGGAAAAGGCACCTGTGATAATGTGTTGATATGACATTGGGAACCATTGCTCCCCTGATGTCTTCTGACCTAACACAAGAAGCAGAATTGGGAAAATTTACTTGATTGTCATTTTCCTGTCCTACTCCCTACATTTGAGACATGGACAATATATACCTGAAACATTACTATTGTGCTCGATCAATATATCTAAGGAAAGGGATTTTGATCTGCAAAAGCTCATGCTCAAATAATTTCCACATGGTTGGTCTTAAGATTCCCACTTTTTCCTCTCTCCCATCTGTTTTATACTCACAATCCTCCAGTCATCATGGAAACTCAGAGACATATTCCAAACAGAAACTCCAGACCTTTTAGGGCATGGTGCCATATGTGTTTTCTGCTTAAGTTCCAATTTTGAAAAAAAATGCTGTAAAGTTATTCAGAATGGAAAAAGGGTCCCCCTGTTTTCCATACTGTAGGCATGTTGCAGTGATACTACAGAAATCTATTCCACCATTCTTGAATTGATCCTAGAATCTAATTCAGAAGATTTTGGCAGGATCTTAAATTGCATTTTGAATTATATGCATTATATGGTGTGTAGACAAATATAATGCAGCTTAACTGCATTGAACAGCATTATATGGGTCTACATTAACCATATAATACAGATTCAAGCTACATTATATGATAGTGTAGATTTCTCAAATACCAAGCATGGAGCATGTTGGACAGCAATACTTTCCATCTCCCATCAGACATCACTCCTGTATTGGATGCATGCTACAACTGAGAGGTTTTGCTGTTCAGATCATCTGAAGAGGATACACTTTCCATTTTCCTTCCTTTTTACATTTTCATTTCCCTTGAACTTAAAGCAGCTTGTGATTTGTTTGTGAGTGCAATTTGTCTTTGATACATAGAATCCTCTTAATCAGTGTTTCCCAACCTTTTTTTTTGACCAGGGACCACTTAATTAGTGACCATTCTCCAACATTAGTACCAAAAGTGTTACGAATCCATTTTCAGTTAACTTTAGATTTGGTTTGGTTATTTGGGGTGCTGAGTCAGAAAATTGCATTGGTTAAACCACATCAGTTCTAGTTTCAGATACAGGACATATGCCATCCAGTAGTTGCCATCTGCTCACCCACAGAAAACCATATTTAATAATCTAGAGCTGATGTGGTAGTAATAATCTTTTGTGGGTAGTTAGCATCTCCCCTCCTGACATCCCTGTTCCCTCAGCACTATAAGAGGGTTTTGTGAGATCAGTCACTCTTATTGCCACATGATTTTGAGGCAACAGTGTAGTAATGGTGAGGCTGTGAGCCATATTTTTGTTCTTGTGCACCACTGGTGGTCCACGGACCACAGATTGGGAACCATTGTTCTTAATAGAAATGTGTGGGGTTTTGAGCAGATCTTCTACCTTTGGGTAATCGTATGGTAATGAACAACAACAACAACATGGTACACTTGGCAGGGAGCAGTTAGTTGAAGGGTAACCTTACCCCCCCCCCCCCCCCAGTATCAGCATGCTTGATCTCACAGGATTGTTGGGGTGATAACAATTGGGATGAAGACTGCATGCTTGACTTGGATTTGTCTCAATGTAGAAAAGATGGGTTATAAATCTCACAAACATTTGAGGGTGATAAAAGGTGTTCCTTTTTTGGTAAAATTAAGAAGGATAAAACCTAACTTGGGTTTCTCTCTTATGGCCCTAATACTAAATCGCCAATGGGCTGAGAAAGGCGGCATACAAATACAACAAAGAAACAAACAACTAAATCAGCATAACCCAGTCTCTTGCTATAGAATGATTTAATGATTCCCTTTTTCCTAACTCCCATTGTTAATCCTAACAAGAACAAAATTAGTAAACCAATGGGGATTTAGCAAATCAAGACTTGTGTACATTGCTTTAATTTAATAGGTTTACTTGAACTGGGATTAGCAATTGGATTAATTCCCATGTGCTTATTATTATCTTTCCCCTAAGTCTTTTGTGAAAAAACAACAAAAAGATTGTAGATCAGCTTACCTGCCCGCCTTCTGCCTTGCATAATGTTTTCTCTGCTTCCCACCATGTAAGTTACTGGGCTGTCTAAAAGCAGTTTAAGCCAACCATTGAGCAAATATATTTGGACTCTTCTTTGTGTATACAAATTCCAAGAGGGAGTAATATCAAGCAGAATTAAAGAGCTGGCTTTGTCTCTCACCCTCTCTATTAAATGGTGGCATCTTTAGCAGAACTGTTCCAAAATGCCTCCCAAAACCCCAAAGGAAGCTCATCTTGGATATAGCATCTGTTAGTGTTTTCTTTCCAGTCCCAAACAGCCAATCTTAAACTGAAGGAAATCCCATTACATCAACTGCCTACACAGTGGTGATTTTGGGAAATGGTAGGATATAATTCCATCCACGAAATATTCTGCTTGAATGCAACAGTTAAGTGCTGATATTTGTTATGGGAGTTTGCTTTCAGGTGGGACAGAAAAAAAAGTGCCCTTGTTGACTGTTTCCTTTTTTCGTTTGGATCCATTAAGTTGCTAAGTTTGGCCAGCAGTGTAGACTCATATAATCCAGTTCTATCTACATTATATGAGTCTTTGTTGAGCATATAATGCAGTTCAAGCGGCATTATACAGCAATATAAATGACATATCTGTGTATTCAGGGTATGGCTCCAGAGGATACAGTATGAGGGCACTTTCTCTCAAACAAAACTTCTAGCTCTATAAATTTCCAAACTTTTAGCACTTCAGAGAGTGAAGAGACCTAGAACTCTTATACTTTCTGTGTTAGCATTTCCTTGATCATTTTGCCTCTTCCTTTTCCTTGGATGTTGGAGTTGTGGTTTCAAATATTCCACTGCAGGTTCCAAGTCTCCACTGCTTTATGAAATTCACTGGATAGTTTTGGGTCAGTCACTTCGTTTGTGCTTGAACTGTACATAATATAAACTTCATTATATTCACATACCAGCATACACTAAATGGGAAACTGCAGTATAAATGAGTGCAAGTTACAGGAACAGGAATACTGCAAGATAAATGCACACATAATGTCAAAACCACAACCATATTCCATTGAGTACTTGCTACTTACTAGTGGTGGTCTGATTGCTAAAAAGATTCAACCATCAGATTCCTAGTTGAGTATGCTGAAACAAAATTTTGCTAAGTTTTAGGTCATTTTGTATATGAAATGTGAAAGAAGCAAAGAATAAAAACAATCAGGTTTACCTTGAAAATAGGTTAAAATTGGATCAATATAAGAAGAAATATGACATTACATTGGAATGTATCTTCCTTTATGATCCACCTCGGAGATTAAGATAATCAGGAAAGACCCTGGTCTTGGTCCCACCACTTTCAAAAGTGTGATTGGTGGGGATGAGAGACAGGGGCTTCTCAGTGGTGGCCCCTTGTCTGTGGAACTTGCCCCCCCCCCCAATGAAATCAGGCCAGCCCCTCCCACCTTAAGACATAGCTGTAGAACCAAGCATTTGAGCAGTAAATGTAGCAATACAATAATGAGACTGATTTAATGTGACTGACAAATGGATAGACTTTGGACTATGATTTGAATTTGTGTGATTTGAATTGATGTTTTAATAACTGATGTTTTAATTACTTGGTTTTAATTGTGACTATTATTTGTAATTGAATGTTGTCAGCATCAAATTGTGGCCTGTTGTGAGGCCGCCTTGAGTCCCCCTCCCGGGGTGAGAAGGGCCGGGTACAAACGTGGGAAATAAATAAATAAATAAATAAATAATAAATTAGAGAAAGCATGTTAGGGATACGTTCGTATTTCTTAAATGCTGACAATGAAATCTTTAAAAATGAGCCAAAGTGAAGGCTTGGTACTAGTTCAGGACCCTCAGGAGATGTAACTTCATGGGGTTTTCTAAGGATAGAGTAAAAAGTTGAGCGGTAGAGATATGTACACCTTTTGGAGCACCTGGATGGAAGTCCAGGACAGAAGTGAAAATAATCAATCAATCAATCAATCAGTTGCACTGAAGTAGGCTTTTTGTTACATTTATATTACTTGCAATCAGGCATGTAGCCCGGGGTGGGGGGGGGGGGGGCTTGGGGGCTTCAATTCTCATGGTGGTCCGCGAGAAGGCCTTACTGGTATATTATTTAAACTGTTATGTTTATTCATATCATGATCTGATCACTATACTCAATATATCCCATATGCATGGGGGTATTGGGGTAACGATACAAAAGGTTTGCTAGGGTAGACCCTCTTTCACTCAGATTCAGCCCCCCGAATCAAACTCAGCTCCCCCCAAAACAAAATCCTGGCTACGGGCCTGCTTGCACCTCTAATGCTTCTGCCTTTGGGCAGAGAAAGAAGCAACAGCTCAGTTTATATGTTGCAGGTAAAGGAATGTTGCATAAACTTTCTGATGATAATAAAATTGATAGGAAAAGTCAAAGTAAAATTCTGGTGTGTTGCTGCAGGAGCCAGAGATTGGTACAGTTTCCTTCTGATGGGTCAGAGCCACACCATAGTGGGCTTCTAGAAAACCCGCTGGTATAACAAGGAAGGGCCTTTATGATCCTTCCGAGTACTTGGAACTAATGCTCAAGCCATGCTACATAGCTCTATATTTGCAAAGGCACAATGTAGACTTAACTGACAAGCCTGAGGTTCAACTATCCAAGGTGGGATATGGTAGCACTGAGAAAATAACGAAAAATTAATTTCTTTTTTAGTACACTATGAGCATTCATGGCCAAATGCATGTGTGCATCCCCTTCATTATTTTAATTTGGTAAAATCATGCTAACCAGAGATGGTAGAACTTAATTTCTTTCCTCAGTGATGAATCCCATGTCTCCAGGTGGTTGAGCGATCTCATCAGCATCTCAGCAGGATGGCTTTGGAAAAGGACGAAGGGAGTGGAGGGGGGTCACACGCCCAAATTTTAATCGACTGTATAATGAAAATAAAAATTGTCTTTGACACAGAGTAACATGCAGAAATTTGAATTAGCCTGCCTTGATCCAGGAGGAGGTGGAGAAGTGGTGATAGTGGGAATGGATTGCTATGTTTTTGTGAGCAAATTGAGCACTATAATGGTAAAAAAACAAAACAAAAACAAACAGCCACTGTTTGGACAGCCCAATCACCAGCTGAGGATGCAGCCAGCACATAAAAAGGGGAGCCCACTAGGGCCTAATAAACTAGCTGGCAGTGATTGACTGGGCTTGATCAACTGGGACACACCCATTGACTTGCAGAATGTGTTAAAGGTTGCTGCACCAATGTCTTATTATCTGTTTCTCATCTTTTCCTTCAGTTGTTTGTTTAGTTTTAATCCAATGGACATGGAAAGTGGGGCTGCAATACAAGTTGTACAGGACAGAGGGAGATACAGTGATGACAGTGATGACAGTGGCACATTCTCTTATAGAGGAAGCTGCTTAATACCTTCTAGTCACTCTGCTGGTCTGGGGAACTTGGAGAGTGAGCCAGGCCATTTACAAAACCTCACCTAGCTCTTAAGCAATGCAAGGTCAGTGAAAAATAAGACTCATATAATATATGAGCTCCTCAAAGATGATGGGTGTGTGTTCCTGTTGGCACTTCTAGACCTTTCAGTGGTTTTCAATACCATTAACCGTAGCATCCTCCTGGAATGCCTGGAGAGTTTGGAAATCGGAGGCACTGTGTTGCAATGGTTCCAGTTGTACTTCACAGGCAGGTTCCAGATGGTGGTGCTTGGGGATAGCTGCTCCTCAAAAAAGGAGCTGTTGTGTGACATTCCACAAGGAGACATTCTATCCCCAATACTTTTTAACATTTACATGAAACCACTGGGAGAGATCATCCGGAGGCATGGGGCTGAGTGCTATCAAAGAAATATATTTCTCCATGCCAAGAAAGAGGTGCTTACCATTAAGGATCCTGACCTGGGGATGGAGTTGTATCAACCAATTCTGGATGGGGTTACACTTCTCCTGAAAGACTGCATTCACAGCTGGGGAGTGCTCCTGGATCTTTCTTTCCAAATGTCTGCCCAGGTAGATGAGACAGCTAAGAGTGTTTTCTACCAGCTTCAGCTGATAAGCCAGCTGCACTCAGGGGTGGCTCAACCCATTACGCAAAGTAAGCATTTGCAGTATAGTTGATTTTGCCCAGGGGTGCTCTTGAAGCGCTCTTGGGGAAAATAGGCCTTGACATATGTGAGTTGTAGTTACTGGGATGTATAGTTCACCTATAATCAAAGGGCATTCTGAACTCCCCCAATGATGTAATTGAACCAAATATGGCACACAGAACTCACACGATGAACAGAAAATATATATCAGTGATTGGTTGGGGGGGGGGGGGCGCCAAAATACTGTTTAATTACTGTTGAAAATTACCTAGGGCCACCTCTGGCTGCACCCCTTCCTACTTAAAGATGGTAATGCATGCACTGGTAACCTCAGGGCTGAACTTCTGCAATGCGCTTTACATTGGGCTTTGTACTCTGTACCAAGTTCAGAAATTCCACTTAGTTCAAAACACAGCAGCCAAACTAGTTACAGGAATATCCAGGTGTGAGCATATCACCCACATACTACAGTCATTCCACTGGTTACCAATTAGTTTCTGGGCAAAGTACAAAGGGGTATTTTCCCCCCTTAAAAACCCTACATGGTTTGAGTCCAGATAACTTAAAACATCACCTTCTCCTGTACAATCAGCTCCATACATTTGGTTGCCCTCAAACCTACCAGAACCTGCTTGGTGTTTTATTTTATTTATCATGTCAGAAGTGAATTGGGTATAGTTATAATTATTTAAAAAACACAAAGTTTGTTTGTTTGGTTGCATGCTGCAAGTCACTTCTGGTGTGAGAGAATCGGCCATCTTCAGAGACATCACCGAGGGGACGTCCGGGTGTTATGATCCTGCGTGGAGGTGACCATTACCCAGAAGACCTTTTCATTAGCTGCCCAAGATTGTGGAATGACCTGATGGAAGAGCTCTGATAGCTAAATCAGCTGTCAGAATTTATGACACAACTGAAGACCTATTTCTTTCAGCAGGTCTACCCAGTCAATTTTTAATTATGAATTTTAAACTCATGTCTTGTATTTACTGTATTTTAATTTTTGTTCTGTGTATTTTAACATATATATTACAAAGAAATACATTTTAATATATGTCGTTTACATAATGATGTGTTTTTAACTGTGTTGTGTCCTGCCCTGAGTCTTGATAAAAGGCGAGTAAGAAATAATAATAATAATAATAATAATAATAATAATAATAATAATATGCCATATTGTGTTTTTGTGTCAGTAAAATAATCATAATCATAAACATAATCATAAACTGGCATCATAAACTGGACGCAGGCAGAACTAGACAATTTGGACAGAAAAACAAGAAAACTCATGACCATTCATAATTCATTACTTCCTCGTAGTGATGTTGACAGGCTCTATTTGCCTAGAAAGTCTGGTGGCAGAGGACTTTTACAAGTAAAGCAAGCAGTTGAAGAAGAAAAACACACCCTGGCAGAATATGTAAAGGAAAGCCAGGAACCTGCTTTAATTGAAGTCAATAATTGGAAACTTCTCAAAGCACAGGAGACAAAGAGTCAGTACAAGAAAACTGCACTCCAAACAAGAGCTGACAGCTGGCACAACAAAGCATTGCATGGGCAGTTCCTTGACAAAATTGAAGGAAAAGTTGACAGGGACAAAACCTGGTTATGGGTCACACATGGAACACTGAAAAAGGAGACAGAAGGCCTGATTCTTGCAGCCCAGGAGCAAGCCATCAGAACCAATGCAATTAAGACCAGAATAAAAAAAATCAGCAGATGACCCAAAATGCAGACTGTGCAAGGAAGCTGATGAAACCATGGACCACATCCTCAGTTGTTGCAAGAAAATCGCACAGACGGACTACAAACAGAGGCACAACTCTGTGGCCCAGATGATTCACTGGAACTTATGTCACAAGTACCACCTGCCAGCAATAAAGAATTGGTGGGATCATAAACCCGCAAAGGTCGTGGAAGATGAACATGCAAAAATACTGTGGGACTTTTGAATCCAGACTGACAAAGTTTTGGAACACAATACACCACACATCACGATTGTGGAAAAGAAAAAAGTCTGGATTATTGATGTTGCCAGGTGACAGTCGCATTGAGGTAAAACAACAGGAAAAACTCAGTTATCAAGATCTCAAAATCGAACTGCAAAGGCTCTGGCATAAACCAGTACAGATGGTCACAGTGGTCATTGGCACACTGGGTGCCGTGCCAAAAGATCTCAGCTGGCATTTGGAAACAATAAACATCGACAAAATCACGATCTGTCAACTGCAAAAGGCCACCTTACTTGGATCTGTGCACATCATTCGAAAATACATCACACAGTCTTTGAAGAAAAATGCTTGGGAGGTGTTTGACTTGTGATTTTGGAATACAAAATCCAGCATATAGATCTCGTTTGCTGTGAAATACTGTGCTTTTGTGTCAATAATAATAATAATAATAATAATAATAATAATAATAAGTGGTAATAGTATTCTAATTCATGTGTATGTGTTGGGTTCCTTCATTACTCCTTCTGTGAAACCAGTGTTCACTTTGAAGAAAAATGTGTTTGCACCTTAAACTAGAAAGGATACATTCTTCTCAAAACTCTTGTTCCTTATCAGATTACTATTTTTATATGAATTCAATTACTGGTAGATCCAAAAATTAATTTATCTCACCCTATGTGCTGGCTTTCAGTTATACAGCCCAATATACAAAAGGAAGAAATCTATTTTTTTTTTGTGTGAAACTTGGTGATGGAAGCAGGTTATTTTGTGAAGTATTGCATGAAATGTAGATTTGATGTGCCAGTTGAGTTGCTTGCCCAATGGCTGCTAGTGATCAGAACCTTGTAAAGGACCACTAGGATGTCACAGAAAACTGGAACACTCCTTTTCAATGCAAAGCCTGTCCCAATATGATCTGTTGTATTCTCGGAGACCCAAAAAATGCCTTGAACATATTTAGCATTGCTAAAGCTTAAGTGAATGCTGTGGGGTAGAGTAAGGGAGAGGAGTTAGATATGGATCTACCACCAAGAATTTGAACTAACTTTTAAATCAAATAATAGCACTCTAAGGAAACGTATCATAAAAATATATTTTTTCAGCCCTGTGGAAACAAGCTTTAAAGAAAAAGCAGGGTAAATTCTGCACTATATATCAAATGGCGAAGGATACTGATACAGTTGCCTTAAAAGCTGAAATTCTAGTGCCTGAAGTCTGACATAAGTAATTTGTAGTGTAACACAAACAGTCCACATGAAATGGGTTTCATGTCTTTTTGCCAGATTGGTGCTTTGTTCAGAAGGACTAACCATAGGGTTCTGGTTCCAGATTGCAGTCATAATTGTGTAAGAACACTTCCTGGAAGTTATAATGCTTGCAACTTTTAATACCCATACGGTCAGAGTATTAAAAATGGCAGTTTAAAATCTTCTAGTCTTTCCATTTAAGCTTGACATTGTGCAGTTCCACTTGAATATCTTTTCACACTATCCAGTTGTAGTGATTTAACTGACACAGCTGCATCCTACAAAATCCAGGAATGGAGAGGCACTACTGGTACCAGGCCAAGAATGCCAAATAAGTCATGAATCTACAAATGTCAGCTATGATAGGTAAAGTGGTTTCACAGTGCTGTAACCTTATGGTGTGAAAGTGCCCTACTAGTAAGTAGAAATGAGATAGCAACTGGGTTGCTGTGTGTTTTCCGGGCTGTTTGGCCATGTTCCAGAAGCATTCTCTCCTGATGTTTCATCCACATCTATGACAGGCATCCACAGAGGTTGTGAGGTGTGTTGGAAACTAGGTTTATATATCCGTGAAATGTCCAGCGTGGGAGAAAGAACTCTTGTCTGTGGGAGGCAAGTGTGAATGTTGCAGTTGACCACTCTGATTAGCATTGAGTAGCCTTGCAGCTTCAAAGCCTGGCTTCTTTCTGCCTGAGGGAATCCTTTGTTGGGAGCTGTTAACTGGCCCTGATTGTTTCCTGTCTGGAATTCTCCTGTTTTCTGAGTGTGGCTCTTTATTAACTGTTCTGATTTTAGAGCTCTAATTTAGTAAGCTCTAATAAAAGGTTTCCCCTGACATTAAGTCTAGTTGTGTCTGACTCTGGGGGGTTGTGTTCATCTTCATTTCTAAACTGCAGAGCTGGCATTGTCTGTAGACACCTCCAAGGTAATGTGGCCAGCATGACTTGCATGGAGCACCATTACTTTCCTGCCAAGGCAGTACCTATCGATCTACTCACATTTGCATGTTTTCAAACTGCTAGGTTGGCAGAAGCTGGGCCTAAGAGTGGGAGCTCACCCCACTCCTCTAATACAGAAACCCAAATACAGAAACTCAAATACAGAAACCCAAAACATGGTTGGAACCCTTTCTGAAAGTTCCAAATGTATATCCCTATCTTTCCTATCCGATTTGTTGTCGAGCCACTTCTTTGGGCTTCATGCAAATCTACCATTTGCCAAAATGGTAGATTTGACCCTGTGCTTTTTTCCATTTCTGGTTCATCTCACTGAATACATGATCTGCTCAAGGGCCGCTTGTGGACTCTTGGTATCCAATTCATTCGTCAGCATGTCCACCGGTTGTCTTTTATTCATGGTATATGCCCTGCCCTCCTTATTTCTTCATAGATTTCATTGACCATATCACATACCCTGACTCTTTGACACAACTCTTTATTGCTGACTTTATCTCTTATTGTCACATCACCCATCCTTCTTTCCATTGCTCTCTGAGTCACCACCAGTTTTCCCTCCTCTAACTCTGTTGTTGCCCATGTTTCAAATACTGGTAATACTGTAATGTTGAAGATATCTGCTCTGATCTTCATTAATCATCTATCATCTGTTTGCATTTTCCAGTTCCAATTAAAAGCCATCCAAGCAGTTTTGCATCTTCTTGCCCATTCACCATTTGCCAAATTATTTGACTGCACTTATTGTCCAAGATATACGTATTCATCAGTCACTTTCTCAATTTCATCTCCATTTATAATGATGTGTCCCTGGACACACTGCTCATTTTTCATCCATTTCATTTTCTTCAAGCTCACTTCCAGTCCTGCTGATTTTGAGAGTTGAGTTAGTTGTTGGAGATCATGTTGTAAATCTTCCAGAATTTTGGCAAAAAGAATGCAATTGTCTGTGAAGAGGAGATAAGTAAGTTGTTAATTGTCAATTGAAATCCCATTTTTAAATTTCTAAATGTCGCCACAAACAGTTTTGGTGATATTGTGTCTCGTTGACGCACTCCTTTGTTTGTTCTGATATGCAAACTTCTGACAACAGTTTTATATCTGTTGTGCACCCTCATGTGCTTTTTATGATGTTCACATATGCTGGATTTACACCATATAAAGATATGACATCAAAAATTCTCAAAATGCTACCATCAGGGGAGATTCAGACCTCCATACCCATGGATTCTATACCCATTGATTCAACCATTATTGGCTTGAAATGTTTAAAAAACTTCAAAAACACCAAACTTAATTTTGCCATTTGAATTAAAGGACACAATTTTACGACACCCTTGTATATAATGGGATGTGAACACCCGTGGATTCTGGTATCCTGGCACACAGTAAATATCTAGGGTCCACTGTATATATGACATTTCATTCTCAAATAAAGTTCCTTTTTTGGGTCAGGATGGATGAGGAATTCTAAGAGCTGTTTTCATTTTAACTATAACAATGTGGTTTTGGAACTTTGTGGGGAAACTGAATTAACAATTTAAATTTGCCTTTTACCATAAAGTAAATTCTACCCCCAAAAGAAGGGAGAAGTGGTCCAGCTTTAAAGCAAGAGCCAAACCACCATAGAAATATGGTTTTGATTTTTTTTGACACCTTAAATAATCACCTTTGATTTCCATTTTACTGTTCTGAGAGCAGCCCTAGATTAAAAAGTGTGCAAATTACACACACACTTTTGGACATAGATGCACTACCTATAAAAAGATTTCCTTACTAACACAGCTGTTTTTGTTTTAGCATTTTGGTTGTGCTTTTGTTTGTTTGTTTTTTAAAGCAAGATTGCAGACAAACCTGTCTTGCTGGAATCAATAAGCTGATGACGAAAACCCCTGTTATTTAATGCATTCAGTAACTCTAATCGGTTCATTAGAAATTTAATCACTTTCATGTCACCAGCTGTTGTGAGGAGAAAAGAGCTGTGGCTAATTATTAGCTATTTTAGAAAGCTAATATTGAATTCCTAATATGCCCCTTGTGGCCTTGATTCTATGCAGTTTGTTCAGTTTATGGACATGTGTTCGGGCTATATGAAAGCCCAGAAAGTCCAAGCACAAAGGTAGGAGGCTGCAACAAAAGCTTGAGTTCTGTTCAACAAGAATTATCACATGTGCATGATGCCGTTGACTGCAAAACCTCCTGATATTCAACTAATCACTTGGAACTAGCTATTAACTCCTTGCTCCATCTGTTGTGCATCATCAAGATATTCCAGTTGCTCTTGCCAAACCATTTTTGGTCTGTCCAAGGTAAGATGGGTGCCTTTTGCACAGAAAATGAGTCCAAAAGGATACAAATAGAAAACTTTAGAAAAAAATCGTTATCTCTTGGGGAGACTGCTTTGTCTTAGCAACTGATACTTAAAGATTCAGAGGACACACACACACACTCATGTATATTCAGTAGGGCTGTGTGATTAATGAAAAAAATGTTTCAAAACTCACTAGAATATCAGGGGGTGCCAGCATTTCATTTGTAAAGTGTTTCTAAAGTATAATTAGTATATATTTTGTTACTATAATGATAGTAACAAAATTTTTCATTATAATAATAGCACAAGTAGGGAAACTTCAGTGGCTCCTTTCTCCTTCATTTTTACAGCTATTGAGGTGAAACTTGCTACAATGGTAGAACACATTTACCACTGCTAGCCCATCTAGATTGGATTACTGCAACGCACTCTACGTGGGGTTGCCTTTGAAGACTGCTCGGAAACTCCAACTAGTCCAGCGGGAGGCAGCCAGATTGCTCACTGGAGCGGCATACAGGGAGCACACCACCCCCCTGTTGTGTCAGCTCCACTGGCTGCCGATCCAATTCCGAGCACAATTCAAAGTGCTGGTGTTGACCTCCAAAACCCTATACGGTTCCGGCCCAGTGTATCTGTCCGAACGGATCTCCCTCTACATCCCACCTCGGAGTTTAAGATCTTCTGGGGAGGCCCTGCTCTCGACCCCGCCTCTATCACAAGTGAGGCTGGCGGGGACGAGGAGCAGGGCCTTCTTGGTGGTGGCCCCTCACCTGTGGAACTCACTCCCCGGGGAGATTAGATCAGCGACTTCCCTTTTTTCATTTAGAAAAAATTGAAGACCTGGATGTGGGACCAGGCATTTGGACATTCTGGCAGCTAAAGAAAAGACCTGATGATGGGCAGGAATTGATGGAACGGAATGGACTTATGGAACTCTGAACACTGAGCATGTGATTAGTTTTCTATTGTGTTATGTACTGATGATTTTAACCTGTTAACTGTTTAATTGCTTTTATGTATGTATGTATATTTGACATAGGCATCGAATTGTGCCTTCTTTTGTAAGACGCCCTGAGCCCCCCTCGGGGATGAGAAGGGCGGGGTAGAAGTAACTGAAATAAATAAATAAATAAATAAATAAATAAATAAATAGTTTCTGAATGTTCCACTTATCCACAGACTTTTGGGGGATTTTCAAAGTGTTTATAAACATTTTTAAAAAATAAATTACAAGAACTATCTCCTTAAATTTTCTATACAATAACACAATAACAGGGTATCATTTTCCCTAACTGCCAGAAATATTCATACATCTACTGATTTAATTTTTTTTTAAAGCCACAACAGCTATCTAATTGAATGTCTCTCATATTAACCAATAGAACTTCCATTTAGGGATTTCTTCCCAGCCCAGCATAGAGATTTACTTACTATAAGTATCAGTCAGTTCTCCTCTTTGCAGATTCATCAATTTATTGGAACTCAGGCTGGCTGCTGCTATGGAGGGACAAATCTCTCCGCTATCCTGATTGGGGCCTTCTGATGCTGAGCAAAATTCTTGGAAATGTAGTTTAGGGCAGGGCCTTTTGAATTCTTTGGCATAGGGCTCCTTGCCTTCCCGAACTACATTTCCCAGAATTCTGTGCTTTCTCAGTCTCTTTCCCAGTGAACTCTGCTTTCCCCCTGCTGCTTCCCTCTCCTAATGATGAGATGCCATTAATTTAAAGAGAAAAGGCAGTCTTTTTGGTGAGTTTCAATTCTTAAGTTTTTGTTGTGGGCTACGCTCACACGTCAGATATCCCATCGTAAGTACGAATTTAATGAATTTGATATGACTTGTGATGACTAACAAAAAAATTGCCCACGCCTAATATTCAGTATTGGACCAAGACATTTTTCTGCTGAAAACAGGGGCTAAATTTTATCTTCCATTCCTTCCTCTTCTGCTATGTTTGCAGCATTGTGATGTCTCACTGTTTGTTCCTCCATACATCCATTCCTTCCTTTCCATCTCTTCACACCTAAAATACTATATAAACTTGTGTATTGTCCAACTTTATGTATAAGTTGAGGGCAGATTTAGGGGCCATAATTATGGATTTTACTTTGACCTGTGGATAAGTTGAGGGTTAAACTTAGGGGTCAGAGAAGGGAATAGTTCTTTTTTATTCTGACCTTAGGTTGATTAACTTTAGGAGGATAGATGGGAGGAGGATGACCTTTTAGTTCAAGTAAATTAAACACCTACAGTTCTGCTCTGTTGGGGAAATTTTATGACAGCTGTATATTATAACAAAGGTAGTAATGGTGATAATGGTGGTGACAGTGCTTGTGGAAGTGAGGATGATGATGATGGTCTTTTCAAATCCTCCCTTGCATTTCTGGAACTCAGTTGACTATATGACAGTCAGCTTTCTGATTGAAAAAAGAGGTGAGGTGCCCATTTAGGGTGCACTTAGAGCAGCATGGGGTCTGTTCATTCAAAATGATAAGCCACTTGCTTTCAGGATATTTACATTAGCCCACAATTAACATGACAATCTCTAGCACAGCCACTTGGAAGCAAATTAATAGACAGTGGCTGCTGGAAAACAATTTCACCTGGCCATCCAAGGTCACTGCTAGCAAGGTCAATCTTCATAGATCAAAGCACCCCAGTGCATGTCACCTTCACTCTTTGCCCTGTTTACTTGAGTGACAGGTTTTCACCTTGAATTATGTTTTTTCCCCTCCTCATTCAAGGAGCTGGCATTGTGTAAAGTACTTTTTAGATACAACTCAATCCATCTAAAGGTCAGTTGTCATGAACGACTGTTATTGCATTCTTCAAAGAACATTTCTGCCGATAAAAGAACCCACAGGATTCAAGGGACAGAGTTGAGTCTGCTTATGAGTAACAAAGCTCTCTCCAGTTTGGAGGCAAGTAAGTATTTGAGGGAAACTGAAGCAAGGTAAAGTCTCATTGATGACAAGGGAGAAACAGTTAATCACATGCTTAATAGTCTTTTCCACTGCAGTATATTATTCTTTGCAATTTTGGACTGAAGACTGAACACTGTCTTTTTTTCATTCATTTTTAAAATGGGTTATATGGTTTATGATCATATACGTGCTGAATCCATTTCCAGGACACAGCTGTATATAATATAATATAATATAATATTTGTTGCCATGTGCTTCCAGGATGTTTCCAACACTTGGCAACTCTAAGAGTTTTCTGGGGCTGTGTGTGACTCAGCCAAAATCATCCAGTTGGTGTCCATGGCCAAGCAGGAATCAATCCCTGGTACCCAGAATCATAGTCCACTGCTCAAAGTACTGCAAAATGCTGATTCTAATAATAATATTTAATTATTATAATATACAGTAATTTGGTGATTATGAGAGTTACACTACACTACACGGTGTATCTCACCAATCTTCAAATCCAAAGATCTTGTAGGACTGAGTCATAAATGCTAAAGAAGTATAAAATGAATATGAATGCACATTGTAGATGCAGGTGCAATCTAGTTACAAATGCTACAACAAGGTTACACTACACCCATTTAAAATGTGATAAAAATGTGCCACTGGAAAATCAACCTCTTGTTTCATTTGTTTTCTCTTGGAAACTTTACAAATCCGGATTTATTTTCAGGGTCAACAGCTGTTTCTCCCTTCTTGAAAATACTGTATATGAAACAGTTTAAACCGACATGAGTTATCAGAAAATAGTAATGCAAAATACACCCCAAAATTGCTCAGAACTAAAATGCCCAGCAATAAAGTATTAAGAAGATCATCACTTTGGATCAATGAATTGTCCACAGCTGATCTCAATACAACATTGCAGAATTATTAGTATCAAGTTGAGTTCTTTGGAAGGCTTTGTGGAATGTTAGCTGAGTAAGTGACCTTGAAGGAGCTGGGGGTGGTGATGGCCAACAGGGAGCTCTGGTGTGGGCTGGTCCATGAGGTCATGAAGAGGTGGAAGCAACTGAAGAAATAAACAACAAAAGCTGAGTAATAGGTGTGTTGTTGTTAACTTATGGCTAAGTGGGGAATAGTACCTTGGTTTCCCAGAGTCATATCCCAATGCTCAAACTAGTGCACTGTGCTGGAAAGGAAACAGTATAGCATAACATAAGATGAATGAATAGTTTCCCTTTGCCCCAGGATGAACCCAAGATACAAGGAGAGACTAAGAAACTCCAAGGCAGGTCTATGGACATGGCTGTGGTTAGAGTTTGGCTTTTGGGTGATCCTTATGCATTCTTTCTGTATGTGGTACGGGAAAATCTCTGAATTTCTCTTGTGTTGCAGCTTTAGAACTGTCCAATGTCCTTCAATCCAGCCTAACTGTGCTAATCTAGGGCATCAGTGTGTCAGGAGAAACGCACCATTACCAGGACAAGACCCTAAGAGTTAGCTCCATTGGCCCAATGAGATACTGACTTTCTTCTGAATAATATATACATAGCATTTCATCTTTTTGGTGTCCATAGGGCATGTCTCAGGAAAAAATGAAACCATTTTTAGAAAAAGGAAGACCCCTCTTATTTATTTATTTACACCATTTCTACCCCGCCCTTCTCACCTCCGGCCCGGGGGGGGGGGGGGACTCAGGGCGGCTAACATGGGCAACAATTCAATGCCATAATATCAATACAACAACGTAAAATCAAAATCACAGAAAATTAAACAATAACATTAATTAAAATCACATACTCATATTCTAACATAGTCGCCTAATCAAAATCACATATCCGTTTCCAATTGTCATAATAATCCTATGTTGTGGTTCAATGTCTAAAGTGCTGCTATGTCCACTAGCCGAAAGCCTGGCTCCAAAACCACGACTTTAGTTTTTTCCTAAAAGTACAAAGGGAGGACGCCAATCTAATCTCGCTGGGGAGCGAATTCCATAAGCGGGGGGCTATCACTGAGAAGACCCTGTCCCTCGTCCCCACCAGACGCGTTTGTGACGCCAGTGGGACCGAGAGCAGGGCCTCCCCAGTAGATCTTAAATTACAAGGTGGAACGTAGAGAGAGATATGTTCGGATAAGTAAGCTGGGCCGGAGCTGTATAGGTTTTATAGGCCAAGACCAGCACTTTGAATTTTGCTTGGAGGTGGACCTGCAGCCAGTGGAGCTGACATAGCAAGGGGGTGCTCCCTGTATGGCGCTCCGGTGAGTAATCTAGCTGCTGCATGGAGTTGAAGTCTACATGGAGTTGAAGTCTCCAAACAGTCTTCAAAGGCAACTCCATGTAGAGTGCGTTGCAGTAATCTATTCAGGATGTAACCAGAGCGTGGACCACCGTGGCCAAGTCAGACTTCACTTCTGAACAAGTCAGACTTCACTTCTGTCTCCAGAGGGGTTTTTTTTTTGTAATGACATTTATTTATCCTTAAAATCTTTTTAAAAAAATATTTCCTTGAATACCTTTGCTTATTTCCTTGGTCCATGTCTCCAATGAAAGCAAAAGCTAAGAATAACCTGATTTAGGTATAGCAAATTTCACCCGATAAGTCGTCTCTGAAATCACAGTTGTTTCTTTTGAATGTGCCTATGTGTAATTGCAATTGACAATGTTAATTCCTTGCTTTTCCTGCACTTCTTTTTGTATTTTAGTTTTTCCCTTTCCACTCCTTTATAACTCCCCCTGTTATTTCACCTTAACATTGAAAATTAGATTATAGAGTACCTTGGAGACAAACAGACACATTTAACTCTACCTTTTCGGGTGCTCTCAAGCATTTAAAGGATAATGTATTGTCGAAGGCTTTCATGGCTGGAATCACTAGGTTCTTTAAAACTATTTAAAGGATAGTTTTAAAAGGCTCTAATATTTAGGAGGTGGAAAGTGTAGCAGTAGCCAGCCATTTTGGAAGCCTTTGTTCAAAATGGCAAATGCAGCTGTATATTTTCCAAGTTCACTTTAACCTCAAGCTCTGAGTGGTGGCAGTTTGTTTGGATGAATTACTCTCTAATATCTGCCTTTCCTGCTCTTTGGACAAGCCTTTAAATTACAGTTTAAGAGCTTGTGCTGGAGGTGGCATACTGGGTAATTTATGAAGAACCACTGCATTTTCTGAAGGCATGACTTAATGGTCAAGCCAGAGTTCAGGATATGTGACCCCTAGCTAAATCCTCTGTGTACAGATAGAATTTGCCCATCTTCCAGAATGACAGACAATGGGCTGAAGAAGAAAAGCAATTCAAGCACCAGAGTAAAATACGGAAGGATTCAAATACAAGCAGTGATCATCAATCCCAGTGCAAAGTGGAGCCTACTCAGTTGCTATGCACTATTTCAATTTGGTATCAGTGGCTGCATATAGCTTCATGAATACATGAAGTTTTATCAAACTCCAGTTTTTTAATTGTGCAAACACATCAGAACCTCAACATTTGTGACATTTATTCACTCTATACTTTAATAGTAATAATAATAATAATAATAATAATAATAATAATACTATTACCTGTCTTCCCTTTCAGCATGAGGTGGGGCACAACATGGTTATTATTATTATTATTATTATTATTATTATTATTATTATTCATTTATATCCCACTTTTTTCCCATGGGTGGGACTCAAAGCAGTGAATACAACTATAAATACAACTATATAACTACATATTAAAACATAATTAAAATGCAATCATAAAATCATATATTTAACATACATATATTAAAATACTTGAGACAAAAGTTAAAACACAGTCAACATAGAATGTCATTTAAAAGTCATAGTGAAAACTGATTTGGTAGGCATGCTGGAAGAGATAGGTCTTTAAATGTTTTTAAAATTCTTCTGGCAAGTCATTTTACAGTCTTGCGGCGGCCAATGAAAAGGTCCTTTGGGTTACAGTCACCTGTTGGGTTTTGGCAGACTGGAGTAACTGGCTCCCAGATAACCCAGATGTGTGGGGCGGATTCTGCAGGAGAAGGTAAGTTACCTGGATTCAAACCTTTGGGACTTTAAAAGTCAAAAGCAATGCTTTGTACTTTGACCGGAAACTAATTGGCAGCCAATGGAGTGACTATAGTATAGGGGTGATATTCTCAATTTTAGATGTTGGTATAAATGTAGCCCAATGTAAAGCGCATTGCAGAAGTCCAACCTTGAGGTTACCAGTTGATAACTGCCACCTTTAGGTCTTGCTATTCTAGGAAGGGATGACGCTGGAGTATCAGGTGAAGCTGGCAGTAAGTATTCCTGACCATCACATATATCTGGGCTGACATTTGAAGAGACGGATCCAGGAGCACTCTCAAGCTGCAAACATAGTGCCCTTCCATACAGCCATATAACCCAAAATATCAAGGCAGAAAATCCACAATATCTGGTTTGAACTGAGTTATCTATGTCCACCTGTTTTACTCAGTTGTGTGGAAGGGTCTTTCAGGAGGAGTGTAATTCCATCCAGAACTCATTGACACACCTTCATCTATTGATGGAAAGCGCCACTGTCTTGTCTGGATTCAGTTTCAGTTTTTTTCCCCTCATCCTGCCCAATACCTTCTCCGGGCATTCATTTGTTGCTTTTGAGATCTGCCTTTGCATTGCAAATCAATTCAAAATTTACATCCAAAACTGGTTTGTTTTTTTGTTAAAATATTACAGGAGATACACGTACTCTTGAGATCAGCTTTTCTTAATGTTTCCATGCTTCTATAACCCCCTTTAGTTCCTTTAGACAACACAGTTTCCTTTTGCTTTCAGTACGTATATTCATTTTTAAAAAGTCTTTTCATCCTGATGTATATTTTTGTCATATGTTTAAGGTCTGAATGTCTCATTTTGTTTGTAAAGCCCTATAAGCCACTGAATTTCTAGTGGGCTGCATTTATCCAAATGTGTAGCACAGCTGCAGATGTTACTTTGGAAACACATTGTGTTTATATACCACCTTGGATAAAGAAGTCATCAGTAAAACTTTAGATGTGAGATACATAAGCAATTAAAAGGCCCTTACATTTCCAGCATTTATATCAGAAGTAAATTGAATATGTTTTACTGTGTTCTGATTACACCCTTTCATTGCACATTTAGATTCATTGCATATTTAAATTCAACGACAGCAACACTTTCAACAAGCAAATAAACGAAGCTTTATGTCAATTAAATCCATAAATCATACAAGTCAGAAGGATAAAGCTAATTAGGAAATCATTACAGGGCTATGCACTGGGCATAGTTTTTTTCTCTTCTTATTTCGGACTGCAAACTCATTAAAAACTCCATGCATTGTGAAAAACCTTGACATGAAAGGTGATGATGAATATGGCTATAAAGACAGAAAATATTTCAAAGCCCACTGTCAGACGAATTGGACAGTGACACATTATCAACTTGTTAGAATGTACTTATCTCTATTTATTGTATTCAATTAGCACATAATGGACATAGATTGGAAACAGAAGCATTCAGCTGAGTAGGCGTTCATTCGGCAGTATATTTTAATTAGGGCGAGGTTTTGAAAAATATGCACATAGATAGGTGAAAATTGTTGAGTTGACACATTATTTTAGATGCTTGGTGTGTGACAAAATACATGTTATAGACTCCTTATTTGGAGGATCTAAGAATGCTGAATATATTATAATCAGATATATCTCTGAAACAAAAGCATGTTTCATGGCCAGGAATTCTCGACTTTGAAAATGATTTCACAAGTTTAAAGCTTTTTAAAAAGAAAATCCTGTCTGTATCTCAATGTACAATTTCAGTCTTAGGCAAGGTTGGAGATTTAGAATGATGGTGGTAGCAGCATGCAAAATTTATAACAATATTCTAAAAGCTTACACTTGGATATTCAATATTCAACTTCAGTGTATTCAAAAAGCATTAGTTAACATGATAGTTGACTTTACAGATTAAGTAGAGATATATGTAGGATTCAAAGACATAGCCGTGTTAACCTGGGATATCCGTATGCAAAGGGATCTTGTAGCACCTTAGAGACTGACTGAGAGAATGAAGCATAGGATTTCACAGTTTAAGCCTCCTTTCTCAGATGCACGGAATGAAGTGCCATGGAACAGACTTTTATAGGCAGACTGTGTATGTGGCTAGCCATAGTGGGTACGGCGATGAGGTAACTGGTTCAGTTTTAAGGCTGCCCAATGGGTGACAAACCTGTGTTCATTTTCTAAAGCAATGGTTCTCAATCTGTGGGTCCCCAGATGTTTTGGTGTTTGACTCCCAGAAATCTAAACAACTGGTAAACTGGCTGGGATTTCTGGGAGTTGTAGACAAAAACACCTGGGGACCCAACTTACATACATATTCAACTTAAGAACAAACCTACAGAGCCTGCCTAGTTCATAACTTATG